>NC_080785.1:124973922-125573922 GCF_028018385.1 Neofelis nebulosa | reverse complement strand
CTAGTTCTCCTCCCTCATCTTTTGTGCTATTAATAGGAAATGTAGGGGCGCCTGGGTGGCTCAGTCGGTTAAGCATCCGACTTCAGCCAGGTCACGATCTCGCGGTCCGTGAGTTCGAGCCCCGCGTCAGGCTCTGGGCTGATGGCTCGGAGCCTGGAGCCTGTTTCCGATTCTGTGTCTCCCTCTCTCTCTGCCCCTCCCCCGTTCATGCTCTGTCTCTCTCTGTCCCAAAAATAAATAAAAAACGTTAAAAAAAAATTAAAAAAAAATAGGAAATGTAGAGTACTAGCTAATGACTTTTCTATTTTTGTCTACACAGCAGCCTTCCCTCCCAGCCCCTCTCCCACTCACCACCTGCCCGAAAGTTTCCATTCAAAGCCATTGACCTGAACTGGTTCCTTACCTCTCTGAGTTGGCACCATTTCCCATTTGCAGTGACCTTTCTCTCCCATTGGCATGTTCACTTCTTCCTTTTTAAGTTTTATTTAAGTGATCTCTACACCCAGTGTGGCGATTGAACTCACAACCCCAAGATCAAGAGTTGCATGCTCTTACAACTGAGCCAGCCAGGTGCCCTAGCATGCTTATTTCTGACCACTCACCAGGACCTGTCTCACATCCTGTTGCTGGGAACTTAGGGCAGACTACTAGAATCCTATGGGTCTCTGCTATAGTTGAAAATTTTGGATGTGAGTGTGAAGATACGGATTCTGCATTATAATTTTGCCTCTATCTTTAAGATCTGGACCAAGTTATTTAGATTTCCGAAGGCTCTGTATGGTAATCTGTAATGCCAGTACACTTTAATAAAATAATATAAGAATATTGTACATGAATACAGTTTATTTACTGGGGATTATTTCCTGGATTGGGGTGGGATGGAGGCCCAAAATGAGATAATACACTGGGAAAACACTGGTGACACTAAGTGCAGCACCTATGTTTGCTGTTTTAGTTTTTCCTTGCTGTATGGTTGTATTTTGCTGTTATCTTCTCACTTTTATTTATGTTCTATTTTGTTTATCCAAATAGATTGTAAACTTCTTGAAGGTTAGGGCTGCCATTTCTACATCATGACATTCCCTACGGTCATTAGCAAAGTGGTACAGTACTGTAGGGAGCTTGGTTAAGAATCACATCAAGTTTGTTGATGAGGACCTGGAAGTTCGGAAACAGTAGGTAATAAAGATATTTGGAAGAGAAGAAAACCCTGGATTGAGAGTAACCATGTTACATACAGAGCCAGCGCTAATGAAGGGGCAGATTTTCAGGATGATTATGGAAGAGTCAAATTTTCTACACTGCTGGTTAAAGACTCCTTCATTATTAGCTGCTTTAGAAATAAGTGCCCTCTTGCCCTGTAATTTTGTTCCATTAATTATGTCAGATGTTGGTGGTATTTGAGGCAAACAACCCTTAGATTTCCATTTCACCTTTATCATTGGCAAACATTTATCATAGATAGGACTTTTAAGTTCTTTAGATTTTTTTTTCTCACAGAAATCTAAAAAGAGCCAAACAGTAGTGACCTATCTAAATGCACTTATTATAAAAAACAGTAATATAGACTACTATGCAATAAGTATTTTAGCCATTGCTTTATTTAATAAATATTTATGTAGTTCTTATGTGTCAGGTAATATTATAAAAACTTTACATGTTAATTATTTTAATCTTTCTAACACTTTGTGGTAACTATCACCATTATTTACATGTTACAGAAAAACTCAGGCATGGAACGGCAAGTAAATTATCTATAATTACACAACTATGCAAATGGCTAAGGATACAGAACCAAGTCAGTCTGGCTTTATAATATGCATCTATGCATTGTCACCTGTGTATTTAACAATTTGTACTTATATCCATCCATGATAATGTTACTCTTTTGTTAATTGTTTGGGTGCTAAGTTGATATCATGACTCAGAAAACCAACCATCCTGTCTTGTGTATTTATAAACTTCAGTGGTTAATTTATCTTTGCATTACTGTATTTTCAATTTCCATTGTAATTAAGTTTAAGTAAGCAAATGGGTGGGTTATAAAATATGGGTAGGCTAGAAATGCTTGGTAAATATCTCCAAACTCTAAGTTAATGTAATGAAAACAACTAATAGGAACCTTGAGAACACATCCTTCGGTGCTGTTGTTAGCTTGATATTCTTAGCAGAGCTGACCTGATAGTCATTGTCTTTGTTCATTTTACAGATAATTCAGCATTAAAAGCATAAGATAGGAAAAGGATGAAAAGATTATTCCCCACTTTACATATTTAACTAAATTATTATCCTTTGACCTTTTGACCAAACCAAATTCATCTTCTCTCTCCCCTGCACCTCACCCACTTTAATACTGCAGCACAGATTTAATGGATTGGGAGTCTGTGAGTAAGTAATAAGAACATGGAGAAGAGTGGCCAACATGATTAAGATTTTATTTGTAGCGTAATTCCATTATAATTAACATTATGTAACTGGAGAAATATGGTGTTTGCATCTCTTCCTGGCAGCTGTTTTTAAGTCAGTGGCAGAAAGGAGATTAAGTAGTAAATGAAGACCTATTTATTGAAATTGTGTTTGCATCTAGTGTTGTTGGATTCATTTGTTTGTTTCACAAACCACAGTTAATTTAGTAAGGGAAATAAGCAATATGTTTTACAAGCATGCTAAGTAAAATTTGTTTGCAGTGCTTTGAAATACCGGTTAAACTTTTTACATTGGAGGTAAAATACCACTTAAAGGTCTAAAAAATGGTAGATGTTTAAATAGACACAGGTTTATTCCACTATCCAAAAATGGACAACCCCTGTGAAACCTTTTGTAAGCTGAAATGGCATAAAGTGAAGAGTGTCCCCCACTTTCTGAGTTCGAGTTCTGACACTTCGCTTTTACACAGAATTACATTACTACCTGTTTTTGCTAACCAAAGGGAATCTGAAGAGGATTTTTGCTTTTATGAAAAAGGCCATTAACTACTAGTGTGGGTAACTCAAACTTTGGGAAAGCTGGGGATACTTGTAATACTTTTTTTCCAAAAAAGATCAACAGAATTTAAAGTTAAGTAAATAAAAATAACCATGGTTTTGTATGTAGAGAAAAACATTTTCAATTTGTTACAGTGATTTTTTTTGTCTAAAAAAGAATTGCCAATTAATGATATAAACAATTCATGGAAATTCAGACTCCTCTAGCCAAGAGCTGGACAGTCTAGGGTCCTGTGGTCAAATCTGGTTCACCAGCTCTTTATGTATTGCCCACAAACTGAGACTGTTTGTTTGTCTGTTTGTTTATTAAAGTTTATTTATTTTGAGAGAAAGACAGTGAGAGTGTGGGAGGGGCAGAGAGAGAGAGGGAGACAGAGAGTAACAGAATTCCAAGCAGCCTCCTCACTACGAGCACAGAGCCCAACGCAGGGCTTGAACTCATGAACTGTGAGATCGTGACCTGAGCCAAAACCAAGAGCTGGATGCTTTTCCGACCGAGCCTCCCACATGCCCCTATTTTTTTAGATGGTTGGGAAAAAAAAAAATCAACAGATTTCTACATAACATTCAAATTTCAGTGTCCACAAATACGTTATTGTAACATAGCCACACTCATTTGTTTATGTATTGTTGACTACTTTCATGTTATAACAGCAGTTGCAGAGTGCTGATACAGATTTTATGGCTTGTAAGGCTAAAAATACTTATTATTTGGCCATTTACGGAAAAGTTTGCAGACCCCTGCCCTAGCTATTAAAGAAAATACAAGAAAACTTGTATTTCTAATAAAGAAAAAACTTGTATTTCTAATAAAGAAAACACTATTAATAGTGATAATAACACTGTGGTAAGTGCTTTATATACATGATTTCTAATAGTCCTGGTATGACTACACTGTAGCTGAAATTGCTTCCAGTTTACAGATTAGGACACTGAGGCTTTGATTTACTTGATTACAGCTGGGTTTTGAAGACAGCCTGTAACAACTTTTAATGTATATTGGCTAGAATTTAGACCTATTTAAAAATAGCACTGTCAGTCTTTCGAAAGCAGGATTTGTCTTCTATCATCTAATTAGTAGTTATTAAGTAACATTGGGTTGATAGATTTGCAATCAGTCATTCCAGTGTATGGAACTTTTCATATGCCATATATTTATAGGTATCTGCAGGGGAAACTTACTATTCCATTTTGATAGTAGATAGCAGAATCTGCTGTGTCCATATGGGTTCTGCTTTTGTTCACCATATATAAAAAATGATTACAAATTAGTGCAACTTTTGAGAAATTCTAATACAGTGGTCTTGCCAAATTGGCCTGTAGGGCCTTTATTTAAAAATTGTTGCTACTGTGTAATTTACTGTAAGAAGAAAATAAATTGGCAAAGCTGATGGGTGCTCATGGTTATAGCTTACTGAGGCAAGGTTCTGGAAGGAGGCAAGAAGGTATTGATGTTTTTTATTATTTATCTCTTACCTCTGTCACTGAACTAGGGGATCATGGTAAATGATTATTATTATGTTAGAACTTGATGATGATGGGTTTGTGTGTCATTAAAAAGTGGTTTAAGAGGAAATCCATTTAACAGAGTACTTAGGCTAACTTTAAACCTGGGGGAAGAGGTAACCACTATTTCCTCAAGAGCTTTCTGAAATCCAGTTATGACAAGACTTAATAAATGAAACCTGTTAGGGAAACTATATCTTAGTTTGCAGAAATCCTTGATGATGATGGGTTTCCAACTGGTTTCTGAAATCCAGATTAGGTAAACTATATCTTAGTTTGCAGAAATCCTTATGCTGGGGTGCCTGGGTTGCTCAGTTGGGCGTCTGACTTTTGCCCAGGTCGTGATCTCACAGTTTAGGAGTTAGAGCCCTGTGTCAGGCTCAGAGCCTGAAGACTGCTTCAGATTCTGTGTCTCCCTGTCTCTTTGTCCATCCTGCTCTTGCACTCTGTCTCTCTCTTTCTCTCAAAAATAAACAAACACTGGGTGTTGTATGGAACCAGTTTGACAATAAATTTCATTAAAAAAATGAACATTAAAAAAATTAAAAAAATCCTTAGGCTTCTTGAACGGATCCTTCAGAGGATCAAGGTTGTAATTACACAGAGCTAAATATTAAATTAAAAAAATTTTTTTTTAAATTTATTTTTGAGACAGAGAGAGACAGAGCATGAGCCAGGGGAGGGCAGAGAGAGAGGGAGACACAGCATCTGAAGCAGGCTTCAGGCTTTGAGCTGTCAGCACAGAGCCCGACACGGGGCTCAAACTCACAAACCGCGAGATCATGACCTGAGCCAAAGTCGGACACTTAACCAACTGAGCCATCCAGGTGCCCCACACAGGGCTAAATATTAGGAAAACAGCCTGTAAGATTCATAGTTTCCTGGATACTTGAAAATAATTACTATTTAGACTTCCTTAGATACAGCTGATAGATTATAGTGTAGATAATGCCTTCAGGACATATTTGTCTTTTAGTATCTTCATTGTCTATAACAGTGACTAAATAATAATAAATGTTATTTTGGCTAACATTTATTAAACACCATGTGCCAGGAGTTATTTTTTTTTCTAGTACATCATTAAGTGTCCACAAAACCTGCTAGTCTTATTAATTTATTCCAATATTACAGGGTTGGAAGGCCCACATAAAACAGTCAAGGTGGCTGTGATCTTTTCCACTTTGCTGTATTGTAGAGCATACTCTAAATGTTTGATGAGGGAATGTGTAAGTATATGAAAGAGATCATTGTTACAAGGAATACACCTTCATGTAATTTGAATCTGTTTTTCATCTAAAGTTTCTTTACTCTTAATTCTGTTACTATTACAGTTAAGTTTTTGAGAGATTCATTCTCTTTTTACTTGATTTGAAATAGAATTATTAGGAATAATCTAAGGTATGACTTGTCATTGAACAAATCAACTGCTGCCTGTTCTACTCAGCAATGTGATTGGCTGCCAAGGTTTGGTATTTCTGCTCCCTTTAAGGTGAATTACAAAGAATCAGTTATTCCACATGTTGTTTGTTGAGTTAAAACTAAATGTTAATACCACATCAAATGCCATAGTGTGTATGGCTTGAAGAATTCCCATGTATACCTTAAATGATTTTCACAGGAATGGTATTGGTCACATAGACAGGACTTCTATAACTAAGAAAAAAGTCTCAGAGGATTTAAATGATTCGTCCAGCTAATTGAGCTGAAAACTCAAGCCTTATGACTTTAATACCAAGTTAGGCAATGCCTTTTTTTAAGGGGCAAGATCTGGATCCACATAATGGGAATCAGCAGGTCTTCACATGCCTAATCAAGATAGGATTGTAAAGATAAACAGCTTCTGCCCCTTTAGAAACCTACTTAGTCCCTGGAACCATCAAAGCACAGGTGCCCACAAAGGAACAAATAGAATGTACTACATCATAGATAGGTATGCACTAGTTCTGCACTAGTGGAAATATGTAAGCCAAAGGTATGATTTCAAGTTTGCTAGAAGTCAAAGTTAAAAGTACAGTGAAACAAGTGAAATTTTACTTAACACCATGTGTTCCAAAGTTTGTATCTACATGTATCAATATTAAAACAGTTATGAATGAGATACTCTAAATTGATTTTTGACACTACATCTTTAATGTTTACTAGGTACATAACAAAACACTCAATAGTCACATCTGGCCAGTGGCTACTTTATTAGACAGCACAGCACTGAACAGTAGGATACTGAGACCAAGCTTTCCTGCTTAGATATGGAGAAGCTCTGAGAGAAAAGTAAGGGAAAAAGTTCTGATTCATTCCTCTACATCACCCATAATTTGTCATTCAGACAATCTCCTTTATGTTTAAATTTAAATGTCTTTTCATATTTTTAACCTAACCGGCTAGTCATCTCACTGTTTGATATTCAATCATCTGATAAAAAATTTCTATTCTCAAGAGTTCTCTGAGGAAGCAGTATATCTGTGCAAGGAAATACATAAACATGACTCTAGTGATTGGAACAAAATTAGAAGATTCCTGAGGAAAAATTGCTGCTATAATTTAACAAATGCACCTCAGCAACAGCCAAGGCTCATGAGAAGCAAATTGGTTATTTTGGGTTAATGTCAAATGAATGTGCTTTCACTTAACATTTTTTTCTTTTTCTCATTCAGCTAAAATGAATGGTTGATAATGGTTAGGATGTAATTTAGTTACAGAAAGAGAAAAAAAAGCTGGAAAAATTTTAAACTATGTGTCAACTTATTCAATCAATTATGTCCTAATAAAATTATATTAATTTTTATCAAGATTATAAGGATTTTGGATTTTTTCCTAATCTTTTAGACCTTTATTAATTCAAAATAAAATATTCCTAGGAAATTGACACACATGATTATACATTACTGCAAAATTTCCCCAGTTGACAAGGCTTACCAAAGCATTAAAGTAGTCATGTTCTAGATACTGATATATGTAGTATACACATAAGGTTTTTTTTTTTTTTACCATAATGAATGGAACATTCACTTGTCTGAAATTTTGTAGTGTTTCCTAAAATGATTAATCATATCATCATCTAATGACAATGACATGAACTACGCTACACATTTTGTTTTATATACTTGAAACACATTATTTCATTTATTCTTCACTATATAAGTAATTCTTAAAACGAGTAGCAAGTGCCCCAATGACTTTATATTTCTAGACTGTATAACTCTAGAGAAGATATTTACAAGTAAAAAAAAATTGCTTTTTTACTTTTTATAGATATTGGTAAATAACCCTCTACAGAATTTGTACCAATGGATCCACCCACTAAAAATAGGTATGTGAATGTTTTTTTTACCCATTGCACTTACCAACACAGTGTAAATCTATTGATCTTTGCCAGTTCAATAGATGGAAAACATGAGGTGTCAAAATATTCTTTTTTTCAGTTGTATTTTCTGTTGTAGTTGAAATTGAACCCTTATCATAGCCCTTATCATCCTCACATCTCAAAACAGCCCTACCAGGGGATTAGCAAGTTTTAAATGAGATGACTTTGTCAGTGGAAAGTCATAAGAAAAATTGAGTGAGCTATGTAGGAGCTTCTTCACTTTGGCAGACAGGTTCTCCTTTTAAAAAATGGCTTATTTTTTTCTGAGGTGATTTCAGTGCTTTTGATAGGAATCCGTTCATGTCCTAAGAAGTTAATTAATGAGGCACCTGTTAGGAGCACTCAAACCATCCAAGGATGGCTGGCAAATCTGTCCACTGTTATTATATTTTTAAGGCTAAATGGGGTTAAACTGAACATTTTGAAATAAGACAGTTATTAAATATATATCCACAGAAACCCCAAAGGGATGCTAAGAACTGATGGACTTTTATTTTTACTTCCAGGATTCTTAACTGATCCAGGAATGAAATCCGCTGTTGACTCTTCACTCAATAAAATCATATGAATATTGAGTACTTTATTGTCTGTCAGTAGATGGCATTCTTGACTAGAAACATACTTCATAACTTCACTTCGTGGCCTCTCCATAACCTCTTAAGTACTTGGTTAAAAAGCTTCTGCTTTGTTAATTTTTTCCCAGTCTTGTGAGGTATTCTATATTCTTTAATAGCTATATGCATTGACTATTATATAGGCAGCTCTTGTGAACTAGGCATGTACAATTCAGCATTAAATAATTGTCTTTGGAATAATACCACTTAAGGATTATTTCCAGTGACTGAGGACAGGTGTAGACGGCATGAGAAATGAGGTCTTTTTGAGATATGGAGATCATTTTCTTTGGATTTATTCCACTGACCTCTCTGGTAAACCTTTTAATGGAGCAGCGGTATGACAAAATCATCCTGGAAATCATAGTTCTTCTGTCTTGCAGAGACTTGAAGGTCCTCTAGCACACCACTTTAATTTTATAGATGAAAAAGCTCATTTCTTTCCCAAGAAAGTTCTTGGAAGAGTTAGGACTCCTTGATTTGAGCCCAGTGATTCACCTTTCTCAAAATTACCCATGCCCTGTTTGAGCAAGAAGTGAAATATACAGCAAAGGTGGAAAAATTGCAATCACATGGAAAATCCACCTTATTTAGTTAGCGTTGGCAGTATTTCTTTACTGTTCCAGCCATCCCATATGAATCTTTGCTCTCTGAGGTATCTAATAGACTTTCTTTGTTTGTGGATGATAATTTGCCAGCTAGCTTTTAGATTCTGAGATGGCAACTTTACCATCTGGTAAGAAAACCAGGATTAGATAGGTATTAAAAGATCTTTTGTTGCTCTAAATAAGACTTAAAAACTTTATCAGCTTGTGGAATTTCTGTCCTTAGACAGAACTACTCATACATATGCCTTTATTCCAGACCCTAGACCAGGAAATCTTTGACAGGATTTATGCTGATATATCTGATAAGAAAATTCATTAAATGACATTTTAGAGAGATGAGAAGACTGAGTATGATACCTGGAGTTAGTAAACTATAAAATAAATTTATAAAATAATTTCCTTGAGCATAAGGCCAGATGCATTGTTGATTACGTTTGTCAGAAAGATCAGTGTGTTAGTGGGGTCCTAACAAAGAGCATATTGCTCTTGTCATATTTTTTTCTATTTTCCTTCTCTTGAGTCAGTAGCACCCATCTCGCTGTCAGAAAAGCATGTGATTGCATTTTCAGTATTACCTCAGTCTCTTAATGATTCAGGCTTATGCTAAAAGAGGACCAGATACTTGTTTTCCTTGTTGCTTGAAGCTTTGATAAAATCTGTTCATTTGCTTTGAATAGTATTGCTCTGAGTTTATTTTTTGCTTGGGAAAAAAAAAGGCTATAGTTATTTGGAAAAATTGAGTTTTCATCTATCTTGGCCTTTCTGTCATATTAATAAGATCTGCTGTCTTAGAACTCTGAGAACTAACAAAAGAACAAAGTGGTTGAGAAGACTTATGAGTCTATACATTGCAGAAACAAAAGATTTACTTTTCTCCATTCTACTTGTATTTTGAATAGAGTTTGAATTGAATGATTATTGTGAATGCCATGAGATTTAATGGTGCTGTTATCAATTTGTACATTTAGCCAGGTATAAAGGATTATACTTGCCAGGTAACCTGAAAGCTCCTTACATTAAGCAGCTTATTAATACAGAAGTTAGTTTTGATGCAGTCGCAAACCCTGGACCCTTACTATCTATGTAGAAGGGGAATATTTCATCTGGTATTTCAACATGCTACAGTACATACTTAAAAAATAACTCAAAATTTTGAACAAATTAAACCTACTGTATATCATTTTATTTTTTTTCATTTTTAAAATAATTCCTGTCATGTTTAAAAAAATTTTTTTTTAACATTTATTATTGAGAGGCAGAGACAGAGCATGAGAATAGGAGGGGAAGAGAAAGCAGGAGACACAGAATCCAAAGCAGGCCCTGGGCTCTGAGCTGTCAGCACAGAGCCCGAGGTGGGGCATGAACTCAAAAACCGCGAGATTATGACCTGAGCTGAAGTCAGATGCTTAACTGACTGAGTCACCCAGGCGCCCCATTCCTGTCATGGTTTTTTATAAATGTTTGATTGTTTCTATTGGCTTAAAATAATATTTTTTCCTGATGAAAATTGTATAGGTCCTTAACTTGTCAGTAAGAGGAGCTTTGGTACATGATGTATTTTGATTAACGGTTATGCCAACTAGAGAACCAAATGTCAATAAAATGGTCTATGTTTTAAGTTTTGATGATTTAGAAGTCACAGGATCATGTAACACTGTGTTTATTCTTGGCCTATTTCATTCATTTACTATTGCACACATCCACTCACACCTGTCCCCCAGGGTTTCAGTGACCACTGTGAGAGAGGCACTGTACTAGGTGCTGGGGTACAAATATGAATACCATCTTGCTTCTGGTCCATACAGTTTAGTTAAAAGAGAAGTGTCACTAACCAGTGTAAAATGTACTATAGGAAATTC
Organism: Neofelis nebulosa; assembly: GCF_028018385.1. Classification (NCBI taxonomy): domain Eukaryota; kingdom Metazoa; phylum Chordata; class Mammalia; order Carnivora; family Felidae; genus Neofelis; species Neofelis nebulosa. The sequence continues at coordinate 125,562,990 of NC_080785.1, read as the reverse complement.
TGCAATAGGAGATGCAGAGGTAAGCCTTAATTCAGTGGAGAAAGGCTTGGAAAGTTTAGGTTGGTAGAGTTGAGTTTTGAGGGGTGAGTGCTTCCTTAGTTACAATGTAGTATAGATTCCATATATTGTCATGAAAATTTTGTGTAGCAGCAACATAATCCTCATGGAGTTACAGCATGGTGTCATTAGGAGAACTTGTCTGGTTCACATCATCTGGATCACTGCCAAGGCCCTGTAATTTAGTAGAAATTACACAGTAGTTGGAGGTAAGAGGTCTCATTGTACCTATTAGTAATGCGACCACAGGCCAAACATGAAACGTCTTTTACCCTACTTCTAAGTCCGATAACTGGAGATAATACCAGTAGATACTCAATACATGATCCCCTTTGGACATTAAGTCAAACATTTATCTGGAAGTGTGCTGTAAATGGAAAAGCTTCATAAAATGAAACTTCTTTTATTCTATCCATATTCCACACCTACTAAATTTTATTCATTGAATTACATGTGAGGAATAAATAATTTTGTTTTGGTCTTCAAGAAGTAATTAATGCTTTACAAGTATCATTATTGGATTCCACCTTTGGTTTTGGGGTTCAGGAATAATCTTAAATATTTTTCTCAAGAATATAACATGTATCTGTTCCATTCATACCATCATGCCTTAGTATGAATCGAGTATAGAAAAGATATGCCCCCAAACTATCACTTTTATTCACTTATTTTAATTTCAGTCACTAACACCTATGGCATGTCAGGCTCCCTGCTAGGCACCAGGGATACGCAACATCGATGCCACCATCATTTAGTTTACATTGCAGTTAGGGATGTAGTAATAAGTCACATAGACAGTCAGTGATCAATGCTTTGAAGAAGCAAATGTTGTCCTGTGAGAGTATAACATATTAGGAGGACTTGACTTAGGCCTCTTTCTAATGCCTATAAAGTGAAGTTTAAATGGTGATCCACAGAAAGAATAGGTGGAAATGGGTTAAGGGAAGAATATGCCAGATGAAACAATACTATGTATAAAAACCCTTAAATGGGCAGGATCATCACAGATTTCAAGAACTGAAAACACTTTCTTCTATCTGGAGTGCAGAGGGTGGAGAATGGTGGAAGATACAGGGAATATTTGGCAAAAGCTAGATGATATGGGGATTTGTAGGCCTGTTAAAGAATTTTCGTCATTTTGCATGACTAATAGGAAGACACTGAAGCATCCTCAGAGGGTTGAAATGGGTAGGGGCAAAAAGGATAGGCGATGTCAGTGGTGAATGCAGTGAGAATGTTCTTACTGCTGTTTGAGGTATAAAATGTTGGTAGGTGGAAGGGAGTTGGTGACAGAGATGTGGATGAAGTTAAATGGTCTGGATCTAGTGGTGGATTGACTACTCTTCCAATAGGGGAAAGAAAAAGATGTGTGTGACTCCTACCTCTCTGGCTGGTGAATTATGGTGGTACCATTTACTACGAGCACTGGAAGTAGACCATTTGGGTTCAGGGGAGAATTGGTATAAGAAATCATGTATTTGTATTCAGACATGTTGAATTTGACATCCCTTTAGAGTATCCGAATAGTGATATCAGGTAACCAATTGGCTGCATGTATATAGACCTCAGAAAGGAGAATTTGAAGATAAAACATAAGTCCTAGAAATGCAAATATAAATTTGTGTTAAGTCCAAACTATTATCAATATCACTTAGAGTTTAAATTTAGAAAAGGTCAGTGTTCAATTTCTGAGGGTAATAAAAGTGGGGGCATTTGTAAATTTTGGATAACCCTCATACCATTTAAAATTTTTGTGGGGTGCCTAGCTTTCTCCTTCGGAAGAGCATGGGACTTTTGATCTCGGATTCATGAGTTCAAGTTGGGTGTTGAGATTACTTAAAAAAATTAAGTCATAATTTTTAATTGTTGCATAATTTATGTAACCTTTAAATTTTAGATTTCATGTTTTTAAAATAATTCTGATCTAAAAAGATTAGCAATTATTTTTAAAAAGATGGTGAGAAGGGAGATTTTATGTCGTTTACAAGGAATGAATATTAATTGTTGCTCTTTATGACCTGAGGAAATTTTTCCTTAATTTCAAATGATGAGTTTTTAGTTTCATATGAAACTCAAATGTTTACTATAATGTGTACAATAAGCAAAACTATTAGTATCTCTTCTTTATTCTAGATATTTGGATATAAATCAGCTCTTAGGCTTTTTTAATAGATTTACTATGATAGTTTTCTTGCTCACAGTTTAAAAAATTACACAGTTTAAAAAATATCATGATAAAATCAGATCCTCTGTAATTCCCTGAGACACTTTTTTTTTTTTTTTTTAACATTGAAACATTTTATTCTAAAACCAGCAGTACTGGCATGCCACTAACTTAAAAAAAAAAAAAAGGCCCAGGTTTATGCTGTATTCTAAAATCCATTTCTTTATTTGTAGGTGATGAGCAGTTGAGGTTGAGATGAATAACATATTTAGGGGTATGTACCCTTTATTTAAATAAAAAGATCTATATGTGTAAAGTAGTATATAAATTATCTTTTAGGAGTTGTACAAAAGTTTTGACTGTGGATAATAACTGAGACTACTTTTCCTTTTCAGTTATGGAATTAGTAAGTAGCTCTTTCTGTGTTAGTAATATATACAGAAAGCAGTAGCAATTATAATAAACTATAATAGGTTGTTTTAAATGTAATGTGTAGCCCCAAAACTTCATTTGCAAAAAAAATTATGAAATTCCATTTGCCACTGTATTATAAAATTCTACAGTTTTGGGGCCGCCTGGGTGGTTCAGTAGGTTGAGCCTCTGACTTTGGCTCAGGTCATGATCTCATGGTTCATGGGTCCAAGCCCCACATTGGGCTCTGTGCTGACAGCTCAGAGCCTGGAGTCTGCTTTGGATTCTGTGTCTCCCTCTCTTTCTCTGTCTCTCCCCCACTCAAGCTCTGTCTCTTTATCAAAAATAAATAAACATTAAAAAAAATAATAATAATAAAATTGTACAGTTCTTAAAATAAGAAAGTTAACTAATTACCTTAAATTTATTATCCAGATAACTGTAATGTACAGTACATTTATTTGTTTTCCCATATATATATATATATATATATATATATATATATATACACCCCTTTGGTGTTTTTTATGCAATTTATATTGTCATGTTAAATTCTAACATTGCCAACATGTGTATTTTGAAACCCACCTTAGCCCTGTAAACCCACCTTAGCCCTGTAAAAGATTGTTGCCAATCTTAGTGATGGGTTGGCTCTTTCTTCAATAGGAAAATTCTCAATAAGCATCTGTTTTTCAATCTAACACCTTTGTATTTTGTATTAAGTTTTCTGTTGTTGCTCCTTCTAATGTAGTGCATGCATGATATACTGGAAAATTACCAGTTTTCTTGTTTTAGCAGTGTATATTTTGGTAATTTTGTGGTAATACACTGACTGGTATTTGCTTACCTAATTGCATGTAATCCTATGGCATTACAGAATTTAATTTACGGAGAAGATTTTTAGACTTAAAAAGGATTACTGGCCATTTAAGAATGATTATTAATCAGTATAAAATTGAGTTTTAACTACATTAATGCCTGTCTAACATATACAGATATTTGCACAGACACATATATGGTACATACCCGATCTCATAGCAAATATGTCCAAATTAAAACAAAGTAGATGGTATCCTACAGTCTTGGGCCATCAAAGCCTTGGGACAGGAATTTTCAAGGCAAGTGTTTTGAGGCTAATCTTGCTCTCAAGAGCTGTGAGATCTTAAGCTATTCAGTTTCCCTAAAGCCCACTTTATTTGTATGGTTAGTGGGCTAAATCATACATGATTTCTTACATGACTTCTTCCCTAAAATAATTTCATTTCATAGTTGAAAAAGCTAATGTTTAGAGGTGAATAATTTTGTATCAGTAACACTGTTATGAACAGTGTACAGGGTGCGGTAAATTTACTTCTTGGGATCGAACAGTGGAAAGGTGCAATTGATTCTTTGGGTATTCAGTAGTATTCTTGTTTTCTTCAATTTTGGGGTGGGGTGGATCTAAGAAAGCAAGCTTCCTTTCTGTGTCCTTTTGTCTTACCTGACATGGAGACGGAAGATTGACTCATATTGAAAGAATCTCTCATAACCTTGTTTGCTGAAGGTTATCTTTTATCTGATTTCTCTCTTCCTGGATAGGTTGCAGGCTGAAGAACATTAAAATATCTATTTTCCTAGTGGTTTCCTTTTCTAGATTTGAATAATTCACTTGATTCTTCTAAACTACTTAGATGAAAGAGTGTTATCCAGGAATGCTAATTTTAGTTCCTTTGTTTGAAATTAGAGAAATAAATGCGTTATATTTTTAGTCTAGATTGTAAGTCTTCATATCCTTTAATCTGCTCATTTCAAAAACTCTAAATAATGTTCAGGAACCTTTTATATTGCGAGGTTAGCTATTTGCTTGTAATAGGTGTTTCTTTTTTGTTTTATTAAAAAAATTTTTTGAAGTGGGTAAATATGGGGAAAGATCCAGTTGAGTATTGGGCTTATTCCTCATTGAATACTTCTTTGTGTTCCATTCATATATTATTTTAAGCTCCTTATTACAAACATGACAACAGCAGATAAGAAATGCCCCCGTTTTTATACTAGAGGGGATTTTTATGAACCAGGCCAGAGACCAGTAGATATCTTGGACCATTTTTCTTAATCTGAAATTCTGTGATTTTAATCAGATAGGTGAAATCTAAAAAAAAAAATTGTCATCTTTGTAGATGAAAAATGGTAATCTATTTTATATGGATTAGCCTACATATGCAAGGAGTAGTTATTCACTGTGTAGAAAAATATATATATATAACTCATCTGTAAAAATGATAACAACAAGCAGCAGAGCCTATTTAGACACTAACTTCATTTAAAATAAGAACGTAGTTTTCATCACGAATGCCAGATATTAAAAACTATATTTTAAACATTTGTAAATCAAATGGGAATAAAATGTTCTTTGCATATCTAATTTTGTTACAGGCATTTTTTTTCCTGTATTTTATGAGACAAATCACAGGCATTACAGTTTGAAATCAACTTTATTGTTTTCATTGCATTTGCTATGTAGCTGTTGAATATTTGCAGTAAGTTTTAATGACGAATGAAGTGCATGTTTGATTATATGCCATTAGTAAAAATGTCTTTTTATGGCAAAGGGTGGTTTTCAGCATGGCCTTGACAAAGGCAATGTGTAAATGTGTTCTTTCCCATCAAAAGAATAGAAATCAGCATAAACAAAATTTAAAGGAAATATTAAAAAAAAAACCAGCGAATATTCTTTGTGTGTTAAATTATATCAACATATAAGTAGAGAGCATAGATCTACTTATTTTCAGAGGCAAGTGTAATGCTATTTAGAAAAGTTGTAAATACCATAATTATTTTACTAAATTAATTCCAATTTCATTACCTATTTTATTTTTTTATTTATTAAAAAAATTTTTTTTAACGTTTTATTCATTTTTGAGACAGAGACAGAGCTTGAATGGGGGAGGGTCAGAGAGGGAGAGAGAGACACAGAATCTGAAACAGGCTTCAGACTCTGAGCTGTCAGCACAGGGCCTGATGCAGGGCTCGAACTCATGGACCGTGATCATGACCTGAGCTGAAGTCGGACGCTCAACTGACTGAGCCACCCAGGCGCCCCTTCATTACCTATTTTAAAGCTAAGTATAGCAGGGATTAGGTAGAGAGTTATAATGCTGACATGGAGAATGTTTCCACAGTTACTTTTCAGTTTTTCTAGCCATTATCTCATGTTTCTGAGACTCCTGCTACTTATTGCTTGCTATTGTGCCCAATATTTGATCCAGCCTTTCTGCCTTTTACTCAGTTTCCTTTGTCGGGGATACTCCTGTCTTTCAGTCCTTACCTATCAAAGTTGGACTTACCTTTCCATGTCTAGTTTAACTTTTGCCTCTTTCACAAGGCCATCTAGATGCCCGATTGTCAGAACTGTCTGCTCAAGGTGATTGCTATCAACTTGTTCTTCTACTGCAGATCAGCTAAAGCATGTTCCCTTGTGATCAACGTATTCTCTCAATGTTCATCTCAATTATCCAACTTGTTTTCTACTCCATTGGGTAAATCATCTCATCATGTATTTAACTTTGAACACAGTTCCTTATGTTGAGAAATACTAGAAAAATAAGAATGTCTGCATCTGTATCCATAGTGTGAGGTATTGGGCTAAAGACCTTGAAAAAATATACTGGTGCTGGAAAGAACAGTTATTTAAGGAATTAAATGAATATATTTATTTTATCAAAGGTCAGGAGGAAATCTTCGATAGATATTATAAGGCAAGACTTGGTTTCTTTGGCCCTGCTTGTTCTGCTTCTTCACATCTATTGAATATTAATAACAGCAGAAATGACAGCTATAATGGCCACTGTAGTTTCGTAGACCTTACTGTAAGCATTCACACACTTCATCTTTTTTGATCTTCATGTCATGCCTTGAGATTGGTGAGGCAGAAGTTAGACATTATTCAGATTTGGCCACGTTTACTTGTTATGAGCTAATACCATTTTAACCCTGATAATGAAATCTAACTGTTCTTTTATTAAATGTTAGTCTAATATTTAATGTCTGTGGTCTCTTTGCATAATTTAATAATAAAGTTACTTCTGTAATCCAGAACACAATGTCATAATTTAAAATTGTATGTCTTTTAAAGCAGATGTAATTATTTTGATCCAAATTCATGCGCTAGTGTTGCAACTTGCAACCATTTCAGTTTCCTCTTCCTCTGGATGAAGGAATTCAAGAAGAAGTAGATCTGTATCCTAAAAGTAGCATCAGAGTGTGGACATTGAGAGTTAGATGCTGTCTATACAGGAAATTGGTTAATGTCCACACAGTTAGGCTAAGCCCAGATACCTGGACAAGACTGAACAGGAGGCAGGGAAAGAGTCCTGAAATGGTTGTTTTCAGTTCTGTGACCTCAGGCACTGCTTCCTGCAATTTTTCCTTTAATCTTCAGCTACACCCTAGGATAATTAGGAGCTATAGGACCCAACCAATTACCCTTTTATATAAGCTAGATTGAGTAGGGTCTTTGTTATCTGCAATTCAGCATCCTGGCAAATACAGATAAACAAAAATTGATATAACTGTGTTCTTTCTGCTCCAACTTTCCATTCCTGTTTTCCTTTGTTCTCTTCTTCCCTTTCCTTTCTTTTCCCCTCCTACTCTTGTTACATTTCCCTTCATTCCTTGTCCTTTCTCCTTCTTTTCCCCCCATTCATTGATCCAGGGATCCATCTATCCATGTATTATACTTTAGACTGCTTCCCACATGTTGAGCTTTAAGCCAGGTCCTGAGGACAAAAAGATCTGTGACACACAGTCTTTGTTCTCTTTAGGATCAGGTTTCCTCTCATTGCTTTTAGGAAGTTGGTATTTTGAACAGGGAGTTAGAGCCCCAGCCAAAAATGGGACAAAACAATAAAAAAGGAAATCCGTGTGTGTGTGTGTGTGTGTGTGTGTGTGTGTGTGTATAATATTTCAGTTAAATTCCTTAGTTTGTCATGCAAGTTCCTGAACACATCAGCCACAGTCTAACCTTGTGCTCCATCACCTCAATTCCCCACCCTTCTGTATGTCTTTATCCCTACACCTCAACAAATGTTCTCTTTCTTTGGATATGTTACTGACCTCTGTCTGCCGTCCTCTTAAATGTGGTAAACTCATTTTTTGATACCTACCTCTGTTGAAGGTTACCTTTTTGAAGGCCTACTCCTTGGAAGCTTTTTCCAACTACCTGAGGCAGTGTTTGCCTTATTTGGTAACTGCCTGTATCTCTTTATTATGTCACCAACCACTCTGTGGGTTATTCTTGTTATTACATTTTTATTTGTGAAATGAGACAAAGTCTCTGTTAGAGCAGGAACCTTTACATTCATCTTTATATGATCCATTTCCAGGCCCATGTGTGGGGGATAATGAGGGTTAAATGTTCATTAACCAAGTGAATAAATGAAGAAAATGGGATGAATGAGACACATAATCTAGTTCACTGTGGAAGGTAAAAGGTAATGCTTTTCTCAAATATAAGGGCAAGATAAAGGTTCTGAGATTCCTGGTGCATTATACTTTTATTCTTTAAAAAATTTTTTTTAAAACATTTATTTATTATTGAGAGACAGAGAGACACAGAGCATGAGCAGGGGAGGGGCCGAGAGATGGAGAGACAAAGAATCTGAAGCAGGCTCCAGGCTCTGAGCTGTCATCACAGAGCCCGATGTGGGGCTCAAACTCACAAACCGTGAGATCATGACCTGAGCCGAAGCTGGACGCTTAACCGACTGAGCCACCCAGGTGCCCCCCTGGTGCATGATTCTTAAAACCTTTAAGCTTTTACATGTAAAAACTTTTACATTGTTCAAACTATCATCTGATAAGTAATCATTGTTTCAAACATTTCTTATGACCTACATTCTAAAAGACTGTATAATCAAGAAGATGAATATATACTGGTTGCCCACATGAAACTTCTGGAAACAAAGCTAAAAGCTTTGAAATTCAGGATATTTAATGTTTAAAGTATGAAAAGATATGAACAACCCCCTACAATATTTAATTTAAAAATATTCTGAAGTAGGGTAAGAGATGGACTTGATTGGCGATGGGTATTAAGGAGGGCACTTGTGACGAGTACTGGGTGTTGTATGGAAGTGATGAATCACTGAATTGTATATGTGAAACCAGTAATGCCCTGTATGTTAACAAAATAAAGTTGAAGTAAAAAAAAAATTCTGAAGCCAATTTGAGAAATACTATATATATTTATCTTCTACAGTATCCAAAATGTATGTTTCCATATTAAATACAGGGAGAAGTCCTGCAGCTAAAATCTCTTGTTGCAAATAGAAATGTTCACAAATTCTTTAAAAAATTTTTTTTAATGTTTAATTTTGAGAGAGAGAGACAGACAGACAGACAGACAGACAGACACAGGGCACGAGCGGGGGAGGAACAGAAAGAGAGGGAGACACAGAATCTGAAGCAGGCTCCAGGCTCTGAGCTGTCAGCACAGAGCCTGACCTGGGGCTCGACCTCAATAACCGTGAGATCATGACCTGAGCCGAAGCCTGATGCTTAACCAACTAAGCCACCCAGGTGCCCCTAAACGTTCACATATTCTAAGGATAGAACTGCTACCCTTTTTCCTTTGATAAGTATATTTCACAGAATGTATTTTGGAAGTTTGTGACCTAACAGAAGATAAAACCATAATCATTTATTAGAAAGGAAACGAGACCAATAGAATCCCAATTTATTTGTGATCTTAAGCTGCCATTTTAAGAAACTAAACCTTGGGCAAAATAGACATATTGATGCAGTATTTATCATGGCTTAACAAACACTTTCTGAGTAGCTGCTTTGTGCCAGATACATTCTAGCTATATCAAGAAGAATAACACAGGAGGTTGGAGAATATCACAATTGACAGGTTCCCAGGTAATGGTTCTTATATTTCCAGAAAAAGGCAATGACAGTGTGTACATTGAGTATGATTCTTGTGCTATAATTAATTTCCCAAAAGCTCTCACTGCATTGAAACTCATGTAACTATTCTTCAGAAGTATAGACTTTGAAGAATGCTAAAGGAAATAATTAGGAATATTGAGTTTTAGAAATGTACCATGTACATGTCTTTAAAACTCTTATTATTTTAGTTTAAAACAATAAAAATGCACATGTATATTTTTCTTTTCAAGAAATGACTGCATAGTAAAAAATTCTAAATTTAACCTAATACTTCATTTTATTACTTTGAGTCTCATTGGTCCTTTGTCATGAAAAATGATACACCTTTCAGCTACCTTTAACTAGGTATCCTATCATTAATCATAAACTGTCTAGGTATGCTGAAGTTTGCATATTTTGTTGGTGAATCAATATTTATATCCCAGTAGTAAGTAGAGTTGTGTTTTGAGAATTACTCTTTTCCTACCATATTTTCCTCCAACTTTACTAGCACCGGACAGATAGGTGTACATGTGCTTGTGCAGATATGGGTGTGTGCTTGATCTCTCTCTCTCTCTCTCTCTCTCTCTCTCACACACACACACACACACACACACGCGCACACATTTTTAAACTGCCATGTGCTCTTACATGAACACCTTGCTGGATGTTAATTTTTCAGAATATTACTGGTCCTAATTATTTTCCTCAGGGACAAATAGGATTCTTAATCTCAAACTTTGTTAGGATTCTGTTTAATCACAGCTTTGATGTATTTTCTTTCCATTTATTCTGTAATTTGTACTCTGCTTCTCTTGGACATTCTCAACTTGCAACCATCTTCTGTCTCCCAAATTTTTGACATTTTGTGACTCAGACATAGTAAAGTGCACATAACCGTGCAATCATTTACTTCATTCAAAAACTTGTCATCAAGGCAGTGTGCTGGCTCCTGTGGGAATAATAATGAAAGGATTTTGTACTACCCCTTATCCCAAAAGGAAGCTTTTAATGGGGATTTTTTTTGGCCATTTTATGTAAACATTTTTTGAATGACAAAACTGCTATTGTTAACATATACTTTAAGTAACTTCCAGATAGTTATTTTGGTTCTGGCCCTTAGTGATGCTGTGAATGATAGGCACATTTTTAACTGAGGATATTGATTTGAAGGTACAGCATAATTAGGATATGCAGTGTTTTTTAATTCACCACATGTCTTAACAGTGTAATATATAAATACTATTTTAGTAAATAAAAATAGGCTGCTATTATAATTGCCAAAATGTTTTTCCGTTGACAGGAGAAAGGGGATGATGGATACAAAGAACTCTAATACAAAATAGAATATAAGCTGTGTTCTCAAAAGAGAGATGGATGAAGTCTGATGAGGAATTCAGAGATACCAAAACTTACTTCTCCCTGGGAATCTAGGAAAAGTTTTTTGGAGGGGATTGGCATTCATTTTGTTCAGGGGTATGGTTAGGATGGTTACTACAGACTAACTAAGTAATGCAAATTTAGATAGGAAGACAGGCCTTGGGGCATGGATGTGTACAGCATATGGAGGGTATCAGTTAAGTACAGTATACAATGTGGAGAGAAATGTGCCTATTGTGTGTGATACACAAGTACATTGTATTGTATACATTTAGTCACATGTCTCTTCTTTAGGAGGTACATTTGTGGAGATGCCTTTTTTTTAAATTAAAAATTATGCTTATTTTCAACACAGAGAGAGAGAGAGGCACAGAGTGTGAGTGGGGGAGGGACAGAGAGAGAGGGAGACACAGAATCTGAAGCAGGCTCTGCACTGACAGCAGCAAGCGCAACGTGGGGCTCCAACACAGGAACCATGAGATCATGATCTGAGCTGAAGTCGGATGCCTAAGCTTAACTGACTGAGTCACCCAGGCGTCCATGCACAGATGCCTTTCTACCTGGCTGTCATACACAGTTTGGTTGATTAGTTTCTGCTTGTGTAGTAACTTCAATAATCCTTGAGTTATACACTCTTCACCAGTCTTGATAGAGTGTTGAATGTTCAAAAGAAAAATTCCAAGAACCTATTAAATCATCAAATGCCATTGCATGTTTATGAAATCAGAGGAAAGACAGTTTCTACATTAGAGCAAATCTACTTTCCTATACTTGGTTGAGGTTGTAAGGAGAGATTACTCTGCTTCCTTAAGAAGGTTAAGCTGTCATCTAGTTAAATATGGACTTAAAATAATGCTGCCAAAGCAGCTGCCTCCTGTGATTGATGATGATGATGATGGATGATGATAGTTTTGAAATCAGTTTTTCAGGGAAATTGCTATTTTTCTACTTTGGCTGATGTTGTGGTCTGGATTGGGGATTTCTTGTCATATTAGGTATCTTTTTTGATTAAAAAAGAAATTGCTAAGGACTGTATTCTCTATGATAAAATGGCTCTAAAACGGAGTATATGGGGCAAATGATTATAAGTTGTTCTATACGTATTACTTGAGTGACAGTAGTTATTCTGGGCTTCACAGTGTCATCTCATGGTGAATTGTGTTTAGGGGAACATAAAGCAACTCACTTCTAGGCAGAGAAGTGGCAGAAAGCATGGTATTCCAAGAATGTTCACATATATTGATAACTCAGTAGTCTCTTCATGCTCCTCAAGCTTATGCATTGGTTCCCTCTATTTGGGTTGCTTTTACTCCAGATATCTGCTTGTCTGGGTCCATTATTACTTGGATCTCTGCTCAGATGTTGGACATATACATCACTTTTCACTCTCTGTGTTATGTGTTTATTTCCTTATTGTCTGTCTCCCCATCTAGGATGTATAGTACATGAGAGCAGAGATCAGTTTGTTCAGTGCTATAAACTGAAAATCTATAAAAGTTCCTGGCCCATAATAGGTAGATAATTAGTAATTATTGAATGATAAGCTGAATGAATTAATCTTTATTTTATACAGAGAGGACAAAGTCTTCAAAATATTTTTAAAAGCTAATTAGTGTTTGGCTTGAGAGCCAAAGTCAAGCTTTTTGGTTTATTAACTTAACTTGCTTTTGTTTGTATATGCACAAATGATACAAACAACAAACAGCCTTGAAAAAAGAAACAGAACATTCAGGGCTTGCTCTCAGGTAGACCATTTTTATATCTCATCATGTAGTGGAGAAAAGGAATCAATTTTGTTTACACAAAAATCACTGGTTAACCTCTATTCCATACCATTCCATTGTGTAAGCCTGAACACACACTGGTCTGAAAAAGCGATTTTCAGAAAGGGAAAAAACAAACAAAAACAAAACACAGTCCCCCCCCCCCCCCAGTATTTTTTAAAGGCCAATAACATTTGTATCCACTGGGTAAACATGATCAATCAAAGCTTTACAAGCTTTATATGGGTTGCTTCCTTAACAAATGTGTTTTTTGCCTTAGTCATTCATCATATCTGGAAGTCTGGATGATGAGCTTGAGCACTCTCTTAGGTTAACATTGTAAATAGCCACTTGGTGTATTTGTAAAGGGAAAAGCCTGTTAAAGTGGCAAACATTCTCTCCTGACAACGTAAGCAGCCTATTGTAACCTGTGTTGTGTTGGCTTGATATGGTGAATTCAGCTCAACTTTAGGGGAAGGATTTGTTGTAACAGAGAAATCAGGTTATGAATGTGAAGAGCTAACATGCACATGTTGAAGGTATTCCGTTGGACCCTCCCAAGTGCATAGGGGGGTTTCAAACGAGACTGAAGGTACTAGCTAGCTGCTGAAAGCAGAATCATCTGCTGTGTTGAATAAACTACCCTAAAAAATGGTAAAGTGTCTTAAATAACCAGGTTATAAATAACCAGCAACCAAGTTGCTGCTGTCAGTATATCCCTACTTAGAGGGATTGATGAACTGTTTAGTGAGGGGGGAAAGGAAAGCAATGAAAAACAAAAAGTTGATCCATTGGAAGCAAACATGTGGTATCATATCCAGAGAGCACTTTGTATAAGGAATCTGGTGCAGTCATATGTGGTATCATGCTAAGACCTCTGAAATGAGACACAACACCAATTATATGTTGTTTCATGCCTGTAAATGCTTTGTTTCCCAGCTAAGTTAGTGCTTATGAAAGACAGCAGATAGGTGAATATGGACTTGTTTATCTTTTGTTGTAGAATTGGTAAGGCTTAAGCAAAAGAATCTGGGTCATTCATAGGGGCAAGTTCAGATCTTATTGAGGTCAAATAAGAACTTGAGGGAGAAGAGCAGCTGAAACCACAACATTGGGCAAAGAATTGAATGGAGGGACAAGAGGGTTATGGAAGAACATGCAAATGAGGTCCAGTAAGTTTAAAATAAGTCAAATGGAAATTTGAGACCCTGAAAGTTCTAGAGGGGTCTTACCACCCTGGTTTTGATTTACACTGACATTACTGTGGTACGTCTTGGCATAGTCCTTTAAAAGAACCCAGGAACATACTTAAACCATATCCCCTACATAATAAGTGTTTTTATAGAGCCCCACTTTTAGATATTTTATTCTTTTCAAGATCCTTGCAGAGGGAGTTTGAATAATTTTCAATTCCTTCGTTAGCTGGGATGTATATCAGAAATGAATTTTAAAATAAGCCATCTCTGGGGTGCCTGGATGGCTCAGTTGGTTAACCGTCCAACTTTGGCTCAGGTCATGATCTCGTGGCTTGTGACTTCAAGCCCCACGTTGGGCTCTGTGCTGACAGCTCAGAGCCTGGAGCCTGCTTTGGATTCTGTTCTCCTCTCTCTGCCCCTCCCATGCTCATGCTCCGTCTCTCTCTGTCTCTCAATAACAAATAAACGTTAAAAAATAATTTAAAAAAATAAGCCATCTCTTAGTATCTCCTAATCCTGTTCCAGAGATGTGCAGGTTGCCCCAAAATGTTGTTTTCTACATGGGTTTTGGGTCTCTTCGACAGAAGGTAGCTCACTTGAAAACCTAAGATACCTTATAACTGACCCTTCTAATTTAACTTTTCTATATAAAAGTGTATTCATTTTTGTGTAGTCAATTAAAAATGAAAGGATTGAATTTCATGAGAGAATCTTAGATTTGAAAGGGCTTTAGACCAGAGACAAGAAGGGAGAGTCAGTGTTTCCCTTTAAATGACATAGCTGATTTACACACAGATTTTAGGATCATGGCCTCAGTGTACTTTTTCACAGGGAGAGTAGAATAGAGTGTTTAAGAACATAAGCTCTGTAGTTAAATAAGATCAGATTAAAAATTCACCATCATCCATGTTAGCTGTGTGACCTTAAGCAAGTTACTTACCCTGTATTGCTTCACCATCTATAAAATAGTGTTATTAATAGCTTTTGTCTTATGAATTTGTTTTGAGGATTAAATGGAACAATACATATAAAACTTAGCACAATACCTGGCAAAGCCTTAAAAAATATTCAGTACATGATAGTACACCTATATTGCATTTGTACTGTTGTGTAACAAATTACCACAGATGTAGTAACTTAAAGTAACCCCACATTTATTATCTCACAAATTTGATGGACCAGACATCTGGCATGTTTTAGTTGAATTATTCACTCAGGGTTTCATAATGCTAAGATGGAAGTGTCAGTGGGCTGTATCTTCATGTGGAGTCTCAATTAGGGAAGTACCTGTTTGCAGACTTTTCAGATTATTGGCAACATTCATTCCCTTGCAGATGTGGGAATGAGGTCTCAGATCCTTGCCTTACTAACTGTCAGCCAGACTCTGCCCTCAGGACCTTGCCGTGTGGTGCCCTCCATAAGCACCTTACAACATAGTAGCTTACTTGTTCATAGCAGAGCAATTTTTATCACTTCAAGCCTCTCCCTTCAGGAAGGGAGAGAGTTTACTTTAGTTCAAAACCATCCAAGAGGATATCTTTTTTGAATAACTCAGAACCAACAGATTGGGGGCCTCCCTCTAATCACCTGAGTCATATGAAATAGTCTAACCAGGGGTTTGAAATCCATTGTATTCACCGCCACACCCTCATTAACAGGGAGGGTATCATATTGGTTGTGTACAGCAAGGGACAGGGATCTTGGGGCCATCCCAGAATGCTGCCTTCTTCAGAGAAGTTTCATTGTTAGTTGTCATTAATTCTTGCTCTTATCATTATTATATTCTTGTATTTATATTCTGTGTCTATTTATGTACCTCATTATTATATACTTTCTGAGCTTACGGTTGTTATGAGCTCTAAAGTGAAAAGTGTGTGATAGTAATGGAAAATAAAGGATACTATTTGGGAATCTTTGCTTATGAAGGAATCTACATTGTCTCTATTTGTTTTGTACTGCATAATGATATTTAAAACATACTAAATGTTGTCCCCCCTGAGAATATGTGTATTATAATAGAATTATTAAAATATTAGTAAGTTGTGAATGAAGACAAAAGTAGACAGTGATCAGGGAAACACAGAACATAATATTGAATGTTCAGTATAATACCTAGTAATTTAGAAAGTTTCACTGATTTTGCTCTAGTTCTAGTCAATTGAAAAAGAGGAGAGATTACTTTAAAAGAATAATTAGTAAAGGCACTTGAATATTTTACACATAAATATGAGGAAGAAAAGTTCTCCTTTAAAATGCTAATGTGTTGTCTTCTATTTACACAGTGTCATTATATGAATATTTTCAGAATTCCTAATAGGAATATCTTACTTCTTGCTCTTGAAAAGAAGCTAATGAAAAGCCAGTCCTCCTGACCAGTTATGAAAATGTATTTCCTGTCCTGTAAGCTATCATTAATTTCCTGATAAACCTGGAATATGCCACAAGCGATTTGTAGTGGCATCAGTTAACATTTGGGAAGTTGAGCTTGGCCATCTAGGATATTAAATATTTGCTCCTGGAATAATGATAAAATCTATTGATAGTATATTCTCTAAGTATTTGTTAACAATAACAGCAAAGTTCAGGGGTACTAGATAAATGACAGAATATCTATTTAGATTCATTTTCCTCAATTCTTCTGATTTTTGTGTTTTCATTTGATTCTGAACACTCACTTCTGTGAAATTTTGGAAATAGGGCTTTCAGGGCTCTATCACTAAAGGTCCCTTAGGAAATAAGTTTTTGTATCATCAAAGTCATTCAGAAGACTTTGGTAATAAAGTCATAGGGTCATTGCCTTTTCTGTATTTGGGATTAATGGACAGCAAGGAAATAAAATAGTACTTTAGCCTTAGTTATAAAATAATACATAGTTTACTCAGGGTGGCATGCCGGCAGAAATAGGTATTATTCTATTTTTAAAAGTTAGCTATTAATGTTTCTTGATTCACAATATATTATGTAGACAGATTCCATATTTCCCTGTATGTCATACATCATGGATTACATTGAAAAATAAAGTTGGTATAGTTTCATTGAAGCTATGCCACAAAGCATAAATATTAAAAAGAAAAGGTTGTTTTCCAATTTGATGAGTTGTCCAGTTGATACATTCTTTTTCCTCCGCTGTGTTGTATATAGTAAAAACAACGGTTCAGAAAGTGAGTATGCCAAAATCAATTTCATTGATTCAAATGCATTTATTTTATTTTGGCCTAAGTGTATTCCAATCAGCACTACCTATGTGGTAGTAACCTGTGATGATTTCTATTCATACTGTACATTTGTATATACAGGAATTGGAAAATTGCTTTCATATAATAGGCGCTGGATACATAATAACTTAATGAATGAACAGATTATAGATATTAAAGCCAGTAGTCTCTAATGAAATGATTGGCTTTATTTTTTCCTCTAATCTAGTTCAACTATAAAAATACTCTGGGTAAAGTTTTTGATCAAAACTTAATACGTAAGTTCCATTGGAAGTGCACTGGACTTCATTTTCAAATGAATCTTTAGCAAAACATTTAAGTCTTTAAGTCATCTTTATTACATTTTTTTACTCTCTTGGGACCTTATTGCTTCATTAATTCATGACGTTTAGATATTTTTTAATGTTTCCAATTTTTTTTAGAATTCATGTGTCAAGAAAAATGAAAATTACTCTGTTTTCTTTTCTTGCATTCCTATTATATTTTCTATATGTAAACAAGAAAAAGGAAAAAAAAGATTGGAAGACATTCATTAGAAGTGAAATGGTACTGCTTGAAATAATGGTCAAATCATAGGTAATCACTTCTGTTATTCTCCTTATCTTTTAGAATAAAATATGTCCTTATTTTCTGGGTTTAATTGTAGATTTCTTTTTTTTTTTTTTCCAACTTTTTTTTTTTTTTAATTTATTTTTTTTGGGACAGAGAGAGACAGAGCATGAACGGGGGAGGGGCAGAGAGAGAGGGAGACACAGAATCGGAAACAGGCTCCAGGCTCCGAGCCATCAGCCCAGAGCCTGACGCGGGGCTCGAACTCACGGACCGCGAGATCGTGACCTGGCTGAAGTCGGACGCTTAACCGACTGCACCACCCAGGCGCCCCAATTGTAGATTTCTTATAGCTGATGATTTAAAAGCCCATCCACTAGTAAATTTAACTCAAATGGTTAAGTGAGGTAACTTAAATGCTGAATCCTTTCTAAGTAGCTACTGGCTTGATAATAGTATTTGATGATCTGGTTGGTTTGTCATCTAAAGCACTAAGTAATATTGAGTTCCTTTTGAAGTCAATACCATTGTTGACTAAAGATGTCAAAAAACAAGATTGTCTTGAAAACTATTATTTCTTTGTCAGGGTGTTTTATCTTCATTTAGTCTTTAACCTTTTATGGTAATTTAGCATATTTTAAATTTATTTCTTGTCCCTTAGAGACCATTACATTCACAAAAGAAAATCAGACATAATGTGCAAAGCACGTGTGTGCACAGACACACACGTGCACACACACACACAAGCACACACACCTACCAGATTTAGTATTTGCATGTTTACTTTGAACCGTTTAAATGGCCATTGGAAATAAGATCCAAAGAGCATTCTTAGAATCTAGTCTTACTAGTTTGGCTTTCTTTTAATTGAAGTTGGTCAAGGTGACTAGATTATCCTAAATCTCTAGTATACTTTGTATTGTGTCATGGTTCTAAGCACATTGAAGAATTCGGTCTTTGGTCAATGTTTTAAAAAGTGTTTGAACTACTTGCATTCCTGCTGCCTTATTTTTTTCCCCATTGGAATGAACAGCAACTTACTTTCTGGTAGACGTATCCCTATTTGTTTAAAAAATTTTATATGGGTGGATGCTATATTATTGATGAGAAACAAGATAAAAAATTAGAAAGGGATAATATATTCTAAACAAAGCAGAAAAAATATTCTGCTTTGTGATTTAGACCATAATTCTAGAATTTCTTTTATCTATCCTTTGATAAATTCATTGCTGGAGGATTCTGTTCACTAATTTTTCTTTATTTTCTTGAAACAAAATACAACTTCCTACCAGTAATCTTTTTTTTTTTTTTTTAATTTTTTTTTTAACTTTTTATTCATTTTTGAGACAGAGAGAGACAGAGCATGAATGGGGGAGGGTCAGAGAGAGGGAGACACAGAATCCGAAACAGGCTCCAGGCTCTGAGCTGTCAGCACAGAGCCCAACGCGGGGCTCGAACTCACGGACCGTGAGATCATGACCTGAGCCGAAGTCGGCCGCTCAACCGACTGAGCCACCCAGGCGCCCCAACTAATCTTTTCTTTAATGGAATTAGTTTGATCATAATCTGCCAAGATTTCTTACTAATTTAACATTTTCTAATTATACCTGTACAGTTGATATTGGTCTTGTTACTTTCTGATACTCTGACTTGAGAAATTTCATTGAGGATCACCACAGATTGCCTTATTTTTTTTGTCTCAATAAGCATTTAGAAACTTCCTAATAAATAAGCTAGACATAGATAGTTACAGGATGAAATATATTATATTAGAATGAAATCTTGCCTAAGAAAACAATTGGAAAATGCTTTACTCTGGTTTTAATCACCTACTCCTGCTAGATGCACCTTATTTGCTCACGTTTATGAAACCACCACCCATGCCATAATTGGCTTCGAACTTCCCGGATCACAAATCCTGTATGTAATAATTCCACTCACATAGTCCGTTTCTCGCATTTCTGGAAACTAATCTTTATCTTCATAGATACTTTGAACTACTATCTCATGTCTAAGCCTGAGTTCCTGACCTTTTACAATTTTTATTTTTGATTTTTTGTTATTCATATATTGATTTGCTGATACCCCCACTGAAACGTGAGATTTATGACACCAGGAACCTCATCCATTTGAACTACCACTATTTCCCAGTCCTTAAAGCATAGCTTGGCATAAGAGATATTCTTGATAAAAGAAAATAAACAAGGATGTATGTATATACATATACATACACATACATACACACATATATGTACACACACATACACACACATTTAAAATATGGTTATTAACATTTGTCATATGTGATTATTATTAATATCATAGCAGGTACTTGTTGTGTACTCTGACACTGTTCTTTTTCTTTTATTATTTCATTTAGTGCTTGCAGCCTTATGAGGTTCAAGTACTATTATCCAAATAAGGACATAGAGACTTAGGTTAAATAATTCACCCAAAACTATATTGTACTAGTAAACTGATATTTCACTGATAAGTCTAAGTTTCAGACCTTTTTTTCTTTTTAATTTCAGCCTTTCTTTTAACTCCTCTTCTGCACATGTCCCCTTTCTCCCCAACAACTTTATGGGGTTCAGCCATATGTTTGTTTTTGGACATCAGCCTAGTTTATTTAGCCAATCGTAACACAAATTTCTAGTTTACTAACAAAACATGATAATTGAGAAGGGAGATGTCAGTGAAAGTTGTCTTTAAAGTTAATGATAGCATACATTTGGACAGTGCCTTATCTTTTATAAATAGATTTTCATATGAATTCTTACTTATAATTGTATTACCAGTTGGAGAAACTGCTTTCACAGTTAAAAATGTTAAATGTTGGGGTGCCTGGGTGGCTCAGTTGGTTAAACATCTCACTTTTGCTTTTGGATCGGGTCATGATCTCACTGTGAGGGAGTTGGAGCCCTGTGTCAGGCTCTGCATTAATAGCATGAATCCTGCTTGGGATTCTTTCTCTGCCCCTCCCCTTCTCATGCTATCTCTCTCTCTCTCTCTCTCTCTCTCTCTCTCTCTCTCTCTCTCTCTCCAAAATAAATATTAAAAAAAAATCTTTTTACATGTGAAATGCTATAGCCAAAGTCTGTAGGTGGTGGCTGAGTGGCAGACTAGGATTCATATCTTGTTATCTGTGTTTTACTTTCCATAGGTTACAGGGTGATACTTGCAGAGAGTTCCCTTTTGTATAATTTACAGAACGTTAGGGCCTCCGTTTCTTGTCCAACAATGGTGATAACTGTTCTTTTACTTTCTATTATATAATGTATCTCTAGGATGAAATCAAGGTTTCTCAACCTCAGCCTATAGACGTTTGGGGCTAGGAAAGTCTTTGCTGTAGGAGGCTGTGCTTTGTGGGGACAGCAACATCCCTGACCTCTACCCAGTACCATTCTCCTAGTTAGGAGAACCAAAAATGTCTTTAGGCTTTGCCTAAGTTTTTGCCTCCCAGAGGAAGCAAAATTTAAAAGTCTACATTACATTAAGATAATGAATGTTAAGATGTTTTGTTAATTTCCAAACATTCTCAAATTCACCATCTTTTTAGGTTGAGCTTGGAGAGCAATAAAAATGCACTTCCGTGGATTAAGCAACCAGGCAGAAGAGAAAGCAATGTATAGATATTAAGGACAAGAGCTGGCCACCTACTGTTTCTGCCTTGTGAAAGCTCACTCATCCGGATTTCTGCTATAAATTCCTTGCTTTTGCATTATTCTAAGTCAATATTTAATGTTGCCTGTTAATAGGACTTCCCATTATAGATTTAAGTTTTCATTTCTTTATGAAATATTCTGCAGCATATTCACTACCATATGAATAATTAAAACTAAATTGTACTTGTCAAAATAAATGAACATAGCACATTTGGGGATAGAAAAATCCCTAATTTTTTCCCACATGGTTTATTGCCTATTATTCTTATTTGTGGGATTTGATGCTATGTAGTGACTCAAAGTTATTATTCAGAGTTACAGCACTTACGCTGTATTGGTTTCTGTTGAATTGAGAACATAGAAAATGCCAATTAAATTTAAAGGCCTGCATTTTGGTTTGTCTGTTACTTACAGAGTAAAAATTAAAAAAAAATCTTTGGAGGCAGCCGCATCTTAATGACAAACATGTTATGATCATGCTGCTAATAACATGTGTACTGATATTCATGAATGAGATTTTTTTGAAACGACACATGTATACATTATTTATATTATAGGCCTTGGTGGTGGAGCTTTGAGAAAGCTGTCCAGGAGATGAGTGTGAGCATCTTCTCTGTCAAGAATTTTCTACTGTTTTATTTTGATGCAAGTTGCTACATTTACCATCTGGGATAGAAGTTTGAGGATCAACACCAGCTATTCCAGACTGCAGACATTCAAAAATTATATGGAATAGAGCAAATAGTGTAAGACAGCTTTGCCTCATTGCTTTTCCCTTTCAGTGGCATATCGCTCAGATGTAGAAGTTAGTTGTTTAATTTTCAGACAGAACTGTGTACCTTGAGAATGGCTGGACATCTTCCATTTGTACTACTTTTTATTATTGTCAGAACTGATCAAATAAATCTGCCTGAGTTCTGAGTGTGGGATGCATGTTGAAAGTGATTTTATTTTTGCCCAATAAGTCCTAAACATGCTGTCGTCTTCATTTTATTTTCCCTCTCCCATCTTGGAGTGCCTTTTGCAACTTGCCTCACAAATCACATTGTCTCTACTTATATTACTCAGGCCTTCTCCAGCTGGTAAAATGCATTTTTCCCCTTCAGCAAGATTCAGTTTTCCCTATTCTTATTCCCTGTATGTTTCCCTTCACTTTTAATGTGAAAATTGCAAATATATTTCTAACCCCTTCTGTGTGACACTTTCCATTTATTGAAAACTTATGCTACATGAAGTAATGTAGAAGAGGTATCTAAAATGCTTACATCCATTTTCCGCTCTGTATCCCCAACTGGACCAATTTTTCCGGATAATTTTCCCTTTCTTTCCAATTTCATCTACATCACATAATTCAGGAAACTAAAAGCATCTTGTTTTTTTCCAGATTCATTCTGTACTGCAGACTTTTCTAACAAAAACCTGCCAGAGACCACTTAGACTTCTGTGCAGTTTTATATAAGAGGATAAAAAATTGTCATGCTGGAGTAAGGCATGCAATCTGTTTGGGTACTGAATGAGAAGAAGAGTAGGTTTTATAATCTTGGGCTTGTCTTATAACCTCTCTGTGCCATATTCTTTTGTATACAATAAGAATTTGTTATCCTTTTCCTGCCCAGAGGATTTTTGAGGTTTCCAAATGTGAGGTAAACAAAGAGGTAAAATAGTTTTGAAGCTTCATAGTATCTTACTTCACAAATGTACTTTTTTCCAGAAACTTTCCTGATAACTATCCCATCAGACACATTAGAACTTAAATAACATTTCTGTTTTCATACCAAGTTAAGTGGAGTTGTATTTGGATGTAAGAAAAAGAAAATCTATAATAGCAGAGTCTTAATAAAAGTTACTTGTTCTCTTTCAAGTAAAAGTCAGGGTAGTTAATCCAACATTGCTTTGGTGTTGCAGGATGTGAGGGATCCAGACTTTGTCATATATTGTCCTTGTGTGCATGCTCATAAGAGGAGCTTTGGTGTTTAGACACATTCTAAGCAGCAGAATGGAGAATGAAGCAATTATTTTCCATTAATGAAAGTAGTTGCCATACGGCTTCTCTGGTTAATCCCATGGACTTAGATTGCTACATGTGACTGCAAGTAAGCCTAGAAGCAACAGAGTCATTCTTGTGGCCATGTGCCCAGCTAACATTTGTCTTAGGAAAGAAAAGATTAGCACTATTTTTCTCATAAACACTAACTTTAATTTAAAAATACAATCTTTCTGAGTAGACTATGAACTACATATGGGCAGGGACTAGTATAGTACAATAATTTGGTGTTGGCAGTCTTTGTGGCAACAAGTACTCATCAATAAATCAACAAATATTCATTGAAAATGTACATGGAGGGAGTATTTCCCTAAATGTGAATGTGACAAAAACTGAGGCTGATTTTCAAAAAAATTGAAAACAGTTGTTCCCAGCCATTCCTTTTTTACTCATTAATCACTGAACATCTTATGTGCTAAATACTTTAGTCAGATTAGTATAGTTTTCCTTACACTGGCAACTGTAATACAACCATTTATCAAGACATGTTTTGGATTCCTTTTTGGAAATGACTTTCAGACTAATGTTTCAAGACACATAAGGGAAACATTCTCTTTATTACTAATTTTAAACCTTTAAACCTGCTTTTTTCATATTTTGCTCTGACAGCTTTTTGACCTCCTCAAAAAAATCCCATCTACTCCTATAGGATTATAATTCGGTCCCCTTGGTGGATTTTTAATTTTTTTTTTTTTAATGTTTATTTTTGAGACAGTGAGAGACAGAGCATGAACAGGGGAGGGGCAGAGAGAGAGGGAGACACAGAATCTGAAACAGGCTCCAGGCTCTGAGCAGTCAGCACAGAGCCCGACGCGGGGCTCGAAGTCACGGACCGTGAGATCATGACCTGAGCCGAAGTCAGATGCTTAACCGACCGAGCCACCCAGGCGCCCCGGTGGATTTTTAAATAAAGGCTGTTAGCTGTGATTGAGGCTTTCATACTTCTGAGACATGGTGTCTTAATGTCCTGGGATCAAATTAATTAAGTGTCTCATTTAGTGAGCACTGTTGTTGAAGAATTTATAATGTGTTCTCTGCAAACTGATTCATTGGTAAAGAACAGCATTGCTATTTTGAGTGTTCTAGAAATGTCACAATATTAGAGGCTTCTTAGAAGGATTGTTGAAGAGTTTTCACAAGGGGAAGGTCATTGGTAGTAACAATAGCTGCCTTCAGAGTCAAATGGTTTGCTTGGCTTGCTGTTTTAAGATATCAAAAGAGTATGGGCCCTCTGGTGATGAGAAGGTGATGAAATTGCCAAAGTTATTTTAATGTCTCTTCAAATAGAAGCACACAGTGGTGTGTGATCCACTTTATTATTACTGAATTTTAAGAGGACCTCAATTAAGAATTAAGTGCATTTATTGGCATGGGTCTGTCTTGTCTCATAGAAACAAAGATGGTACCAGGGGAATTTCCCTTTCAGAAATGTAAAGACTACTGATGAGTGAACTTTGCCTGTGTCTAAAAGATAGCATTGACCTCCTTTCCTGCTTCCTGTGCGAGACATGACTGGTGGGGGTGGGGTGGAAATTTAGTGTGACGGACACTGAAATAACCATTTCCTGAGGTGATACTGTCTTTCACTTAAGCGATGAATAGGTTTTCTTTGAATTGATCTGTATGTGTTTGTAAAGGAAACATAAATATCTCCTCTTCTCATAGGAAGAAGACTATTTCAAAGGGCCATTTTCTTTTCTGACAAAGAAATTCATACTGGAGACAAATCAGCAATTTCACAGCTGGTTTGTAAAATCCTGAAACGATGTATACAAATCAAAGCAGGAGAGATTCATTTGGAATGAAAGGAATATTTGAATTGCATCTCACTTTCTAATAAGATATTGTTTCATGGTTCTACAGTATTATAAACATTATATGTGTGTTATACATGACAATTCTGTCTTATCTGTGACTCAGGAACTTTTTGAGAATGTGACAGTTTGATAGCATAAAATTGTAGGAATTAGATGTAACTGTATCATCTAATCCATGTATGTCCCATACTTTGCTCACTAGTAACTGACCATGCTGATCCTCGCCTAAAACATTTCTTAAAATCTATGTGAAAACACTCATCGTTTCCTAAGGTAACCTGTTACATTTTTGGAAAGTAGTGGATTTTCTTACATAGATTGAAAATAATACCACTTTGTTTTGAATATGCCACCTCAAGTCGTATCAGACCATGGCTTTCCGTCTTACATTTAATAGTCCTTAGGTGTTTCTGTACTGTGATCAAATCCTTAGAACCTGTTGACTCTTGGGGGAGGGTTGTAGCAATGGAGGTGATGAGAAGTGATCATATTCTGAATATATAGCAGCAGTAATTTGAAAGTATAATGCACAGGAATTGAACATGGAATCAGTGTGAGCTGTGAGAAAAAGAGGAGTCAGTGTTTTTAGTCTAACAACATTTCACTATGTGCTCAATGTACTGTGCTGGCTATTAAAATACAATCAAATATGCATTCCGATTGTTGTTCCATACTCCAGATTAGGGATTTTCTATAAGTCTAAGATAATGTTTGCCAGACTTCTCTTATGGCCAAGCAGGGGGTTCCCTTCCTTGCCTCCCCCAAAGCTTTAACTTGAGAGAGCAGTCTTACATACTCAGTATGGTTCAAGATTAGAGATTTAATATCAGTTTTATTTTAAGTCTAGAAATATACTTTGGAATATGCAATATTTACATTAACATGATTCTGGAGTACTTAGAATGAGGAAGTCTTTGATAAATTAGGAGGGGAATCATTTTTAGTCCAGAAATACTATATATACCTCAGTTACTGCCACTAAATTTTAAACTACCTTTAGAGCAGGAATTTGATTCTTCTATGCAATACCTGTTGTATAATAGGAACTTAGTACATGCAGGCTGAACTGTTGTTAAACTACAGCCAGAATTAGTAAGTGGACTTGTTATATAATTTAGATTCTAGTTAATGTATATCTGTGTCTATACCTATATGTATATATCTTCTGAGAGGAAAATAAAGAACTAGCCCTGAAAAAAACCTTAGTTCTCTATATTTTGCAACTCTTTTATTTACCTACTTTATTAGCTATGTTCATGCAAATAAGGTATGCCTAAAGTCAAATGTGTAGGTTATGTGGTACTGGAGTCACTGGTATATTTCAACCTTAAACTCTAATCTCTAGGATAAGGAGCAGTTGCTTGTCTCTAGTTGATATATGCAGAGAGGAAATTAGGTGGGTAGATATCTTGTGATAAACAGGTTTCTCCACCCATCCACAAAGTAGTAGGGAATTGTTAGTGCAAATGTAACAGATGAACTAAATAGGCTTCTGTCTAAATGTGGATGCATTAGTTGCCCTGCCTATACTAATGCCAGGCTGTCATGGGAAATAAACCCAGGCTGAATTCTGCATGTGGATGTGTCCCTCAAACTAGCAAAGTTTTCAAAGGTGTGCCCTTCAAACAAGAACAGAAAAAAACCGCACATTGAAAGAATTAGCACTCAGAGGCCTTTGTTTAATCAATGGTTAGTATGGTGGTGATTGCACAAATTTACTACATTAAATTTAATCAGGAATGTTTCTGGCATGTGGGTGGCAAGCCTACTGATTAATTCATTTATATTCTGGAAATAAGATATGTTCTCCTGGATGAATTTCCACAGTTTGGCGATTCCACAGTGTGCATTTCAGCATCTCTAAATGGCTTCTTTGTTCACAGTCTCAGAGCCGAAGTCATGCTGGATGCTGTGTGCTTATTAGCTCACTATACCAATAATGACAAACAGGAAATGGCACCATTTTAGTTCATCTCTGGGAAGAACATCAAAGGAACAGTTTAGATGGCGTTAAACACTTCAGGATTTTGATATCACTCATTTGAATTTCCTTACGAAACCCATTAGGAGAGGTAGGAGAGATCATGATAGACAGGAAGAATTAAACATTTTTCACTGGGGTTCCTAAATTGGTTAGAAATGTCTGTAATGCAGATTGTTTTAAAACTATAGGATTTGAAGTAGAAAAAAAACTAGATGGATCAGAGAGTTAACACCCTGGTTTAAATAAATAGAAAACAGAGAAGTGACAGTTTTTTAGGTGAAAAGTTAAATTATAGTAGCACTTTGAACTCAGGACTCCGATTTTGCTTACTGATCATCTTCATAGCCATTATAAAGCGTGTGTGTGTTGCAGGGGGTTGTTTCTAGACATTTGGGAACAGAAAGAAGTAAAGAATGTGTGCATGCCATATACATGAGATCACACTCTGTGAATAGTCATTTGGCCATCCCAGTGAGGATGGGTCTGGAGTACTTGTTATGCCCTTAGGGTCCCCTACTTTCCTCATTTTCAAAGGTATTTCACAGATGACTCTGGGCAGGATTGCTGGAAAGGACTCTTAGTGTGTACTGTGTTTATGCTCCAGACAGCGACCAGGAGGAGAAAGAACATGGTTCATTATGATCATTTTCTAGCATTAACCATGTGATTTGCTTGAGGAACACTGAAGTAGGCTGTGCTGGAAAATGTATCTGAGGACAACTCAGGGTAATTCCATTCCTTTGGACCTTCCCAAGAGGGAGTACACCATTCCCTCTTGGAACTCATTTCTCTTAGTCCAGCAGGCTCCTGAAGCGCAATACATATATATTTCTGTTTGGTATGCAAACCAGCGCTTATTAACATATGTGGAGTATTAGCAGCTCATAGGTATGTAGGCTATATCTGTTCTCTCTTAAAACAATCTCTCTGAGGTTGGACATCAGTTTTTCTTCTTAGAAATGTGAGTGTTAATTAGGCCAGTTCTTACAAACTTCGTAGGAATCTATCTGCTTTTGGTGTTAAAGTGTACCAAAAAGAATGCAGATGATAGGAAAAAAAAATATGGCCATGGTCTTGTATGTAACTCCTGTATCATGGCTGTGCTTATAACTCTGAAGATAGTTACATGGTTTTTGCAGCCACGGTGCTGAGTTCCCTGTCTCTGCAGTTACTCCCTATGTCATCTTACTCTACTTACATAACCTCTCTACTTCGATTTCTTCTTTTGTTAAACAGGGATAATAATAGCACATATATCACACATCAAATAGATAATAAAATAGAAAACTGAGAAATATATATGTATGTGAATGTTTCCTGTACCATAAAAGTGGTATTAAAAATTAGTAGAGGGGGTGCCTGGGTGTCTCAGTTGGTAAGTGTCTGACTCTTGATTTCAGCTCAGGTCATAATCTTACAGTTCGTGAGTTTGAGCCCTGCATCTCTGCTGAGTGTGGAGCCTGCTTGGCATTCTCTCTCTCTGCGCCTTCCTCACTCCCGCTGTTTCTCTCCCTCCGTCCCTCCCTCCCTCCCTCCTTCCCTCTTTTTAAAAATGAATAAATCAACTTAAAAATAAATTTAAGGGAAATAATTATTTAATAGTGAAGGAAAACCGTTGTGGAATTTAAAACTGAAATAATCTAACTTACACTTGGTACAAAATAAATTCTAGTGGATCTAAATTGTTCATGAAGAAAAATAAAGTGCTAGAGTTAAAACTTAAAAAAATAATGTAATCTGTATTACAGGTTTATCAAGAAAATGCAGGGAGCAAAAATTTATAACGTGCTATGTAATTATTCACCATTATTACTTTAATAAGAAAATCATTGCTTGGATTTTCTTATGTTAAGGAAAAGAATAGTTTGATTCCAGGTAGATAGCCAATTTAGACATTTTGTTCCTAGATTGTCCTGCTTATATCAGTGCTTTTGAGCATGGGCATCAGATTCTCCGCAGCAAAATCACCTAGTGGCATCTTGCCTCCAACAAATGGCTTATTTGAGTCTATGTACCATGAGGCAACTATGCTTAACTTGAGAACCTGACCTTATATCACTGTCAAAGATTTATTCTTCAGTGAACAACTTTTTGTAATTCATATTCATGTCCTGAAATTGCTTTCTGTGTTAGAAGCCTAAATAATAGTTAAACTAATATATTATACATTGAGTACCAAAAAAGTTATTAAAAATCATATTTTTGAAGAATATTTGAAAATACAGGATCATGTTCACAAGATGCTAAACAGGAAAAAAAGCAGGTTGCCAGGTTGCAAAACAGTATTTAAGTATGGTTCTAAATTAGTAATCATCAGAGAATTTTATAATCATAGAAAATGTTATTAAAATATTCTAATCTATGGTAAATTTTAGTGAGTACTTTCTTGATTTGGCCTCAACATTTTCCAAAATGAAAATAACTTCATAGGTTTATTTTTCCTCAGTATAAAAGTAATAAAGTTCATTGTAGGTATTTCAAGCAAAACAGAAAAGCATACAAAGATTGTTAAAATGTCGATGTTACCTCCTCAAAATGACCATTACTGATCTTTTAAAAAAACATTTGATGTGCAGGTATTTATGAATTTCTGTATGCACCACTTCTTTCATTTTACCTAAATGGAGTTTGTCTTATCTCCTTTTTTCCATTCTACAATGTCATGTGCACCTTTCCATTGCCAAAATACACTCATGTTCATTATTATTTGAACAGTCTAGTGCACTAAATAGATGTATGGCAATCTCTTACTGATATATGTGTGTGCGCGCGCACACACACACAATTTCCTTTGTTTGCGTTTTGCAATTAGTACACTAAAACTCTAGTAAACATTGTCAGTCCTAATTTGAAGTATCAAAAAAGGTGTATAAAAAGTCTTTTTAAAAAGCCTTCTTAAAAAATATTTAAGCTACTTAAATATTAATTAGGAATACGTTTAAAAGTGTATTTGAGCTCCTCAACTAGACAGTCAGATTTATAATTACTCATGGCACAACTATAATCACTCATTTATTGATTTATTGGAAGTAGTATTTTAAGAATCTCAAAAACACTTAGTGAGCTTTTTTAAAACAACAACAATAGCACATTCCTATCTGGGTGATTCTGGCCTCCTTCCCATGAGGATGAGGTGATGACTGAATTAGAGGCTTTATTTTGTAACATTACCTGGTCCAATCAGAGGAAACTCTTAAGGTTACAGTCCCACATGTTATAGAGGAGGAAGTTGCCTGGTACTGATGGAAGTCTATCAGAGTATCCTGTTATGGATCCTCAGACTATGTGTGTGTGCCTAACACCAGATAACTTTCTACATATTGTGGCAGAAACTGGAATTATTCATTTTTATTTTTTTAAGTTTATTTATTTTGAGAGAGAGAGTATGTGTGCATGTGAGTGGGGGAGGACAAGGGACTGAGAGAGAGAATCCCAAGCAGGCTCTGCAGGGTCAGCATGGAGCCTGATGCTGGGCTTGAATTCATGAACTGTGAGATCATGACCTGAGAGAGTCATGACTTCAAGAGTCAGATGCTTATCTGACTGAGCCTTATTTTTTAAGTCTTAAAAGAATTTTAAGGATTTTATTTTTTAAGTAACCTCTACATCCAGTGTGGGACTTGAAGCCACAATCCCGAGATTAAGAGTTGTAGACTCCACCTACTGAGCCAGCCAAGTGCCCCAGGAATTATTTTTTAATATATCAATATAGGATATGAAATTTCTCTCTTAGATTGGCTAAACTAAGAAGGACAAATAAAAATTAAATTAGCCGGGAAGCTGTCTTATCCAATTTTTCTGCTGTATCCAATGCTGGAGTTCAAATACTGACCAGATTGTGAGATGCTATCCAGAAGTTGAAATTTTATTAAGGATCTTTTTAAAATGAATACAGTAATGGTAATAAACCATAATCTGTTAAAACGTGTATTGTTTTGCAATGACCATTTAAAAAGTAAATATTTTTCTGTTGGGCTCTTCTTTTATATTTCATAATTGCCTTTAAGTGTAGTATTCTGAAGACAGTATCCCCTTAAGTCCTGTTTTATATATTTATGTTAATGTATATGTGTATGTTTATTTCCCAAGGGAGATCATAAAAGGTTCAACTCAGCTTCCTTTGAAATGTAAACCAAGTGATAAATGTAGCAATAGGATGTATCCTTTAATTTGGTTTTCTTGCACTGTTGATGTCTTACGTGGAGACATTTAACTTTACCTCTTGGTCTCATTAGTGGTAACTACCATGACTGATGAGTGAGTTGAATTGGGGACCGTGGTATGTAGATGAAAACAGGATTCCCTTGGTTGGAAGTCACTTACCCACATCCTCAAGATTAGCTCTAGGAAATTCTGTTTGTCCTAGAAATTTGGCTGAGCCTGACAGATAAAGGAAATCCTTGACACATTTATGTGAAGGCCAGCTTTTTGCCTTAATGTTTTCTTAATAATATATATTATGTTATTAAATATTTTATCCAGGTTAATCTCGCCCTTGTAAAAATGGGATAATAATAACTCCCATGGTGTACATTTTTTCAGTCTAGCTATTCAAGATATATGAACTTTTTCTACTTGCCTTCATTTAATGGACATTTTCATTGTTTTCCTATTCTACATAAACATAGAAATAAGAATCCCCTGGAAACTTGTGAGAGAGAGGAAAAAAATTTTTTTTTTTTTTTGGAAAATAATCAGTTTGGATCTTAAGAAGGTAGACTTGCTTTTCCATTCCTTCTCCAACCTGCAGAGGCCAGTGCCATACATTTAGCAATCAAGGAATCATCCTAGAAATTATTTGTTCTTGAAGTCTATAATTGTTTCAGAATCTGTGTTTGCTTAATTTTCTCCTCACAAAACTTAGATACCATTTTAATTGAGAACAATATATTTTTAGAATATGTCTATTTACTTCTCTACCTCATTGGAAAATGCTCCCAATCAATGAATAACCTCATTTTTCCTCTATTAAAGCTCTCCCACTGATAATCTCAGCACATTAGAAGGTCAATTATATGGACCTTGGAAAAGAAAGTTGAAAAGATATTCAGAGGGAAGGAGAAAAAATAGAGAGGGAAGCCAGACCTGAGAAGAGAGAATTCTATCCTTGAAACTAAGTTTACTGTCAATTGTTGTAGTGAAAATATTAAATAGTAGCAGTATCAACCCATGACCCTGTGGTATGGCTCATTAATTCCTTTGATTAGAACACAATGTTAGGAATTCAGGAATGGGGATTATACCTTATCAGAGTCTTAGTGATTTGTTTTCAAAATATGTCACAGGACACGGGGTGAGAAGTCAGAGTTTGGATAGTGTAGATGAATTAGTGCAAATTGAAGACCCTAACTGGAAAAACAACTCAAAGTGCATGTATTTCATAAATATTCCATGGAGGGATTAACATTTTTTTCCTTAGGGAAACTAAGAATTTAAGAGTTACCTAAAAATTTTGCATCTGCATCATTCATGTTGCTTGTTAATTGAAGTCAGTAATGTTTAGTGTTGTTAAGTGGTTAATTATGAATACATCTACTGATTATGTTCATATCAACTAGGCTGTGCAGTTGTAACACTGTAGTATTTTCTTCACGCAGAATGTGAATAAACTGCTGTTTACATCGTATTTCATGAATTGTGTAGACAAAGCTGAATATTACATGGAGAGTGTGCCATTTATATGCTAATCGGGTTATATCCATTAGATACTATTTTAAATGTCTTCGGTTTCTTTTGTCTTTAGTATCAAGCAGTGCTACTTACCAAAACTTAAGCTCATGCAAGTTTCCCACAGTAATGTCCTAAATGTTCCTTTCTCTGACTATTCTATTTATTCCCTTTTCTCAGGGATCAATACTGCTTTTGAACTCTTAGCAGTTAATAGTTATATGCAGTGAATTGCACATCTACTTCATATGTTTATTCTTCTGGCCAAAAAATTAAAATTTGATTTGAAAGATATGAAATTTCAGCAGAGTATAAAATCAACAATATTCTTAATAACTAAAATTAATAGTTGTAAAAATTCTATTATATGTACATACAAACTGTGCTTATATTTTCAACTTATAAGCATAATTAAATTGAATTCATACCATATGTTTGTATAACCTTTTTAACATTTGCATGTTTGTTTTGAATTTCTCTTTGCCTGATTTTAAAATTAAAAAAAAAATTTAAATAATTGACCAATGAAATTATAAGTATTTAGAAAATAGGACTTTTCTATTTCTTTGTGATCTCCATAGCATGGTACATGGCAAATAAAAGTTCTCAGTAAATATCTTTGTGTGAATCAAATTTGGTTGTCTTCTAAAGTCATTTGTTCTTCTAAAAGTCATTGGTTCTTTTAAAATGTTTTTGGTCCAGGGGCGCCTGGGTGGCGCAGTCGGTTAAGCGTCTGACTTCAGCCAGGTCACGATCTCGCGGTCCGTGAGTTTGAGCCCCACGTCAGGCTCTGGGCTGATGGCTCGGAGCCTGGAGCCTGTTTCCGATTCTGTGTCTCCCTCTCTCTCTGCCCCTCCCCCGTTCATGCTCTGTCTCTCTCTGTCCCAAAAATAAATAAAAAACGTTGAAAAATAAATTAAAAAAAAAAATAAAATAAAATGTTTTTGGTCCAGCCTGGGTGGCTCAGTTGGTTAAGTGTCCAACTTCAGCTCAGGTCATAATCTCACAGTTTATGAGTTCAAGCCCCATATTGGGCTCTCTGATTTCAGAACAGAGCCTGCTTCAGGTTCTCTGCCCCCCTCTATCTCTGTCCCTCCCCCCCTCATTCATTCATTCTCTCTCTCTCTCAATAAATAAATAAACAAACTTAAAAAATAAAATCTTTTTGGTCCATAATTATGGTGATACAGTTTAATACAATTGCCTTTAAAGAAACCATATACCTTAGGTAATGCAAGGTGGAAATCTACCACTTAAAAAAAAAAAGATTATTATACAAATAAATAGACAACAGAAGTGAAAATTTTTGGTAGGTTCGGTAAAAACAAACTCAAAAAGCAAGAGAGGAGGAAGGAGCTATGTGCTCTAGAACCCACTGTTTCACAGGGGATTTTGAAGGGCTATGAAAGTTCATAAAATCGCGGTATGCAAGTCACTTGAGAATATGATATACATCATTTAATTGTTTTTCTATACCTGTTAGAGAAGTGCAGTGTAAACGTTTTGGCAGACTACCAGCCAGGTTAATAATAAACAGAATGCCTGTTGGGTTGATTTTTTTAAATATGAAGAGAGTAGAGTGGCTTTTTTTTTTTTTTTTTTTTTTTTTTATTTATTTTTGGGACAGAGAGAGACAGAGCATGAACGGGGGAGGGGCAGAGAGAGAGGGAGACACAGAATCGGAAACAGGCTCCAGGCTCCGAGCCATCAGCCCAGAGCCTGACGCGGGGCTCGAACTCACGGACCGCGAGATCGTGACCTGGCTGAAGTCGGACGCTTAACCGACTGCGCCACCCAGGCGCCCCGAGTAGAGTGGCTTTTAAAAGTTAAAGCACATATGAGCTGTTGCTTGGTTCAAAAAACTTTCGTTGGAGTCAAACAAAAGTTCCCACTCAACACCTTACAGAAAAATACAGAATGGAATGTGGTTTTAACACACTCTTTCCGCCATAAAATATTTTTATTTCTTATTTTATTTTTTTTTTCCTGACTACCCCCTTTTGCCAGTGTTCATGGTATTACTGTATATCTTTCAGGGACTTTGTGTTGAATATTCCCACGTAGAACACACGTGTATAATTGTTCATCTTCCCTCGCAATCTCCTTTGTTGGTAGAATTCTCATTCAAGGTAGCATTATATACTTTTACTTTTCTCCTCCTCCTTGCTTGTCCTTTTCTCACTTGGAGCTTAATGATTATTCTCCACTTAAGGTGGGATGCACCTACATGGCTCATTTGTGCTTACCTCCTTCTTGTTTGGAGACTCAGCAAGTTCAGCACAATGCTATTTATTGAATTTATTTGTCAATTTCTCCTTCCTTGCATGGCTGAGTAATTCAATGGAATCAGCACAATAGCAGAATGCACAGGATAATGACATAAATTTTTTTGACCAGAAAATTATAAATTAAAAAGAAACCAGATTTGAAGACCACATGAGAAGGTGGCAACTTTTACGGTTTGTACAGGACTTTCTAGATGTATATGGCAGCACACTTCGGTTGTTTGATGGGCTACCTCTCAACTTTTCATTAAATGTGTAAACAGATACACAGAAAGACATAAATTGGAAGCAAGATTGTAAAATAAAAATGGGAATAGCCTATATCTAAAGCAGAAGTTACCCTTTAAATATAAACCAAAAAGATAACCTATAAAGAAAGAAAATTAAAAATGGTCTTAACTTTGTCATGTCACTAAATAGTAAAAATCAGCCTGAGCACATTTCATTCATGGCTTAATCTTGAAATTGGTTTAACAAATGCTTTCATAGTCTATGTATGCTAGAGAACACCAACATCGTAGCTGACTACTAATAAAGTAGGAAAATAAACTGGCCCAATAGTAAATTAATCTGTTATAGGCTGTAAGAAATTAGCAACCCTATTAGAAATAGGCAACTCTTCCTGAACAAGTTACTAAAGTCAGAGCTAGAATTCCCCTGGCTTCTGTCCCCACCAAGGTCTGCTCCTGTGTGTCTATATCAGCGAAGAAACTACATATCTTAGAAGACATCATGTTTGAGATAAATGATATAGAGAGAGGCATATGTGCTTAGCTGTAGAAATAGAAGTACTGTGCATTCTATATATATGTGGAAGTTTCTATAACTTCAAAGAAGAACTTTAAAATGTATAGCATAAAAGAAAGGATGTTAAATAGGATGGTTTTGAATTCCAAGACCTTGTGGTACTATTTAACTCAAGAAAACATTTTCTAACTTCTTTGTGCCTTAGATTCGCAAAACACTTCACAATATTATTGTGAGAATTACATAACTAAGAACTAAGTTTTGTGTTTGGTACATATAGTATGCACTTGGTATAGTTGTCACTGCTATTGTTTGTCCTTAGTTGAGGCTTATGAGATAATGAATCCCTGATAGCTGTGAAGATTGAGTTAATAAACCTGGCCCATCAAGTTAAAATTCAAGTTTAAACCTGACAATTGAAGTTGCTGACCTCAAGTGATGAACTCCTTTGTGAGCCAAATGCCTGGCCTAAGTAGATCTCTCCATCTTCAAATTTAAACAAATAAAAACAATCAAAAAACTAACTGAAATGAACAACATCCAAATGAAATTATTGGTTGAGGCAAGGGTCAACAATATTAAATGCATTGGTTTAAGGGGAGCTGCATAATTTTATCATGGCAAGGTACAACTACACACATGACTTTTTAATCAAAGGAAAAAATGGAAATTGTTGCAGTGAAGTAATGAGACACTTTTCATTGTAATCCAGTAGTCAGGTATCGTATGTCCCTGATATGATGCAAGATATAATAGATGAACTCCATGATGTACTCAAGGCAAAAATGTTTTACTAACACAACATCATCACCAGATACAGGGAATAGAAGAACATTATCACAGAGACAACCAAATGACAAATGCGATGCATTCTCCATGACAGCGGGCCAGAGCCCTTTAAGTTTGTGTCTGAAAAAGGGACTGCACTGTGTTTTAAGGAACCAAAGGAACATAACAATATGTTATTCTTTGTTCTGAATGAGATACTTACTTGGTCAAACCATATTAAAAGGACATTTATGTAAATAGAGCCTGCTTTTGTAAACCATGGTATTCATTACAATAAGCAGGACTTTTCGTTAAAATATCTGTAGGCACATTTGTGATAGATACTTTCTTATGACCTCTAAAGTTTCTCTTCCTATCTTCATATTTTCTTGATCACCAGAGAGAATGTTCAACTAACCAATAGGCATTTATAAGCATAGTTATGAATCTAGGGCTCTTGACTAAAGGAATATTTGAACAATTGCTTATTATTCTCTGAAAGGCTAGTATTAAAGAAGCAAGAGAAAGAGAGTGAGTAATCTTCTCCTTGTGCCTCCCTTCTCACCTCTATCTTTTGGACCCACTTTGTAAAATCTTAATTTGCCATCAAGGACACAATTGGAGGGTAATGTTCCTTCCTTGTCCCAGGTCCCATGTCTAGTGGCATTTGGAATTTAAATGCAGGCAGTCTAATTCCAGAAATCATGCTTTTAGCCAGACTCAGAATCTTTAGCTATTGACTTCCTGTGAATATATGGCTGTAACCCTCAAGAACAGGATGAAACACCAAAATAAAAAACAAGAAGACAAACTTTATTGTTTGTCATGGAAAAACTCAACCTCTTTTACCTACTTTCTTTTTCAGCTTATAAGAACTTCTGTATGAAGTTTGGTACTTAGAACCCCAGCTCTCGCAAAATTGTTCTCAAAGCCTCAACACCAGTTAATTTAAGTTCCTGACAGAAGTAGGAAATATTATGAGACTGACACACATGGTTTTTGTTCATATCACCTGGGGAAGGCACGTCACACTGGCATCAAACTCCAGCAGTGTCTGGGGAGTGACAGAAGCAACCTTTCAAACGTGGCACCTACTTGCTCGGTTAGTGAAAAGTTGAGATTTGGATGGCGTTTTCCACACTCTTGACAGTTCATGACATACTGATGGGATAAAACAGGAAGACTGCCTACTAAAAGTTTGCTGTGACCTAACAAGAAAAGTTAGAGAAGTCATTTTTGGTCACATAAGTGATTTCATGGCTTCGTTTTTAAAACTTGTCTAATAATTTCTAGCTTTTGTGATTATTTGGTACACCTCTACCATATTTTGATGCTTTCTAGTCCGACAACATGCAAAGCCAGTGTTGAGCTCAAGATCTGAAATCAGGCAGCGGTGTGATCTTAACCAAATTATTCACCTTCTTTGAGCCTCAGTCTGCTAATAAATGAAGCAGGGGTGATGATAGTACATACCATATCCTGCTATTGGGAGAATGAATAAAATTTCCAGCACTATAATGTCCAGTACATACTTACCACAACTACAGTGCTGGTCATTCCCCATGACCCGTTTATCTTAAGCCAGAAACATCTTCAAGAACATAGCAGTATAATGGTGTTTGTAATTTCTTGTTTTCTGTGTACATTGTAGCCTCCTATCTCTTCTGGCCACTAGCTAACTATGTCTAAGGGAACACAGAAATCTTTGAGCCATCTAAAGCCCTCTGTCATACTTGACAATGCCATTATCTGTCAACTGATAGATTTTTATTTTTCCTAATGCTTGATGAGCTTAGTTTTTTCCACATATTTACTTTGAGAAAGGTTTGTCTAACAACTTTATTGTTAGCTCTTTTCCTTTTTTTCTTACATGTTTCGTATGTTCATTGTAACTCTGTGAGTTGCTTCACTTGTTATGCCTCATTACTTCTCTGTCTAGCATCATCTTGCTCTATGGAGATAAAGGTCGATTAACTTGGAGCATTATTCTAGTTTGGTATTCTTTTTGTTGTTGTTGACTATTTTGGTATTCTTGACTAACTTATTTTTTGGCTAACAACTCTGACTCAAAAAGAATGGTTTACATGTGTTTTAAATTTTAATAAGCCATCAACTTCAAACTCCCCACAGTTCCCCTGATAACCACTCATTTTTTCCTTTAGTTTTACATAAATTTGTGCTCCATTTTTACAATCACCCTTTGAAATTTTCTTATTCTCCCATACATTACAATATGTTAGTATGTTGAAGATAACTATTTATACCTTATTGTCTGGCAGATCATCTATATAAATTTTTAGTTTGCAATTTATTTTCTTGTGAATGCCTCTTTTACGTTACCAGATGATTGGCCTGAATTTTATGAGGCCAATTAAATGTAGCAACCATTAATGAAATTACTGAAAATGTATCAGTGTTGACAAACATTTAATTATTTTATTTAATTGCTGATTAATTGTAGTTCCATTTGTGTTTAAGGTATTTTCCTAAAAATATATAAAATGATATATGCAAATAATATATATCACTTATTTTATATATATATACATATATATATATATATATATATATATATATATATATATAATAAGTGATATATAAAATTACTCCTTAAGCACACAGTATGTATGTTTTTATGTTCTCTGGCAATGAGAGTAAATGCACACTGTTGTTGTGATCCCTGTCAGCTAATCTGTGCTGTAACATGCTCTCCTGAGTTGTATTCTGTAGTATCTGTTGTTCACTAGTCTATGGCCTCTTTCTGGTGCTTTTTTTTCCTCCTCTTCTTCTGTTTTGGAGAATAGTTTGAACAAACATGTGCCTGTGACATGATGAAACAAAGTAAGGCTATCACAGTGCTATTAAAATGCTGGTTTTAATAGCATCTTGAGTTTCTTTCAAGGTGTTATATCCAAGAGAATTGGAAACATTTTTACAGAAAAAATTGTACACAGTGTTCATAGCAACATTATTTATAATAGCCAAAAAGTGGAAACAACCCAAATGTCCATCAGCCAACAAATGGATAAACAAAATGTGACATATCTATGAATGGAAAGTTATTCAGCCAAAAAAAAAAAAATCAGCAAAGTACTCACACATGCCACAACATGAAGGAACCTTGAAAATACGCTAAGTGAAAAAAGTCAGAAATGAAGGCCATATGTTGTATGTCTTTATTTATGTGAAATTTTCAGAATAGGGAAATCCACAGAAACAAAGCAGATTAGTTGTTTCCAGGGGCTGTGACAAGGGGGAATGGAGAGTGACTGCTTAATGGATATGAATTTCTTTTGAAAGTGATTAAAATGTTCTGGAATTATATAGTGGTGATGGTTACACAAGCTTGTGAATATATAAAAAAGAACACTGAATTGTACACCTTAAAATGCTTAAGTGGTACATTTTACATTATGTGAATTTTATCTGCATAAAAAATGAAAAAGATGTTAAGGTAATTGGAAGATATAAAAATAGGAAGCCAATAGAATTAGTGGAAATGCTTTGACATTAGGAAGTCTAGATTTTAGGAGAGCAGATAAACATGATGTGTAGTTACAAAATAGTAATACTAAATGCAGTATGCTTTTGGATAAGAAACACTTATTACAGACCTTTATAATGCTAACTCATTGTCCCAATTACCACAAATAGACTCTCTCCCCCTAAAAAAGAAACACAGTAATTACTCATTGCTAGAGTAGAAGAATGAAGTAGTGAGTTCTCCAATCTGTCACTGAAATAGATTCAGAGTGTAATAAATGCTCTGTTATGAGGAATGGACAGAAGAGAGGTTTATTGATATTGCATAGCTGAATTGGATATAAAGAGAGATTTCATTGGAGAGGTTCTATTTCAGCTTTATTTTGAAGAATGCATAGGAGTTTTCCATGGTGTAGATATAGAGGGAACATGAGCAGTAAGAGCTTTCATTTTACCTTAACTCCTTTTTCTTTCTGGATTGATTAGTCAGTTCTAATTGGGCCCAGTCATTCATTCCCTATATATAAATGAAATAGCTTACAATCATTATTTTGGGGGTTAGTTTGTAAAGTTCAGTTTTCCTACAACTTCGGCATTTCTGCTCAGGGGAGGCCATTAGAACATTTTTTTT
The DNA here is from genome assembly GCF_028018385.1 of Neofelis nebulosa. Taxonomy (NCBI): domain Eukaryota; kingdom Metazoa; phylum Chordata; class Mammalia; order Carnivora; family Felidae; genus Neofelis; species Neofelis nebulosa. Next base: position 125,522,258 of record NC_080785.1, on the reverse strand, counting down.
AAACTACAAAAGCTAAGAAAGCATATTTCCTTGTATGAATTTTTCATATGCTCATTTGATGCATGTGTGCTCTCTGCCCCTCTGCCTGGCCTGAAATCTGCTTCTTACTTATCTAGTTCATCTCTTGCTATTTGCCAATGCAAATGCAAGACTAAAAACAGACTAAAATAGTAAGGGCATGTTGGCAATGTGAAAAAGGAAAGGAAACAAAGGCAAACAGAGTAAGTACTCAAAGAGGGAAATGGGTCAGGGGTGATAGATTGCTATATGAGGTTGAGGTGGAAGAAAAGAAAGGAAATGAGGAAAGAGTTTGGAAAGAAATTAGAGTGATGCTTATAGGCTCTAAGTAGTGAAGGAGGCCATTTCAGTAAGATGCAAAAGTTAAGTGTTTTCTTTTTAAGTGAGTTGCAAGAATGCAGAACCAACTGTCATTTGCAAATATATTTTGATTTAGAGCAGTTTCTATTGTACATATGAATACTTAGCTTGTTTTGGTGTTGAGAGTAGCTTTATACTTTTTGGGTATCTTGTCATAATTTCCCCATTAATCCTTATAACCTTTAGGGAAGATGTTTTTTTTAAAAACCTGTCATCATTTTTTCATGAATCTTACTTGTACCGAATCTCTTGTGCTTGCTTAAAATGAAGCAAGTCATTATGTAAACTGTAGTTTCAAATAATGTATAATGGATCATCAAAGTGGGGGTCTGTTATACAATCATACTACTGAGGATAGCTGAATATGCCACTGTAAAATGTGCCACTTTTGCCCAAACCTTATTTTGAGCTAAAGGTAATTGACAAGATGCAGTTATAAGAAAAACTCCTTCTCCTCCCCCATTTGCGTAAAAGTGGGCCTTAAACTTTCAAAGATGTCTGCTGTCCCCTCTCTCCTAGAACAGACAAAAGTTAATCACTAACTGTAGACCTTAGCAGCCTGGAGATGTCTCCAGAGGAATCTACATAAAAAACTTAATTGACTATACCTTATCTATTGTTAGTTTACCTACCTAGTGTTTCCCTTTGTCCTGTTACTTATCCACATTTATCATCCTTTGTTTAAGATGCTATATATACTAGAGTTCTAAGCCACCTCTTTAAGTTACTCAGTTTTCCTTGGGTACTCCCCTGTACACATGAAGTATACATGTTAGTAAACTTCTGTTTGTTTTTCATTGTTAATTTGTTATTTACTACCTGGATCTCAGCCAGGAACTTAGAAGGAAATCATTTTCTGTCTCATACACTATTTTAATTTTCTATTGCAGAAAACTTACATAGTTTTCTTTGAAATCTAACTCCTGTAATAGAGTCTCTAAAATGGGCCGGCATCATTTCTGAGGATGTTCATTTTTAACAATAATAAGACTATTTCTGATAGTAGTGGGAGAGTTATACAACCTATGATATCGGTGGACTAGGAACCACGAAAAGTAATCTTTCAGAATCATACTGTAATATGCAAAATAATATGAATGCGTTTTTTAAGAAATTACATATATTAAAGTGGTTCAGATTATACCATGGAGAAGTCCTCAAAAAGTATATGAGTGCTTCAACAGTTATTATGATGTAGGTAAGAGAATAGTTTTAATTTTATTTTCTTATCTTTACTGTTTTTGCCAGTTTATCTAACATGATGTGCTTTCAATAATAACAAGAGTAGCAATAAATAATACAAATTAAAAAATGAGAAGGGCTTGGAATACATAAAATTGAGGTTATTATCTTCCTATTGCAAAGGCAGAATATGGAATTAGGAAGTAGCGGTGACTGAGCAAACAAGTAGAATATGGAGTTTGTAATTGTTAGGTTAAGACCTAGATCAGCTATAGTAAGATGAGTAAAAAATACATACATCAAAGCTCATAATTAATGAGTTGTTAGTCTGAAAATTTGATGAATGGGCTGGGTAACCAAATGGTCTAGCTGGTTCAGTACTGTTGATAAATCTGTTTAATGGTATTGCAATTGATTATTCTGTCACATCATAGTTTCTCTAATGACACATATTAAAATTATTGAAGTAGAAACATATAAAATTGCATTGGGGCATTAAGGTGCCACACAGCTTTTCTACCTCAGTCCTCTCCTGTATTATACCTCATTTCTTATATTCTGAGTACACTGCTTGATAAAAAATGAGTAACAAAGGAGAGATAGCCAAGTGAGGACTTCTTCATATTAAAAATATCTTTGCTTTTCCTATCCCATACTACGAAAAGTGTGTATTACTTTAGAAAGCTAGGTAAGCAGAACCAAGGTAATTCATCTATAATTACACCACCAAGAGATGATAACCATTTGGTTTTGTCCTTCTAGGTTTGTTTCTCTTGTGCCTATATAGTAACATAAATAAGTAATTATATAGTTTTCAAATGTTTTATGGCCCGTGTTTCCTTTATAACATGAACATCTGTATCAAACAATTTTATTCTTTATGATTTTAATAGCCAGATATTATTCCATTTATGGATGTACATAGTTTATTTAAAGTTTAATCCTGAGGATAAATTCTTTAAGCAGAATTGATGAATCAAAGAATAACTATATTTTATATTTTTAGTATTTATAAATTTCCATTAGGAAATTTGTACCAATTTGCATGTATATCTACCTTGAATTAAAGTACTGATTTACTTATGTCCTAAATAATTTAGGGTGGCATTTTTTTCTGTTTTATCTGCCATTGTTAAGACAAAATAAAGTATTTTATCTTCTTTGATTCTTTTAGTAATTTAAAAAGTTATATTGCATTTTATGTGTGTGTGTGTGTGTGTGTGTGTGTATCTGTGTATCTATCTGTGTCCCACCTTTCTCTATTTATCAGCCTATACATACATACACACACCCACACATATGTATTAAGAATTTTAAAAACATAGTGAACTTGTATTTTGATGATGTGTTTGGTCTATACATTAATTTTCTTATGACAAGAAAATTGAGCACTTCCTTTTCTTCAAATTTATAGTAACTATGTAAAAATACTGTGAAACATCAAAGGAAAATACCACAATCACACCCATAAAAGGTACAGTTAGCTTAAAAATACACAGTTATTAAACAAAGGCTGCATACACACATATATAAGCAGGAAACAGATACAAATTGTAATTTGTAAATAGGAAAACTGTCCTAAAATAGGTGGTCTTTAGGTTAGCTGAGTCTTATAGTCAAAATATCTGATTGATATGTGAGTGGGATGCATTGTAGCTAACTTGGTAATTAATTCATTTGTGTTTATGATAGAACATTTTGTTCATAGGATATAGTGGGAGGTATAAATATTTTGGATTATTCAAGGAAATCATCAAACATGTTTAGTTTGCTCTGAGCATCATATTTTGAAAGGGACAGAAATGAATTAGAGAGTGCTTAACGTAAGGGGAAAATATCAATCTCGGTATCATGAGAAATGTTTGAAGGAAACAAGGATGGTCTACTTGGGATAAGATTGAGGAATGGCACCTTTGTATACAAACACAAAGGGGCTATTTATGCAGATTAAATTGTTTGTTTATACATGTAGGCACAAAAAGGATTTGTATTTTAAAAAAATGAGGCACCATGGGGTGCCTGGGTGGCTTAGTTGGTTGAGTGTCAGACTTTTGATTTTGGCACAAGTTATGTTCTCATCATTGGTGAGTTTAAGCCCCATATGAGGCTCCATGCTGACAGCTTGGAGCCTGCTTGGAATTCTGTTTCTTTCCCTCTGTCTCTGTTTGTCCTCTACCATGTGTGCGTGTGCTTGCTCTCTCTCTGTCTCTCTCTCAAAATAAATAAATAAAAAAGAATTAAACATCTCCGCCCCAAAAGGAATGAGAAGTTGTAATTGCAGTAACTATCATATAATAATATTCATATTTGTATCAAACATTTTCCAAAGGAAGTTTTTGGTACACTCTCTCACTGGACCTCTTTGTTCAGAGACTGGATATTGATCTGGCAAAGTTATTATAGAGATTATTTCATCATTTGATGATAGTTGAACTAGATTACATTTAAAGCTCTTTCCAGCCATGATTAAATATGATTTTAAAAACTTGAACAACTGAGGAACTTTATGTTATTCTATCCATTGGAGCTCTAGAATGTAATGTGTGGAAAAAGATGATATTTTACAACATATTTATAAATCTGAAGTTTGAAATTGTTTAATGAGAACTGGGTTTTTGTCTTAGTGAACTTACTAAATGCTTTATATTCATCTCCTGATGCTCAGATTATAACTACAAGATGAAAAAGGTAATAAAGTTTTGCTAAGTAAATTTTAAAATGAATAGGTTGAGAATTCAGATCTCATTCTGTTCTTCTCATATGAAGAACAGAAGATTTCTGACACTGATGGCAATTTGACAGAAACAAAGACATTTCATAATACAGTAAGAATATTGATGGCAGAATTAGCAAATAAATTACAGTACATGTTAGTATAAACAAAGTGGTATTGAGTTGAAAGGAAAATAAGGAAGGGAGGAAACTGGGAAAGATTGCACCGTGAGTGATCTTCAGATAGTTTCTTTTTGTAGTGGAATAGATTAAGCTATATACTAAATATAAAACAGAAAATACTTCATGTCAGTATGTGTCGTCAAATAAGTGGAAGGATTGTAAGAGTAATTGGAGTCTGAAAACCAGATTGAAAGGAAACAACTCATTTATTGTTGGAAGATAGTTGGTAAATGTTGGACAAGCCTAGAAATAAGAGAAAGTGGTTTAAGTTATACTCAGTTTACATATTTTAAGTTCATGCAATAATGTAGGGAAGGTAGAGGAACTAGGAATTGCAAGGGATATAGTTAAATGAGGGTGGTCCAAACAAGTATTAAAGCTAAGTGGTGGGGTTGAAGGTACTCAGAACCATGTTAAGTCTAGAAAGATCTTTAAAATCCTTTACTCCAACCCTGTAATTAATGAATGGAACTTAGCCTTATATTCCTGAGAAGTGTTCTTTCAATATAGACACAAAGGGAATTCATTAGAGGTGTCCGGGTGACTCAATGTGTTGAGCGACCCACTTTGGCTTAGGTCGTTGATCTCACAGTTAGTGAGTTTAAGTGCATCATTGGGCTCGCTGCTGTCTTCTCAGAGCCTATTTTGGATCCTCTGCCTCCCTCACTATCTGTCCTTCCTCCGCTTGTGCCTTCTCTCTCAAAAATAAACATTAAAAAAAAAGGGGAATTCATTAATTTATAAGATAATATATTCTATTTTTAAATAGCTTTTATTTATAAATTTAATAAATTATTTGATATATGTGGTAAATTATAAGCTATAAAGATGCAAAAAGTTATAAAGATACAAAAAGAAAAAGGTAAGTTACCTTTTGGGCAGTCCTACCCATGTTCAAACTCCTTTTAGAAAAAAAACATGTAGGGGCTCCTGGGTGGCTCAGTTGGCTAAGTGTCTATCGCTTGGTTTTGGGTCAGGTCATGATCTCATGGTTCATGGGATCAAGCCGCCTGTCAGGCTTGGTGCTGACAGTGCAGAGCCTGCTTGGAATTCTCTCTCTCCCTCTGCCCCTCTCTTGCTCACGCTTTCTCTCTCTTGATAAATAAATAAACTTAAAAAAAAATTTTAGTTAGAAAAAAAAAATGTCTACACATTGATGGGCCAGTGACATCCATTTTTATTAATGTGTTAAAATTAGACTTGTAATCATAAACATAAGTAGGTGAGAGAGGTGAAACTGGAAGAAAAGTGCAAAGTTTGGTAGTGGAGATGGCACATAATACAGTCTGTTTTGACAGGTAGAAACTAGTGCAGGAGAAAGCAGGTGACGAGGATATAACTGATAAGAAAAGAAGCCCAGCAATGAGACTGGCATCTCAGTAGGGAGACCCCACACTGTCATAAACAGACTCAGTAAGCCTCTCTCTGTATTCTTTCGTAATTGCAGACAATTTATGTTAAATTGATTCAGATCCTCTTCTAAGAAATGGTGGGGGCATAGCTGATCTGAAGATGGAACTATTGGAGACAGGAAAAGCACAGGACAAAGCGGTGAATGCCTCGGTAGAGGCTGGGTAGGGTAGGGGGACTGGAGACCAGGGCCCTTAAAACATGAGTTGAGTAAATATCATGTAGGGCCTTAGCAGAGAAAGATGAGCATGGGTTAGACCTGTGTTTTTATTGATTAGAGATACCTTAGGTAAGTTACTTTACTTCTCTGCTTGTAGTATTCTCATCTATGAAATTGGGAAAATGATTATATCTACATCACAGGATTGGTGTAAGGATTAAATGGATAGGGTATCTAAAGCATAGAGCATTGTACCTGGCAATTGTGTGATGTTCATTGAAGGCTGTTATTAAGAATGAAATTAAGACAGGAAGCATTTGCTTTGATATGTCAACATTTATGAAACATGTACTGTGGTTGAGGGAAGTTGAATGAAATATGATGATGTTCATAGTCTTTCAAATCCACCTGGGATTTTTGACTTTGGGTGGCTCCCTGCCAACATCCAAACACCTTTCTCTCACTCTATGTAAATATAAAGGAAATAAGATAATGAAGACCAGACTGCGAATGAATTTAGGATCTTCTTGACTATCATCAGTTTTTGTCCACTTTCTAATTGTGTTATGCTTTCAGCCTTTATAAGAAGATTCATACATGTATAAGTTACAGTAGTGGCTGAATAATAAAAATATTTGATTATAGAACTGTTCTATTTGGATGGTTGGCTAGAAAATTAAAACTACCTAATTTTAGAAACTTCACAGTGTAGTTGAGAGCTTTAGACTTTCATTGTTAGTATTTTTTATATTATCACTGCCTCTTTTGAGGTTTGACCTCTGAGCCAGCTACTTTCTGAGGTCTTGGAAGTTCTTCATCTAACATTGATAGAATAACATGGACTGGATTTACCCTTCTAACAAATACAATAACAAAAGTGGGGAAAAAGAAACAATGTTTAGGTTGTAAACAATAACAGGAAGCATAGGGCAATCCCAGGAAAAAGGGCAGTAAATGAGTTGAGTATAGGATTGTCCTGGCTCACAACCTAGGGAGAGCTTCCAGGTCATAGTGCAGAAAGGTGGAAGCAGAAGGACCCTGAATATATCCACAGTAATTTTATTATACTGAATTGTGTTTTATAGAGTTCATTTTAGGGCATTTTCATCTTTACACATGTAACATACTTACTGAGTACTTAATAAGTTCCATGGTTGCAGTTACAGACAAAAATCATGAATGATGAGTTTGATGTAGAAAGTCTAGAAGAGAGAGGAGGACTATATATGAAACATAAGTAAGTGGACAAATGAATGATACATCCAAGAGACTGAAAAATATCAGTATGAGTGAAATCATGTGTTGAATCAGAATTGGGAAGAGATAACTGAAGAGAAAGAGGTGAGCTAGGCTACACCAGGTCTTAACAGCCATGTTAAAGATAAGGGTATTAATGTGAAGCCAATAGAAGTTTAAGCAGGATATGATATCATTGTGCCTGTACAACAAATGTTTGAGGATGGCATCTAGGGTAATTGGCATTAAAATAATTCTGACTTCACACAGATTAGATTGGAGGAAATAACTCATTTCCCTTTGAGCAGGTGTGAGCTTTAATCAGGTGTGAGCTTTGTTCAGTTAATTCTTACTGAAATAAACAGATTTTCCAGAGAAAAATTCAAGATTCTAATGGAATTTTTGTGTGATTCATAACTTGCTTTTATGAAAGTTTTACATTGTATAATTAAATCACTGTCTCACATTGAGCTGCATTTCTTAAAAGGAAAAGAACTCTGTGTGTTCAGAGGACCAGGCACCTTGGTCCTGACTCACATCATAGCTCTGTTTTTGGATAACTGCATCCTTGGTCATTGAGGTATCTGGATCTCATCATTGCAAACATGGTGATTTTCACTCTTTAGTGTTCCTCTGCTTGGATCTTTGTACATGTTTTACCCTTCCCCTGTATTTAACTATGTTAGATTTTTCTTGGTGGCAGAAAGTGTACTTGAGTATTATATTAGCTTCTAAACACTAAACATAGAACTTAGGCATTCAGTAAATTCATTGAAATTTACTGAATCTTAGGGAGAAGTTTCAACCCATATAGGAGGCCTTTCATATTCAAGAATTTATCTCTAAAACTTTAGCATTATTGAAAGATGATAAATAATTTTTGTCATGCTGTTAGACAAACAGTATCACCCTAGTTACCATTGGTGCCTATCCACTCCTTCTTTGTATATTTGAAGGAAAAAGTGGATTTGTTAAAACATTTCACTATGAACTTTAAGTTATTACTGTTGAATGGATACTAAGCTTTTTGGTTCTTTTTTTTTTTTTTTTTTTTTGCTGTTGATGAAATATTTCATCACAGGACATCAGCTACTATAAAATCATTAAAGGCTTAATTCACTTAAGTCTTTATGATAAAATATTTGGAGGTCCCTGGAATTTTTCTGGCACCTAAGCGATTCTGTTTGTGTTGATTTGTTTTCAACTCTAATATTTTCATGTCTTTAAAAAAATAAAATATCAATCTTTCACTTGATTAAATGTTACAGTGTCTCGTAAAGGCTTATTTTCTATCTCACTTATAAAAAGTGATATTTGTATTGTCACTTTTTTTAATTTAAAAATTTTTATTTTAAGGAAAGAGCAAGCGCAAGCAGAGGAGAGGGGCAGAGAGAGAGAGGGAGACAGAGTATCTTAAGCACCTCAGCTCAGAGCCCAATGTGGGGCTCGATCCCATGCCCCCTGGGATCATGACTGGAGTCAAAATCAGGAGTTTTGTGCTCAACCTCCTGAGCCACCCAGGCGCCTCTGAATTGTCACTTCTATAGCACTTCTTATTTGGCAGCAGATTATTTTTTTCCTGGATTTATCTCTATAATTTCCTGGATTTTCTCTAATGTGTATAAGTTTGTCTTTCTCACAACAGAATGAACTTCACAATAGCATAGACTTTCACTAGACTTCCTTCTGTCACTCAGTATTGTTTTGAGCACAGTATTAAGAACAGGGTAGATATACCACAGATATTTCTTAACTTGAATAAGTTGAATTTAGCAAGTTTTGTTTTGTTTGCTTTTTCAGGTATCATTTGTATATAGTAAAATGCTCACATCTAAAGTGTGCAATGTATAGACTTTTTAATACCCATTTAACTACCCCTCAGATAAAGATACAGAACATCTGCATCATTCCATAAAGTTCTCTTGTGTGCCTTTCTAGTTTTAGTGTCCACTACACCCAGTTAACCACTTTACTGACTTACTATACCTTAGAGCATTTCTATGTGTTCTAGAATTTTTTATAAACAGAAACATACATTAATACTATTCTTTGCCTACCTTCTTTTGCTCAGTATAACATTTTCAAATTCATGTGTGTTATTTCATATACTGGAAGTTTGATCTTTTAAAATTCCTGAGAACATTCTGTTATGTGGGTATGCATAGTATATTTTTCCATTGTCTCATTGGTGGACATTTTGAATGTTTCTGTTTTGGGACTGTTATAAATAAAACTTATGAATATCTGGTACAAGTCTTTTTATGGACATATGCACTCGTTTCTTTAGGAATAGAACTGTTAAAGGATAGGGTAAGGGAATGCACACACTCATTAGAAACTCTCAAGCTATTTCCCAAATTGTTTTTATAATTTTACAATCATGCCAACAAGTCACAGTAGTTACATTTGCTCTCATATCCTCACTAACATGTGATATTATCAGTTTTTTAAAAAATATTAGCTATTCCAGTGATTGTGTAGTGGTATTGCATTGTGGTTTCATGTGGTATTTCATTGTGGATTTTTGTGGTGACCAAATTCTAATGGGCATATGAATAAGTTACCCATTTTATAAAATATTTTTAAATTTACCAGCACAGGATGTACTAGCTTTATCTCTCTGTGCCTTTGTTTTTCATTTAAAAATGGAATTATTAGTGGTATGATTTTATTTTATTTTATTTTATTTTATTTTATTTTATTTTATTTTATTTTATTTTATTTTATTTTTATTTTATTTTATTTTATTTTATTATTTTTTAACGTTTTATTTATTTTCAAGCAACAGAGACAGAGTGCAAGTTGGGGATGGTCAGAGAGATAGGGAGATGCAGGATCCAAAGCAGGATCCAGGCTCTGAGCTGTCAGCACAGAACCCCACGCAGGGCTTGAACCCACGAACTGTGTGATGTGACCTGAGCCAAAGTTGGACACTTAACTGACTGAGCCACCCAGGCACCCCAAGAGTAAAGTAATGAGGAATTAACATTTATTTAAATATTTTCATTTTAATGTCTTTATAAAATATTAAATTTAATCAAATAATCTGGTTAACTTCAGTATTCATTGAAAGTATAGGCAATATTCTTAGTCTTGGGTTTGTGCCAATTATGTATTGCAAACCCTTAATTGAACCTGGTGACATAAGACAATGACCAATTATTTGGCTTAGAAATTTGAAGATTAGCCATTTGGGCTGCACTCAACTTGTGTTTCCTCTGGTCTAGGATGCACTGATGGTCACAGAGCCGTTTCTAGTGGTTGAATTGCTTCAGTTAGTGGTGGCAACTGAGACACACATGTCTCATCACCAAGCCAATTACCCTTGTTTGTTCTTATGGTGGCTAGTTAGGACTCCAAATAACAGCATACAAAATACTTTGTATATAGTACAGTGGTGTTCCCAAGGCCAGCCCATATTCCAGGGCTGGAGAGCAAAACTCCAGAAGTTTGATGGATGATGTGAGGAACTATGAAGTTACATTCTAAAGGGAGCGGAGTAGAACTGTGATCTTTTTCAGGCTACCATGCCATTGTAAGTTTTCTTTCCTGAAAGCATTATTCAAATGCTTGTTAAGAATAGGCTGTCTCTAATTCTTTCCGTGGAAGTTATTAAAGAGCATTAACATTTGTCCAAAAACATGCTGATACCACTTTGATTTAGCATCATTTAAAAGTAATAAATATTTGAAGACTAAAAGGAGGAGGCCAAGCTTAAATAGTTCTGTCTGGGAAGAATGATCTGTTTCAGGGAACATAAGTACAAATGTTGCCAATTGACCATGACAAAATTTAGTCTAATATACATGGCAATACCAGCTTTGAAATTTCACAGGTCAGAGGGCAGAAGAAAAGTAAAATGGTACACAGATATTACAGCTGACAGGTTGTATATGCAGACTGGTGTTTTGTTTAGTTTATGTTACCACCTTTTGCCCTAAGAAACATATAATTCCAATGAACTAGAAAATTAGACTGTAAGAGAAAACTAACCTTTTGATTCTCTTGGAAGATAGTTGTTTTAGTATTGCAAAAGTTCTGTTGAGTTTATTTTAAACCATGTCACTTCTGTATTTTTTTCTGAAGAGAACTGAGTGGAATTTAACAAAATTTGGGTAGAGGAATGGGGAAATAAAGTCTTTCCTCATTTCTTTGTGTAGTGTTCAGACTGCTTTTATGGTAATTCTCACCACCTAATGGTCCTATTGACAAAATGTGGATTTAAATCACAGTATTAATTGGTTTAAGTGTTCTTTAAACATCAACTGTTATGTCTTTTCAATAAAAACATTGGATTTTTCCAAATTTGATAGACGGTATCAAATAATTTATATTATTTTCAGCTATTAGAATACACAGGATGCTTTGTGATTTACATGTAAAAAGAATGTAGGACAGACTTTTCTAGTTTTATTAAATTTCCATGAGAAAGAAATCAAATCGTCTGTATAAATCATACTGTAGACTATTGTCACATGATGTTAAATATTGTGATGCTTTAATAATTACTTAAAATTTACAGAATATTTTGAAGTTTCTATGAAGAGTGTAAGTTGCTATTTTAGAAGGGAATGCAGTAAAAAATTCAAATCAGATACCACCTTCCAGGTGCTGCCTACCCTGACCGATTTATGTAAAATTGCAACTTCCCTGCACCTCTGTCCAGTTAAATCCTACCCATTTAATTCCCAAGGAATTTTGGATTTGTAAAATCCTATATCGTTTTCTTAGTTGTTATTTTTATTTCCAGGCTATCTACACATGAATCTAAGCTTCATGTGACCTTTGATTTTTGACTGTTAAGTTGAGGGATATATACTTAGCAGCTTCAACAGTGCTTGGCCCAAAATGAACATTTAATAGATACAGGATGAATCAACAAGTAAGTGGATAAATGGATGCATTTAACTTATCCGTAAAAGATAATATAACTAGTAATAAATCATCTTTAAATATATGTCCCATTTTATATTAAAAATAGTTATAAATGTATAATTTTAACTTTCAGTGACAGGGCTGCTTCATCTTGTTAGTCAAATTAAAATCTAGTGTCAAACTTTTTCTTGGTATTTAACAGGCTTATTTTCAAACCTGGCTTTTGTCTCTGTAGTTATTACTCAGATAGAATTAGAATGTTATTTTTTTTTTATCATACAGAACCTCATCTATTGTTCAACTCAACTAATTATTTAATTAACCTTGCATTCTGAGAAAGTAGTTTCCTAATTACATTCCGTATGTATTAACATGTCCTTGAAACAAATAGGAATTTAAAAATTTGTTCCCTTTCCTCTTTTCCCTTCCCTCTTTTCTGCTGTCCCTTTCTCTGTCTCTATGTTATGTTGCCTTTTCCCTTTATCTTATAAAACTTAATGGAGAATGAATTTCAAATTCTTTTACATTCATATTTAAAAAGCTAGTAATCCAGCAATCATGCTCCTTGGTATTTACCCAAAGCTGTTGAAAACTTATGTCCACATGAGTGTTTATACCAACTTTTTTCGTAATTGCCAAAATGAGGAAGTGAGCAAGATGTCCTTCAATAGTAAGAACTACGGTACACCCTGACAATGGGATATTATTCAGAACTAAAAAGAATGAGTTTTGAAGCCATGAAAAGACAGGGAGGAACCTTAAATGTGAGTTACTAGGTGAAAGAAGTCAATCTGAAAAGGCTACATAGTGTGTGATTCTAACTATATGACATATTGGAAAAAGGTAAAACTATGGAGACAGTAAAAAGATCAGTGCCTGGACCTGCAGGTCAGAAATGTTTATGTAAAGGTCTCCAAATTCTCAAAAAGGATTGTTGGAGAAATTTTGCACCTTTTATCTTAAACAGTACTTGTTTCTGAAAGACAGGAGCCTTGAAAATAGCAACAACAAGTAGATGTTTATTTTGAGTCCAAATGGTGTAACTAACATTGTCATTTATAACTGTTTGCTCTTTCCATTTAGCCCAGGGAAAAGATCAGAGTATACTTAGTGAACCTTACTGTTTAAAAAAAAAATTATCAGAGAACCTGAAAATTGCATGAGGGAATTGCCTGTTAGGGGGCTTACAAATAGAAACCTGGTTCACCTGCAGAAAGTAACAACTTAGTGGGTAATCATTTTCAAAATATTGTTGGTCTTATTCCTCAAATCCGGATTTGGGCTAAGCCATCCTTGATATGTCCTTGACCCTTCACTGAATTCATTGCAAATTGAAATATATAAATCTACCAAATGTCTGATACTGAACCTTAACTACCTACAGTAGTAATGTTGAAATCTCAACTGCATACAGATATAATTTTAGTACCCCTTACTGGCAAATAAAAAATAAAAAACCTTATAAGCAAACACTAATTACTTTTGTGATAGGGAGGAAAACAAAATCCATACCAATTTAGATTATTATGGTCTGCATTATATCTGTCCGTGAATAATCTGTTTTAACCATTTATTAAGTTATAAATACATTTTTACAAATCTCGTTGACATTTAGATATTTTATAAAACACAGTAAATGCCAGAGAAAATTGAATTAAGAAAGCTTGTAATATGCTTTACTACTAGTTAAAAAAAAATTGTGGCTGTGAATGGTTCTGCTCTATATCGAGTATAAATCTGATCCCAGACCAGAGAATAACTTTTTCTTCTTTTTCATGCTGGAGGCTTTGACCTTTTTGTTGATAGCTGGTTTTTAACAGCTTCACCTTATGTTTTATTCCTTTTGATTTGTAAGAAATTTGATTATCAGCCTTGAGCAGAAGTCATAATCACAGAAAAAGGAGGCAAGTCATTTAGGGAATAATCCAGAGTCCTTTTAACAGCAGTGTGAAGTCTGAGTTTGGGTGACTCAGAGGCACACTATAATAAGCATTTGTATCAGACATCGGGCTGGAATAGATTTTGGTTTCTACAAGCACTACTCTTGGACATGTACTTTAAGCCACCATACTTGTGACTCAGGCTGGCTTTGCCTGTCTTAAAAACAACAACAACAACAGCAACAACAAAACACACAGTCTCTAAACCATACAGTAAGCTTTAAAATTCACTTCTAGTTTTTTGCAGATTGCAATCTACTTGACAGAACTAACCAGTAACAGCACAGTATAGTCTGATATTGATAAGAGGGGTACAGTTGGAGTCACTAGTTATCCTTCCAGTGTGTATATATTCTAGGTTGGAACTGGACTCATTCCTATTTATAGTGCCCTATGTGAAAGAAATATTATGGTTAAGCATGGTGAAGGAAGGGACTATTAATGTTGACTTTATAAAACTTTGAATGGTTTGGTTATGCAATTATAAATTAGTAAAATATGTTATGGGGAAGTCTTTAGTTTAAGTTAATTGGTATGTCTTAGCCAACGTCATTACAGTACTTATTTTTGGAATGCAATCTTATTTTCTCAGATTAATTCTCCTGTTTGGAAATCTGAGAACCAGATCAGTATAATTAGCTTCTACTCCCATCTAAGATTTCTCCATCTTCATTCCTTTCCTCACTGTAAGTGCATCAAAGGCAAAATGGCTACCATTGGTGCTTACTGTGAATGCTATGGAGATACGAGTTGCTTTCCCCAATAAGGAGGAGTATTTAATGAAATGTTGGAATATCTCCTCCAAAAGCTTACTAGTCCATCTAGAGTTTTATTTGTCCCTAGCAATGCCAAGCAGACAGTGTTTGCCCCATTAATATTTAAGACTATACATGTGAATGGAATTCTGGACAATGAAGTACACATTTGTTGACACATAAGTTACATACAGTGGTAGGCAGCAGTTTTCAGGAAACACACTGGAAGAAGATGCTTTGGTTAGCTGTATTAAGAGCTTATATTTATTGTGTGAGACACTGTCCTAAAACCTTTACATATATAACAATTGTTTAGTTGTTAATAGCTTGAAGTATAAATGTTGTTATGATATCTGCCTTCAAAGAATGTACTGAAACTAAGAATAGTTAGGTAATTTTGGCATCACTCTAGAACTCCTAAGTAGTAGAGTCATGAAAAAAAAATCCATGGTCTTCTAAAGAAAAAAAAACAGCTTTATTGGAATATAATTTATATACCATAAAATTAACCTATGTGAAGTGTTCAACCTAATAGTTTTAAGTATATTCAGAGTCAATAATAATTATACTTATTGGGCGCCTGGGTGGCTCAGTCGGTTGAGTGCCTGACTTCAGCTCAGGTCATGATCTTGTGGTTTGTGAGTTCCAGCCTCACGTCAGGCTCTGTGCTGACAGCTCAGGGCCTGGAGCCTGCTTCAGATTCTGTGTCTCCCTCTGTCTCTCTACCCTCCCCTGCTTGTGCTCTGTCTCTCAAAAATGAATAAATGTAAAAAAATCTTTTTAAAATAATTATACTTCTTTATCACCATAGTTTTAGCATATTTTTATGGCTCCATCCAAAAACCTTATTTATACTCACTAGCTACCAGTATTTTTTCCCCTTAATTCATTATCCTTGTCCCCCTACCCCCCCAATCCAAGACAACCATTAGCCTACTTTCTGTCTCTCTCTGGATCTGCTGATTATAGACATTTCCTGTAAATTTACTCAGACAATATATGGTTTTTTGTCACTGACTTATTTTGCTTAGCATAATATTTTCACTGTTGACCCATGTAGCAGCATGTATCTATACTTCATTTTTTATTGCAAAAAATACTTCACTCTATGGATATTTAGTTGTTTATTCATAAATGTTATTTGATGCTCTTTTAACCACAAGTCTACTAGCTCTCTCACATTACTTATGGTTGTCTCCTAATAACCATCCAAGGTCTTTTGTACCTGACAGTTTGGATGACTCAGGTGACTGTTTCAGCACTAACAAAAAGGACAGCTCTAAGCTTAAGGTTTCTGAGTCTTAGAGGCACCTCTGGTTCAAACTAACTGTGAACCTCAGGGAATGGTAATAATAGGCAAGCAAGACTGGGTAGGAGCAGAAATACTTCTCTCTGTCTGCACTTTCAGTTCCCTTCACTTGAATCCTTAGCTCAAGTGCCATACTGTCTGAATTGCACAAAACAGGGAAAATATTTTCAGCAAGTTTTCAGAGCAGATTGGACCCGCAGAATTCTGTATATAAAGTATATTTTGTGTAACAGTAGAATATCACCTTTGGATTTTTCGTTTTCAAAAGATAGATTGTAGCATGTTTCGTTGAGATTAACTCAAATTTTCCTGTAAATATAGATTATATATTAGTAGGTGACATGCACAATGATATTCAGTCTTTCTGTCTTTTGATGGGATATTCAAGACAGTATCAAGGATGGATCATTTGGTGACATGATCTATTTGATAGAGTGCAGTTGGAACCATTGCATAAAGTAGAGAATTTTCTTTCAAAATATTCTTTGGAAGTTCAGATGTATACACCTATTAATCATTTATATAAGATTAATGTTTTATTTTATGGTTTATGTAAATATTATGTAGCTAGGTTATGATGCTCAATTTTCCCTGTTACTAAAGTGTAATAGTATATTTAAAGAAAGAAATTTTTCCTTTAGAAATTTTCTCATTGGAAAGTATTAGTTGGTTTATTAATGTATACTTTATATTGAATGAAACATGTTTAGAGTAAGATTCTGTTAGTACTTTTTTGGATTTTATATGATCTTTGACATTGATTATGATTAATCAAGGATCAAAGGTAAGGAAGGGGTGTTGTATTACTTAGGAGAAAGACGTTTAACATCTTCTTGTTTGAATTCACACATAATTTAGGTGAAACACCGGGGCCTTGATAATTAGGAAAATAATAAACGTAAAAAGTCAGCTTTATCATAGTGTGTGATCTGACCCAACAATTAGTGTGTCTGATAATGCCCTATAGTCTCAGTATGTGTGTTTGTTTGTTTGTTTTAATTTTGAGAGAGAAGGAAGGAGAGCATGCATATGCATGCAAGCAGGGAGGGGGCAGAGAGATCAGAGAGAACCCCAAGCAAGCTCTGTGCTGTCATCATGGAGCCCAACAAGGGTCTCTGTCTCAGGAACCATGAGATCATGACCTTAGCTAAAACAAAGAGTCAGACGCTTAAGCAACTGACTCACCTAGTTTATTTAATAAAAGTAAGTAAACAGAATAGCCCTTGTCTTTTATAATCTATGGTATGTGACTTTAAACCACTGTATTTCTTTGCGATAATCTGAGATTATATTTTAAAAAACACATATGTCCCAAAGGAAAAAAAAAAGATGGTTGACCAATGTGGAAATTTATGCAGGTATTTACTTATTCATAAACAGCTAATAGAGGCATACCAGATGTTCTAAAAAGAAGAGGAGACTAGTAGGGATGGGATGAGAAAGTTATTTTTAGCTTTATGTTTGCAGGTAGAATTCATTTATAGGACCATTTTTACAGTGCTGTTAGGGCCTTTACATTCATTTTATACCCAGAGCTGTCATCTGTTTCCAAATTTTGACACTTGAGAAGTAGCTGTATGAATGGAACAGAATGATTATGAATAACCTACAGTTATCAATGCCAGAAATTCCTAGTTCTACTCTGGCCTGAGTAGTTGACAGTCCAGCATGGCAATACATATTGGGTAATGCACTTCTGTTCCAAGAGAGGAGACACATGTTTGACAGTTGAGTCAAGTGCTCTTACCTGGGAATAATTGAAAGTTACTTTACAGTATGTTTGCTTCAGGCAAGTCTTTAAGAATTTCTTTTCATTTCTTTATGTGGATGGTTGTGACTGTTCTATGTATTGGTTTGCTTAATATTTTGCATCAACTTGATGTTGCATTTGTAAGTAATGTAGTTTACCAGTTACCAGTTTGAGTGTCTCTGTTTTCCTATATTAATGTCCAAGTTTCTGAATATTGGTTATTTCTTACATTGTCCCTCCTTTTTATGTAGGCCAATCCACAAATACTGATACTCTCATAAAAATATTTTGAATTGTCTCTTTTATTTATTTATTTATTTATTTATTTTTTTAAATTTTTTTTCAACGTTTTTAATTTATTTTTGGGACAGAGAGAGACAGAGCATGAACGGGGGAGGGGCAGAGAGAGAGGGAGACACAGAATCGGAAACAGGCTCCAGGCTCCGGGCCATCAGCCCAGAGCCCGATGCGGGGCTCGAACTCACGGACCGCGAGATCGTGACCTGGCTGAAGTCGGACGCTTAACCGACTGCGCCACCCAGGCGCCCCGAATTGTCTCTTTTAAATTGATATATCATTCATATACCATAAACTGGACTCTTTTAAAGTGTACAGGTCAGTGATTTTTAGAATACTCATGAGATTGTAAAATATTACCTCTCTTTAATTCCAGAACATTTTTGAAGCAAAGAGAAACCCTGTATCCATTAGTAGCCACTCAACATTTGCCTCTCCCTCAGTCCCTGGAAACCATTAATCTGTACTCTGCCTTTGTAGATTTGCCTGTTTTGAATATTTCACATAAATAGGATAAAACGATATATAGCGTTTTGTATCTGGGTTTTCACTCAGCATGATTCTTCAGTGTTTACGTTGTAGCACGAAGCACTTCTTCACTCCTTTTTATGGATGAATACTACTACATTATATGAATATATAACATTTTTTATTCATTAACTTCTCATGGACATTGGGGTTGTTTTCATTTTTTACTGTTCTGAATAATGCTCCTTTGAACATGTGTATTAGTTTTTGTATGAACATGTGTTTTTATTTGTCTTGGTTATATACCTAGGATTGGACTTACCAGGTCCTAAGGAAACTGTGATGAACTTTAGGGGGAAAAATGAACAAAACTGTTTTCCAAAGTGTTTGTGCCATTTTACATTCCCACTAACAATGTGTGAGGGTCCCTGTTTCACATCCCTTACATTTCTGCAGGCATTTAAGACCAGCTTGTTAATTTCTGAAATAAAATCAACTAAAAATTTGATAGGGATTTGCATATAATCTACAGATAAATTTGGAACTGTTGCTGTCTTAAAGATAGGTCTTGCAAACTATGAATATGGGATGCCCACCTGTTTGGCCTTTAAATTTTTCAGTGTTGTTTTAAAACTTTCAGTGTACAAATCTAGGACTTCTTTAATTAACGTTATTCATAAATATTTTATTTCTTTAAAGTGTATTTATTTTGAGAGACAGAGAGAGACAGAGACAGAGAGGTGCACACATGCAAACAGGGTAGGAGAAGTGAGAGAGGGAGAGAATTCTAAGCAGGCTCTTTGCCATCTGCACTGACTGTGAGATCATGACCTGAGGCAAAATCAAGAGTAGGACACTTAACTGACTGAGCCACCCAGTCACCCCATAAGTATTTTATTTTTAATGGGTTTTTAAATGAGCTGTTTATTTCATTTTCAGTTTGTTCATTGCTAGTGTATTAAATATAACGGATATTCATATATTGATTCTGTAACTTTGCTCTATTTTTTTTATTAGACCTAGTAGTTTTTTTAATGGAGTATTCTATAGAGTTTTCTGTACAGATTATGTGATCTTCAAATTGAGATAACATTACTTTTTCCTTTCCAATTTAAATTTCATTCTTTTGAGTAAGGGCCCTTGCTAGAACCTCCACTACCATGATCAATAGAAGCAGCAAGAGCAGTTATCCTTGTCTTGTTTTTGACCTTGTAAGGCAGGATTTCATGCTTTCCCTAATAAGTATGATATTACCAGTGGGTTCATTGTGGATAGCCTCAATCAGGTTAAGGAAATAAATGCCTTTTTATTCTTGTTCCTTGAGTGTTTTTATCTTGGGATGGTGTTAAATTTTATAAAATACTTTTTGTGCATGTATAAAGTGATCGTGTGGTTTTTGTTCTTTATTATATTAATATGCACTATTGTATTGATTTTCATATGTTGAACCAACTTTGGATTACTTGAGAAACCAAAGGAACAGGTCATAAGTTCTTTTTATATCTTGCAGGGTTTGGTTTGTTAGTGTTTTATTGAAGTTTTTGTGTCTATCTTCGTACAGAGTTTTAGTCTTTAGTTTTCATTTCTAGAGATAGGGAGAGAGAGAGAGAGAAAGAGAGAGAGAGAGAGGGAGGGAGAGGGAGAGAGAGAATCTTGAGCAGATTCTGTGTTCAGCGTGGAGTCTGACACTGGGTTCAATCCCACTATCCTGGAATCATGACCTGGGCCAATATCAAGAGTCAGATGCCTAACCAACTAAGCCACCAAAGTGCTCCAACTTCTTGTATTCTTTTAAGGAATTTATTAACCATTTTATAAAATTTACTAGTGTAGTAAATTCTGTTCATGGACTTCTTTGTGGGAAGTTTCTTTATTATTAATTAATTTGTTTTACTTGTTGTAGGTCTGTTTTAGAGTTTCTATTTCTTCTTGATGAAGTTACAGTAGTTTATATCTCTCTAGGAATTTGTCCATTTCATATAGGTTATCTAATTTGTTGGCATACAGTTACTCATAGTATTCCCTTATAATCATTTTTTGTAATTCTGTACATTTGGTTGTAATCTTCCCTCTTTTCTTAATTTTAGGATTTTGAGTCTTATTTATCTATTTATTTAGTCAGTCTAGCCAAAATTTTACTGGTATTATTAACAAAGAACTAAATTCTGGTTTAATTGATTTTTCTTTGTTGTTTTTACTTTTCATATTTTACTTATTTTCTATTTAATTTATTATTTCTTCCCTTCTGCTAGTTTTAATTTTAGTTTGTTCTTCTCTTTCCAGCATCTTAGGATGGGAGGTCAAGTTATTGATTGGAAATATTTCTTCTCTTTTAATATAAGCATTTACAGCTTTCAGTTTTTGTCCAAGCTTTAGAGCTTTAGCTGTATACTACAGGTTTTTGAATATTGTGTCATCGTTTTTATTCATCTCAAAATAATTTCCTTTTTGCTGTCTTCTTAAACCCTTGGTTATTTATAGGCATGTTACTTACTTTCCACATATTTGCTAGTTTCTCATATTTGCTTTCGCTTTTAATTCTAATAATGTCCCTTTGTAGTCAGAGAACATTTTATGATTTTAGTTCCTTTACATTTTTGAAACTTGTTTGATGACCTTTTATAGTCTATATATAGTCTTTAGTCTAAGGTGTGTGTACAGGCTGTAGACCTTTTATAGTTGAATTTAGGAAATGTTTCCATTTGCATTTGAGAAGAATATGTAGTTCTCTGTTTTGGAATGGAGTGTTGTATACATATTTCTTAGTTTGTTTATAATATTATTAAAATCTTGTTGATCTTTGCTTAGTTCTCTTTACACTCTTGAAAGCAGGGAATTGAAGTGTCCAAATATTATTGTTGAATTGTCTAATTTTCCTTTCACTTCTGTCATTTTTCCTTGATGTATTTTGAGTCTTTATTGTTAAGTGCGTATAGGTTTGTAACTATATTTTCCTGGTGGATGAGCCATTTTTTCATTATAAAGTGTTTTCCTTACTTCTAGTAACATTTTAGGCTTTAAGTCTGATCTTAGTAATGCCAGTCTCACTCTTTTGGTTATTTGCATGGCATGTCTTTTTCCATTCTTTTACTTAGAGTCTATTGTGCCTTGCATCAAAGAAGTTTTCCTTACATACAACATATAGTTGGCTCATGTGCTTTTGAAACTATTCTGCAAGTCTTTAGCTTTACAACGTGATTTAATGTATTTATATTCCCGTGTTATTGATAACATGTAGGATTTATATCTTCCTTTTTACTACTTCTTTAATATATGTCTTATGTCTCTTTTGTTTGTGACTTCTTATTTTTCCATTTCCATTGACATCCCTACAGTCTACGCCTTCCTCTGGCAGGGATTCAATAGAATACCCTACTTGGCTTAAGCAATTGTTGCCTTTAGAAAATGGAGTTCTTGGGGCGCCTGGGTGGCTCAGTCGGTTAAGCGGCCGACTTCGGCTCAGGTCACGATCTCGCTGTCCGTGAGTTCGAGCCCCGCGTCGGGCTCTGTGCTGACCGCTCAGAGCCTGGAGCCTGTTTCCGATTCTGTGTCTCCCTCTCTCTCTGCCCCTCCCCTGTTCATGCTCTGTCTCTCTCTGTCTCAAAAATAAATAAACGTTAAAAAAAAAAAAGAAAAGAAAAGAAAATGGAGTTCTACTGATGCCACATCATTCAATATATCAAATAAAATGGAATTTTAGATTTTTTGAATTTCCTCACATTTTAAATTTTGGCAAATCAGATATTTTTTAACTTCTTATTAAAATTCTAGTTAGTTAACATATATTGTAATACTGTTTTCAGGAGTACAATTTACTGATATATGACTTACGTTTAATGCCCAGTGCTCAACATAACAAATGTCCTCAATACCCATCACCCATTTAGCGCATTTCCCACCCACTACCCCTACATCAACCCTCAGTTCTCTGTAGTTAAGAGTCTCTTATGGTTTGCTTCCCTCTTTCTTTTTTTCTTTTCCCATGTTCATCTGTTTTATTTCTTAAATTCCACATATGAATAAAATCATATGGTATTTGTCTTTCTCCAACTAAGTCATTTTGGTTAGCATAATACACTCTAGCTCCATCTACATCATTGAAGAAGACAAGATTTCATTCTTTTTGATGGCTGGATAATATTGCATTGTGTGTGTATGTATGTATGTATGCGTGTGTGTGTGTATCCATGCACACACCACATCTTCAAAGAAGAAATATGTGGTATAATTCATTTTTTAAATACATTAATGCAGACCCAAAAAGCTATATGTATTGAGAAAATAGAGTAAAAGACAAAAAATTTGCTATCTCTATTTTCCGTGTTTAGTATGTCTCAGGACCACCTGAAGTTTGGTATGCTTCTTTTAATATGTTATCTTCTCACATAAATCCTGCCTAATTGTTAAAAATGTATGAATTGACAATAATAAAAGCTTAGTTGTATTAAACACTTTACAGTATGTCAGGGACATGTATGTCACTTACTCTTTTTATCTTAACTTATTGCAGGTGGAATATATGAAAATTTTGCCAGACATCAATTAACTACTCCAAGAGTTTCCAAATGTTAGAGTTTCTGGAACCAAATGCATGAAGGAGTAAATATCTGTTCTCTTCCTTGACACTATACTAAAAGGGAAGGGTGTTGGAGTAATAATCAAATGACTTGGCTTTAGTGCTGTCTTCAGTTAGTTTACTGGGCGTTTTCCAAGTTTTCCTCTCTTAGAGACTTCAATTTTCTGTTTCATAAAATGAAAGTATGAGCCTTGATGACCCAAAAAGTCCCATATTACAGGTTAATGTTATTTGACAATGACTTGCACTCTGGAGCAATGGAGTCTATAGAAGAAAATTTTCAGTCCTACAGCAGGTATAAGGGAGAAGCATTTTAGTTGCTGTCATGTTGTGGAATATCTGTCATTCACTGTTCCTAAAAGCATAGTTCATGCTTGAACAACCACAAATTTGACTGTAAGGTCCACTTATATGTAGATGTTTTTTCAATAAATACAGATTATAACTGTATTTTCTCTTGGGATTTTCTTAATAACATCTTCTTTTCTCTAGCTTACTTTATTGTAAGAATTCAATATATAATACATATAAGTATAAAATATGTGTTAAGCATAAGAGACTGTTAAAAACTGAGAACAAACTGAGGGTTGATGGGGGGTGGGAGGGAGGGCAGGGTGGGTGATGGGTATTGAGGAGGGCACCTTTTGGGATGAGCACTGGGTGTTGTATGGAAACCAATTTAAATTAAAAAAAAATAAAAAAAATAAAATTAAAATAAAATATGTGTTGACTCCTTATGTTACTAATAAGGCTTCTAGTCAACATTAGGGTATTAGTAATTACATTTTTAAGTGGTAATTAAGAAATTAAGGAGAGTCAAAAGTAGTACATAAATTTTCAACTGCCTGGGGTTATGTGCTCCTAACCACTGCATTGTTTTAGGTCAAGGTGTAGTATCTTCTGATTTACGAAGCTAGTAGAGAGACATTTATAACATAAGGGTTTGCATTCCACTTTTTCTTGGCAGCATATTCTGTCTCATCATACACTGTCTTTATTTTTAATTTTATCCCATCATCTGTAGCTCATGTCGGACCTAATACTAACTCCATTACTTGGTGCCTTTAAAAATGGCTTCTCTTTACCCCAGTAGCATATTGAGCCACTCCTGAGATTTCAGGAGTTCCTTGATATTTTATATAAAATTACCATGATTATCGTGGATATGAAGCCTTTCAACCCTCCACTACCTAGGACTTACTATTTCTGTGCTCTCGCTTGTTTTCCATTATTCTATAGAAATCAAAAGATTGCAGTTGAAATATAGAGAATGTTCTTACTGCAAGCGCTCAAGTGCACAAATCTGGGTAACTGTCAAATGATAGATCTTCAACCTGTCTTTCAAAGCTGTAATGTGTTTTGAAATTTTCACATTTGATTTATAAACAAAAAGCCTTCCTTGACTTTATCTTCCTGTTTTCACACTATTTTTCACCTTAAAGAATGAAAAATAACAGCTAAGGAATGTAGCCTAGGATAAAAACACCAGAAACAGAGATGCACACTAAATAAAAACCACACCTACCATTCCTCCTTGAAATAACATGAATGTCTTATTAGATCTGACAAAATTCAATGAATTTCTAATTGAAGGCTGTTTTTCCCTTCCTGATTGAACCTGTCTTGTCTAGCAATAGCAACAAGAATGAGTCATAGACTCTTCAGAAAGCAAGGCGTTACAGATTGAGTCGGTGATGGATTTTTTCCCTTGATTTGAAATAATACTCTTGCCTCTGTCTTTCTGTCAACCCTAGAATAGTATTTTGATTTGTAATTTTATATTGATTTTAATTTGCATCATTATTTTCTTGAAACCATTGAAGAAATATATCAAACAGAAACATATTTGACAAGTAGCAGAAAGAAGCCTTTCAGTGACACAGGAACTGTTGGGTTTTCTTTCTATTGATGCTTTTAAGGACTCTTTGCCAATCTACTTTTTATCATCTGAGGTAAAAGTAGTACATAGAGTGTTACTTGAGACAGTTTTGACAGAGAGTGCTGCTGCACACCTGTGAGAACAAATGACTGATGCTCTTTTTGGTCACTCAGCAGGAATAGCATTTCAATAGGCTTTCTTTAGTGCGTGAGCATTCTAAGGGGAGTTAGTAGTGTTCATTTAATCTACTGCCTATACAGCTGGCTTGTTTTGTCAAAGAAAGGCTTATACACATTTGTAACACTTTGGAAAACTGTGTGATAAGATAATTATTTGCAAAATTGCTCGTATAAAAAGTAATTGAATAGAAATATGTTTTTAACGCACGGATATTTCCTTCTGAAAACTCTTTGCCCTTCATTTAAAGGTAACAGAATTTCTCAGATATTCTGTAGATATTTATCTGATGTATGGAATTCAAAAGATCCTTAATCAAGGATGTATATCTGGTGTATTAGAAGCACTTAATAAATACACATTGAATGAATGTATGAAAACTAATTTTAAAAATGGGAAGGCTTCCAAGACATGAGAAAACACTTTTTTTAAGCTAACCGTAAAAATGAGGAGTGAATTTTGTGGTTGCTTTAGAATTGTTTCTAAATATTTTGGTTCTTACTTTTTCCAGGTAATGGTACAGTTGTACTGCTCTAAAAAGTGAGGGGGGAAAAATGAGGGCAAACCAATTACTGTGGTCAATGGAATATGAGTGGAAGTGACATGAATCACAACTGGATGGAAGGTTTAAAAAACAGTGCCTAGATCTCCATTTTTCCTTGCAGTTTTGTGGAAATTTTGGAAATGTTTATTGGTTCTACATCTTGTTGTATCCCTTTGTGTCATTAAAGTAGTGAAACACTGCCAACCCACGTTCGACATAGATCATATGAATGAAACAAAAAAGCGTTTTAAGGAATGATTTTGATGTTAATAATGAACTATAACCTAGCTATTCTGGGTGATAGACAGCTCTTAATTATTGGCTAGTTTGTTACAAAAATCTACACAAATTCTGTATCTCAGTGAGCCAGGAAAAAATCCATTCTGAGTGATCCTAAAATTTGTGTAATACAGTACTCACAATTTTCTGTGTAAAAATTGATGTGACTCAAATTGTTCAGTCTTTTTAAATAACAAAAACAGTGTCTTCTAGAATATTTATGGTTTGTAGTACAGATTACACTGTGAGAACACAGAACATAGTTTTTGAAAAATAAATTATTTTTCCACCAAATGTTAGTGAAACCTGCATTTTCAGATTAGTTGACCTAAGCTAGGTATTTTAGGTTCTTCTAGAGTTTTGGTTTGTTGTATTTGTGTATGTGTTTCTCTGTATGAGTGTATAAGAGAGACTGTTTCCATAAATGTGTTGTGTTCATTAATATAATAAGAAATAAGATTAAAAACTAGAGTCACATAATATTAAGAACACTAAGAAAAATAAAAGCAGTACATGTCAGACCCTATGAGGGAGGACCAAAATTGTACTTCCAGGCAAACACATAGCTTTAAATAAAATTTCATCACATATTATAAGTAAAGTAAACTAATATTTAACCTGAAAAGTTACAAAAGATAATAAATTAAAGCTATCAGAGTAAGGAAAATAATGAAAAAATCATTTAATAATGCAAAACCAGAAAATAAATTATTTAAATCTAAAAGCTGTTATTTAAAAACAAGACTGTATAAACTCATGCAGAAAAAATAAAATACGTTCACTGAATTAGTTATTAATAAGGGAACTTAATACACAAAAGGTTTAAAATATTAAAGGATGGGTTTTTGATAATTACAAATTAACGCAAGTGAAAGTTAATAAAATAATCCAGGAAAAAAATGTAAACTTGTCATATTTATCCGTGTTAGGATGATACTGGCTATGATCTTAACAATAAACCAGTTCCAATTAACAATGTGTAATTTCTTTCTTAACAAAATTGTTTCAGAGTACAGAAATAGAAAGCTGACAAATGTCCTTTATGCAGCTGTGTAATCTGACCTGATGCAGAGTCTGGTGTACTGAATAAATCTAAGAGCTTGTGGTAATGGTGGTGACGATTCTGAAACTTCTTATAGACTAGGGGCGTGCACAGTGCTATCATGTGAATGTTTACGTTCCCTGTGACATTTATATGTTGAAACTAAACCCCAAAGTGATGGTATTTGGAGGTAGGACTTTTGGGTGGTGATTAGGACTTTAGGGTGGAATCCTCAGGAATGGGATTAGTGCCCTTATAAAAGTCCACAGGGATCCCGAATCCCTTTCATCATGTGAGGGTACAGTGAGAAGATTAATAAAATGCTGAAGTAGAGAATTTATTGGGATACTGCAAATGGTCTATTTTAGTTAGTTAGGAGTTTCCTTATGTATTTAAAAAAAGCTTGTGAATCTAAAATCATTAAGCTTGGATTTAAGTTTTGAATTACTAGTGATGAGTGTCGGTTGTGTGACTCTTGGAGTACCCATCCGAAAACTATCGGTTATATTAATAAAATGATTTAGAAGATGTGAGTTATCTTTTTTTAGTATTTTATTTTTTAGTGATTTCTATACCCAACATGGGGCTCAGACTGACAACCCCCAGATTAAGAGGTGCATGCTCTACTGATTGAGCCAGCCAGGCACCCCTGGGTTATCTTTGACAGGACATAGAGTTTCCTTTTTTACGTCATAGTTTCATAATATTAATGGTTAAATCAATTAGCTTTAATAAACGGAAATAACAGTAGAATATCTTTTCAGTTGTCAATACATAGATATTAAGCACTAAAGTTTAAAATCTTTCATTCTGTGTGTTCTCTCTGTACTAGTGCATCTGTTTAACAATCATAGTTTTGAACAGGTCAACCCTTTTCAGGATATATTTGAGGTCTATCCTCCTACTTACCTATCTTAATTTTAAAAAAATTGTAAAAGCTCAAATTAGACTAAATGACTGCTGGGAAAAAAATATCAAAATGCAGGTTGGTGATAGTGTAAATTTTTCTAATGAACACATTAAAACTTGAGTTTACAATACCCTGACAGCCCTTTTCCTAACGGAATACTACAAAACAGAGGCATAAGCTATAGTCTATTGGGAAGTCATTTTTAACCACTTCATTCACGCATGTGACATAAAACGTTTGTGTATCATGTCACATCTTCCTGGTAATATGTACATAACAGTTGCCTTTTGAAGGCTTTTTTTTTTTTAATTTTTTTTAAATTTTAACGTTTATTTATTTTTGAGACAGAGAGAGACAGAGCATGAACGGGGTAGGGTCAGAGAGAGAGGGAGACACAGAATCCCAAACAGGCTCCAGGCTCTGAGCAGTCAGCACAGAGCCCGACGCGGGGCTCGAACTCACGGACCTCGAGATCATGACCTGAGCCGAAGTCGGCCGCTTAACCGGCTGAGCCACCCAGGTGCCCCATGAAGGCTTTAATTTATCCATGGTTATCTTTTAAATGCATACTGTTGCAGACTTTTAAAGTAAGTAGCAAATAAAAAAATAACATGCAAATTGAGTTTGGTTCAATGTATATCTTCCTTTAATTTTCAGGACCTTTTTCTTCTTCTCCATGCTTTCCTTTCATCTCACAAAAGACACACTATCACCTTCCTAATTACCTCTGCCTTAGGCACCGTATTTAAACTATGGGACTTAGAGGTCACTCAACTCTAAAGTAGGTGTCATAGTATCAGTTCTACCTATTTGCTGGCTTGGTTGTATGGGCCACATGGCAAATATTTCTCAAGCACACTGTAAGTTTTTGTATAAACGTGAGGAGTAGCACTGCTCTCTGAGTCTAGACTGGTCAGATTATCATTAAGAAGACAGCTTTGTATTTCTGAACTCAGTTTAACAGTGGTACTGGTTTGTGAAGACCACTTGGAGTTTCATTTAATTATGAGGTTAACCTCATAAATTTATCTAAAGACCAGATATGTTTATTTTTTAGAAGAAGCTAGCAACCAGAGGATTTCATCAAAATAATAACCAGAGTACCCAGAAAAATCAATAGCACCTTTGCAGCTCCACTTCTTTATTCTCACCTAGACTAAGTGCTGAGCACAGGTGTAGAAGTTATCCTTCCCGGATTGCACCTGTCTCTCTCACACACGAATCCCGAAGCGTGTTATCATATCCACCAGTTGAAGGTGCAGTGGATCACTGAGACGTTTCTTTATGTATATTCTTTGGTCTCCTCTTCTGTTCTAATAGGCATAGTTTTCAGTAACTTTGGAGGCTTTCTTGTACTTAATCTGTCAGTTTTTTCTCATATGATGCAGCTGCTGGAAAAGAAATTGGAGCTGTTACACTCTGTGCTTTGATACAGTTTGTAAAATGCAAGATGGGAGACAGTAAACCAAACACAGCATGCTAGTAATTTCTTTAAAAGGACTGATGTACTAGCATTCAGACCTTTGGGCCAGGAAGCTGGAATCTCTTTTGCTC
Source organism: Neofelis nebulosa (assembly GCF_028018385.1). Lineage (NCBI taxonomy): Eukaryota > Metazoa > Chordata > Mammalia > Carnivora > Felidae > Neofelis > Neofelis nebulosa. Next base: position 125,492,642 of record NC_080785.1, on the reverse strand, counting down.
TGAGAAAATGAACATTGTTTCAAAGTGTTACCTTACTTTTGAATCAAGAGGATAGATGTCTTTGGTATGAATTCTTGGACTCATTTCCAAAGCCTTACTTTTTTGACTTTCTTTTCCTCATTGTTTTTTTTTTTAATTTCTCGTTTTAAATCAAAAATTTTTTTGAATGTTAACCTTAGATGAAGTGATCTGATACAATAAAAAAGAGAGTGTTTGAGTCTATTGGTATGTCATCATGTGAATAGATCCTTCACTATATACATAAAGTAAAGGGTATATGTGCTGGAAATAAACAGTATTGGAAGTATTTTAATCAGAAAGATAGCTTATGCTAGAAGAGCTAAACCTTCCTTCCAACAAGAATTGTCAAAATACAAGGATACAACAAAGTGTCATTGAACACATCAGAATTCTTCTCCCTTAAATAGGATGACTGTTTTCTTTCCCATTGAAGCATTTCTAGGATCAATACAGATTTTTCACATTTATTTCCTATTGTGTGAGAAACATACTCTTTTAATTGAGAATTCTTAGGGGTGTGTCCTACCATCTCAATGTGCAAGTTTCCTTTTTCTTGTGTGTCTTTACTTTGCCTGCCTGTTTATGTCATGGAGAGGCTTATCAAACAATTTCTACTGTAATAAAATAATTTTGTCCATCCAAATATGTCAACTTGCCTGTTAGTATTTTTAAAAATTTTATAATTTGGGTGCTCCTGGGTGGCTTAGTTAAGCATCTGACTCTTGGTTTTGACTCGGGTCATGATCTCCTGGTTTGTGGGTTAGAGCCCTTACATCGGCTCTGTGCTGACAGTGTGGAAGCTGATTGGGATTCTCTTTCTCCCTCTTTCTCTGCCCTGCCCCAGTTGCTCGGTCTGTCTCTCTGTGTCTCTCAAAATAAATAAATGTTTTGAAAAATTAAAAATTAGTAATTTTATTATATCTATTCAACAGGAGAGATTGAAGAGGAAAGTAAATTAATATTTCTCAATATTTATAAAATGTTTACTCTGCTTTAAGCATTGTCCCAAATATGTATAATATATATAAATTATGTAATTATATTGAGTATAATTACATTTAATATTAGCAAGTGTCATATAAGGGAAATATTATTATGATTTTAGACACCTGAAATATCTAGAAATAATCAAGAATGATAGCTAATAAGTTGGAAGAAGTGTGCCTAGAAACCATGTTTCTCTTGTCTGAAAGTTTATATTGTTTTTGGCTTCTTATGAGAGAAAAGATTTCTTAAGAGAAACTTTGCAAAAGAAATGTCTTAAAAGAAAGTTTAACTTGTTCAAGCCCTTCATTTATATCAATAAAAATAATTTTATAACATTTTATAATTTTCATATGAGTTCTCAACAGCAGTCTGTTCATCTATCACAATAAATCCCTATGTTGGGTATAATTATGTCTTTGGGCTTATTTAAAATGTTGGTCTTCTACAGTATGTCAGTCTCAAAGACTGAAAGGAGAAGATGTCTTAGGAACAAAAAAGTAGCTGGGATGAAAATCGAGTAGTTCGTAGGAGATATAATCTTGTAGTAAGAGTTAGAGTGAGGCTCTATGTCTCAGTCTGTGTGCTCCAGCACCCCTACATCTTTTTTCCTCATGTATATGTTATATATATACTTAATTCTATGTATTATATATACATATAAGAAGGTGGAACTTAATTATCTCATTACTCTTCAGGCTCTAAAATGTGCTGACAAAGTTCATGAGATGTGTTAATGGTATATAGAGAAAGAAACTTTGATCAAAACTACTTGATAAAAGGTAATCCACACAGATTATAAAAAAAAAAAAAAGAAAAGAAAATCAGTGTTACAGGATAGAGAATCTTTAGATGACCAAATTTGTGACTTGTTTTCCAATCTGAATTTTAATAGTTGGTTTCCTTTACCTTTTCTTTTCCCATGTACATTCCATATTAACATAGAGTTAATGTACATTTGCTGGTTATCCCAGGTGGATAACTATAGTTCTTATAGTTGACCTTCATAATGTAACTTTATTGGCACAGTTAAGGTTAATGGCACATTAATTTTACACAAGACATGAGTCTGTATTCCATTTTAATTTACCATGTTAATAATGACTAGTGTTCTAAGTTGCTTGTGTCACGTTAGGCTGCCATAAATTATCCTGAAGCAAATATCAATGTGAACTCAGAACCATATACAGTGCTGACGTCTCAAATTATTAATGCCAGTGCAGATTGAAAACAAACACATGAGTATACATTTGGTTGATAATTTCTTTATGCGTTATTATCACTCTTTTTCTGTAAGCAATTAGCATAAGTGCTCTCTGAGTTTACTTGTCCTAAAGGGAACAGCACTTATAATTAAGAATAATTACAATGCAACAGTAGAACTTTGTTTGTAACATTCTAGATACGGTATAATTTCTGAAATATTTTATTTCAGTCAAAAGAGCCAACATTAGAATCTCAGGGGAGAGGTCTAAACAAAATGGTAGATAAATCCATGTGGAACCATGTTGGGTTGCTAAATTCTCAGAACGGAGTAAAACCGGGTAATTTGGGCACTGTCAAAAGCTGGCTGAGCAGGCTCCATTTTATAGCTCTCGGGGGACCCATTTTAATTCACAAGGCACATTAATTCTAAACTCCCTCATAAACACGTATTTGTTTGAAGCATTGTCCCAGTTGTGAAATGTGGCTTAGAACAATTGTAGATGGCATAGCCCAGGAGTCACGTAGATATGGGTTCGAAGTTCTCCTCCACCATTTATGTGTGGTGTGTCCTCATGAGAGTTATTTAAAACTCTCAAGTTTCCTTAGCTTTAAATGGAAATAATAACTTGTGCCCACAGAACTGCCATGAGAGTGTAATACAATAATCTTCCCAGAGTGACTGAGACTTTGTAAATATCTAAAAAATGTGAAGTTCTGCAAATGAGAAGTACTAATCTGTTTAAATAAGGGTTACAAAATTTGACTCTTTAGCATGCAATTATTATAATTTTTAAGAACCTGTGTTTTCAGTACCATTATTTTTTTTATTTCATATTCTTATCAACATTAGTCACTTTTTTTTTTAACTTAGCTTGTCACACCTAGTTTGTCTTTCAGGTATTGGTTCTATACAATTAATATCTCAGTTTCCCATTAGTGAAACTACAGAATTAATACATTGACTTGGATGAGAAGGACTTCTGTGGTCCCATTAACTTCAGAATCATGTATGTCTCACTCTATTACTTAGCTGTTTGTGTTGTAAGAGAGAGAAGCATCTTATGATACACAGTAACATGATTCGACCTTGATTTTAACTTAACCACAGTCTGAGCTTCTTTGAAATAGAGTAGTAGTTGTGTTCAAAACCCGTGTTCATGACATGTAGTAGGGATCGTGGATTTGGGGAGGCTACCTAGAGGGAAGAAAGAATACTGCCAACACCTGTCCTGATGTGCTTTGTATGCTCTGAAAAATAAGTTAAATGCGCTAAGTGGCAGTGTTCATATTTATAAGAACTCTCTCTACCTGTGCCAGAAAGTCGCATAAGATCACATGAAAACATGTACATTATATATATTTTATAATACTTTACAGCTGTCAGGCAGTGTTTTAAAATGAGCATAAATGATTCAAACTGTAAATTTAAAGCAGGGACTCAAATACTTGTATAGCAGTATTCATAGCAGCATTACTCACAATAGCCCAACATCAACAGATAAATAGATAAACAAAATATAATGTATACATATAATGACATATAATGAAGCCTTGAAAAGGAGTGACATTCTGGTACATGCTGTAACATGGGTGGGCCTTAAAATTAGGCAAGTGAAATAAGCCATACACAGAAGGACAGATACTAATATAAAATTCCTAAGTAGCTTACAAGAGCTACATAGAATAATCAAATTCATAGCAATGGAAAGAAGAATAGAAGTTAACAGGGGCTGGGGAGTTATTTTTTAATGAGTGCCGCCTTTCTGTTGGGAATGATGAAAAAGTTGTAGAGACGGTTGCACTTCATGGTACTGAACTGTACATTTAAAAATAATTGAAATAGTAAATTTTACTTTAAGTGTATTTTACCACAAAAAATATACTATAAAGTTTTTAAAGAGAACCAAAATTTAGATCTTAAAATTCGAAATATCTAGTTGTCTGACATGTGCTGTCATAATGTCTATTTCTTTTAATGAGTAACTAGCTGTGTTTGTGAAATGTTTTAAGGGGATCTGAGCTTTAAAATGGAGAAAAATTTGAAGTCTCAGATTAGTGGATTTCAGATTAATGGAATACCATAGGATTATTGAAGTTCACTCTCCTGAGCACCCTAGCTCATCTCTGGCTGCTGTCATATGGGTCCAAAATTGCCATCTCAGTGGCGCAGAGCCTCAGCTTATGATAAGAAAAGGTATTTTTCGTGCAAGAGCTGTCTTGCCTCGAAGGGAAGGATCTGGAATGACTGTCAATAACGGCAAGCACATACCTGAGGAATCAATCTCTCCCATTTTAATTTCATAGACATGCACCACTGGCAAGATGAGGATTACAGGATGAAGTCTCCTATAGGAATGCTGGCTGAGGTAACAAAATCAAGCCCCATTAGGCTGTCTCTGGAGCACAGACTGTAAATAGCAAGGGGAAAGAAAGACAAGAGAAGGGAAGTGAGTGAAAGCTAGAATCTGGGAGAATGTCCTCGCATGCATGCATGGCCTCATGGAGATTCATGGAACCTGGTAAACGAAAGCTCTGATCACTCTCATAAAGTGCCGTTCTGCATTCTGCTTCAAATTTTATTAATTCTATGCGTACAGAGGTTTAGATGTCTCTTTTTCTTCTATTTCTCAGAGCTCCTAGGTTGAAATCATCATTTATTATTTTTGCAGTCAGGGTGTGCCTCAAACCAAATGACCATGTTTTGAAGCTAAACAAATAATCCACCCATTAAATTTAGTTCTTCGATTCTTTGATTTCCTTCCTTCCTTCTTTCCCTCCTTTGTTCCCTCTTTCCTTCCTTCTTTCTTTTCTTTGCCTTTTTTTTTTCCTCTGGAACACTGTGGTCAGAGTAGCTATGGTGTTACAATTCTGATTTGAATAAGCAAGCGCATACATGCTCATGTATCTATACTCTCATGTGGGCTACTTTAGTGCATTGACTCAAATTAAATTACTTTCAAGTGTGAATAATACAATATTAATATCAGCAGCTTTGGGAAATAGTAAAGTTTTGTGTTGTGCTTATAATATTGCCTGAGTGTTTTTGCAAACCTAAGTAGTGCATTGGCAATCCAGGGAGTGCTAGCCTTGGAAAATGGAAAATGATTTTTTGGGGACAGTTTTTATTTAAATTCCAGTTGGCTAACATACAGGGTAATATTAGTTTCAGGTATACCATACAGTGATTACACTTCAATACAACACCCAGTGCTCATCACAAGTGCACTACTTAATCCCCATCCCTGTTTAACACATCTCCCACTTACCTCCCCTCTGGTAACTAACCATCAGTTTGTTTACTATAGTTAAGAGTCTGTTTCTTTGTTTGCTTTTCTCTCTCTTTTTGTTTTCCCCTTTGCTCCTTTGTTTTATTCCTTAAATTCCACAAAGACTGAAATCATGTGGTATTTGTCTTTCTCTGATTTCTTTCATTTAGCATAATACTGCTTAGCTCCATCCATGTCCTTGCATATGGCAAAAATTCATTCATTTTTGTGGTAATATTCCATTGTGTGTGTGTGTGTGTGTGTGTATACATACACACATATGTGTATGTATACATACATATACATATACATATACATATACATATACATATACATGTATATGTATATGTATGTATACACACACACATCCCACTATATCTTTATCCATTCATCAGTTGATGGACACTTGGGTTATTTCTGTAGTTTGGCTATTGTAGATAATGCTGTTATAAACATCAGGGTGTATGTATCTCTTTGAATTGGTATTTTTGTAGTCTTTGAGTAAATACCTAGTAGTGCAATTCCTGGATCACAGAGTAGCTGTTTTTTTTTTTTTTTTTTTTTTTTGTTCTTTTGTGTTTTTTTTTTGTTTTTGTTTTTTTGAGGAAATTCCATACTGTTTTCCAGATTAGCTGCACAAGTGTATATGTTCCCATTTCTCCACATCCTCACCAACACCTGTTGTTTCTTGTACTGTTGATTTTAGCCATTCAAACAGGTGTGAGGTGATATCTCACTGTATTTTGATTTGTATTTCCCTCATAATCAGGGATGATGAGCATCATGTATCTGTTGGCCATCTGTATGTCTTCTTTGAAAAAATGTCTATTCATGTTTTCTGCCTATTTTTTTAATGTTTGTTTATTTTTGAGAGAGAGAAAGTGAGCGAGCGAGTGGGGGAGGGGCAGAGACAGAGAGGGAGACACAGAATCCAAAGCAGGCTCTAGGCTCTGAGCTGTCGCCACAGAGCCTCACGCAGGGCTCAAACCCATGAACTGTGAGATCATGACCTGAGCCAAAGTCAGACGTTAACCAACTGAGCCACTCAGGTGCCCCTTCTGCCTATTTTTTTATTGGATAATTTGTATTTCGGGTCTTGAGTTATATCAGTTCTTTCTATGTTTTGGATACTAACCCTTTGTTAGGTATGTCATTTGCAAATAGCTTTTCCCATTCTGTAGGTTGCCTTTTAGTTTTGTTAATTGCTTCCTTTGTGTGCAGAAGCTTTTTACTTTGAGGAAGTCCCAATAGTATATTTTTGCTTTTGTTTTTCTTGCCTGAGGAGACATATCTAGAAAGAAGTGGATATGGCCAATGTCAAAGGAGTCACAGACATGTTCTCCTCTAGGATTTTTATATTTTAAGTCTTTAATCCGTTTGCATTTATTTTTGTGAATGGTGTAAGAAAGTGGTCCAGTTTAATTCTTGTGCGTGTAACTGTTCAGTTTCCCCAATACCATTTGTTGCAGAGACTGTCTTTGCTCCATTGGATATTCTTTCCTGCTGTGTCAAGGATTATTTGACCATGTAGTTTTGGGTTCATTTCTGGGTTTTCTATTCTGTTCTTTTGATCTGTGTGTCTGTTTTTTGTGCCATCACCATACTGTTTTGGTCACTACAGCTTGTAATATAAGTTGAAGTCCGGGATTATGATACCATCAGCTTTGCTTTTCTTTTTCAAGGTTGCTTTGGCTATTTGGGGTCTTTTGTGGTTTAATACAAATTTCAGGTTTGTTTATTCTATCTCTGTGAAAAATTCTGTTGGTATTTTGATAGGAATTGCATTGAATGTGTAGATTACTTTGGGTAATAGAGACATTTTACTAATATTTGTTCTTCCTGTCTGTGAGCATGGAATGTGTTTCCATTTCTTTGTGTTCTTCAATTTCTTTCATCACTAATTTAAACTTTTCAGAGTACACATCTTTCACTTCTTTGCTTAGGTTTATTCCTAGGTATCTTACTGCTTTTGGTGCATTTGTAAATGGGTTTCATTCCTTAATTTCTCTTTCTGCTTCTCATTATTGGTGTATAGAAATGCAACAGATTTCTGTACATTGATTGATTATCCGGTGACTTTACTTAATTTGTATATCCATTTTAGCAGTTTTTTGGTGGAGTCTTTCAGGTTATCTCTGTAGAGTATTATGTCAAAAAGTTAAAATTTTACTACTACCTTGCCAGTTTGTATGCATTTTATTTCTTTTTGTTGTTTGATTGCTGTTGGTAAAACTTCTACTACTATGTTGAATAAAGTGATGAGAGTGGACTTCCCTGTCTTTTTCCTGTGTAGAGAAAAAGCTGTCAGTTTTTACCCATAGAGGATGATATCAACTGTGGGTTTTTCATATGGCCTTTATTGAGATGTGTTCACTCAAAACCTACTTTGTTGAGAGTTTTTATCATGAAAGGATTTTGTACTTTGTCAAATGCTTCTTCTGCATCTATGAAAAGGATCATATAGTTCTTATCCTTTCTTTTATTAATGTGGTGTACTCTATTGATTCATTTGCAAATATTGAACCATCCTTGCAACCTAGAAATAAATCTCAATTGATCATGACAAGTGTTTTTTTTTTTTTCAAATATATTGTTGAATTCAGTTTGCTAGTATTTTATTGAGAATTTTTACATCCATTTTCATCTGGGATATTGGCCTATAGTTCTCTTTTTTTAATGGTGTCTTTATCTGGTTTTGGTATCAGGGTAATGCTGGCCTCATAGAATGAACTTAGAAGTTGTCCTTTCTTTGCTATATTTTTTGGATTGTTTCAGAAGAACAGGTATTAACTCTTCTTTAAATGTTTCATAAAATTTGCCTGTGAATCCATCTGGTCCTGGACTTTTGTTTTTTGGAAGATTTTTGATTGCTGTTTCAATTCCTTGCTGGTTTCATTCTGTACAAGTTTTCTGTTTCTTCCTTTTTCAGTTTTGGTAGTTTGTATGTTTTTAGATATTATCCATTTCTTCCAGATTGTCCCATTTGTTGGTATATAGTTTTTCATATTCTTTTGTAATTTTATTTCTGTGATGTTGGTTATTATTTTCTCTATCATTTGTGATTTTACTTATTTGGGTCCTTTCTCTTTTTGATAAGTTGAGCTAGAGGTTTATCAATTTGTTGATTTTTTTCAAAACACTAGCTCCTGGTTTCATTGATTTGTTCTCCTGTTTTTCTAGTGTCTATCATTTATCTCGGCTTTAATCTTTATTATTTCCCTTCTTCTTCTGGTGATAGGTTTCTTTTGTTCTTTTTCTAGCTCTTTTAGGTGTAAGGGTAAGTTGTTTATTTGAGATTTTTCCTGCTTTTGAGGTAGGCCTGTGTTGTTATATACTTCACTGTTAGGCTTGCTTTTGCTGCATCCCAAAGGACCATTGTGTTTTCATTTTCATTTGTTTCCATGCATTTTTAAATTTTTTCTTCATTTCCTGGTTGACCCATTCTTTATTTAGTATTGTGTTGTTTAACCTGTAAGTATTTGTGATTTTTCTAAATTTTTTTTCTTGTGGTTGACCTCTAGTTTCAGAAAAGGTACATGGTTTGACTTCAAACCTTTGGTATTTGTTGGGGTCTGTTTTTTGACCTAATATGTGATCCATTCTGTAGAATGATCCATGTACTCTTAAAAAGAATGTTTATTCTAATGTAGGATCAAATGTTCTTATCTGTTAAGTCCATCTGGTGTAGTCTGTCATTCAAAGCCATTGTTTCCTTGTTGTTTTTATGTTTACATGATCTGAGCATTGATATGAGTGGGATATTAAAGGTCCCTAATATTACTTTGTTATTATCCTTTAGTTTTACTGTATTTGTTATTAATTCCTTTTATGTTTGGATGCTCTCATGTTGGGTGCATAAATACATACAGTTGTTAGAGCTTCTTTTGAATTTTCCTCTTTATGATTATATAATGCCCTTCTTCTTGTTACAGTCTTTGTTTTAAAGCCTAGTTGGTCCCATATGACTATTGCTACTCCAGCTTTCTTTTGATATCCATTTGCATGAGAAATGTTTCTCCACCTCATTACTTTCAATCTGCAGTAATCTGTCTAAAGTGAGTGTCTTGTAGGTAGCATATAGAGGAGTCTTATTTTATTTTCCATTCTGATATCCTATGTCTTGTGGTGGGAGTATTTTATCCATTTACATTCAAACTAATTATTGATACATCTGTATTTATTGCCTTTTCATTACCAGTTTTGTCATTGTTTGTGGAGATTTTTCTCTGATTCTTTCTTGTCTTTTTCACTTTTGGTCTCTCCTTTGCATTCAAAAAGCCCACTGTAACCAGAAGGGCTGGTTTAGTGCTCATGCACTCCTTTAGTTTTTGTTTGTCTGGAAAACTCATTATCTCTCCTATTCTGAATGGTCACATTGCTGGATAGAGTATTGGTGGCTGCTGATATTTGCGGCTGCTGATATTTGTGATTCAACACGTTGAATATATCATGCCATCCATTCTGGCTTGCCAAGTTTCTGTGGAAAACACTCCAGCTAGCCTTAAGAGCTTTCCCTTGTAAGAGACAGACTTCTTTTGTCTGGCTGCTTTTAGGATTCTTTTCTTTATTGCTATATTTTGCAGATTTAATTACAATATGTCTTGGTATTGGCCTATTTTTGTTGATTTAGCTGGGAGTTCTCTGTGTCTCTTGGATATGGATATATGTTTCCTTCCACAGATCAGGGAAGTTTTTTGCTATTATTTCTTGAAATATGTTGTGCCCTCTTTTCTTTGTCTTGTTGTGGGACTCTTATAATACACATGTTATTACACTTGATGGCATTACTGAGTTCCCAAAGTCTCTCTTTATGTTTCATTCTTCTTTCTCTCTTCTATTCAGCTTCATTATTTTCCATTATTTTGTCTTCTAGGTCACTAATTCCTTCCTCTACTTCCTCTAGCCTGCTGTTCATTGCATCAGGTTGTTTCTAATCTCATTTATTACATTCTTCTTCTCTGGTTGATTCTTTTTAAGCTCTTTTATCTCTGTGGTAAGGGTCTAATTTTTGGTTTTTAGTCTATTCTCAGGGCCAGTGAGTATCTTTTTGATTGTTCCTTTATATTCTCCATCAGGCATGCTACTTACATCTGTTTTACTTAGATCTCTTTCTGTGGCCTTGTCTTGTTCTTTCATTTGAGATAAATTCCTCTGTCTTGGTATGTTGTGTAAGTCTCTGCCTTTTTTGCTGTATTAGCAAAGCCAGTTTTGTCTCCTGCTCATGAAATTAATGGCCTTAAGAAGAGGAGGTCATATAGTACCCATGCCTGGCACTTGTGGGAATGTCTCTGATGTGTCCTGCATGCACTGTGCTGTTGTGTTTTAGCTGCTCTGTCTTTCAGGCCAGTTGTCTGCAGAGGCTCTCTTTGTCTGCTGTGGGCAGTGTTTGGTCTCTGGCTTGAATGTGGCACATTTAAAAAAAATTATTTTAGGGGCGCCTGGGTGGCGCAGTCGGTTAAGCGTCCGACTTCAGCCAGGTCACGATCTCGCGGTCTGTGAGTTCGAGCCCCGCGTCAGGCTCTGGGCTGATGGCTCGGAGCCTGGAGCCTGTTTCTGATTCTGTGTCTCCCTCTCTCTCTGCCCCTCCCCGTTCATGCTCTGTCTCTCTCTGTCCCAAAAATAAATTAAAAACGTTGAAAAAAAAAAAATTTAAAAAAAAAAAAATTATTTTAGGGGGGAGATAGAGCGAGCAGAGGAGAGGGGCAGAAGGAGAGGGTAAGAATATTAAGCAGACTCCATGTTGAGTGTGCAGCCCAACATGGGGCTCAGTCTCACTACCGTGAGGTTTTGACCTGAGCTGAAATTAAGAGTTCGACAGTCAACTGCCTGAGCCACCCACTTACCCCTGAATGTGGCACATTTTAACTGGATGTGCTCTAGTCTGCTTGTGAAATGAGATCTGATACCAACTCTACCAGAAGTCCAGAACTAAGACCCTGCAAAACTCTGTGGTTAGGAGATGTGGTGGGGGTAAAGGTTTGTGCTGGTATTCTGGGTAAGGGGCCTGCTGTGCTGGAACTTAAAAAACCTGAATGAGAAAAGCATTCCCTCCAGAGCAGAGGAGGGTGGGGTTGGTGTAAGCATCTCTGTGTTGGTAGCAGCCAGTGCTGGTGTTCCACTGCTTCATGCAGGTGGCTCTGTGTTTATGCTTGTGGGCAGGGGAGGAAAATGGTGGAAAATAATTCCTACACCAAGGTTATTTCCTTGATATGGACTTTTCATTCTCAGTACTATGGACATTTTGGAGTGGATAGTCCTTTGTTAGGGAACATATTCTGTTAAATGTAGGATGTTTAGCCTTATCCTAGGACTCTAGATAATGCTAACACACCCTCTGCAACTAAACTAATGTCTCCAGACATGGTAAAGTGTCCTGTGGTATGGGAGGGGCATAACTGCTCCCAGTTGAGAGGCTCTATCTAGAGTATGAGATGAATCCCAGGGCCATGGCATTGGTTTGGCTTGGAACGCTTAGGTTTTCAGAGCAGAGTATGGGGTGAGAGTAGAGGAATGATGGAGAAAATAGTTAGACCATGTGTCTATATTTTTCCCATGATGGTGCTTCCTGGTTTTTTTTGAAGATTTCATTTTTTTAAGTAATCTCTACACCCACCATGAGGCTTGAAATCACAATCTTGAGATCAAGATTTGCCTGCTCCACTGACTGAGCCAGCCAGGCGCCCTAGCATTGCTTCTTTTAAGGCAGACAGAAACTCCTATTTTATAGTGCACATCCTGTTTGTGTTCTGTGAGACATGAAATTTGTGAACACTATTCTGCTTTCTTGTTAGCCAAAAGCATAAGGAGGCAACTTTAGATGCGGCTTTCTTTATTTAGGGCAGGAATGTCATTTTTCTGGATACTACCAAGATTCTTTTGGTGTCACTTTTAATTGTATAATTGACAAATCCAGGGATTCACCATAAGCCGAGTTGAGTCCAGGGGTTCAAACTGGACTGTTTGAACTGTATTGGACTGTTTCTGTCTCATTGGACTGTTTCTCTTTGTATCTGACCTCTGTTTTCCTGTCTATTGCTGGGACAGAGATAGTTGGCTCCCATGAACCTTGAGTGTATTTCCAAAAGTAAAGAACTCACCTTTCCTAAGTCCATGGATGAAACTCAGGAAATATTTCACTCTGCTTGTGGTTTAGATGTTCTCTTGATTCAGGCACTTTTACAGGGGGATGGGTCAGCCTAGGTCAGCTAATACCTATCCACCCTTCCTTCTCCCATCAATTGTGCAACTCTGAAAACAGAATCACAAAGAATGATTCCCTTGCAAATCAGAGAGCCTTTGAAAAGAAAATTGTGCTGAAATTTCTGAATGAAAATCTTTCCCCCAAATTTCCTCACATACATTTTCTAGGTCTTTTAATCTCTCTCAGGTGTTCCTTCTTTCTACTTCTAAGGTATCTTTAGTATAGTTCTCAAAGTCTAATCCAGGGAACCCTGTGGGGTTAACCAAGATTTTCAAGTGGTTATTCATTTCAAAGCTTTTTTTCATAATACCAAGATTTGTCTCTTTTTTCAAGTTTGTTTATTTTTGAGGAGAGAGAAAGCACGTGCTAGCAGGGACAGGGCAGAGAGAGAGAGAGAGAGAGGGAGAGAGAGAGAGAGAGAGAGAGAGAGAGAGAGAGAGAGAGAGAATCCTGAGCAGAGAGAGAGAGAGAGAGAGAGAGAGGGAGAGAGAGAATCCTGAGCAGGCTCTCTGTTGTCAGTGTGAGTTTTACTCGGGGCTCAGTCTCATAAACCATGAGAACATGACCTGAGCAGAAATCAAGAGTCGGATGCTTAACCGAGATACCCAGGTGTCACCCAGTATTTGTCTTTGTCTCAGTTTCTCACAAGTGTTCAGTGGACTTTTCCAGAGGCTGCATGACATGTGATATTACATAAAACTAAATGTAGAGAAAAATAGAGGGATCCACTTATCTTCAGTTGAGGCAGACCTTTAAACGATTTGCGAACGTATAAAACATGAATTGTAATCTGGTTTTTTTTTTTATTTAAAAATTTTTTTTTTTAATTTTTGAGACAGAGAGAGACAGAGCATGAACGGGGGAGGGGCAGAGAGAGAGGGAGACACAGAATTGGAAGCAGGCTCCAGGCTCTGAGCCATCAGCCCAGAGCCCGGCGCGGGGCTCGAACTCACGGACTGTGAGATCGTGACCTGAGCTGAAGTCCGACGCTTAACTGACTGAGCCACCCAGGCGCCCCATCTCTTTGTTTTGTTTCAGATAATACAGTTATTTTTCCTTAAGATGTGCAATTTGTGTAAATATGGAGTGGATTTATTCTCATTGTGAAATGAATGAGTATTTTTAGAAGTTTCATTTTTAATTTCTCTTACAGTAAATGTCAGTAGACAGAACAGAACCCATGTAAATAGGTTTTTTGACTCTCAAAAATTTAAGAGTGAACCTTTTAAGATCTCACTGGAATACTTAGAGTGCTCCTGATGTGTTTTCCACTCCGGCTTTTGGAACTCCAGTATCTCCAGCCCCAGAAAAGCTGTGGAATCTGTTCAATTCCCCCAGTGGCTCTGCTCTGCTGGGCTTTGTGGAAACTTGCCTGGTGCCCTGCAATGTAGTGTTCAGCCGACAAATCCTCTGGACCTCTATGCAAACAAAGGTCTACAGATCCTTCTTTGGGCAGTGCCCTCTTTTTCAATATCTAACTGTGTGAATTCCAAACTGTATTAAATAGCCCCAAACTCCAATTTGTTTCACACAGCGAGACCACTGCTTTTGGTTTGGGCTTCACTTCTCTTTGCTGTGGTTTGGATAATGCCCACAGAAGTAGTCAGGAAAAACTAGGAGCTTACCTCATGTGTGTCCTTTCTCTAAAGGATCACAGCTTTATGCTGTCTGTTGTCTAATGCCTGAAATCAGTTTTTTCATATATTTTGTTCAGTTCTATAGTAGATGACAAGGTTAAAGTAAGTGTGATACCCATTACTCTGAGGCCAAAATTAGAAGTCTTCAGTTTTATCTATAGTTAGATATTTCTTTACAAAATATTTCTTTACTAATTTGTAAAGAAGTAGTAAGTCCTTTTAACATAGTAATAGTCCCTTCTTATAAAGAATAGTAAGTCCCTTTTTGCAAAAAACGACTCATATGTTAGGAAACATATGAGAATTTCTCTTTCTACATTTTATATAATTTTAAATAATTGCTTATATTTAATTATATGTATAACTTAATAAGATACTAATACATGTTTATAGTTTACAACTAAACATGCATAATTAGAAATGTTATTGTTGTGCTATTTTTTAACAGAAGTGTACTATCGAAAATGTGGAACTTTTCCTATAGTATTTGAACTCTTTTTTTTTTGAAAATTATAATGGTTCAGAGTGAAAAGAAGAAATATTTATTTTAGGGAATTAACAAAATCATTAAGGAAATATACTTTTGCAGATGACCACTATGAGGAGAAATTGAGCATTGATCCCTAAAACCTCCCTAGTCTGACATCTCAGTCATCAGGTGACTTGGTCCCTTATGAAGAGAGAATGAGACAGTGGGGTTTCAGTTGAAGCAAGAATAGGAATGGCTGCTACTATAATTGAGTTAGTACTATGTACTAGGCCCTGTGCAATAAACGTATCATGGCCTCTATTGTACAAATGCAGAGTTTGACACTAAGACTACTTTGCCTCTGGTCATAAATGAATAAATGAGGTAGTTAGGTTTGAACCAGCATTTCTGTAACCCTAAAGCCTCTTTATCAGTTCACTAAGCTTTCTAGGATCTGGACTACACAAGGAACAGTTTTCTACCTACAAAGATGTGGAACACCAATATGATTTTTCCAAGTGTTTCAAATGTTGCACTGCCTACCTTGGAGTTCAGTTAAGCCATAACCGATTTATAGTGAGCTAGGGAAATTTCAAGTTGGTATGAATTATACAATTCTCAGTAGGTGTGTGTGTGTGTGTGTGTGTGTGTGTGTGTGTGTGTGTGTGTGTTGTGCTAAGTTTCTTTCAAGAAAGCTAAAGAAATTTCCCACTGAGTGGGAAATATTTGCGTTCTTCACCTACTTGTGCATGGATTTCCAAATTGATGGCTATTTGCTTCAAAAGTAGACAGGAAATCAATCCTGGAAATTATTGTGTGTGTAGCTCAATTCACTACGTTGTAAAATATTATTTCTTTCATCTCCTTTATGTTGCTTAGTTGCTATTTCATTCTTCATGGTAATAGCAAAATATTCGATGATGTTGTAAACACATACTGACCTTTAAGATTTGTTCTCAGGTTCAGCAGCCATTTGTTTCAGAGACACTTGGCTTTTACATCAGCATGTCTCTTCCTCTTTGAGAAAGAAAATGAAGTCATGCTTTATATTTTACATTTTGTTGTGGATGTGTTTCCCTTCAAAAATATGTCGTTGTGTAATAAGTACTTCTGTCTTTAAAGAAAACCATGTTATAGTTCTCTTTCTGGACCATGAGTAACAGTGGTTATGGGAAAGGATGCACGTTCTCAGGTGCCTGGTGGGAACTAGTAACCCTCCTCCAAAGAACCACAATAAATACTTGATTCTAGTGAAAATCATGGGGCCATGTAAAAACCCCATTCTAGGCTTTTACACCTAATTACTCATACAGAATTTCCCTTTGTATATACTGATTTTCTCCCAATTCTCGACATTTATATACCATGGTCATATTTTTTAACATAGGTGCATACTAGACTATCCTTTATTCTACTTAACGTTTCTGTAAATGTAATGGATTAAAAAAAATTAATGTTTATTTGTTTCTGGGGGAGAGAGAGAGACAGAGCATGAATGGGGGAGGGGCAGAGAGAAGGAGACACAATCTGAAGCAAGCTCCTGGCTGAACTGTCAGCACACAGCCTGACGCCAGGCTGAAACTCACAAACTGTGAGGTCATGACCTCAGCTGAAGTCAGACACTTAACTGACTGAGCCACCCAGGCACCCCAATCTAATGAATTTTTTAATTACTTAAAATTGTGCCTATGAAGAACATTAATATCAATAATATGAATAGAAGAAAATGTTATAAATGGAAAAAAAATACAAAAATAAATATACACATATTCATACAAATGTAAGTACACATAGATTTAAAATGTTCAGAAAATAAAAATAATAGTATGTACTATACTATATAAAAATAGTATGTACTATACTATATAAAAATAATAGTATGGCCAGAAGTCTTATGGCCACATGTTTGAAAACTGTGACCCCTATTACCCCTGTTTTTCCGGTTTGAAGTTGCACTTCAGAGGCCTTACCCCATGGTTTCCATTATAGGTTTCCCCTGCTTTGTGAAAGTAGAGCGTTTCTATGAAATCTTTCATGGCCCTAATGGCATAAAGCAAAAAACAGTTACCATTAGTCTCTATAGAAAAATTTTGAGCATTCTCAGACCCCAAAAATGACTTCTCTCAGACTTTTCTGACAGCTTAGGACACATCTTGTTAACAGATGCACAAAATAAATCAAAGTGAACCACAAACTCTCTCAGTCACAGTTGTGTGTCAAAGCTACCATGGCTTGATGCTCACTGTAGTTCCTGGGAGGGAGCTTGGCAGTGTGCTCAAGGGTGTGCACTGACTCCATAACTACCGAACGCAATACAAACACTGAACACTTTGTGCTTTTTGCCATTCTTTAAATAAAAGTGAAATTCTTCAGAATTTCTTTTGGTTAGGGAACACAGGCACTCTGCTAATGTAGGTCTTTCCTAAAAGTGAATTGGTGTAACATGAACTTTCAAAAAGCAGAGGATACCTGTGTGTACAAGTCGTGTATGGCCATGAACAGATTTTCTGTCTTGAACCAGATTGTGAGCCCCTCAGGCCTGCCGGCAATGTTTCCTTCACCCTATGTTCCATTATGTCATTTACTGCATATTGTTATGCACTGTGTATTTAATTCATGCTCACCAAAGTGAGCACTTGCACAGCAGTCTCCAGGAATGAAGTCCACTGCTACTTATGAGAACAGAACAGTCCCCAAGAATAACCTCAAGGAATCAGTGATATCTGGAAAAGTTATGTAAATACATAGGACTTAGATTTCCTCTTCTATAAAATGAGATAATGAACTCTTTTATCTGGAGGTGTTTCTTTTTATTAAAAACAGCCACTTAAGAGAAAGATACCATATATTTTCACTCTTATGTGGATCCTGAGAAACTTATCAGAAACCCATGGGGGAGGGGAAGGAAAAAAAAGAAAAAAAAGAGGTTAGAGTGGGAGAGAGAGCCAAAGCATAAGAGACTCTTAAAAACTGAGAACAAACTGAGGGTTGATGGGGGGTGGGAAGTAGGGGAGGGTAGGGGAGGGTAGGTGATGGGCATTGAAGAGGGCATCTTTTGGGATGAGCACTGGGTGTTGTATGGAAACTAATTTGACAATAAATTTCATATAATAAAAATAAATAAATAAATAAATAAATAAATAAATAAATAAATAAATCACTTAATAGCCTTTACTGTCTATAGAACTCCTGGTAAACGTTAATGTATATAATCCTCATAACAGCCCTAGGAGACAATAAGATTGGTACCTTCATTTAATACATGAAGGAAATAAGGCACAGAGGGAGTAAGTAATTTCCTGATGGTCACTCAGCTAGAATATGGAGAATTAAGTTTTGAAAGCCAGAGTCTGTACTCTATCACTACTGTATGCTGTATTTCTTCTTAGAGTATATGAAATTAGCCGTGTGAAAATATTTGGATCCTATCATTCTACAGTTACATGCTGTGATTTTTGCTCCATTTCAGTTGTCTTCCATCTGCTGGGCAGACATCTAGGTTTTTCCTTTACCTGAATTGGTAAAATTCAGATAAAGAGCATGAACTTATAGGAAATATCAAATTCTAAGTGTCCAATATATTTTTTTACTGCATCACATAATGTGACACATTAGGCTGTTGTGGAATGTCAAGCATTGGCATAATGTATGTCTTGGAAATGCAGAGTGACAGGTTGTCATTATAACTGTTTCAATTTTTTGTGATAATGGTAAACCCTGGAAAATTTCATTTTCTGGTTTTGCACATCACCAACACATTGACATTTCCCCTGTTTTCCCAATGGGAGAGATAGAATTAAATGTAGCCAAACCTGATAATTTTCCTTAGTGGAAATGTAAAGGGCTAAGAAGCCTCCATTTGTATATGGGCTTCAATAATTGGAAGAGAATTATTTTCCATGTGTATTTCTAGGATGTAGAGGCAGATGGAGTAGTTTTTCACAGCACTGAATCATTGATGTGAACACCTAGTGATACAGATCATTCAAATTATAAGTTAGGTGCAAATAGTGCCTTTGTTTAGAACAGGGTCCTCTGCATTATGGGAAGATTAGCAAGCATCCCTGTCATCTATCCACTAGATGCCAGGAGTAAACCACCCTTACCCCCTTTCCCCAAATTTGTATCGCCAAAAATGTTTCTAGACTTTGCCAGAAAATTGCTTCTGGTGGATAGTCACTGACTTAGAGCAGTGGAATTTCTGGTTCTTTGTTGTTGTAAACTCCTAAAATTCATACCTTTGCACATATTTTAAGACTTTAGGTTGTTTTTAGGTCTTTGTCTCATGGGTCACAATGCCAAGTTTGCAGTTCCAAACATATTATGGCAAAGTAACTATTATGCATTCTCCACTAGCATAATCTCTTACAAAGTTAAGCCACATCACTGGCAGAACCTTTGAGAAATGATGCATTTTCACCTCATTTTAAGGTTTATGAAAGTAATCTCTCCAAATACTGGTAATATTAATATCTGACAAATATAGAGTGTTTTATAATTACAGGGTGCTTTTAAACTCAGTTTTTGAATTTAATTTTCCTGGTAATTATTTTCTTAAAATTTGTTTTAATGTTTATTTTTGAGAGAGAGAGAAAGAGAGAGAGAGGGAGAGAGGGAGAGAGGGAGAGAGGGAGGGAGGGAGAGAGGGAGGGAGAGGGAGAGGGAGAGGGAGTACAAGCAGGGGAGAGGCAGAGAGAGGAGGAGACACTGAAGCCGAAGCAGGCTCCAGGCTCCCAGCTGTCAGCACGGAGCCAATGCTGGACTCAAACTCACAGACCCTGAGATAATGACCTGAGGAGAAGTCTGATGCTCAGCCGACTGAGTCACCCAGGTGCCCCTAATTTTCTCAGTAATTCTGAAGAAAGTTGTAATTTACCCACTTTATGGATTAATAAGTGGAGTCTTGAGAAGTAGTTTTTGTTTATTTCTTAGGAGGTAGAGAGATCAGAAAGTACCACCATTCTGAGTAATTTTAGGTGAGTTGAGTTTTCTTGCTGAATTAACCTTAAGTAAAGCTCTCTTCTTGTGTATAAACCTTTTTTATTCTATCTTTGAGAACAGTGCTAAGGATGCCTGCCTGTTTCTCCTGCTCTTCTATTTCTAAATCCATACACCACCATCTCCTATTTTGATGTCACTGGTTGTTTGTCTTGGGAGCTCATGTAGACTGGACCATCTGTCTATAGCCCCTCAAGTGAGCTGCTCTAATTATGTTACATAGGGACAACTTGTGAAGCTCAGAATCTCAAGTTTCTAACTTTACAACTGATAAGCAATGTAAGCCATTCTAATCACTATTGTCAGTCCTTTCTCTGTCTTAAATAGATGCATAGATCTTTAGGCTGTTAAGCATCTTTGAGTCCTGTTTACTTTGTAGTCAAAACCCCAGAAATTAGTCTTCTAGAATATGGCTCTTCAAGCCAGAGTCCTCAAGGTGATGGTGCCTGTGTAACCTTGATATGAAACCTCCAACACTGTGTAATATTGTCATCTCAGGGAGAGCCACTCTTCATTAGCTTAAATTGTCAGCTTTATGTTTCAGTAGAATAAATACACATTTTCCCTACGGTAATGAGGTTTTTTTTTTCTCACTTTGTGAAAACTGCAGGGACCCTTGTTATCGAGAGATAATCATATGCTAGCAGTGCCACTTATTATGCCCAGTGAAAGTCCCAAGGATATGATTATCTTTTAATAACTCTAAAGCCTGTTATGTATCATGTTGTATTGTTGTTTACTTTGAGTGCGTGGGGGGAACCCATTAGTGATCTCTGTGGTTGATATTATTCATTGGGATAATGATAAAAGAATCAAATGACCATTTGTTTGCTTGTAGCTAGATTACACAATAAGAAATGCATCCCACTTCCCACTGAAAATGCATATAAATGTAATCTCTAGCTTAGTATTAGTTCAGTAGCATGGATGTTAATACTAAATTAACATCAAGCAAAGCCAAAAGAAATTTAGAAAATACACGTGGATAATTTAATGTCTTTGTGACCTTTACCTCCCACAGAAAGTTCAGGTTGGGTTTTAAATTCCTGTGGAAGAAGTAAACACCCGTGAGAAGAAAGTACTTGCTAATTCAGTGATGGAAAATGACGTCAATAACTTAAATAAAGTAGGATCGATGTAAGGAAAATCCCTTTAAATGTAATGGTCTTTTAGAATATGGAAACTTACTGAATTTTTTCCCTCTCACCACATACCTTCCTTTCATGTTCAAAGAATATAATAATTTTGGTTTCACTTATTGAATACCTGTTAGAGATCAGATAATTGTCATGCTTTCTCTTGTTTTATCTTTACTAGAATCTTGCAAGGTAGGTGATATTCTTCCTGTATTTTAGGTGGGGAAACTGAGACTTTAAGGGGTTAAATAATGTGCTTGAATTTATGTAGAAGATAAGCAGCAAAGCCTGTTCAGATCTCATTTCAGAATCCATGTGTTACCTACTGATTACTTAAAGTCATGATAAGAAGGATGATCACAGTTAAAGGACCCTTGTGGCTGACAGTGGTCTTGTATATGTTTATTATTAGGTAGACACCTGCCTGATGCTAATGAAAGGGAAAAAAGATCGCTAAAGTGATGAGACCACTATCTTCTCCACCCCCCCCCCCGCCCCCATCTTGGAACCAACGTCTGTGAGAACTGAAAGAATTCGGGATGCCTCAACTAGTTTTTTGAACATTTTAATTACGACTATTTTCATGCTATCAACTGTCACTTGGGAAGGATTGTTTTGTCTTAAATAAATACCCAACACACTTTTTACCTATGAAGTATTTGGGAAGGGTCTAGATCAGGACCTTTTGTTCTCTAAAGTCATCTGTTTTGACCTAGGCCATCCCAGCTGCTGCCTCTTTCTAGCTACATTTAGCCAAGAAGCTCTGCAGTCATTTGTGGATTTCTGGTTTCTTTGTATTGTAATAAAATCAATGTGTTGCTGATGACACCAGCTGATTTGTACCAAACTCCTAGACCCATTTTGGACAGAGAGAAATTCATCCATTTATTCATGCATTAATTTCCTATCTATTCACACATGTGACTTTTGGGGGTATATAATAAAATCCACAAGTAAACTTAACCGTAATTTAAGACTGTTACAATAGCAGGTAAATGGTATGGACTTAACATTGGAAAATTTAATAAATATTCAATGATGTTTAAAAATAATTAAATCTTTTGTGCATATCATAAACTGGGCACTGTCCTTTGCATGGATTATCTCATTCTGCCTTCATGAAAATACTGAAAGGTACATACATAATTATTAGGCTCATTTTATACATAAGGAAGCTGAACTTAAAGGAAGTGAATGAAATGAAAGCCTTTCCTCTGGTTCTTATCCAGCAGAGGCTATTATCCCATTGCCTATAATGGATGTATGGTGTCTTTCCCTGTGTACAACAGCACCAAAGTAGCCAAGAATAATGCATGTATCTTTACACCTTTTCAAGGAATGACATTGTGTAACTATCTACTTCATTCATCTCTGAGCATGCTGGCACATTTGAGGTGGAAACTTTTAACTAAATCACATTCCCCCCCCCCCCCCCGATAAAAGAATATGACTGTTCAACATTTTTTCCAATGAAGAATAATTAATTCCTAATTATAAAATCAAGAACTCTTCAACCTATCTAGGCATCATTAGAAGTTTCCTTTTAAGAGCAGTCAAGAAAACACACACTGGAAATGGAATTAATTTTTAAGTTGCATATCCTTTACTTAGTTTTTAATTTGGATCCATTCATTCATTCATTCAGCACGTATTTAAGAAACACTTGTTTTGGACTAGGTTGTACTATGCAACTTCAAATTGAAGAATAAGAGAAGATAAAACAGATGCATATTTTCCTACAATAAAAGATAAAAGATAGGTGTCTGTGTGTGGGGTGGGTGGTAAACGTACTGTGATTAGTGTCAAGCTAGAAACATGCTTTATATAACAGTATGATGAGATTCATTACATTCCTGAAATGCTTTGGTTTTGTAAAGAGGATTTTTTCCAAAGTAATATGCTATGACTTTTTAAAAATTGAAGTATAGTTTATATATATTAGTTTTAGGTGTAGAACATAATGATTTGACAAGTGTATACATTGCAAAATGCTCACCATAAGTGTAGTTCCCATCTGTCATTACCAAAAACCTTTTACAATATCAGTGACTATATTCCCCTTTTTTTCATCTCCATGACATATTTATTTTGTAATTGGAAGTCTGTACCTTTTAGTCCTCTTAACCTATTTCAACTAACTCTCTACTCTCAACCATCAAAACCTCAACATTACCTCTAATAGTCAGGATGGCTAGTATCAAAAAAGGTAACAACTAACAGATGTTGGTGAGTAGGTAGAGAACAGGAGACATTTGCACCTTGTTGGTGGGAATGTAAATTGACACAGCCACAATGGAAGACATTGTGGAGTTTCCTCAGAAAAATAGAGAAGTACCATATGATCCAGTATTTCCACTTCTGAGTATTTCCCTTAGGAAAATGAAAACATTGATTTGAAAAGACATATGCACCCCTGTGTTTATTGCAGCATTATTTATAATAGCCAAGATGTTGAAGCAACCTAAGTGCCCATCAATAGTTGATTGGATAAGATGTGGTGTATATATACACAATGGAATATTACTCAGCCCCAAAGTATGAAATCAAGTGAAATATGTCAGACAAAGAGAGACAAATAACATATGATTTCATTTATATGTGAATCTAAAGTCAAACAAGAACAACAACAACAACAAAATGCAAATAGTCTCAAATACAGAGAACAGTCTATTACAATTTTACATTTATTTCGATGATGTTTGTTTGTTTGGATGTTGGTGGCTATGTAGAGTAGTAGCTTGATTTGTCAGCAAATACCATGAAGTTAGGAATAAAGTTCTGTTTCTTTTCCCAGTAACTATTTTGGAATAAATGAATAAATGTAAATATAAAATCTCTTGGTCTGTAAGAGTAAAGAAACAGCTGAGTATGAATCATATTTATGAGTCATGAAAATTTGTGTATATAGATTTTCTTTCAAATAGTGTTGTGGGGTGATTTCTGTTGTATGTTTTTTTTAAAAATATTTATTTTGAGGGAGACAGAGTGTAAGTGGAGAGGGGCAGAGAGAGAAAGAGAGAGAGAGGGAGGGAAATAGTGAATCTGCTGACAGCACAAAGCCCAACATGGGGCTCATGCTTTATCTTTTTATTACTCATCTACATGACTTCCCCAGTTTCTTTAGGCACATACCTGAACTTATATATTATGCCCAGAAAGGTTGCCTTCACTGGGCTCATTCCTTAACCAGCAACCATTTACTTGCAAGTTACAGAAATCTATACTAGTTCAAGTGAAAAGAAGGGTTGTTGAAACCATATGCCAGGCAAAATGATTGTGATCTACATAAGAAGAGAAAACTAGGTAAAATCTGACCTCATAGGGACTGCGGTTACTTGTCACCCCTTTTATTTAATCCCTTGTTTCTCATGGGGATCAGAATTAAGGGTGTATATTATGCCAACCCTAGTTTTTTCTGAATGACTGTTTGATTCTCTGATTCTCTCAACAGACTAGTTTCTTTTACAATAATTTCACCTTTACTTGCCTTTATCTCATTGGTACAGTTTACAATCTCTAAGAGAGAATCCTATTAGGCTTAATGTGGTTCAAACATTCCTCCCTGTTCAATTGCTACAGCCAATTAGTTTTAATTACACAGTACATAGGGCAGTCCTTTCCAGGACCTTTGGATGGGGCAAGTTCTTTAAGGTGCAAATGTTGATTCAGAGACCTTCTTGGGATCAGTCCCACATATTCCTCCTTTTTTTTCCAGCCCTTCCATCTTGCCTTCCATTCCCTTGGGCATTGTTCTTTGCTCCATAATAGCTAACAAGTCTGATAAATGTATTTGTGTTAGGCCATCTAACAGGTAATTTATTTTTGGCCAGTGTTTCCTCTGGGAGCAAATCCAAAAATCAGAGGGGTGAATTTAATGCTAAATATTTTAGACATTGAGAAAATATTTGGTAGTATGTAGTTTTTTAGGTGCTGACTTTCCTTTTTGTGTGTATTGTCCTTCATGCAACCATTTATAATATATGAGAATCTTTTACCACTGTTACTACAATATTACTACTGGAGTGCCATATACCAGGTAGGAGCCTGAATACCTAAATTGCATTATGTTATTTAATTTTCAGTTGTTCTTTGTGGCTGAATAATGCTATTGTCCCCACTTTACAGGTGAAGTTGAGGCTTATTTCAGTTAATGAATTGGTCAAGATCACATGACTAGTAAATAATTGAACCAGCATCCCATCTCAGGCAGCTGTCCTGGATCTTGGGCTTTTAAATAATAGGAACTTGATTATTGTTTCATGAATAAAGTTAGAACCTAATTTTTCATTTCAAATCTATATCCTTCATTTGGACAAATATAATATTACTTTCATTCTGTGAAGAATGTGTGTGTGTGTGTGTGTGTGTGTGTGTGTGTGTGTGTGTGTGTGTGTGTCAAGTTTTGGTAAGATTTGAAAGGAAAGAATGAAACCTTGACCAAAGTTGTGTTTTTTGTTTTTCTCAGGATTATTATCATTTCAACTGTTGTTAATGATGTGTGAGTTAGAGTTGCAAATGATGCCAATAGCTATAAATAAAACTTTACCTTCTAATCAGTGGTTACTCTTAATACAAGAAAAAGTGAAGCTTTTAGGTACACATTGAACTTTGGTGGTCAATTCACATACATGCAGCTGGTGATTGACCATAGTAAAATAAAACAAATGGTGATTTATTTATGATTCATTATTAACTTGACTATAGGATATTTGTCTGTTGAATAGGAAATACTTCCTTTCATTTGTCATAATCATTTGTGGCACTTTATTTATTTTGAGCAAATATGTACTAAAGGACATTAAAAAAGATAAATTAAATTTCTGTATATATTAACAATATAAAAAAGACATGTTTGGTCCTTACCTCCTGGACATTATTGATATTAACTTGAAAGTAAAGGTAGTTAGGTACTTAATATATGGTAAATTATTATAATCTTAGGAAGTGATATTGTATTTATGGCTAATCAAGAAAATGTAATATTTCTATCCTAATCAATTATGCTACATTTATATGTAAATTAGGTTAGACCTGTGTAATGATATTTCTGAGTGGCCAATCTATATGTATCTACAGAAAATGATATTTTTAATTATAAAAGAAATAAGACAGTTATTTTGCTCAGAAGTAAAATTATTTACCATAGAAAGTTGGTTAGAGGATGCACATGTTACATAAACATGAAGATATAAGTATATACATTTATTCTCAGTAATATTGTATATCTATATTTTCCTTAGATGGACACAGTATTGCTTCAGGGGAAAATACTCTCAGGCACAGAATTATTTTGCAATTAAAGTTTAACTTGGTGGCTTTAAGAGAAGGTATAATACCATATTTATGGAAAGAATGTTTTGTTTTTGTTACTGTTACCCTCATTCATATGACTATCAAAAACCAGATATTTCCTAGTTCATTGTTTACCTTTTCATTATTTTATAAGCTTTTGTAATATACTTTCTTTAGAAGTAGTCTTTTTTATTGAATCTGAATACCACAAAATATCACAGGCTCCTAGAGCCATTATACTAACAAAGAAAGGATAGAGTGCTGAACTGACTTTTCAAAAGACACATAGCTAGTGGGAGACAAAGCAGAGAAAGGAACCTGGTATCCTGGCTCCTAATGTGGGCAGTTTTATCAAGGTGGACATTTATACCAACCATATTTATTTTTCATTTCCTCCTAATTTAATTTTAGAATGGCAGTAGTTAAGTATCAGCTGCACATAAGCTTATTTATACTTGAAAAGTGTATTTATTTGCATATTTTTTATTTTTATTCCAGGAATCTTTGACCTACAATACCTCCACATTATGTGGTCCCAAGAACTTCCCTAAAAGGTAAGCTTCCAACAAAGGGAGATTTTCCTTATTTCACCTTACCTTTGATTAACATCCTTAGTTTTTATGGAAACATTGATAGCCTTTCCTTGCAGAGTGATACCATAAGATCATTTTTAATGTTTTTCTGAAGGTTGAAGTTAATGAAGATATTTACATCATGTAAATTAAGATTGACATGTAAATTAAGATTGACAATAGGAAATTGAGACCTTTCCCAAGTCTTTCTGGAGAAGATACTTGTGAGAGCTTTCCTGTGGTTCACATTAATTTGATAATTCAAAACTTCTGAATTTGGCATCATGGGAAGACTACTGGGAATAAAGTAAAGGTTGTTACATTTTTGCCAAATGGTTTTAAAGGAATGGACATTTTATCAGTCAAATAAACACAAATACTTAGTTTCTAGGTTCTATAGGTATTCAGGTCTTAAAATTGAAGCCTTTAGGGCTAAAACACAAGCAGTATAACTCATGGTCTATGATAAATGCATTTTTTCCTTCATAAAATAATCAGATCCAAAAAGTCTCTGTTTTTACTTCCTAACACTGCTGTAACACAGTACAATGAGCTGAGTGGCTTAAGACAACAGAAGTTGATTTTTTCACAGTACTATAGTTTAGAAGTGTGAAATCGAAAGGTAGGTAGGGTCTTACTCTCTGAAGGCTCTAAAGGAGGAATTTGTCCTTGATTCCTCTAGTTTTTGGTAGCTGCTCACAGTTTTTCGTGTTCTTTGATGTGTAATGACTTTAATCAATTCCCCCTTTGTCGTCACATAGACTTCTCCCCTGTGTGCTTGTGTCTAAGTTTGTATTTGTAATAAGGACACCTGTCATTGGATTGAGGGCCCACACTAATCCAATATGACCTTATCTCAACTTGATTATATCTGCAAGAACCTTTTTCCAAATAAGGTCACATTCATGGACCTAAGGGTTGGGATTTCAACATTTCTTTTTTATTCCCTAATATAGGGGATATATTATGTTAAAAGGTATAATATTTATTTCTTGATGGACAACTTATTTTCCAAGCAAGATAAAAATTATAATCTTACTTAATCAGTACAGGAGTTGATGACATTGGGTAAATATTAGCACATGATTTTGACTCTTAGGGGAAGATTATTTTTAATACCCTCAATAATAAATAGGAAAAAATTAATTTTACTTGGTTTCTTAGATATTTTTCGTAAGCCAAGATTGAGTAAAGTATTTTGACGAGTTAAGTATTGCTCTGTAATAAACTATTCCCAGATTCAGTTGCTAAAAACAGTAACTATTTATTACCTCTGATGAATCTTTTGGTTAGGTGTTTGGGTCTTCTGATATATAAGAGACTCCCCCAGTCTTGAATGGGTGTGTTAGTGTGTATGAGGTCTGCATATAGGTAAATTAGGGGAAGCCTCTGCTCTGGATAGTCTCTAGCCCTCCAGGAAGAGCCAGTTCTTTTTCTCATTGTTATGGCTTTTTCTTATTCCACAGTATTCTGAATGTTCTTAAACTTAATATTAGTTTCTGTTTTGATTTCCTTAGACTTGTTTACTTACAGGCCATCCCAGACAAGGTAGTAGGAGTGATCTTCCTAAACCATTTCCTAAATCTAATCAGATTATCACAAACAGCTATAAATCTTCCATTGTTCCTTGTTTTCCTTTGATCAACTCCCAACTATTCGATATGGCTTTAGAAGGTTCCATATTATTTGACCATTGCTTACCTCTCAACCTTTATTTCTCCCCTACCCCACAGCTTCCTAAATACGTTCCAATAACTTGAATTATAAAAAAAAATGTTTAAATATGCCATTTTCTCCTGTTTTTACTCATTATATTCCTTCTTTTAGAAATATCATGTTCTCCCCACCCTGCCCCCTTCTCCCATCTTTCATCAACTCTTTTTGTTGCTAACTGAAAACTTAAAATTTGAGGATTTTTCTATGGCTTTTCTTCTCTGGGTTAGTCTTAGGCTTCTTTCCAATGCCTATATCACTGTGGACAGAATGAAAATCACACTGTACTGTAATTGCTTGTTTGATTAGCTTACTTTTCCATCATGGATTCTACTAAGCCAGTAATGCTATCTCTTTTCTACATCATGGTACTCAGTCTTCATTAATAATTCTTGGGAAGAATGGGATATTTAATGACATCTTTTGTGTTCTCGTTCCTCTGTCTTTAAAGATGTAGAGGTACCTGGTTGGCCCAGTCAATTCAGTGTCTAGCTCTCAGCTCAGGTCTTGATCTCAGGGTCGTGAGTTCAAGTCCCACATTGGGCTCTGCACTGGGAGTAAAGCCTATTTAAAAAAAAAGAAAAAGAAAAAGGAAGTTTATGATGTTGACATCATACTCAGTGGCAGAAAGCTGAGAGTTTTACCCTAAAGATTAGAAATAAGATAAGGATGCCAACTCTTTCTACTGAACTTGAGCATAGTATTAGAAGTCCTAGCCAGAAATTAGACAAGAAAAAGAAATGAAAGGCATCCATATTGGAAAGGAAGACATAAAATTATCACTCTTTATAGATGACATGATTTTATATGTAGAAAACCATAAAGATTCCGCCAAAAAACTGTGAGAACTAATAAATTGAGTAAAGGTGCAAGGTACAAAATCAATATACAAAAATCTGTTGTATTTTTATTCCCTAACAACTATTGAGGGGAAATTAAGAACACAGCCCCATTAACATTTGCATCAAAAAGAATAAAATACTTAAGAACAAATTTAACCAAAGATGTGAAAGACAGATACACTTGAAAGCAAGAAAGAATTGATCATTAAAAAGTCTATACTACTGAGAGCAATCCACAAATTCAGTGCAGTTCTTATCAAATTTCCAAAGGCATTTTTCTCAGAAATAGAACAAAAGACTAAAATGTGTGTGAAACTATGGAAGATCCTATATAGGCAAAGTGATCCTGAGAAAAAAGAACAAAGCTGGAGGCATCACACTCCTTGATTTCAGACAGTACTACAAAGGTATAGTGATCAAACACTTGAGTATTGGCATAAAAACAGACCATTGGATCACTGGAACAGAATAGAGGGCCCAGAAATAAACCTCCACGCATATATGGTCATTTTATGACAAAGCAGTGAAAAATAAACAATGGAGAAAGGACAGTGTCTTTAATAAATAGTGTTGGGAACTATTTATTAAGCAGCCACATACAAAATAATGAAACTAAGTCAGTATCTTACATCAAATAAAAAATTAACTCAAAATGATTTAAAGACTTGGATGTAAGATCAGAAACCATAGAACTCCTAGAATATAACACAGGTAGTAAGCTCCTTGAGATTGCTCTAAGTGACATTCTTTTGGATCTGACTCTAAAAGCAATGGTTACAAAAGCAAACATAAACTATTGGGACTACATCAAACTGAAAACCTTCAGCACAGTGAAAGAAACAACCAACACAATTAAAAGGTAACTTCCATTTGCAAGTCATACATCTGACAAGGGTTAATGTCTAAAACATGTAAAGATCTTACATAATAATAAAAATAAAAATCCAGTTAAAATGAGGGCAGACGATCTGAATAGACATTTTTCCAAAGAGGACATACACATGGCCAACAGTGGAAAGGTGTGCAACATCACCTATCATTGGGGAAATTCAAGTCAAAACCACAATGAGATATCATTTCCCACCTGTCAGAAGGGTTAAAATCAAAAAGACAAAAAGTAATGTTAACTAAAATTTAAGTTAAAAGAAAAAGACAAAA
The DNA here is from genome assembly GCF_028018385.1 of Neofelis nebulosa. Classification (NCBI taxonomy): domain Eukaryota; kingdom Metazoa; phylum Chordata; class Mammalia; order Carnivora; family Felidae; genus Neofelis; species Neofelis nebulosa. Next base: position 125,462,147 of record NC_080785.1, on the reverse strand, counting down.
AATTAAAAAAAAACATTGACAAGGATGTGGAAAAAAGGGAACCCTCATGCACTGTTGGTGGGAGTGTAAAATTGTGCAGCCACTGTGAAAACCAATATGGAGGTTTCTCACAAAATTAAAAAAAATACCATAAGATCCAGCAATTTCACTTCTGGATATTTATCTCCACCCCCCCCCCCCCAAATAAAGACACTAGTTTGAACAGATACATGCATCCCTATATTGATTGCAGCATTATTTTCAGTAGTCAAGATAGGCAAAGAACCTAAACAACCATAGATGGATGAATGGATAAAGAAGATGTGGTGTGTATGCGTATGTATATATGTTACACACACGCACGCGCGCACACACACACACACACACACACATTGTAATTCTCCTCGGCTATAAAAAAGAATGAAATCTTATCATTTGTGGCATCATGAATAGACCTAGAACATACGATGCTAAGTGAAATAAGGTCAGAAAGAGAAAGACAAATACTGACTGCATAATTTAACTTATAGCTGGAATCCAAAAAACAAAACAAATGAACAAACAAACCCAAACCAAACCTGTGGATACAGAGAATAGATTGGTGATTACCACAAGGCAGGGGGCTTCTGCGAAGGCAAAATGGGTCAAAATGGATCAAGAAGTACAAGCTTCCAGTTATAAAATAAGTAAGTCATGGGGATATAACAGAATGGTGACTGTTGTCAATGATACTGAATTACTGAATTGCAAATCTGAGTAACTAAGAAAGTAAATCTTAAAAGTTCTCTTCATAAACAAAATACTGTAACTTTGTATGATGACAGATGGTAAATAGACTTAATGTGGTGAACATTTTGCAGTGTATATAAATGTTGAATCATTATATAGTACAGTAGAAAAGAATACAATGTTGTATGTCAGTTTTACTTCAGTAATCCAAAAAAAGTTGGTGGACATTTTCTTTTTTTTTTTTTTTTTTTTCTTTTTTTATTTATTTATTTATTTATTTATTTATTTATTTTTTAATATATGAAATTTACTGTCAAATTGGTTTCCATACAACACCCAGTGCTCATCCCAAAAGGTGCCCTCCTCAATACCCATCACCCACCCTGCCCTCCCTCCCACCCTCCATCAACCCTCAGTTTGTTCTCAGTTTTTAACAGTCTCTTATGCTTTGGCTCTCTCCCACTCTAACCTCTTTTTTTTTTTTTTCCCTTCCCCTCCCCCATGGGTTTCTGTTACGTTTCTCAGGATCCACATAAGAGTGAAACCATATGATATCTGTCTTTCTCTGTATGGCTTATTTCACTTAGCATCACACTCTCCAGTTCCATCCACGTTGCTACAAAAGGCCATATTTCATTCTTTCTCATTGCCACGTAGTATTCCATTGTGTATATAAACCACAATTTCTTTATCCATTCATCAGTTGATGGACATTTAGGCTCTTTCCATAATTTGGCGATTGTTGAGAGTGCTGCTATAAACATTGGGGTACAAGTGCCCCTATGCATCAGTACTCCTGTATCCCTTGGATAAATTCCTAGCAGTGCTATTGCTGGGTCATAGGGTAGGTCTATTTTTAATTTTCTGAGGAACCTCCACACTGCTTTCCAGAGCGGCTGCACCAATTTGCATTCCCACCAACAGTGCAAGAGGGTTCCCGTCTCTCCACATCCTCTCCAGCATCTATAGTCTCCTGATTTCTTCATTTTGGCCACTCTGACTGGCGTGAGGTGGTATCTGAGTGTGGTTTTGATTTGTATTTCCCTGATGAGGAGCGACGTTGAACATCTTTTCATGTGCCTGTTGGCCATCCGGATGTCTTCTTTAGAGAAGTGTCTATTCATGTTTTCTGCCCATTTCTTCACTGGGTTATTTGTTTTTCGGGTGTGGAGTTTGATGAGCTCTTTATAGATTTTGGATACTAGCCCTTTGTCCGATGTGTCATTTGCAAATATCTTTTCCCATTCCGTTGGTTGCCTTTTAGTTTTGTTGGTTGTTTCCTTTGCTGTGCAGAAGCTTTTTATCTTCATAAGGTCCCAGTAATTCACTTTTGCTTTTAATTCCCTTGCCTTTGGGGATGTGCCGAGTAAGAGATTGCTACGGCTGAGGTCAGAGAGGTCTTTTCCTGCTTTCTCCTCTAAGGTTTTGATGGTTTCCTGTCTCACATTCAGGTCCTTTATCCATTTTGAGTTTATTTTTGTGAATGGTGTGAGAAAGTGGTCTAGTTTCAACCTTCTGCATGTTGCTGTCCAGTTCTCCCAGCACCATTTGTTAAAGAGACTGTCTTTTTTCCATTGGATGTTCTTTCCTGCTTTGTCAAAAATGAGTTGGCCATACGTTTGTGGGTCTAGTTCTGGGGTTTCTATTTGATTCCATTGGTCTATGTGTCTGTTTTTATGCCAATACCATGCTGTCTTGATGATGACAGCTTTGTAGTAGAGGCTAAAGTCTGGGATTGTGATGCCTCCTGCTTTGGTCTTCTTCTTCAAAATTACTTTGGCTATTCGGGGCCTTTTGTGGTTCCATATGAATTTTAGGATTGCTTGTTCTAGTTTCGAGAAGAATGCTGGTGCAATTTTGATTGGGATTGCATTGAATGTGTAGATAGCTTTGGGTAGTATTGACATTTTCACAATATTTATTCTTCCAATCCATGAGCAGGGAATGTCTTTCCATTTCTTTATATCTTCTTCAATTACCTGCATAAGCTTTCTATAGTTTTCAGCATACAGATCTTTTACATCTTTGGTTAGATTTATTCCTAGGTATTTTATGCTTCTTGGTGCAATTGTGAATGGGATCAGTTTCTTTATTTGTCTTTCTGTTGCTTCATTGTTAGTGTATAAGAATGCAACTGATTTCTGTACATTGATTTTGTATCCTGCAACTTTGCTGAATTCATGTATCAGTTCTAGCAGACTTTTGGTGGAGTCTATCGGATTTTCCATGTATAATATCATGTCATCTGCAAAAAGCGAAAGCTTGACTTCATCTTTGCCAATTTGGATGCCTTTGATTTCCTTTTGTTGTCTGATTGCTGATGCTAGAACTTCCAGCACTATATTAAACAGCAGCGGTGAGAGTGGGCATCCCTGTCGTGTTCCTGATCTCAGGGAAAAAGCTCTCAGTTTTTCCCCATTGAGGATGATGTTAGCTGTGGGCTTTTCATAAATGGCTTTTATGATCTTTAAGTATGTTCCTTCTATCCCGACTTTCTCAAGGGTTTTTATTAAGAAAGGGTGCTGGATTTTGTCAAAGGCCTTTTCTGCATCGATTGACAGGATCATATGGTTCTTCTCTTTTTTTTTGTTAATGTGATGTATCACGTTGATCGATTTGCGAATGTTGAACCAGCCCTGCATCCCAGGAATGAATCCCACTTGATCATGGTGAATAATTCTTTTTATATGCTGTTGAATTCGATTTGCTAGTATCTTATTGAGAATTTTTGCATCCATATTCATCAGGGATATTGGCCTGTAGTTCTCTTTTTTTACTGGGTCTCTGTCTGGTTTAGGAATCAAAGTAATACTGGCTTCATAGAATGAGTCTGGAAGTTTTCCTTCCCTTTCTATTTCTTGGAATAGCTTGAGAAGGATAGGTATTATCTCTGCTTTAAACGTCTGGTAGAACTCCCCTGGGAAGCCATCTGGTCCTGGACTCTTATTTGTTGGGAGATTTTTGATAACCGATTCAATTTCTTCGCTGGTTATGGGTCTGTTCAAGCTTTCTATTTCCTCCTGATTGAGTTTTGGAAGAGTGTGGGTGTTTAGGAATTTGTCCATTTCTTCCAGGTTGTCCAATTTGTTGGCATATAATTTTTCATAGTATTCCCTGATAATTGTTTGTATCTCTGAGGGATTGGTTGTAATAATTCCATTTTCATTCATGATTTTATCTATTTGGGTCATCTCCCTTTTCTTTTTGAGAAGCCTGGCTAGAGGTTTGTCAATTTTGTTTATTTTTTCAAAAAACCAACTCTTGGTTTCGTTGATCTGCTCTACAGTTTTTTTAGATTCTATATTGTTTATTTCTGCTCTGATCTTTATGATTTCTCTTCTTCTGCTGGGTTTAGGCTGCCTTTGCTGTTCTGCTTCTATTTCCTTTAGGTGTGCTGTTAGATTTTGTATTTGGGATTTTTCTTGTTTCTTGAGATAGGCCTGGATTGCAATGTATTTTCCTCTCAGGACTGCCTTCGCTGCGTCCCAAAGCGTTTGGATTGTTGTATTTTCATTTTCGTTTGTTTCCATATATTTTTTAATTTCTTCTCTAATTGCCTGGTTGACCCACTCATTCGTTAGTAGGGTGTTCTTTAACCTCCATGCTTTTGGAGGTTTTCCAGACTTTTTCCTGTGGTTGATTTCAAGCTTCATAGCATTGTGGTCTGAAAGTATGCATGGTATAATTTCAATTCTTGTAAACTTATGAAGGGCTGTTTTGTGACCCAGTATATGATCTATCTTGGAGAATGTTCCATGTGCACTCGAGAAGAAAGTATATTCTGTTGCTTTGGGATGCAGAGTTCTAAATATATCTGTCAAGTCCATCTGATCCAATGTATCATTCAGGGCCCTTGTTTCTTTATTGACTGTGTGTCTAGATGATCTATCCATTTCTGTAAGTGGTGTGTTAAGGTCCCCTGCAATGACCACATTCTTATCAATAAGGTTGCTTATGTTTATGAGTAACTGTTTTATATATCTGGGGGCTCCGGTATTTGGCGCATAGACATTTATAATTGTTAGCTCTTCCTGATGGATAGACCCTGTAATTATTATATAATGCCCTTCTTCATCTCTTGTTACAGCCTTTAATTTAAAGTCTAGTTTGTCTGATATAAGTATGGCTACTCCAGCTTTCTTTTGGCTTCCAGTAGCATGATAAATAGTTCTCCATCCCCTCACTCTCAATCTAAAGGTGTCCTCAGATCTAAAATGAGTCTCTTGTAGACAGCAAATAGATGGGTCTTGTTTTTTTATCCATTCTGATACCCTATGTCTTTTGGTTGGCGCATTTAATCCATTTACATTCAGTGTTATTATAGAAAGATACGGGTTTAGAGTCATTGTGATGTCTGTATGTTTTATGCTTGTAGTGATGTCTCTGGTGCTTTGTCTCACAGGATCCCCCTTAGGATCTCTTGTAGGGCTGGTTTCGTGGTGACAAATTCCTTCAGTTTTTGTTTGTTTGGGAAGACCTTTATCTCTCCTTCTATTCTAAATGACAGACTTGCTGGATAAAGGATTCTCGGCTGCATATTTTTTCTGTTTAGCAAACTGAAGATATCGTGCCAAGCCTTTCTGGCCTGCCAAGTTTCAAAGGAGAGATCAGTCACGAGTCTTATAGGTCTCCCTTTATATGTGAGGGCACGTTTATCCCTTGCTGCTTTCAGAATTTTCTCTTTATCCTTGTATTTTGCCAGTTTCACTATGATATGTCGTGCAGAAGATCGATTCAAGTTACGTCTGAAGGGAGTTCTCTGTGCCTCTTGGATTTCAATGCCTTTTTCCTTCCCCAGTTCAGGGAAGTTCTCAGCTATAATTTCTTCAAGTACCCCTTCAGCACCTTTCCCTCTCTCTTCCTCCTCTGGGATACCAATTATGCGTATATTATTTCTTTTTAGTGTATCACTTAGTTCTCTAATTTTCCCCTCATACTCCTGGATTTTTTTATCTCTCTTTCTTTCAGCTTCCTCTTTCTCCATAACTTTATCTTCTAGTTCACCTATTCTCTCCTCTGCCTCTTCAATCCGAGCCGTCGTGGTTTCCATTTTGTTTTGCATTTCGTTTAAAGCGTTTTTCAGCTCCTCGTGACTGTGCCTTAGTCCCTTGATCTCTGTAGCAAGAGATTCTCTGCTGTCCTGTATACTGTTTTCAAGCCCAGCGATTAATTTTATGACTATTATTCTAAATTCACTTTCTGTTATATTATTTAAATCCTTTTTGATCAGTTCATTAGCTGTTGTTATTTCCTGGAGATTCTTCTGAGGGGAATTCTTCCGTTTGGTCATTTTGGACAGTCCCTGGAGTGGTGAGGACCCGCAGGGCACTTCCCCCGTGCTGTGGTGTATAACTGGAGTTGGTGGGCGGGGCCGCAGTCCGACCTGATGTCTGCCCCCAGCCCACCGCTGGGGCCACAGTCAGACTGGTGTGTGCCTTCTCTTCCCCTCTCCTAGGGGCGGGATTCACTGTGGGGTGGTGTGGCCCGTCTGGTCTACTTGCACACTGCCAGGCTTGTGGTGCTGGGGAGCTGGCGTATTAGCTGGGGTGGGTAGGCAAGGTGCACGGGGGCGGGAGGGGCAGGCTTAGCTCGCTTCTCCTTAGGTGATCCACTTCAGGAGGGGCCCTGTGGCAGCGGGAGGGAGTCAGATCTGCTGCCGGAGGTTTGGCTCCGCAGAAGCACAGAGTTGGGTGTTTGCGCGGAGCGAGCAAGTTCCCTGGCAGGAACTGGTTCTCTTTGGGATTTTGGCTGGGGGATGGGCGGGGGAGATGGCGCTGGCGAGCGCCTTTGTTCCCCGCCAAGCTGAGCTCTGCCGTCCGGGGGCTCAGCAGCTCTCCCTCCCTTTGTCCTCCAGCCTTCCCGCTTTCTGAGCAGAGCTGTTAACTTCTGACCTCCCAGACGCTAAGTCGCGCTTGCTGTCGGAACACAGTCCGTCCGGCCCCTCCGCTTTTGCCAGCCCGACTCGGGGGCTCTGCTTGGCCGGCGAGCCGCCCCTCCGCCCCGGCTCCCTCCCGCCAGTCCGTGGAGTGCGCACCGCCTCGCCGCCCTTCCTACCCTCTTCCGTGGGCCTCTCGTCTGCGCTTGGCTCCGGAGACTCCGTTCTGCTAATCCTCTGGCGGTTTTCTGGGTTCTTTAGGCAGGTGTAGGTGGAATCTAAGTGATCAGCAGGACGCGCGGTGAGCCCAGCGTCCTCCTACGCCGCCATCTTCCGGAACTCTCTCTGGACATTTTCATAATTGAGACTGGAAGGCAGGAGGAGGTCAAGTTCTCTCAAATTGTAATGATGCCCTTTGGTTGTCCTTAAGGAAGGCCTTGCCACCACCTCCAGGTTCCCTAGCCTTTTGTCTTCCACCCCAAGTTGTAAAAGTGGTAGCTTATGGGTTAGAACAGCCTCAAAACAGACTTATTTTGGTTCACACATTTGTTCTTTTTTGTTTCTTTTTAATTGCAAAAACAATGTTTAAATTGTTGCCAGCACTTGAAAATTCAATTTCAGATAAAATGATGATTTCCAGATTTTCTAAGGAGAAATCAGAATATCTTTCTATCCCAGACTTACATTCCTAGATGGCAGGAGGGCTTTCCTGCAAGGCACCTGCCTCTCCCTTCCTTCTCCCTTTTATCATGCCACTTCATTTGCTACCTATTTGTCCCTGACAGGCCCTTGAGTTCAGTACCCTCAGCTACACAAAGACTTCTGGATTGATGGAATGTGGAAGGTTAGCCTCCGAGAGTCTGTCTCTGGTGAACCAAAGATCATAGGTTCAGTGGCTGAATGGGCCATTTAGTTGTTCCTGTCATATATCTATCAAGTAAGTGAAAATAATTTTGGCTTTATGTTCAGAGTCTTTATGCTTTAAGTTCCTGCTATAATATTGGAGCCAGGTAAACTGACTTCTCTGAGACTCTTTTTTCCCATCGGCAAAATGGAGACTGTAATATCCTTCAAGGTCTTACAACATGTAAATTTCCTTTGTTAATACCACAACAGTTAGTCTAATGTACACGCAGAGGGAAACTAGTTAGTTTGTATTCTCTGGATTGGTACAAGTGATTTTCATCTTTTGTTAGATATTAATCAATTAAAAATAAGTTAGGAAAATTAAGTACTGATACGTGCTACAACAGGGATGAACTGTGAAAATAGTTTAAGAAGGCAAACACAAAAGTCCACATGTATGATGTTATTTATCTGAAATGTCCAGAATAGGCAAAATTATAGAGATAGAAATTATAATAGTGGTTTCCAAGAACTAAGGGGAGAGGAGAATATGAACATACTGCTGATGAGCACAGGGTTTCTTTTTTTGGGTGATAAATTAGATAGTGGTGATAGTTGCACAACCTTGTGAGTATACTAAAAACCACTGAATTATACAGTGAATGGTGAATTTTATATGTGAATTATATCTCACTATAGAAATAGATTATGAAATACATGTTTTAAGATGATACAATTTCTCCTTCAGGTGTGGTGACTAAGGCCTGTAGCAAAATAAACAGACTTCTTAGGTTGTCATTCACATCAATACATACCATCTTCCCTAAAGTCCTGATGTGTCTTCCAAGGCCAAAGACCAAGTCGGGTTTCTAATTCTAAGGATTCATGGTTTAATATCAAAGTTATCAGTGATGGAGTCAGACAGTTGGGTAAACATTTAAAAGTTTTCAATTCTTATCTCTGTAAGCCTCAGATTCGTCAAACTATAAAGTAAGGGTACTAATAGTCATTTTGTTGGGTGATTGCAAGAGTGAGGAAGAACAAATGGCAAGTACTGATCATAGTGTCAGTTATGAAACAGGCCCTCTATAATTTATACTTTTTATTTTTATTTATTTTTATTTTTTTAAAAATTTTTTTTAACGTTTATTTATTTTTGAGACAGAGCATGAACGGGGGAGGGTCAGAGAGAGGGAGACACAGAATCTGAAACAGGCTCCAGGCTCTGAGCTGTCAGCACAGAGCCCGACGCGGGGCTTGAACTCACGGACCGCGAGATCATGACCTGAGCCGAAGTCGGCCGCTTAACCGACTGAGCCACCCAGGCGCCCCTAATTTATACTTTTTAAATGAGTGTTACTTGGTTGTAAATATGAGGCTATATTACATTAGGTTATTGGCAGCCCAACTGTCTCAAGGTTGGTTCTTTTTCCTGTGTTAGCATCTTGGCCAGAAAGAAAAGAATGGTTAGAATTTCTGCTAGCACTTAATGAATTTAATCAGCCCCTGAGGGACTTTTGATATAGCAGGGAAATTTTTTACAGAGAAACATGATTTTTATCCTTCCTATTTTTCTCTTGAGAGTTGACAGAGCCTTTCCTAGCAGAGGTAACATTACCTGTGCTGAGAGAAGAGTATTAACATACCATGAGGGTAATGTTAGAACAAAAAGAACACATCCCTGTGGCCTTACATTAAAATGTTTCTGTGTCTGTGGTTCTGAATTCAATTTAAATTGCTACCAAGAAAACACACTACTGCCTGAAAATGTACAATTCAATTTTTTGTCCTTTTTATTATTTATGATTTTTTTTCCTTTAGACCATAGTGTTTGTTCTTTTTTAACTTTGGTTTTGTCTTTGCAAATTAAATTCATAATCTGGGAATATAGAAGATGATTGAGTTATTCATGTAGTATCTTATAAATTGTAACATTAAGCAGAAACTTTTCATCTTAATTATGAAAAAGGCTTTATGAATTGTGTCATTTGACCCAGTCGCTATCATATCCTTTTCTTTATGGATAATGAAAAGGATTATGCTATGGTGAATGGGTTGGAACAACAGGAAACTTTGGGGTCATCTTTTCTTTCAGTAAGTAGATAGGGATCAGACTATATGTCAGAATCTATATTAAGGTCTAATGATATGGCAGCAAATAAAGTATGTACCCTTGACTTTGAGTTTGCTGTATCATAGGGATGGCAAGTAATAAACAAAATACTGATTGTATTAGGTGCTATGAACTAAATGAAGAGAATGCAATGATAAACAAGTTATTGAATGAAAGAAAAGACATTGATGAAATAAATTGAAGATGATGTCACAAATGGAAAGATAATCCATGCTCCTGGTTGGAAGAATTGATATTATTAAATGCCCACACTATCCAGAACAATCTACAGATTTAATGCAATTCATATAAAAATACCAACAGCATTTTTCACAGAGCTAGACAAACAATCCTAAAATTTGTATGGAACCACAAAAGACACCAAATGGCCAAAGCAATATTGAAAAAGAAGAACAAAGCTGGAGGCATCACAATTCTGGACTTCAACTACTATTACAAATCAGTAGTAATCAAACAGTATATTACTGACACAGAAATACACACATAGATCAGTGGAACATAATAGAAAACCTAGAAATAAACCCACATTTATATATGGTCGATTAATCTTCGACAAAGTAGGGAAGAACATCCAACGGGAAAGACTGCGTCTTCAACAAATGGTGCTGGGGAAACTGGAACGCTGCATGCAAAAGAATGAAGCTGGACCACTTTCTTACACCATATACAATAACAAACTTGTAATGAATTAAAGACCTAAATGTGAGACCTGAAACCATAAAACTCCTAGAAGAAAACACAGGTAGTAATTTATTTGACACTGGATTTAGCAACATTGTTCTCAATATGTGTACTCAGGCAAGGGAAGCAAAACCAAAAATAACCTATTGGGATTAAATGAAATAAAAACTTTCATACAGTGAAACCATCAACAAAACAAAAAGACAACATACCTAATGGGAAGAGATATATGCAAATGATATATCTGATAAGGGGTTGGTATCCAAAATATATAAAGAATTCATACAACTCAACACCAAGACAACAAATAAACCAATTAAAACATGGGCAGAGGACCCAAATAGACCTTTTTCCAAAGAAGGCATATAGATGGCCAAGCAGGTATAAGAAAAGGTGCTTTGCATCGCTAATCCTCAGGCAAATGTAAATCAAGACCACAAGGTATCCCCTGACCCCTATCAGAATGGTTAGAATCAAAAAGACAAGAAATAACAAGCATTAGTGAGGATGTATAGAAAAAGGAACCTTCATGCACTGTTGCTAAGAATGTAAATTGGTACAGTCACTGTGAAAAATAGCACAGAGTTTTCTCAAAAAATTAAAAATAGAAATACCCTATGATCCAGTAATTTCGTTGCTGGGTGTTTACTCAAAGAAAACAAAAGCACTAATTTGAAAAGATATATGCACCCGTATGTTCATTGCGCCATTATTTATAATAGCAAAGATGTGGAAGCCACCCAAGTATCCATCAATACATGAATAGAAAAGAAGATGTGTATACACACACAACCCTCTCTCTCTCTCTCTCTCTCTCTCTCTCTCTCTGCCATAAAAAAGAAGGATATCTTACCATTTGCAACATCATGGATGGACTTAGAGGGTAAGCTAATAAATAAGTCAGAGAAAGACACATACCATATAATTTCTCTTATTTGTAAAACAAAACAAATAAATAAACAAAAAGCAGAATCAAAGCAACAAATACAGAGAAGAAACTGATGGTTGCCAGAGGGGAGGGCACCGGCGGGGGATGAACAAAATAGGTGAAGAGTATGGGTAGGTACAGGTTTCTAGTTACAGAATGATAAGTCTTGGGATAAATGCTGCAGCAAAGGGAATACAGTCAGTGGTATTGTAATTGTGTTGTGTGGTGAGATACTAACTGTACAAGTCGTGAACATAGCATAATGTTTAGGCTTGTCACAAAGCACCTATTTTGTACTCCTGAAACTAATGTAACATTGTATGCACACTATATTGTGTGTGGGGCGGGGGTGGGGGGGATAAAGTGGGGAAAAAAGATTGCATGGATTATAGTTCTACATCACTACTAACATTTTGTGTGACCTGGAGAGACTAATTTGATGAATGGATATCATTTCTTTCCTTTCCCCTTCCCCTTTTCTCTTTGTTTCTTTGTTTCTTGGTGAATTGACTTTTTGATCATTATGGAATTTTCTCTTTTTGTTCTCAATTGTGGTTTTGGACATAATATTTATTTTATATGATTTTAACATGACTATACTCCTATATATAAATTATCATTTGCCTGGAAATGATACTTCTACTTTGTTCCTTATGTGTCATTTTAGGTGAGTCTCCAGTTAATAGCATTCAGGTATATTTTACCATTTGATTTTTTTCCTGCTTTTATCAAGGGATTTGAATTTTTTTAATATTTTTAATGTTGAAATATTTTAACATTTTTTAATATCTAATTTTATGTTACTTTTTTGGTTGTTTCTGCATATTTCTTCTTTCCTACATTCTTAAGGACTGTTTTTTGTTATTCCACTCTTCTTTCCTCTTTTTTTGCATTTTTCACTCTATGTCTATTTCTAATAAGTTCCCTAAATTTTTAATTTAGCAATGCTGAATTTAAAATCATTCTTAAATAAAACCAAAATTGTTTAACTGTAATCATACCACCCAAAGTTGTAAGTTATTGTTGTATAGATAAATGTAGTATTCAATTATATTTCATTTTTTTTGAATTAGTCGTTATTATGTTCAATATGGTCAAAAATTAACTTACACATATTTTCCTATATATTGTACCAATTTATTGTTGCACATTGCTACCAGCATCCCCCTTCCTTTGAGTTCAAGTTCCTTTTAAGATATCCATTAAATAGTTCTTTTATCAGGTTTTCTTAGTGGTAAATTCTGTAATTTTACCATGAAATATTATTCTTTATCATTATTACTGAATAATATACAAAGTTTGCAATTGCTAGTTGACAATTTTTCTTCTCAGTACTTTGAAGGTATTGTTCCATTGTTTCAACTTTTTATTACTGTAGATAGTTACGTTTTATGTTAGTCAAATTGATGTTCTTTTCTATGTGATCTGTTTTTCTGTGTGTGCTTTTAAGACTTTCTCTTTGTGTTTGGAGTTTTGCAGTTTCACTATTCATTTATTTTTAATTTTTCTTAAGTAATACTCTACTTTCCAATCGGAAGACACATTTCTTTTTTTTTTTTTTTTTTTTTTTTTTTTTGGTCTATTTACTGGAATGTGGACTTATAATTTTTTTGTCTTTTACCCTTCTCTAATTATCTAATCACACATATTTTGCACTGTTTATCCCATCTGTAACTCCTTTCATATTTCTTATTTCTGTACATCTCCCTTTTGCATTCTGGGAAAATTCTTGAGATTCCTCCTCCAAGTTTTAAATTCCTTCTTCATCATTGTCTACCCTGCCATTTAACTTTTTCTATCAATGAAGATAGCTAGTTTATGCTCCATTTGCAGACAACCCCAAGTCTCATGGGCTAAAACAACGTTTATTTCTCCCCCATGTTACATGACCAATGCAAGTTAACAGGCAATATCTCTTTATTATAATTACTCAGGGAATCATATTGATGGATTTGGTATTGGGGAATGCTTTCCTGATTAGTGAGGCAATTTAAGAAAATCTGTAGGATCATGAACTAGATCTGAGAGGTTCTTCCCAGGATCTACACATCATTTTTGCTCACATTTCTTTGAAAAAAGAATTCTCATGGCTGTGGGTGACTACAAAGAGGGCAGAAAATATAATCTTAACATGTGCCTGGACATAAAGGAGAACCAGAATATTTGTGAAAAGCACTTTACTGCAACCCTAAATGTTCACTGTGATTTAAAAATTTTTACTGTACTATTTAAAAAATTTCTATAAGTTCCATTTAGGTTTTCTTTCTGGTTCTGTTTTTAGTCATAATATTCTATTCTTTTTATTATGGGTTCACTTCCTTTATGTCTGTAATCATTTTAACCAATTTTATTTTCTATTGAAGTTTATCAGTTTGTATTATTTTGAGTGATTTTCTTGCATATTCTTTTTAATGTGCCAGCATATTCTTTTGGGTGATAGTTTCTTTTTTCTCATATAATTTGTAATTTTCTATTTTGAGCTCACATTAGACTTTTCTTCCTGTGAGAATGCTTTGTTCCGTGTGTTGTAAAAAGTATGCTCTAAGAAGTGGCTTTGCTTTGCTTTTACCAAGGTCCTGGAATTCAAAGAGTCCTATACCATTTCTTGTGTTAATGTTCTATGTTTCATGAATATTATACATTTAGATCATAAACTCAGGTTTGACAAACACTGAGGTTACAATTTCTTGTAGAGGGCACATGGACCCCAGGGCAGAGTGTAAGATTTCCTACTAGTTCTTGAGACTGTTTTACATACCTTTTTTTTTTTTTATTTTGCACTTAATTTATGGGGTCCATATTTTATTTACAACTTTCAGTTCTATTTCTCTGTGGCCCACTGTCTAATGTGGCATTAGTACCTGGTGTACCATTTCTTGAACCAATAGCAAGGACCAGTGTGACTCTGAACTATCCCCACGGTAATGGAAACTTACTGTTTCTTTAATCTTTGATTCCTCTGCTCCTTTATGATATCTTCAGGATTCTGTTTCATTTCTGTAAGCTTAGCATTAGTCTGCACGAGCCAAGTCCACAATGTTTTTAAAACTGGTAGTTGCTAGAATCAACTTTCTGCTCTGTAACAAAACATATTCAAATTATGTTTTCCACAGTGCTGTTCTGACTCTGTGACACATCTCTCTAAATGAACTATTAGGAAGAAAAAACAGATGAAATGTCCAGTCTTCTGTTTTGTTTTCTACTTCAGTATTAACCAAATGTGTGGTGTTACAGAAATTATGAAACTTTGTTGGGCTTAAGTTTTCCCATGTATAAAACAAAAAATTGAGATTCGATGACTTAGATAAATGGATTCTCTTTTCAGCTAAACAAGTTTAGAACTGACATGTTTTTAGGCAAGACCCTCCTTCATTTCTGGTATTCTAATTTTAATTTGATTATTTCTAGCTAATTTATTTTTAACATGCTACTGAAAAGTTATGTCTTGGCTCCATTTAGTTTGTGAAATTTTATAAGTAACTAAAGGACCATCACTCTGTAGGTTAAATGTATGGATTGGTTGAAATTAGTTTGCTATTATAAAGGTCTCCGGAGGTGACATTAACATAAAGCATTTGTTGATTGCTATAGTATACTTTTTCAAGAGACCTTCCAGAGTAAGCCTGTGTTATTTCTATCATCATACAAAAAAGAAAGAAAATAGGGTACATTTTTATCTGGCCATGTTTAAACTAAGACATATGGTAGCTTGTGAAAATTGCAAAACAAAGTCTTTAGAATATTTAGTACCGAATCACCCTTCTAATTGTGCATGTAGTGAAGGTACCCAGTTCACCCAAAACAGTCTTTAGAGTCTCCTACCTAAAAGTGGTCCCCAAACTAGAGACTCTCAGGGTTTGAGCGTTGCATTCAAAGATGTGCTGACAGATATTATCCAAAGGCCAATGAATTGCTGTCAGTTTCATTTTAGCCACATAAATTTTAAGGAAAAAGTAAAGATGATACATGCATCTGAAGATTGTACAGAGAATTTATTGAAAACCCAGGCTTGCAAGGACCAATAGACTGTCTGCAAACTGTTAGCATTACTCTGATTTCACAGACAAAGGGACTGGGATAATATTACCCGGTGGACACATTCACATACAAAATGGAATAAGATTTCAGATGGTGTGCTGATGGTCCAATATAATGCACCAAGTACATTGAAACAAACAACCAGAAACAAGCTAGAGAAATTTGGGAAGCTTAAACTTGGGGATCTGTGAAGAGAAATTGAAAGGAACAACAGTCGACTTTATCTGCAAATGATGAAATCTCTTGCAACAGGAGGACGTGAACATATGTCTGGTAGGGGCAGGGCGTAGAAGAATTAGAGAAATCTGCGTTTTCCATTATGATCTATTTTGAAGTGAGACAGACTCTGTCTAAAAAGTCAAGGACTGAATGTGCCTTAGAGAAATGGTCGTGGTTATTTTACCTTTTAATCCACCTTTGAAATAAAAGGTTAGAGGTAAGATAAAAGCTATCTGGATCCTTTCTGGAAGAATGAAGCTTTTAAAGGAGAGCCATAATTACAGCTATCTTCAAAGTTGGTGTATGCCAAGTCTTAGGGAAGTGCAGGATTAATCTTGTTGATAATGACAGAACCTAAGGTATCCCCAGCAGTGGTTCTTAAGGGCTTGAAAACCAAGGATTTGGAGAGCAGGTGGTTGGACACAGCTGCTGAATAATCCTCTTAACCTCATCTGTACTTCACAGGGAGAAAAATAGCAGGAAAATAAAAACCTCTACCAAGTGGTTGATAGCAGTGAAGTAAAAGGAGCATCAAAAGTATACAAGGGCAAATTTGTTCTCATGCTAATAATTTTGAACAAAAGAAGAAGTTGCTGTAGAGAGGTGTGTACTATTATCAACTAAAGACATAATAAGTATGCCTAAATAAAGAATAAAACCGAGTAGGATTCTGAGAGTAGTAATTTCTTCAAGCACTTCTCAAGCTATTATTCACTGAGGACATAAATCCCTCTTAATATCTTGTCATTAATTTTTTGTTCATGAAATAGCTAGAAATGAATAGCTCTCAGTCAATATTTAATTGACTTATAAATTAACTTAAAATTGACTTATAAATTGAACTTAATCAAAAACTATATGTCTCTTCTAAAAAAAAAAAACAAACTATATGTGTCCCTATCCAACAAAAAATTAATCAAGGCAAATGTAACAGAAAAATGGGAAGCAAAGCAGGCACATGGCACCAGACTTTATGGAAGAGAGAGATAAAACTTCAATCATTAAGCCATTGACTTTCCTAGAATATTGTAGCAGTGACCAACTAGTCCTGATTAATCCTCCCTTTCCTTCAAAGCATGATGGAGCCTAAAAAGAAATGGACTAATATATACTTGTGTTTTTATGCACTAAAATAGTTCCATATCTTAGTAATCCTGGTTTTAAAAGTTCCTATATAAAAGGTTTTAAAACATCCTTCAAACATGTTGATTTTTGATGCTCAAGTTCTGTTTATTATGTGGGGAACCATACAGTATAACTCCTACCATGAATGCTAGATCATTTAGTGATCAAACTGGAAAGAGTAAACTCATATAAAGCGCCCCAAGTAACATCCTGACCAGAAATTTCATCTTATGATTGGGGAAATTGAGGCTCAGAAATGTTTAATGACTTGTCCAGAAGCACATGCTCACACAGAAGTCTCGATATTCATTCAGATGTATGTTTTCTGCCCAATGCTGGGGAGTCTTATTCATGTGGATAGTGAGAATTTACTTCCCCACACTTTTTCCCTCCTTCAAGGACAGAAGGAAGATGACCTTCCCTTAAAGACTTGAATGACATTGAGTTTTATTCAACAGAAACAGGACCGTTTATATGCTTTAAAACATAAAGCAGTTCTCACTTGATGATGATGATGATGATGATGTTAACAGCTTACATATTTTGAGTACCTATGAGGTGACAGGCACTTTCCTAATCCTTATAAACATATTTTCTTTAAAATTTATAATCTTTGGGGTGCCTGGGTAGTTCAGTCGGTTAAGCATCTGACTTTGGCTCAGGTCATGATCTCATGGTTCGTGGGTTCGAGCCCCGCATCAGGCTTTGTGCTGACAGCTCGGAGCCTGGAGCCTGTATTGGATTCTGTGTCCCCCCTCTCTCTTTGCCCCTCCCCTGCTCTTGCTGTGTCTCACTCTGTCTCTAAAAAAGAAATAATTATTAAAAAAATTAAACTTATCGTACCCACAGGTAGGTTCTAACATCTTACTTATTTGATAAAAAATCTGAAGTTCAGAGTGGTTAAATAAGTTTCTCATTATCTCATAGTAAGTCTCTGGCAGAGGTGGGATTTAGTCTCAGTTCCATGTCGATACTAGGGCCAGGATTCATAATCACTGTTCATACTCCTACAGGTGGGCAGAAACTCAGTGTTCTTAAACCTTAAGTGCCAATTAAGGGATTGTATACATAGGGTTCAAGAGGAACACCCACGAGGATGATGTCAGAGTAGCTTGTTGCACCCCAAACTCTTACCTTCCACAAGGTGGTAAAGTACTAATGGGGACTTTGTGTTTGAAAATCTGATATTAACAGGAGACAGTTGTGCTGAGCTGCTCTCAGCTGGCACTGCAGAGAAATCACACTTGGCTGCAAAGAAGCTGTTGATTGCTTACACAGGTTTCTGTGGTATGCCAGCAATTCTTGCCAACCTGCTCTTCCTTATCAAAGAGCCAGTAGTTCCAAGTGAGGTGAGAATCCCACTTGACAAGCAGACATAAGCCATTTGGGGAAAATACAAATTAAAAGGCTCCAAGATAGAAATAGAAGCATTAGCAGCAGGAAGTATCTTGGGGATACATTGTGTCAGATTACATAGGGGAGTTGGGAGAATAAGTGAGTCACAGCCTCCCAGTAGATAAACCCTGCTGTGTCTAGTTGGGCAGCCTCAGAAGCTCTATTTGCTATATAAAGGTGCCAGCGCTGCTTGAAATGCCCCCAAGCTAGCATCTGCTTAGTAACATCTTTGAATAATGCACAGTTTGCCTGTTTTTCAGGTCGCTTTAGCATTTGTTCTAACTTCTGACCTGTGAGTCAAAGCATTATCATGGAATTTTATCCATGTTTAAGGGTAGGAACATAGAGATGTAGAATTACACATTTTGCCTTAATATCACCCATTAATCCAGTCAATGAAGCTAAAACTAAAATGTTGACTTCAAAGAGTTTCAGTCTTTAAAAATAGCATAAATATGGAGTCAGGGGGCACATTTGATCAATGTCTTAGCCAAGAAATCTCATTTGTGAGATACAGAAACTAGACCAAGCAAAAAGTTTACTGGTAGAATGGAAGAAATCTCACAGTACCTCCAACTCGAGTGCACAGCTGTGCTAACCTCAGGACAGACAGGTCAGGTACAAAGGTGTTACCTTTCTGTATTTCAAGGACCAGGAAGTCACTCAGTGCCTGTGCTCTCACTCTTTCTCTTGTGCTTTCTCTCTCTCCCCCCACCCCCAGCTTCAGTCTTCCTCCCTCTCTCCCTCTTTCTCCCCTCTGCTTTAGTCTTCCTCCCTCCCTGTCTCTCTCTCTTTCTCTCTCTCTGCCATGCTGTTTTCTTTTCTTTTCTTTTTGCAGATACTTCTTCCTGCATCAGTATGTAGTCAGGTAAAATTGGTTGTCCTAGCTCTGAATTAAGATAACTCATTGGCTCCCTTGTTCATGTCTAGTTTAGTCACTGTGTCCTACTCAGAACTTCCACAAAAAGATAAATATGCCTGTTCCAGTCACTTTGTGTTGCAAGGAGACACCAAAAGTTTGATTTAGGCTTGACTGTGGCAATTGTATGCTTCTGAGAGAAAGGGCTCTAGGCTTCTTATACAACTCAAAGCTTTCTTTTATTCAGCAAATTGTTGTGAATGTTCAGTTCTGATCTAGTTTAAATTCCAGTGAGAGCAGGGCTTATCCCTGGTTCATGTATATTATGAATACCTAACACCAGAGGAACCACTTCCTCCTTGCCTCCTAGAACTGCCCTCAGTGGTTGCCTGTGTGCTTTTCATCTTGTTTCAGTCACTGCTTCTTGACTGCTCATCTCGAATCAAAGAAAATTTAATACAAGGCTCGGGGATTCCATTTCCTATTAATAATTTACGCTATTCCCAGCTACTGGTGAGGGGACAGATAGGGTGGTTACCAGCTCTGGTCAAAAAGTCATTACAGGCAAAGTGCTTCACAGCTTAAAAAAATGGGGGAGGATGTATAGATTCTCTTCTTTGACTTTGCTTGTGTTGTATTGGGATTCTCACACAGAGTCATGACACTGAGGCTTTTCTTTCCAGGAAGCAACCTTAGTTCGTGTCGGCACCGCTCAGTTGGGTTCGTACCCAAAGAACTGAACCCCGAATGCCACATGGCATAGTTTTTTATGTATTTCTTACTTCTTTGCCTCCCATATACAATGATACACAAACATGTAGTCTGATTAAGTGGTTTTATGTTATAAGGTCATGAGGGATGTTGTCACATACGCATATAACAAGGTTGCCTTGAGGTTTTTTTCTTTTTTTTCTTTCCTTAGGGAGGGGACCCTACTACAGTGTGTGTGCTTGTGTGTCATATCTAGCTCTTAACTAAGTCAGCAGAGTAAATTTTTGCAAGAGACATTTGAATACAGTTGAAGACTTGCATATTTTTGCTAGAAATTCCAAGACTGTCAACACAATCAGATTTATGCAGGCTATATGGCATGGTGCCTATTTATTATTACAACCTGATGTCTAGACCAGTATTTATCAAACTTAAATGTGCTCACAGATCACTTAGGAATCATGTTAAAAATGCAAACGATGCCCCAGTAAGCCTGGGTAGGGTGGGAAAGTTTGCTTTTCTAACAGGTTTAATGTTATCCTGGTGCTACCGATCCACAGACCGTGCTTTGAGTAGCAATGACATTAAGATTTTGTTTTTACATGCAGACTTACTAGATTTTTCAGAACAAAAGAGAATATGCTAACTTGTTATTGTGGACCTGAACAAAATGAATTTAAGTGTAGTGAGGTAACTTGCTTAAGGACAATCTGGTTTGTAGCACTGCTGGAATTAAATACTGAATTCTGTTGATTCTCCCAACCTCAGAGACTTACATATTTATTGTGTTGATTCCTTGCTCTTTTGTTCACTTCAGTAAAAATACTGCATAGATAGCCTTAATTCATCATCACTGTCTGGTTTTCAGCTTGAGCAGGTACTTTAAACGTAAACATACACACAGAAAGACAGATTTATCTATTTATCAGCCAGACTTTTCAAAGCAAAGCCTAGGATGCAGATAGATTGTTGATTGATACTAAAATTTTGACAGCTGAGAGTATATTTTCAGAAACCAAATGAGTAACTTGGGCTAAAGGGAACTCATCAGAAAAAAACTCAGATATATTAAGGACCTTTCTAGTGAGCAGACTATGTCCTTTCTCAATGCAAACCTAAATAGCCTGTAATTTCAGTTATATGATCCTGCAACATGTAGTTTAGCTTTGAATAACTACTTTAAATAGCCATCATCTTCTTAATCCTTTATGTATCTGGTATCGTGCTTTAACATCTGTAAATTTAAAATACTGCGATACTGAAAGGATACGGAGTTTATCCTGTTTTACTTAGGGGGTTTTAAAATAACTACAGCTACTTTTGTGTCATAAAATGCCTGATTTCTACACTTAGCATTTGATCTATAGACCTACTGTGTAACATGATCACTGTTTGGGAACATCTGTTTATCCCACATGTAATATTCTTATTTAATGTGAATGAAGGAAAGTCTTTGGTGGTAAAATCATTTCTTTGGGTTTCTAATAGTTTTTATAAGTTTGATCTTTGGGATACTTGTCAAAAAGAATAGAATATTTTTGTCTATTCAAGATGGTTGTCATGGTTCACTTAATAGTCTAAGGAGCATTATGTCTTGGGAGTTGTATAACCTTGGCCAGGCTTACCATTTGAGCCTCAGCCTTTGTACTTAAAGCCATGGCACTTGGTAATGTCTAGCTTACCGGGTAATATGGATGAAGTCACAGCATATTTAAAATTATTTAACCAGCTTTTGGCATATTAAGTACACAGCAGATATTCTTTTCTTCTCATTCCCTGAACATTTAATATCTCTAGGAACATGCTATAGCCAAATGATAATTCTCTTTATTTACCTCTGGCACCTAGAATACTCTTGGATAAGTGAAATAAGTTTTAATTATAACCGAAACTGCACAATTAATAGTGTTAACTTGCTGTGGGAAAAATAAAAGAAACATACTTTCTAGAACCAGTTAAAAATGATTGTCGATGACATACTATTTCAGTTTTCCCACACCATTGCTTCCCCTGTTAGCATGTGTAAGTGAGAGCTAATGGTAAATAATGGTAACACAAATCAGAACTAAAGTACATAGTCATCTTTTATCAAGCAGCTGCAATGCTATTATTAATATCAATTTATTGGTTATATGTAATGAACTAATGTGTTGTAGTTTTGTTTGTGTTTTGTAGGAATCTTGTTTTTTTTTTTTTTTTTTATCCTGGTATAGTTACTTGATCAGGGAGTGCAAGTCCTTGTTATAAAAGACAAGAGCATATGCAGAGTGAAAAATTATGGCTGATCCACGCATAGGTCATATGTGCAAAACAGTGCATTTTTCTCTTTCACATTTATGTGAGCTCTAAGGAGCTCTATCTTTCAGTTGCAGTCAGATGTCACTGGTAGGTTTATGAATATGTCATATTTGCATCAAATCATTTAATCATTCTGGACTTTTTCACCCCATCCAGGTCATCTTCTCTGAGTAAAATATGGTAAATATTTATTGGCAAGATTTTAATTAGCCAATGGCAGCTTTCAGATATAATGGAACTATATAAGGTTCTTTGCTACATATGTACAACAGTCAGGTTGCATCACAGGCTTGCAGTTTACAGATAGAGTCAACTCAGTTGTTATATCAGGCTTACTGTTTGGTTGGAGAGAACTGAATACAATTGTGTAATTATCACATTGTATAATGATAGTTCATATGTATAGTGTGCATTGTAATGCATTATAATGTATGACACCTCCGTGTTTACTTAGAAACCCCTCTCTGAGAAATTGCAGGGATGCATGTTACTAGCAACTTAGGTGCTATAGTTCTTGATGGATGTTAAACAAACCTCAAGGGAGTTTTATTACTATGATAAATTGTATATAGCAATGATCATTTTCTACATTAAGGATGAGGTGAATCCAAACTAGCATGTGCCTAACTTAAATCATGTATGTTTGATAGTTCATTTACTTAATCACTGTCTTGTTAAGCAGATACTTGGGAATTTTTCCAAAATTATAGTACTATGCAACATACTGTTAAACACATAACCTGACTTAAGGGAATGAATAGAGCAGAGTGAAAACCAAGTGAACAGATCATCTCTGTATATTGTAACTTAGATCTTTCCTATGTAGCATAGAGTTTATGGGAACCTTCACAGTGTGGTTGATTGGAACAAGATGGTGAAGAGCAGGTAGGTGGATTATAAGATACAGGGCACTTCAGGCAGATGGCCCATGTATACAATAATTAATGTTTAATATGTATTGCCTTGGTTTTAGCAATAAAATATATTTTTCTCTCTATTTAAATAATGTTTTGGGAATCTTTCAAGCTGTCTTTTTCCTTTCCCTTCTTCCTAAACAATTCTGTTTCTTTTTTCATTGAAATGAAAATACTGAAAAAAAAAATACATATATAATTATCCCAGTATTTTAATCTTCTGTGTTTCCTCAATGAAATGTGAATGCAATTCCATCTTGCATAATGCTGAAAATAGACTTAAAAAATCCCTAAATGCTCGATATTTACTTTTCCTGAAAGCCTGGAATGATTCCTTCTGGAATGATTAGTTACAGTGCTGATAGTTATGAATGTTTACTGGGGCTGGGTGGTGGGGATTGCATAAGGTGTTGTTGCTTTTATTAACCAGCTCATAATGTTGATAAAGAAATGACTTTACCATGGCCATGATACAGTGTGAGACACAATACATGATGAAGTGTTAAAACCTTGGAAATGGAGAGATTCTTCAAACACAATAAGACTTTGTTTGTGTCTCTTTTATTGTATACCTGTATTAATCCTGCCCACCTAGGTTGGCCACTCAAGGAGAGCAAAGACTGTTTTATTATAGATACTCTATATCTGTGGCATTCAACAAGGGACAGTTTTGTCACCCAAGAAACATTTGGCAATGTCTGGGCATGCTTTTAGTTGTCACAACTCGGGAGTGGGTGCTAGTATTTAATGGCTGGAACCAGCAATAATGGTAAACATCCTACATTGCACAAGATAGCCTCTACCACTGAGAATTATTAGCCTAAAATGTCAGTTTGGTCAAGATAGGGAATCCCTGCTGTGTATCATATTCTTAAGTTGTTCTTGTTAACTCATACATTTATGCCTCATTATAAAGGGGAAATTAGTTATTTAGTATTTATGCAACCATGTTGGTATAAGAGCTGAGTAGTTAGGTTGGAAATGACATGCTCTGTATAAAACAAAACTATTTATCCAATAAAATATTTTCAATAAAATAACTGAAGAGATAGGTTCTCATTTAGTCTTGTGTGATTATGGTATTAGTGACTTCATTCAGTAATGTATATTAAACATTAACCTTACTGATAGGACTGGGGATCTTTCAGGGAACAGCGTAGACACAGATAGTGCTGTCATTAGATCTGTAATTTTATAGGTCTAAGAGAGATGTTGGATAAATATATAAATGCATATTCAATGTATAATTTAGATGAATGTCTTAAGCAGACACACAAGATGATCAAGGAACTATAGGAGCATCTGAGAAAAGTCTAGTAAAAATTCCCATTTAAGTAGATAAAGAGAAAGAGTAAGAGTTGACCTGGCCAAGGAAGAATTCCAGGCAAAATGAAGAGCATAGGCGAAGGTATAGAGGTAGAAAGAGAATGTTGCATTCCAAGAACAGTAAGGTGTCAAATATGACCAATGTGACAATTAAGGAGAGTGCCTTGAGAATTGGGCAAGGCCCAAATCTACCTAGGTAGGATCTATAATCCATGTAAAGAGTTCATAACTTTATTCTAAATATAAGATTAGACTTTGAGACTTTAAGCAGAGGAGTGACTATGGTAAGATTTACACTTAAAGTCTAGGTAAGACAACTAGAGTCATTATATTCCAAGTTCCTACAGGAGCATATCTATAATATCTTAAAGATGAAAAGTGCTGTGGGTATCTATATTGGAACCACCCAAGGGTAGCTTACACTCTCATATGTAAAATGCCCAAATATCCCCATTCTACACTCTTCCTTAGTGAACCAGGTTTGTTTTGTTTTGTTTTGTCAAGTTGTAGAAAGACATCACTATTGTGTTAGTGAAGGAAGCAAGCCTAGCATTTTTCAGATGTCTTCTCTGTAACAGGGGCCAGAATGGAGGAAACCTAACATGTATGGGTTATTTACCAAGTGCCACTTTTAGGTTAAGCATGTCACATCTCTTCTTCCTCCAAGGCAAGTGCTGTTTTCCTCATCAGAAAAACTACATCTCCAGATGCCTGGCTGGCTCAGTCAGGAGAACATATGACTCTTGAACTCAGGATTGTAGGTTCAAACCCCATGTTGGGTACAAAGATTACTTAAAATAAAAATAAAACCTTTAAAAACAAAAAAAGGAAACCACATCTCGGAAATGTTAAAGAACCCTACTAGTTTAAGACCCCTTAGGTAAATGTGATGAAAACTAATTTCTCTGTCTCCTAAACCTATACTTTTTCCCCCTGCAACATATAGGAGATAAGTGATATGTATGTTCTGTTTTTAAGCGTTACAATAACCATGTGAAGTGGCTGTTATTTTGCCCTTATTTTTTATGTGTGGAACCTATCCAGGGTGTCTTGGTTAATAAATTTTGGGAAATGGCAGTTTAGATCAAGATCTGACTCCAGAACCCTATTCTCTTTTTGCTGAACACTGTTGCTGTCTCCAAACATCATCAAAGTCTAATATCTTTCCTCTTTTTATAGACTTCTTTCGAGATAGAGAATAACTGGTCAGCATCCTCTTAAGAGAGACTTTGTTATAATTTAAAGTCATCTTCAAGGTAGTATTGATAGCAAGCTTCATAAAGCATGGAATGTAGTAATTCTGCCAATGACTGAAACAATAAATAGTAAGGTAACGCATAATCTATAGCCTTAATGTAGGTGATTTCCTACAAATAGAAAATAAATAATGTGTATTGCATATTTCCAGTTATATGATCGCTTCTTAATGATCACTGAAGAATGGAATATTTATAACAGACTAGGCAACTTTATGTTCCAGCCATCTAAGACCCAGAGCTTTGCTTAAATGTGGTGCTATAATATTTCAATGTTACTCCTTACCCTTGTGTTGTGTGGATAACATGGCAGACTTCAACTAAATTAAGTTCGGAAGTCAGGCAGTCCTGGATTTGAACTCTAGTGCTGAAAACCCAACTGACAATGTGACTTGAGCTTTTTCATCTGCTAACCCATCTTCTATAAAATGGAAATACTTCTCTCAGAGTGGTTGCCAAGATATTTGTAACGTGCCTAGGACAGGGTCAGATAGTAAGCCAGTAAATCAGGAAGTGCCATGATATTATTATCATAGTTGCTGCACTTGTTCTTTTATTCTATTTTGTTGTTCTTCTTTCTATTTCCAGGGCCCACTAAGTGCTGGCGTGTCAGATGGGAAGGGCTGTTAACTGGAATCTTTGAGTGATGACTACAGAATTTCCATTTTCAAATCTCTAAAATGTTAGCCTGAGTTAGAGCATTTCAAAAGAACCTTCTGCATTTTTTTTTTTACAATATAGCCACTCTAGATCTCTTTTAATCTGGCTGAATCCCTGGAAGACAGTTAAATAGTTATAATTCAGGCCTAGCTTAAGAAATAAAAAAGTCACTGGATAGTATATTGCCTTTTGTTTTGGAAGCTGCAAATAAAAGGAAAAATTATGCAAAATGTGATCCTATGAATCTTGGTTTCCTGGTTATTGAAAGCAGCTATTAGTTATTCCAACAAGGTTAAAGAAAAAAATTCTATTATTACTGTTTTTAAGAGAGACAATGCCATGGTGAATCTAGGCCATTGCCATGACAATACCAAGTCTTATAATTTCTTCGTGTGTATGTGTGTGTGTGTTGGCCTGCCTCTAATATACCATTTTCATAGTCCACAAAATAATATGAATAATGGTGCAATTTAACTTTGTACTGTAGACATTTTTCAAACCATTTATTTGTTGTTTGGGGATAAGGAAGTTACAATACAGTGTTTAGTATATTGTGTGCATTTCACCTTGTGGCTTAAACACATTTCTAAAATTCAATTTGGAGAGATGCTACAATGGTTATTTAGTTTAATATTATTATTTTATGATGGGAGAAAAGACTGCAAAGGGATTTAAAACAGTTGTTTTAAGTATGTTGTAAAGTAACAACATACCCAGCCTGTCTTTTCTCCTCCTCAATGTCAAGTTACCTTGCTTGGTTTAGTCTGGCATTTTCTTTCATCTTTACTTCCTCATTTGTTTCTAAGATGCATCTTCCTAAAACACAGTTATTCTTAGTTGCTTCTATGGATAAAAATATTCCCCGTTACTTATAAAATAGAGTTTGATCTTGGATGTTCAGTGTTCTTCAGGATCTTTCTTCACTTCACCTTTCTCCTATCTTTCCTTGTTGTGTTTCCACTGCTTTTACTTCAATAAAAGGAATCTTAAGGATGTGGAATTACATTACATTCAAATGTGTGTTTTCAAATTTACTGCCCACTTAACGAAACAAGGAAAGAAAGAGAAGGGGTAGAGAAAAAGAGTAAAGAAGAGAGAACACAGAGTGTGGTCATTTCTGTCTTATAATCCCTTAGTGATCCTGTTTGCCAAAGCATGGCTGAGATGAGGAGTGTGAATCTGTTCTCCTAGTCCCTCTGTTCTCATGTTGTGTGAACATCCTGCCATGCCCAGTATGATTCTTAAGTTTAAATAAAAATAATTAAATTGTTTTAAAAATCTTTATTTATTTTTGAGAGAGAGACAGAGTGTGAGCAGGGGAGGAGCAGAGAGAGAGGGAGACACAGAATCCGAAGCAGGCTCCAGGTTCTGAGCTGTCAGTACAGAGCCAGACGCGGGGCTTGAACTCATGAACTGTGAGATCATGACCTGAGCTGAAGTCAGACACTCAACCGACTGAGCCACCCAGGCACCCCATAAATATAAATACTTTTATACATTGTGCCCCTTAAATACAAGTCAAAAGTCAACTAGGTATAGTGCTCTTTGGAGAAACAATGATCTATTCCAATGCTAAGGAAAAAAAAAATTGAAAAATCTGTCTGTTTTGGACCTGTTGAAGGAAGCTAGAGTATGTCCATCCCCTACATGGTAACTTCTTCATGAATGAAAGTAGTTTTGATTGTATGATATTTTCAACTTATTCTTTGAGCCTTAACCCTCAACTTGACTCTACTTTCTCTACTGGAAGTCTGTCTGTGTTTGGAAAGCCTTTTCCTTTGTTGGCTATACCCTTTCATGAGAAGTAAATTTAAACAGGTGAAAAAAAAAATCACATCATATAATTAAGAATTCAGAAAACTAATTTAATAAATGTGTAACTTTGCATGTAAACAAAGTCTTTTTATAAGTGATCCACCAGATATTAAACATTAGGATCTAAATTTGGGGATTTTGATCTGAAATCTATATCCTTTTTTCATTCATAATGCATTTTCCCATGTTACAGTGAAAGATGGGAGGGGTGCCCGGATGGCTCATTCAATTAAGCGGCCAACTCTTGACTCCTGATTTGGCTCAGGTTGTGATCTGGCTGTTCATGAATTTGACCCCAGAGTCAGGCTCTGTGCTGACAACGCAGAGCCTGCTTGGGGTTCATTCTGTCTCCCTGTCTCTCTGTCTCTCTCTCTTCCTGCCTTTTTCCCTCTCTCTCTCTCTCTCTCCCTCTCAACTTCTCTCCCTCTCTCCCTCAGCCCTTCCCTTGCTCTTGTGCTCTCTCTCTCTCCAAATAAGTAAATAAACATTAAAAAAAAAAAGATGCGCAACAAATTCTACCTTGATAACAATCTCTGTCTCTTCTTATAACTTGGATTCAAAGTCTTATCTTCCTGAGGTTTTATTGTCAGCATTGTTTTATGATAAACCCTACATAATTTTAATGTCATAAATAATAATGACATAAATAATAATGACATAAATAATGTCATTTAATAAGTTGCATTCATAGATTTTAAGTTGAAAGTAGTTATGATTATCCTTAGTTTTTAGAAACACCAAATAATAAGAATATATGTACTCTACATGATGTTCCTTCAAATGTAGTATATGTGACCATCTAGCTATGTTTTCTAAAAAGATTTATTCAGTATCTGTGTATATAGGGATATCTTGGTAGAAGACTAAATGACATATAATTAAAGAATAGTTTTTTTTAAATTTTCTTTTAATTAAAAAAAATGTAACGTTTATTTATTTTTGAGACAGAGAGAGACAGAGCATGAACAGGGGAGGGGCAGAGAGAGAGAGAGAGACAGAATCTGAAACAGGCTCCAGGCTCTGAGCTGTCAGCACAGAGCCCGACACAGGGCTCAAACTCACGGACCATGAGATCATGACCTGAGCCGAAGTTGGACGCTTAACCAACCAAGCCACCCAGGCGCCCCTGAAAGAATAGTTTTTAGCATAAAAATTAAACAAAAACAAAACCACCATAGAAAAAAGTACCATAGATTTACAGAAGAGAAATTATTGGATTTCTCAGTGTCATACTTTATTTTTCTTTGGGAAAACCTCCTGGATAGGATATGCATAATATTTAAGTTGCCTTTCCAGATTTTCTTGTAAGATATACAAAGGCAAATTATAAAGCCATATTTGAAAGCTTAAATTATCCCCTATCATATTTTTATATTATTTTCAAGAATATAAAACACAAACTCCTCTTGAAAATATAACAAGCTTAAATATACTAATGTATAGTAGGTAAGCAAGGGTTGATTATCCTACTACTGGTGTAAAAATCTCACTTGCCCATGGGCTGAGTTGTTCTTTTTCTTTTTTTCATAAAATTTTTGTAATGTTTATTTATTTTTGAGAGAGAGAGACACACACAGAGTATGAGCAGGAGAGGGTCAGAGAGAGAGGGAGACAGAATTTGAAGCAGGCTCCAGGCTCTGAGCTGTCAGCACAGAGACTGATGTGGGGCTCGAACTCACGAACAGTGAGATCAGACCTGATCAGAGCTGAAGTCAGAAGCTTAACCGACTGAGCCACCCAGGAGCCCCAATGTTCTTTTTTTTTTATCATAGTGAATCCATTGAAATTTTTTTGTCTATAATTACTAAGAATGGTCAGAGTATTTGAGCCTTTAGCCTCTTTAGCCCTACTGAGTATCATTAAATTTACCTCAGGATCCATAGTACTTATTTTCTATAGAACTTCTATAGAACTTGCAGATATGTTTAAGCAAGAACTGACTTAATGATTAACTGTGGTTTTACGATTCAGTATTTAAAAATATGCTAATATAGACACATGACCTCTTTTTCCAACCACCTATATTGAGACTTCTTTTTCATCTGTGTTTTCAGATAGTCTGAATTTATATATATTATATATAATTTATATATTATATATGTACATGCACATGTACATAAGTGGAGTTAAAACCACTCCTTTACTTGAACCACCCTTTTGTAACCTACTTAATCTGTAAGTTTTCCTGCTATTTATTTTGGTACTGTACCACTATATAAGAGCTAATGGATGAGTCACCATTATTGCCAAACCTATACATTATGAAGCCTATTCTCTAATAACTTTGAATTCTACATATTATGGATGGTTACTTAAGATATAAAATATGAATGGACTGGGTTTTTTCACATTTTCTTAAATAACAGAATTAATTGTACAGACTACAAGACTATAAGATCTTTGTATTATGAAATCACTTTTGCAATAGTGAAGTGTAAGGTGGTTACTACAAAACAAGAAAACAAAATCTTCTCTGATTAACTTGCAGTCACACCTCAAGCATTATAAAATTAAAGAGGAAAATCCTACTGTTAAATTGCATGGTGAATTAAACTTTTCTCTCTGTGTTAAGCTAATCATAAGGCCAAAGTAAGGAAATATGCCAATAAAAATAGTGATTTGCTGAGTTTTAAAACATAGGCATTGTTCCCATTTCTTATGGTTTTTGGAAAGCTAGCATTTTAAACTCTTAGAAAGGAGATAAAAATAATTTGATTGCCCCTGTATATATTCTAATTATACTGTTACTACTGTTCTTATGTTAATTAAAGAAAAATCAGAGCCATTATTATTTAGCAACCTGTATTACACCCTCTAAGAATTAGGTGACAAATGCTGAAATGAAGAGTAAGAGATTCTCCAAGGAAGCCTCAGCTGTGTAGGGATTAGCAAGAGGTTGCAGCAATTAGAAAAGTTACCAGAAATCAGAAATGTTTCTAATATTCAGCAGACTGTGATGACCCCTATTACACATAATTTCATTATCCTATGAATTTGAGCCTATGCAACAGAATGCCCAGGCTATATTAGAAACCTGATGCTTCCTTCCTCTTACTTGGAAATTTAAAAAAATGTATTTACATTTTCAAGAAAGCACAAGGTCCTTCTCTGAGGTGGAGCCCTGTCTAGCATCCCATGGTAGAAATTATAATTCTTGTCACAAATTTAAAAAAAAGAAAGAATAAATGCATTGATTTAGAACCAGCTTCCTTTTATCCACCCTAATACTTATTATTATCCAGCCTTAGTTCTTCTAAGTTAAATGATGTTTCCCTCTTGAAAATGTTTAATTCTATGTATAATGTTGGCACTGTTTTGGTACTGGGTATAGTTGTCCATATTGGTAGTATCTTTTCACCTTTCATTTTCCACAGAGCATGTGATGTCACTGATATTGCAGCTACACAGTACCCATATACATTCTTACTGACCAAGTGCCCAGCCCTGTTTAATTGACTACCAGTGCCTTTAGTTCTAGAACATAGGAATAAGTTGTTATTGTTGCTTGGGTTTTGTTTTTTCTTTCTCCTCCTCTTCCTCCTTTTGGTCTTTACATCCTCTCTGCTCTGTTTAGCAAACACTGGATTCACAGCCTGAGGCCAGTACCTAGTACCCACCTCTAATGACCTTATGCCATAAAATACATATATGGTATTTAGTATCTTTGAAAGCACTTAATACAGGACCAATGTCAGTCATTCTGTGGTGTGCTTAAATGCATTAAAAAAACAAAAACAAAAAGCTCACTAAGAATATTATGTTGGAGAGAACCATTTGGTAACTGTGATTCTTTGATTTACTTGAAATCATAAAATGGGCATGAAAATGAGTGGCCAAAACAAAACAAAAACTAAGGTTAGAGTATACCAGAGTCAAGTTTAATGGCATTCAAAGGAATGAAATGAGCATGTAAAAGAAGAGGGAGAGGTGTTAGAGTGATGAAATGACCCCTGCTGCTTCTGTTCCTGTTTGATCTGACAACTTTGGAAAGATAAGTGCTTAATGAGACTATTTGATTCAAAACCATTTACATATTTTTCATCAGAGAAAGTGTTTCTGTAGATTATGGAATGCTTTTCTTAATCTGAACATGGTGGTAATCTCAAAGACAGCAATCCTTTGACATTTTTTAATAAATGAATGGATTATCTGATTGTTTACCAGTGTCGATGTGTTTTTATCATAGATTCAAACAGTCATAGAGTTTTAGGAGGTTTATCCTGTGTTTCTCAATTGGGAGGTGAATATAGACTATTTTCCAAAATTCATGCTGGGTACCACATCTGCCTCTTGCTGTGAAAGAGGATCAGGCAGGCATTTGTAAAGACCCAGCTTCCTTGGCAAGAGTGATGTCTGTCTGAAGGCCTGAAAAGCCATATTTAAAAACAACAAGCTAAGGCATAGAGAATGTTATTGCAGTACTTAGGGATTTCATGATTTCATATTTGTATTGACTGAGATTGCAAATCCAACTCCCTGTTTGTTCTTGAACATAATTTAGATGCAGAAATGGGAAAACATGTGGAATGGTTTCTGATCTCTTCCATATCTTGGATACTGCATTTGTGGAAGAATTGTTTGATACCTGAGTTCATTCCTTCTAGTTCTTTGTATTCTTTCCTAATGCAGCAAAACATCTTGTCATTAATCTTATCAAGCCTGCCATTGCCCTTGGTGTAAAGACCAGCATCCTCTTTATGGCTCATGGATCCCTGCATGTCTTTCAAGCCATTGTTTTATAGTATTTATCCAGGGCATTTATTACTTTTTAAGTCTATTCACATGTCACTTTTTAATAAAGCTTATACTTGACATCTTTTATAATATTTCAGCCCTCATCTTCAATGCTCTATATCCCCTTTGCCCTTCTCCATTTTTTCTTTTTTCCTCCTTTCCTCCAGTACTTAACAATGTGTCTGTCTTTGTATCCTAGAATATAAATACACAGAGGATACTGATTTTATTTGGTGACTGAAGTAGCTAAAATGTCTAGAAAAGTGCCTTACACATAGTAGGCTCTCAGTAAATATTTGTTAAAGGAATAAATATTTAATGAATGAATATGTTTATTTTATTATTTAATATTTACCCTTCCACTAGACCAAATGCATGAGAATGGTAAAATGATACGTTGTTCACTTTTTGTGCTCAGATTATATCCCCAGTGTGTTGCATGTAATAGTAATGTGATACATATTTTTGAATGAATTAATTTACCGAGAAGAAGACTTGGAAGAATTTTAGTATTCACATGGCTGTTAAAATTTCCCTTTAATCCTCATGGAAGCAAAAAAGCTATCTGATGCTGACTTCCATTAAATAATTTTCTTTAGCAGGTGGTGATGTGGAGATAAGCTAAATAATCAACTGCCTGCAGTTATAGCATTTACAATACAGCAGTTGGCCAAGTCTTGTAAGCTTACAAATACCTGTATTTTCAGTGGAGAGATTAAAACCAGCATCTAATTTGTGGTATTTGGTTTAGACAAGAAGAATTTAATTTCATTTAAATAAACATCATGTTTTTTGTATAAGTGATGATGCAGGCTCTAGTAGTAAGGGTTTATGTTTCCCACTTAGAGTTAGGAAAGGTGCAGAAATGTGATCATTCTCAAAATAATCTTTTGGGAAATGCTCGTTCGGGGGTGGGTGGTAACAAGCACTTGCAGTAACCTTCTCTGTCTGTCTGTCTATTTATTTTGTTAAGGACATGTGCTTTAGAGGCTTAAAACTTAAAAGACTAAAGCAATAATATGAACGAGACATAAATGGTTTTTAATTTTTGCTGAATGCACAGAAATTTGATAATTTTGTAAAGTGTTTTGAAAATAGTGGTTTTATGTGATTGATCAGCTAAAAGTTCGATGAACATTGTGGCTGGAAATACGTGATAGAATACAGGATCTAAAGGGCAATAAAATATATGGCTAATTGGTACATTCTTCCTTGGTCAGCACAGGATGTGACACATACAATGCTAAAAGGTCCACAGAGGAAGTGTACCCATTCTTCAAAAACTCTAAATCAGGGACTTAATTGATATTTGACACCAGGTTCCAAGCCTTTATGTTTCTGAAAAACATGAATTTAAAAAGGCAACAATTTCAAAGGCAGTTCCACTGACTTTCAGAGCTGGCTAACTGGCTTTCAGAGCCTGATGAGAAATGTTTTGTTTTGTTTTGTTTTGTTTTGTTTTGTTTTGTTTTGTTTTGTTTTTTAAATCTCTATCCATTTCTGGAAAAGGAGAAAACAGGTAGGAGATGACAGGAAGAGCAATTGAATAGAAGTCAGAAGATCTGGGGTGTAATGCCTGCTGGGCTATGGTAAATTGTGTGACCTTGGAGGAATCAGTTTAGTTTTAGGCTTTCCCCACCCCCACCCCCACCCATTTTTTAAGGTAGGGAGAGCATGGAGGTTAGAGGAATTCATCTCAAAGGCTCATTTAGTGATGGCACCTGTGGGAAGCAATGTTTTCTTACAGAATTTCAGAAAAACTGTGGCTTAGTTCCTGCATGGCCTGAGGAGAATCTCACTCCCTGAGGGCAGTAGCTGGTTAAAGACATAGAGACAAATGACATGACTTAATTACTCTGCTGGAAACTGTGTTTTCCTCTCTAAAATAGAAGACTGCTTTTATGTACTTCCCAGGAAGACTGATTTTTCCAGTGGAATAAAGCACATAGATGTGTTTTGTAAACACTGAAAGCCAAGATAAAAATTAGACAAATGTGGATGTCATGATTATAAGCTAAACACTCTCTGAAGTGGATACATTGCTTAGATACTGCTTGATATCTTTACAAAAAAATTTTAATGTTTATTTATTTAGTGAGAGCGCTAATGGGGGAGGGGTGGAGGGGGGTGCAGAGGATCTAAAGCCCCGATGTGGGGCTCGTACTTGGGAACCTTGAGATCATGACCTGAGCCGAAATCAGGAGTCAGGTTCTCAACCATCTGAGCCACTCAGGCGCCCCTTCCTTGATATCTTGAAGCAAGGTTTCATTTTTGTTTTTATCTACACCCTCCCTTTCCTCCAGACAAGAAGACAATTTTTAATATTAGACAAATTCTCAACTGGTATAAGCATGTATTAAAAATTTTATATCTGTTAATAGCTTCTAAGTGGGACTTTGATGTTTGGCAGCAGAATGACAAAAATAATGTTTGGTGTCTAAAACAAATACTAAGTTGTGATTTTAGAGCTTTAATAATTATATTTGGACAAATAGATTGCATGTGAATATAAGATGCGGAAGCATTTTAAAGAATTTCAGTTCTAGAAAAGCTCTTTAAAGGTCAGCCTAATTAAGGCAATGTTTTTGAACCAACATAAAGTAGATACTATTATTGGAAATTCATTGCAACAGCATAGAATGGCATTTCACTTACAGTTGAAACATTTTATGGTTAATTTGGAAAGCAAAAATGATCTTTTTTGGGGTTCCTGATCTCTGACTTAAATGACATTTTAATCAATAATAATGATTCCTCTGCTATGATTAGCAGAACTTTATTCTCTAGGATGTGTGGCACGAATAATTAAGCAGCTCTTTTTCAGCACCCCTAAAGGAAAGGTTTCTTTTTTTCCTCTTCCTTTTTTTGTAAGTAAGTGCCTATCTAATTCAGCGAAAGAAAATGGGCTCCTGAGGCAGAAGGTGGGCATGGACATTTATTTACAACCTCCCATCCATAGGTCATGGAATTAATTGGCCTATGAGGTAAAACCAGGATTTGCCAACCCTGTTCCCCAGACAGAGCTTTTGTTAGTGCAGGCAAGCTGTGCACTTCAACTCTCATACGCAGAAAGAAGGGTTGTTCAGTCCTATCAGCTGCTTACATGAAGAGCTGAACTTTATCATATTGCCTGTCTCATAATACTGCCAGTTAAAGATCTGTAACTATGAAGTATTCTTCAGAGTAGGTACTTGTGAATCTGTTGTATCATCATGTAACTAGAAATCTCCAAAACTGTTGCTCACTTATCTCCTATCTGTAGATAAGGTAGAACATCACATGTTCCTTATGGGCCATTGTAAAGTGACAAGACTGATTTGAAAAAACAAGGCTATGATTCTAATGAGAAATAATTATTGGACGGAATAAAATATTTATGTGAGTCATTACATACGATTGACCATGAGGAAATTAAAAGTCTTAAATGCCAAAACTATCATAAATGGCATCAGAAAATATAAATGAATGTTTAAATTTTTATTTAATGATTAAAAGAAAGATCACATTTGTCATGCCCTGAGATACTAATCCAGTGTCACTGGTTGAAATATTGATAAAATAAATGAGAAAAAGATTAATGACTTTTCCAAAATACTACGTCTATATTTAGATATAATTTAGCATTTATGCCATAATATATTACTTATTTTAGCCAATGCAATGATTTGATTATTGTTACATTGAGTGACATAGTCACTCAACAAAAATTGAAAAGCCCATCTGACAATATACATAAAATGTGATGTCTTAAAAACTCATTGTGCAAATCTGCTCTAGTCCAAAGAGGTTTTATGAGATAGAGTAGTAAGTTTGAAACTGATCAACCAATTGGTGACAGTAGGTGGTTTCTAGTATTTCTAAATAGATGCGGTGTCTTTTCCACAAAATAGAAATGGCTACCCACAGATAGTTTCTGAGGTATTATTTTGTGTTGCCGAGGATATCTTTTAGAGAAGTGATTTATACACAAGCTCTGGCTTTCATAAAATGCCATGCTATCTCTATTTTCCTTCATGTCAGTCATTTTATCTTTTCCTCCTCCCTTCTTTTCTTTTGCAGCCTTTTTTTTACCTGCTCCACTCCCATACCCGTCTGCCTAATGCAGAAGGAGATGGGTCATTTTGTAGATAGAAAATGTATTACAGTGGCCTTATTCTCTTCAGGGCCTTTCAATACTCAGTAATATGACTGCCTCAGCTTCTCCAGTGAAAAAAGCCACACAGGTACATCAGTTAAGCTACAGATCCTATTCTGCCTTTTCTAGAGATAGAGGAGGCTGGGGATTGCTTAAACACAAAGTTTCTTCAATTGCTGAAAGGGACTGCCGCTGGAGCAAAATTCAACTCATCTTCCCAGGGGCCTGCCCTGTTCTGAACATCTCCAAACTAAAATGATTCTTCTTTTCTTTCTTCTTTATCAGTCTTCAATCACTGTTTTTATGTCATAAAGTGTCACCAGGTTTATGTGCCTGCCCACATTTCATAAAGTGAGAGGACATATGATAAAAATCTAAGAATAGCATCGTAAATCATCCGTGCCTCTGAATTGCTTGGAAATGTTAAATGCATTGCTTTTGGTCCAGATGTTGAACTCACCCCTTTTATACCAGCCTGGCATATATCAATTGAAAAAGAAATAAGAGAAAGAGCAGCTGGTTTGACAAAACCTCTGCTGTTCACTTTCACCGTAATATTCGGTATATTTTCCATTCTTCTCTTAGTTGATTATTTATGGAAGCAAAGGTACCTTACCTTATAGGAAAGCTATTTTCTTTTCTTTTTTAAAAAAAGTTTATTTATTTATTTTGAGAAAGAAAGAGAGCAAGCATAGGCAGAGGAGGAGCACAGAGAGAGGAAGAGAGAATCCCAAGCAGAATTTGCATTGTCAGTGCAGAGTCCGACATGGGGCTTGATCTCAGGAACTGTGAGATCATGATCTGAGCTGAAATCAAGAGTTGGATGCTAACTGACTGAACCACCGAGGCACCCTTGGAAAGCTATTTTCTACTACTCGTGAAAAATAAAAATATAACAGGTATCCATTATTGTGTTACTAAGTGACAATAGAGTGCTAATTGTTGAAGAAGGTACTGTAATTCTGGACTGTGTTGTGGGTTTCCACTATGAATTTGAAGATACCAGTTATCCATGAACTGGATAGAAAACAATTTACTGTGTGACACTCTTCTTCTTTCTCTTGAACTATTTAATTATAATAGAATAATTCTTATTGTTTGTTGCTGAATCCAAATCAGAATGTTGACCTATGCGATGTTCCTAGAAAATGCTGAATAAATATTAGTGGTGGTAGTAATGATGATGCTGATGATGTATTTAATGGTGAGAACCAAGAGTTATGGGAGCACACAGAAAGTAGATTGCCTTTCCCTTTGGGGCAGGGCAGCTATGAGCAAATCAGGAAAGGCTTCAAAGAAGTGGTAATATTTGAAGTTGAACTTTGAAGTGTAAGTGCTTATATATCACCAAGCCATCTTTGAGATAAAGTATTTCGTATGGAATAAGTGCTGTCCACAGTTGTGTTTTGTTTTGTTTTGTTTTTAAGTCATTTTGCCTTGAGAATTCCTATCTCTCAAGTCTCACATTTTCTTAGGTTCTGTATAATTTTGTGGAAGGGGGCATGTGGCAGTAAAAATATAAATTACATGTTTAACATTTAATATGCAGTAATATTTCCAGTTTCAGTGTTTGCTGTCTCCTTTCACCTTGGTTTTGTGCTGATCATGGATTGCTTCATTATTCCACAGTGTACAGGCATTAGCTGTATTACATACAAAAAAATGACTGAGAGCTCTTACCCGTTTCTAGATGCTATAGCCAGTGATTTTTTTTTTTAACATGAAGGTGGTATTAGTGCTGCTGATGGCACCTCTCTCTGACAGGAAGCAAATGGCTTGTATAGCACACTGTCTTTAATATAAATGCCATCTTGAACTGTGCTTCATTATACAGAGTATTAATAGAACGGCCGTATATGTGAGGCACAGTCTTTTTCTCTCTCTCTCTCTCCTTCACCCAGACACAGGTTGTTAAGTCACTGAGGGATGTGTTGTCCCTATGCACTGTTAAAGCTTTCCTCTCTGGAGATGTGATATCTTCACAGGAAAGGTCATGCAAGTTTCATTGTCTTTGCACACTAATACACAATTTTAGATTCGAGTCTCTTAAAAATAAAAAGCCACCTAAAGAAGCTAAGAAGACAGTGAAACTGAAGGTTCCCAGAACATTTATGATGTATAAGTTTGCAAAATAAAACAAAACAAATAAACAAAAAAACCAAACACAGAGTGGCTCACTTCCATAAGCATCTGACTCTTGATTTCAGCTCAGGTCATGATCTCAGGGTTGTGAGATCAAGCTGCTTAAGATTCTCCCTCTCCCCTGGGCCCTCTCCAGCTCATGTGTGCACACACACTCTCTTGCTCTGTATCTAAAAACAAAGGGCAGTGGGGTGGGGTGGGGGGGCACCTGGGTGGCTCGTTCGGTTAAACATCTGACTTTGGCTCAGGTCATGATCTCACAATCTGGTCCATGAGTTCAAACCCCACGTTGGCTCTGTGCTGACAGCTCAGAGTTTGGAGCCTGTTCTGGAGTCTGTGTCCCCCTCTCTCTCTGATCCAACTCTGCTCATGCGCACTCGCTCTCTCTCTCTCTCTCTCTCTCTCTCTCAAAAATGAATAAACATTAAAAAAAATAAAAAAAAATAAACATCAGGCAAGCACAATGGTAGCACAGAAGAATGGGGTCTTAGAAGTATGAGTTCCTACTAGCTATTATGGTCAATGGTTTTTTACATCTTTAGTTAATTGCAAAATAAGTATGTATGTGTGTGTGTGTGTGTGTGTGTGTGTGTGTATATATATATATATATAGTGTAAAACCTGCATGCCTCAATGTGAATTGGGGCTTGTATTGTATGATTACCCATTGCATTATTTTGAGGTAAGATAAATGCATGTAATAAATTAGCCCCAAATGCATTGATTCAATAAAACAGAATTTTGTTTCTCAAGTTCCTAAAATTCCAGGGTGGTTCCGTGTCCAGGACTGTGGGAGGGAGATGGTCTTCTGCTCTGCATAGTTATCCAGCGATCAAGGCAGGTGAGAGTTTTGCCTCTTTCCAAAATGTTTCTGGACATTACCATTCCAGTCAGAATGAGGGAAATTACTTGGTGTGGTTTGTGAGAGGTTATGTAGCACAGGCTTTACTTCAGTTCACATTGTTTGGGAGTCAGTCACATGGCCTTTTTTGGCTATGCATGACAAGCTGGAAAATATCATCTAGCTTAGGGGCCTGGATCAAGGGAAAAATGGATCTTCGTGAACAGGTAGAAATCTTTGCTACTAGCACTCATTTATTTTTTCATGTAATACATTTTGGGACAGTCCATTTGTTAAGCATTGTGCCAGGTGCTGTGTTTCTCATTTCATTGGCCTTCTCCTAGTGCATCAGAGAAACAGCTAGTTAATTTGTGTCTTACATGAGAGAAATGAATTTAAAGCTTCAGATAAAGCATATGGGGACTTGAGACTTGTGGCTTGGCTCCTTTTTCTTTTTGAAAAGGGAAGAGCTACAAATAATTCTGGTAGTGGCATTATTTTTTTCTTTTTCTGCCCTTTGAATCTTAATAAGAAGAGAATTTGCGTTGTTATTAGTGTTTTGTAAGGGTGCATCTCTTTATTATTGGTTTTAGAGGAACGGAAAGTTTATACTATGGTTCAATAAAATTTTATTATTTTTTTAAGTTTATTTATTTTGAGAGAGACAGAGATAGCGTGAGTGGGAGAGGGACAGAGAGCAAGGAAAAAGAATCCCAAGCAGGCTCCACACTCCCAGCTCAGAGCCCTATACGGGGCTCAAACCCAGGAAGCCTCAAGATCATGACCTGAGCCAAAACTAAGAGTCAGACGCTTAACTGACTGAACCATCCAGGCACCCCTATGGTTTGATAAATTTTAAAAAAAATTTTTTAACGTTTTATTTATTTTTGAGA
Organism: Neofelis nebulosa; assembly: GCF_028018385.1. NCBI lineage: Eukaryota > Metazoa > Chordata > Mammalia > Carnivora > Felidae > Neofelis > Neofelis nebulosa. The sequence continues at coordinate 125,421,614 of NC_080785.1, read as the reverse complement.
CAGAAAGAGACAGAGCATGAGCAGGGGAGGGTCAGCGAGAGGGAGACACAGAATCTGAAACAGGCTCCAGGCTCTGAACCATCAGCACAGAGCCCGACGCGGGGCTCGAACTCACGGACCGCGAGATCATGACCTGAGCCGAAGTCAGCCGCCCAACCGACTGAGCCACCCAGGCGCCCCTGGTTTGATAAATTTTTAAACGTAAAGTGCTTTATTCAGTCACCGACCATACATTAACAATTTGTATTGTCATATAGGTTATATTGTCATATAGAGCAGATGCAGCACTCCTGCTTCTCGTACTTCCCATTAATTGTCACTTTTTCTGACGCAGTAGACGTATGATGCTTGAGCCTTTAAATGGAATCATGGAATAACAACCAAAGGAGCATAAAGGATTGAGACAGTTTTTCTAGTAATCAGATCATATAGCCTGTTTTTTTTACTTTATTTCTCTTTCTACCCCCCCCTTTTTTTTTTACCTTCTCCTCCTCCTTTCTCCCTTCCCCTCCCTCTTGTCTCTCCCCTCTCCCTGTCCTCTTTCCCCTTTCCCTTCCTCTTTCTTTCCTCCACTTTCTTTCTCTTTCTTTCCTTTTTCTTTCTTTTCTTTCTTTCTTTCTTTCTTTCTTTCTTTCTTTCTTTCTTTCTTTCTTTCTTTCTTTCTTTCTTTCTTATCTTCCTCCCTCCTTCCCTTCCTCCCTCTCTCCCTCCCTCCCTTCCCCCTCTCTCTCTCTTTACATCTCTCTATTTCTCCTTCTCTCCTTCCTTCCTACCAAATGGTTATCAATATGGGTAAAATATTTTAAGAAACATGAAGCTCTTGTGGGTTGAAGAACAAAAAATCTTAAGGCTACACACTGTATATTTTACTCCCACTCTGGAAACTAACCTCTGATAGTACCTTGGACAGTTAATTTTATTAATGTCGTTGACCTCATTTTCCTAATTTAAAAAGTGAGGGTATTGTATCCAGAGTTTCACAGGTCTCTTTCAGCCTTGTGACTGAAGAAGTTTAGGACAGATCCACCCCCACCTCTGCTGAATATGCTACTTTGGCATGTGGATTATTTTGAGCTGAAGGCTCTTGAGACCCTGTGGGCTCAAGAGATACTTTGTCTTTACTTAACCACAAAGAAGAATCTAAATTGGAGGTCTTTCCCGGAATAAAGGATATTAGCAGAAATAAATTTTATTTGACTGACCCATCTGTATATTAGGGCAAACATCTAATTACCAAATATCTGTTCTTACTGCCCTTTGAAGTGTATTCCTTTCCTCTGAAATTCCCAACCACTAGCCTCTTCTCCTTGGTTCAGAATGGCATATATACCTCATTTTGCCTGACTGTCTTGGAATATCCATGTGTATATGGATCCCCAGTATGTGAGCCTATTAAATTTGATTTTCTCCTATTAATCTGTCTCTTACCAATTTGATTTTTAGTCCAACTACGAGGACCCTTGAGGGGACAGGAGTTCTTGCTCCCTGACATTGCCTAATTGCTATATTAGTATTAATTGTTGGTTAGGGGCATTAAGGTTAAGACAAATAGGTTAAGACAGATGATTCTAAAATAAAATACTGGGTGAGGAATGGGGGGGATATTATTTATTGTGAAAATCTTATCTTTGAAAACAGGCTGCTGGGATTTGCATCTCTTGTCATTACTTGATTGAGCTACGTGACCTTGGGAAAAATATATAACCTCTCTGAGGTGCAGTTTCCTCTTTAGCTTAAAAAATTATAGGTTATAAGATTATCAGCATCAAAGGGTCACAGTGAGAATTTAATTAGATACTATCTGTCAAACAGCGTAAGTTATCGAAGAAACATTGATCATTTGAAATATCAGTGTCCTTCCCTTTCCTCAGTCCATTGTGTTTTTCCTGAAGCTAGGGAAAGGAAGATGGGGTTTTCCAAAGTAACGCTTCTTTTTTTTATGTGAAATTTGGATATCACATGAAATCATCAGTGTATCACAGCCCTGGTGACAACATTAGAGTTTACATCCATGTCAGTTCCTGGATCTGTTTTTCTCTTTTGATTCTTTAAGTCATTTGGATAAAATATTAGAGAGCCCTAAGATCAGATGTTGAAGATTGGAGGCAGGAAATAGTTGAAGAAAATGAAATGAATCTGTTTTACATTTATATAGCTCCGTGGAACAGGTGAGATTTGGTATTAATTTGAATAGTAACGAAGCTTACCACTCTTGCAGCACCCTATATTTTCAGAACAGTTTTCAAACTTTAGGTAGTTTATCTAAACATCACTTCAGTGGACTAAGTACACATGCTCACTTTACTCCTGTGGACATCTAGAGAGCTAGCCAATTTATGTGAGTCATTTAAAACACTGACTGTTATCAAATTAAGGACGTCCAGATTTGAGTTGCTGATCATGCATGCTTTGTGGTTTTTATTTGTTTATTTTTCTATTCTTAACCTATTTGACATTAGACTGAATAATGAACTCTGTCGATTTTAGTAATCCTATCTGCAAATGAGATCTGAAAGAAAGAAGGGCAGGCTAGACATGTCTTTGTAACTTTAAAGACTTCTAGCAATTTTATGATTTCTAGATTCCTGATTTATGATTGACCAGCTGCAATAGGTATCATATGTGTTTCCTCTTTTTTTTTATTCATTGCTGTTATATTCTGGAGTCCTGAGTACCAATTATTTTAGAATTTTTAGAACTTTGCCTTTGTTTTCTTTTATAGAGAGAGATAGACCCCAATATTTTGTTTCATAGTTGGTTTCTTGGCTAGACCTGGGAAGCAGAAAATGAAAAGACCTTCTTCATTTAGGTGTCTTAGATGTTACTCACTAGTTGGGAGGTTTTGGGAACACAATTTAAACTCTTGGAACTATGCTTGTCTGTAATATGAAATTAATAAATCTGAACTATGTGGTTATTGTGAAAATTCTGTGACATAAAAAACGTAAAATTGCTTCATGGTGTGTGAGAGTGTATGGCACATGATACATAATAGTTCTTTCTTAGTCTGTAGATTATGATGGACATTTTAAGACTTTGAGATTTATTTTATTCCAATTAAAATAAATATTTTTAAATCATTTAAAAATAATCTCCTTTAGGGGCACCTGGGTGGCTTGGTCGGTTAAGCGGCCTACTTCAGCTCAGGTCACGATCTCATGGTTCGTGAGTTCGAGCCCTGCGTCGGGCTCTGTGCTGACAGCTCAGAGCCTGGAGCCTGTTTCAGATTCTGTGTCTCCCTCTCCCTCTACCCCTCCCCTGTTCATGCTCTGTCTCTCTCTCTGTCTCAAAAATAAATAAATGTTAAAAAAAAAATTTAAAAATAATCTCCTTTAACAGAGGCTTAACTATATAGTACCATTTTGCTTTTTAACTCAAGACTTCATGCACCCCTTATAAAATATTGCATATTTCAAAAAAATATATTGAGCTGGTTGGAAATAATGAGAAAACATATAGTATGGTATTTTTCACCAATACTTAGAAATTTTCCTAGCAAAGGAGCTTGTTCTGAAACCAAAAGTTCTCTTTAAAATTGTCTCCAATTTAAAAATACATATAGGAGTTCCGGAAGATGGCGGCGTAGGAGGACGCTGGGCTCACCGCGCGTCCTGCTGATCACTTAGATTCCACCTACACCTGCCTAAAGAACCCAGAAAACCGCCAGAGGATTAGCAGAACGGAGTCTCCGGAGCCAAGCGCAGACGAGAGGCCCACGGAAGAGGGTAGGAAGGGCGGCGAGGCGGTGCGCGCTCCACAGACTGGCGGGAGGGAGCCGGGGCGGAGGGGCGGCTCGCCGGCCAAGCAGAGCCCCCGAGTCGGGCTGGCAAAAGCGGAGGGGCCGGACGGACTGTGTTCCGACAGCAAGCGCGACTTAGCGTCTGGGAGGTCAGAAGTTAACAGCTCTGCTCAGAAAGCGGGAAGGCTGGAGGACAAAGGGAGGGAGAGCTGCTGAGCCCCCGGACGGCAGAGCTCAGCTTGGCGGGGAACAAAGGCGCTCTCCAGCGCCATCTCCCCCGCCCATCCCCCAGCCAAAATCCCAAAGAGAACCAGTTCCTGCCAGGGAACTTGCTCGCTCCGCGCAAACACCCAACTCTGTGCTTCTGCGGAGCCAAACCTCCGGCAGCGGATCTGACTCCCTCCCGCTGCCACAGGGCCCCTCCTGAAGTGGATCACCTAAGGAGAAGCGAGCTAAGCCTGCCCCTCCCGCCCCCGTGCACCTTGCCTACCCACCCCAGCTAATACGCCAGCTCCCCAGCACCACAAGCCTGGCAGTGTGCAAGTAGACCAGACGGGCCACACCACCCCACAGTGAATCCCGCCCCTAGGAGAGGGGAAGAGAAGGCACACACCAGTCTGACTGTGGCCCCAGCGGTGGGCTGGGGGCAGACATCAGGTCGGACTGCGGCCCCGCCCACCAACTCCAGTTATACACCACAGCACGGGGGAAGTGCCCTGCGGGTCCTCACCACTCCAGGGACTGTCCAAAATGACCAAACGGAAGAATTCCCCTCAGAAGAATCTCCAGGAAATAACAACAGCTAATGAACTGATCAAAAAGGATTTAAATAATATAACAGAAAGTGAATTTAGAATAATAGTCATAAAATTAATCGCTGGGCTTGAAAACAGTATACAGGACAGCAGAGAATCTCTTGCCACAGAGATCAAGGGACTAAGGAACAGTCACGAGGAGCTGAAAAACGCTTTAAATGAAATGCAAAACAAAATGGAAACCACGACGGCTCGGATTGAAGAGGCAGAGGAGAGAATAGGTGAACTAGAAGATAAAGTTATGGAGAAAGAGGAAGCTGAAAGAAAGAGAGATAAAAAAATCCAGGAGTATGAGGGGAAAATTAGAGAACTAAGTGATACACTAAAAAGAAATAATATACGCATAATTGGTATTCCAGAGGAGGAAGAGAGAGGGAAAGGTGCTGAAGGGGTACTTGAAGAAATTATAGCTGAGAACTTCCCTGAACTGGGGAAGGAAAAAGGCATTGAAATCCAAGAGGCACAGAGAACTCCCTTCAGACGTAACTTGAATCGATCTTCTGCACGACATATCATAGTGAAACTGGCAAAATACAAGGATAAAGAGAAAATTCTGAAAGCAGCAAGGGATAAACATGCCCTCACATATAAAGGGAGACCTATAAGACTCGTGACTGATCTCTCCTTTGAAACTTGGCAGGCCAGAAAGGCTTGGCACGATATCTTCAGTGTGCTAAACAGAAAAAATATGCAGCCGAGAATCCTTTATCCAGCAAGTCTGTCATTTAGAATAGAAGGAGAGATAAAGGTCTTCCCAAACAAACAAAAACTGAAGGAATTTGTCACCACGAAACCAGCCCTACAAGAGATCCTAAGGGGGATCCTGTGAGACAAAGTACCAGAGACATCACTACAAGCATAAAACATACAGACATCACAATGACTCTAAACCCGTATCTTTCTATAATAACACTGAATGTAAATGGATTAAATGCACCAACCAAAAGACATAGGGTATCAGAATGGATAAAAAAACAAGACCCATCTATTTGCTGTCTACAAGAGACTCATTTTAGAGCTGAGGACACCTTTAGATTGAGAGTGAGGGGATGGAGAACTATTTATCATGCTACTGGAAGCCAAAAGAAAGCTGGAGTAGCCATACTTATATCAGACAAACTAGACTTTAAATTAAAGGCTGTAACAAGAGATGAAGAAGGGCATTATATAATAATTACAGGGTCTATCCATCAGGAAGAGCTAACAATTATAAATGTCTATGCGCCAAATACCGAAGCCCCCAGATATATAAAACAGTTACTCATAAACATAAGCAACCTTATTGATAAGAATGTGGTCATTGCAGGGGACTTTAACACACCACTTACAGAAATGGATAGATCATCTAGACACACAGTCAATAAAGAAACAAGGGCCCTGAATGATACATTGGATCAGATGGACTTGACAGATATATTTAGAACTCTGCATCCCAAAGCAACAGAATATACTTTCTTCTCGAGTGCACATGGAACATTCTCCAAGATAGATCATATACTGGGTCACAAAACAGCCCTTCATAAGTTTACAAGAATTGAAATTATACCATGCATACTTTCAGACCACAATGCTATGAAGCTTGAAATCAACCACAGGAAAAAGTCTGGAAAACCTCCAAAAGCATGGAGGTTAAAGAACACCCTACTAACGAATGAGTGGGTCAACCAGGCAATTAGAGAAGAAATTAAAAAATATATGGAAACAAACGAAAATGAAAATACAACAATCCAAACGCTTTGGGACGCAGCGAAGGCAGTCCTGAGAGGAAAATACATTGCAATCCAGGCCTATCTCAAGAAACAAGAAAAATCCCAAATACAAAATCTAACAGCACACCTAAAGGAAATAGAGGCAGAACAGCAAAGGCAGCCTAAACCCAGCAGAAGAAGAGAAATCATAAAGATCAGAGCAGAAATAAACAATATAGAATCTAAAAAAACTGTAGAGCAGATCAACGAAACTAAGAGTTGGTTTTTTGAAAAAATAAACAAAATTGACAAACCTCTAGCCAGGCTTCTCAAAAAGAAAAGGGAGATGACCCAAATAGATAAAATCATGAATGAAAATGGAATTATTACAACCAATCCCTCAGAGATACAAACAATTATCAGGGAATACTATGAAAAATTATATGCCAACAAATTGGACAACCTGGAAGAAATGGACAAATTCCTAAACACCCACACTCTTCCAAAACTCAATCAGGAGGAAATAGAAAGCTTGAACAGACCCATAACCAGCGAAGAAATTGAATCGGTTATCAAAAATCTCCCAACAAATAAGAGTCCAGGACCAGATGGCTTCCCAGGGGAGTTCTACCAGACGTTTAAAGCAGAGATAATACCTATCCTTCTCAAGCTATTCCAAGAAATAGAAAGGGAAGGAAAACTTCCAGACTCATTCTATGAAGCCAGTATTACTTTGATTCCTAAACCAGACAGAGACCCAGTAAAAAAAGAGAACTACAGGCCAATATCCCTGATGAATATGGATGCAAAAATTCTCAATAAGATACTAGCAAATCGAATTCAACAGCATATAAAAAGAATTATTCACCATGATCAAGTGGGATTCATTCCTGGGATGCAGGGCTGGTTCAACATTCGCAAATCGATCAACGTGATACATCACATTAACAAAAAAAAAGAGAAGAACCATATGATCCTGTCAATCGATGCAGAAAAGGCCTTTGACAAAATCCAGCACCCTTTCTTAATAAAAACCCTTGAGAAAGTCGGGATAGAAGGAACATACTTAAAGATCATAAAAGCCATTTATGAAAAGCCCACAGCTAACATCATCCTCAATGGGGAAAAACTGAGAGCTTTTTCCCTGAGATCAGGAACACGACAGGGATGCCCACTCTCACCGCTGCTGTTTAATATAGTGCTGGAAGTTCTAGCATCAGCAATCAGACAACAAAAGGAAATCAAAGGCATCCAAATTGGCAAAGATGAAGTCAAGCTTTCGCTTTTTGCAGATGACGTGATATTATACATGGAAAATCCGATAGACTCCACCAAAAGTCTGCTAGAACTGATACATGAATTCAGCAAAGTTGCCGGATACAAAATCAATGTACAGAAATCAGTTGCATTCTTATACACTAACAATGAAGCAACAGAAAGACAAATAAAGAAACTGATCCCATTCACAATTGCACCAAGAAGCATAAAATACCTAGGAATAAATCTAACCAAAGATGTAAAAGATCTGTATGCTGAAAACTATAGAAAGCTTATGCAGGTAATTGAAGAAGATATAAAGAAATGGAAAGACATTCCCTGCTCATGGATTGGAAGAATAAATATTGTCAAAATGTCAATACTACCCAAAGCTATCTACACATTCAATGCAATCCCAATCAAAATTGCACCAGCATTCTTCTCGAAACTAGAACAAGCAATCCTAAAATTCATATGGAACCACAAAAGGCCCCGAATAGCCAAAGTAATTTTGAAGAAGAAGACCAAAGCAGGAGGCATCACAATCCCAGACTTTAGCCTCTACTACAAAGCTGTCATCATCAAGACAGCATGGTATTGGCATAAAAACAGACACATAGACCAATGGAATCAAATAGAAACCCCAGAACTAGACCCACAAACGTATGGCCAACTCATTTTTGACAAAGCAGGAAAGAACATACAATGGAAAAAAGACAGTCTCTTTAACAAATGGTGCTGGGAGAACTGGACAGCAACATGCAGAAGGTTGAAACTAGACCACTTTCTCACACCATTCACAAAAATAAACTCAAAATGGATAAAGGACCTGAATGTGAGACAGGAAACCATCAAAACCTTAGAGGAGAAAGCAGGAAAAGACCTCTCTGACCTCAGCCGTAGCAATCTCTTACTCGGCACATCCCCAAAGGCAAGGGAATTAAAAGCAAAAGTGAATTACTGGGACCTTATGAAGATAAAAAGCTTCTGCACAGCAAAGGAAACAACCAACAAAACTAAAAGGCAACCAACGGAATGGGAAAAGATATTTGCAAATGACACATCGGACAAAGGGCTAGTATCCAAAATCTATAAAGAGCTCATCAAACTCCACACCCAAAAAACAAATAACCCAGTGAAGAAATGGGCAGAAAACATGAATAGACACTTCTCTAAAGAAGACATCCAGATGGCCAACAGGCACATGAAAAGATGTTCAACGTCGCTCCTCATCAGGGAAATACAAATCAAAACCACACTCAGATACCACCTCACGCCAGTCAGAGTGGCCAAAATGAAGAAATCAGGAGACTATAGATGCTGGAGAGGATGTGGAGAGACGGGAACCCTCTTGCACTGTTGGTGGGAATGCAAATTGGTGCAGCCGCTCTGGAAAGCAGTGTGGAGGTTCCTCAAAAAATTAAAAATAGACCTACCCTATGACCCAGCAATAGCACTGCTAGGAATTTATCCAAGGGATACAGGAGTACTGATGCATAGGGGCACTTGTACCCCAATGTTTATAGCAGCACTCTCAACAATCGCCAAATTATGGAAAGAGCCTAAATGTCCATCAACTGATGAATGGATAAAGAAATTGTGGTTTATATACACAATGGAATACTACGTGGCAATGAGAAAGAATGAAATATGGCCTTTTGTAGCAACGTGGATGGAACTGGAGAGTGTGATGCTAAGTGAAATAAGCCATACAGAGAAAGACAGATACCATATGGTTTCACTCTTATGTGGATCCTGAGAAACGTAACAGAAACACATGGGGGAGGGGAAGGGAAAAAAAAAAAAAAAAGAGGTTAGAGTGGGAGAGAGCCAAAGCATAAGATACTGTTAAAAACTGAGAACAAACTGAGGGTTGATGGGGGGTGGGAGGGAGGGCAGGGTGGGTGATGGGTATTGAGGAGGGCACCTTTTGGGATGAGCACTGGGTGTTGTATGGAAACCAATTTGACAGTAAATTTCATATATTAAAAAATAAATAAATTAAAAAAAAATAAAAAATAATAAAAAATAAAAACTATGTGGGCAAGAGGAAAAAAAAAAAAAATAAAAAAAAAAAATAAAAATACATATATAATTTCAAACTGGCGAGAAAGTTTATTGTTCTTTGTACAGCTTGTGGCAAAGATGATCAAAATGAGGGCACAGAGCCAGTTTCTCCTACACACAGAAAATAATGTCAGTTTGCCTATCGAGATAATATATATATGACTGTGATTTTAGCTAGAGTTAATGTTAAACCTGGACCACTCCACAGATCTTTTTAAAAAAAGATGTACCTTTATTGTCAATGGCTTAACTTTCTTTTCTTACACCTTTTGTGTTATGTTGATTTGTTTATCTGAGTTTAGATTTCTCACTTTAGGCATTGTTTACTCTTAACCATAATCAGTAAAACAGGAATACTTACTAAGTAATACTTCCTAGTCTCTAGAAGGCTTATATTGAATCTTTATCCTGTACTTTTAGGTGATTATTATTTGAGTTCGAATTACTGGTGGATTAGAACCAAAAATAAAGAATGCCTGTCTTTGCTTCTAGATTGGGTACTTTCTACAATATGTGTTTAAATAACACTAATGTGTTTCAGTTATCATCAAGTGTACAGTGCAAGAAGGATAGCATCATCTGACAGAGCTAAAAACATCTGGGTTGAAGCCAATATACACAGTTTCATTGACCACTGAAACTCTTAATAGACCTGACATTAAGTTTGAAAGTCCAAGAAGGGAATATATTACATAGCATTTCCCAGACTTATATGATCACAGACCTGAACTCACAAGATAATGATAATCTTATCAAATTACCTATCCAGCTTATGAATCTTCTTTATAATATCCATGCCGTGTGCTTGTCCAATCTCTGTTTAAATGTCTGCAGCAATGAGTAACCACTTACTATTATGATGATGATGTTGATGACCGTGATAATGACAATACCTAAGTAGTGCTTTCTACATTTCACGTTTGAGGAAACTGAGTCTTAAACTTACTTTCTTCATTTCATGTTTGAGGCACCTGAGTCTTAGAAGCAGTAGGTAAACTGTCTCAGCTAAAACAGCAGATATGGAGCTAAATCTGTATTTTGATCTGACACTACCTGGTCCCAAGCCCATGAATTAAAAAAAAAAATAATGCTTGTTATTTACTTTTGAGAGAGAGGGGGGCATAGTGTGAGTTGGGGAGGATTAGAGAGAGAAGGAGACACAGAATCCAAAGCAGACTCTAGGCTCCGAGCTGTCAGCACAGAGCCTGAAGTGAGGCTCGAACTCATGAGTCACGAGATCAGGACCTGAACTACAGTCAAATGCTTAACCACTGAGCCACCCAAGCTCCCCACCCATGAATTTAATCATAACACTATATTCTCTTACTATATGTATGCATACATTACAGTCATTTGGTACCTATGATTGACTATGATAGCTTAATAAAAAAATGCATTCAGATCCTTAATTCACCATTTGGAAAGTTGTTGGTTTTTGAAGTCTGGTTTGAGAATGAGAATAAAATCAGGGCTTGAGGGCGGTTGGAGTAAGACAAGGCAATGAGTTTCTAACTTAGAAACTGTCACAAGATAAGGGCTCTGTAAACATTAGCCCCAAACCATTATTATTAGCATTGTTATTAATAAAATATTGAACAAGACAATCCTAAACCTAAGGCCGGTGTCCTGAGTGACCTATGCAAGTTTGGTAATTCTTAGTACCTGGAGAGTGAGGACTAACAACCCTAAATTAAGATGTGTTAGTCCAGTAGTGTTGTGCTGCTATTCAATTCTCATCTTGCCTCTTGTAAAGTGATATAATTATTCGGAGCACATAATTTTTTTTCATTAGATTAAATCAGGTAGGGAGGAGGGGAAGCCAGAGGAATTTTCTTCCTGTTTAGATTTAATGTCACAGAATGCCAGGCACAGACCCATTTATTATCCTTATTTTAATGGTTTTTTTCTTTTTCAGTACCGTAGGTTGGGAAATCATGAGGTGGTCAAAAACATATCTAAAGTCAGAGTAACATGCGAATGTCCAGCTGAATCAAGACTGAATCAAAGGCAGTCCCATTGTGGAAATCTCCTGATGCTCTGAGAGTTATATAGGACTCACATCTGCCTTGCTGTTAGGGTAGGCTTTCAAGCAGTCTTACATACAGATACCTATTTGGCTTCCATACCAGGAACCACTCAACATATTTTTATATGTGTGCACACATGCCATTCTATGTTATATCCTTGGTTTCCAAATGGAAGGAGTAAATTTTACTTTTTACCTTTTTCTGAAGTGTTTTTTTTTTTTTTAGTAGCACATTGCCTTACTCTTTTTTTTTTTTTTTTTTTTTTTTAATATGAGTTACACAAAGCCCCTTTTACATTGCTGTAAGTTTGAGATCATTTGGACTGAAAGTCATTGTTGTTCCCTTGACCTTCACTCATATCCTGATTTCATGTCTGGTTTGGCTTATTACTGTAGTTTCCAAACTGGTCTCTTTCCTTTTGCTATTGCCTAGAACAAATTGATTGTCTTGCTTCTATCAGAGTGATCCATGGAAAATAAAAGGATATGATCACCTCCCTAGCTTAAACCATAAACCACACTATTGTTAATAGGATTAACCCCACACTCTTTGCCATGACATGTGAGAATTTTTATGATTTGGTGCCTGCCTTACTCCCCAGCCACATTATCTCACTTTTGTGTACATTAGTATCAAATCACATACAACTCTCCCTCCACAACAAACAATGCCAATTCATAAATTTGTGTTTTATTTATGCTAGTCTTATTGCCTAGAACAGTCTATTAGCATTTTCCTGGCAGAGTCGTTGTCCTTTTCAGCACTGTTTTCTGAACAATTTTCGGGCTATGTTGTCCATGGTAGATGCTTTATTAGTGTGCTAGGGCTGCTGTAACAAAGTGCCACACAGTGGGTGGCTTAAACAACAGAAATCTATTCTGACATATCTGGAGGCTAGAATTCCAAAATCAAAGTGTTGGCAGGGCCATGCTCCTTTGAAGCCTGTCTGGGAAGATCCATCCTTGTCTCTTCTAGCTTTTGGTAACTTAAGACATACTGTGACTTGTGGGAACAGAACCTTAGTCTCTGCCCCTGTCTTTTCTTGGCCATACTCCATCTGTGTCTGTGTGTATATCTAGATTTTCCTTTTCTTATGAAGACACTGCTCTTACTGGATTATGGCTCATGCTAATGGCCTCATTTTAACTTGATTACATCTGCAAAGACCCTATTTCCAAAGAGAGCACATTTATAGGTATTAGGGGTTTGGACTTCAATATCTCTTTTTGGGGGACACAGTTCAAACCATAACAATGTTTTATCAATATTTGGTAAGTTAATGAATATGTGTACATGTACTCAGCTACCACTTCTGAGAAATCATTTTCTGTGTCCAAAAGAGAGGTGATTTCCTCACCTCCATATTACTGTAATTACATATTACTATACCTTTAAAATACTATTTATTAATTGTCCTGTCATGATATATTTGTTCATATATTTGCGTCAGTAGTTAGATCATGAGTTCCTCAAGAAAGGGCTGTGTACTGCTTATATTCATATCTCACTGCCTAGCATGGTCCCTGGAAGGGTGAAACAGATGATTAGTTTACTAAATCTCTGCTTTCATTCTGACTGGATTCTTTCCCCCTTTCCCCTTCAGAATTGCATTGCTGTCTGTTCACCCTTTTGTGATGGCATCAGACTGGCCAGGTGGTAAGGTTGTAATACTGAGATGTATAATTCATAGTCTTTTCCTATGGGCCTTTTGTATTGTAACCACTTCAGACAATAAAGAATGCTTTACCATCTGGGGCCAGTTCATCTAACTGCCAATATCTCATCATACTCCAATAGTTTGGTTTCTTGGGCTTGGTTTAAATCATCGTTTGCAAAGTATGTTTGTATTGCATTTAAAATATATGTCGGAAAATATGTTTGCATTTTTAACAATTTTTGGACAATTTTATGTACAGGGATAACAGTAAACATTTCACATGCTTAAAGCTAGAATATTTCTAAGGAGATAGGAAAATTGCAAACCTGTTTCTGTTTGTAGCATTTAGCTAAAAATGCTGACAGCTAAGGGCATATTTTACTTTTTAGAAACAAAGGGGAAATTTATCTCAAGAAATATTTCATTAAATAATATGTATCCCTCTCAAAAATTATTTGGGGTGGGTTATAACTAAAGTCCATCAATAGGATAGTAAAAGATAAATTGGGAACTGAAAAATTACACTGAGCATAGGATATAATTACCACAAGTATTTCAGATGAGAATTAACTACGGCTGAGCATTTACTTTAAAGATTACCTCTTGGGGCGCCTGGGTGGCGCAGTCGGTTAAGCGTCCGACTTCAGCCAGGTCACGATCTCGCGGTCCGTGAGTTCGAGCCCCGCGTCAGGCTCTGGGCTGATGGCTCGGAGCCTGGAGCCTGTTTCCGATTCTGTGTCTCCCTCTCTCTCTGCCCCTCCCCCGTTCATGCTCTGTCTCTCTCTGTCCCAAAAATAAATAAAAAACGTGGAAAAAAAATAAAAAAAATAAAGATTACCTCTTTACTGGTGGCCAGTAAAGGAGAAAGATAAAGCGTATATGAGTCATTTAGGGAGCAAATCCATGAGTAGCTCCCTTTTTCTTTCTCTCGTCTGCATCTTTGCTTCATCTTTATTTCAGTTATGACACAGTTCATTTTTTGTTATATGTCTCTTAAGGCTTTTGGTGATCTAAGAATTGTGGTTCTACTAGTCTATGGCAGTGATGTCTTGAAAAAGTTTGCAAGTAACCTTTAAAATGTAAACCTGGCAAGTAATTTCTATCATTCTCGAGGTGCAAATCTTTATTAAAAGTTAAAAGAAAAATATTTAAAAATAAAATTGGCGTAGAGGATTGCTGCTGTTGTGAATTTATTTTTTATCAAAGGAAACATGATTTCTGTTTTTTGTTTTGACTGTGATGTCAAAATAATAATAACAATAGTGGTATCTTCTTCCATTTTAAGACATTTGGATTAATTATTATTTGATAGGTAGAAGACATGTAATAATGGAAAATAACTAAAACATTATGAAATTTAATTATGAATAATTTAATTATCATAAATATAAATGTGGATAGCTGGATAAATTTCACTTTTATTTTTATTTCTAAGCCCTTATCCAAAAGCCAATTTTCAAAAAAGATTCTCTTGTTTTGTTTTGCTGTTTTTCCTGCAAGAGTTGTGATACTAGTTTTAAGGGATACACTTCCATTATTCTTCTTTATTTTTTATGTTCCACACATTATATCTGAACTATGTGTATCATCAGAAGGTGGAAAACAAAGAGCTCGTCTTCCCAAGAACAAAGGGTGAACCAAATTGATTTTAAAATTGCACTGTGCCATGCAAGCTGTTAAGGTTCTAGAAGAGTACAATCAGCTTCTCTGAAACATGGTTAAAATAATACTTAGGATCCATCATTTTTGGTTTCCATGTAATGAAAATGTGGTATCATTAAGTATGGTGTTATGATTTTGGAAAAGGCTTTTATCGTGAATTTAGTCAGTAGAGCTAATTTTTTTTTAAATAAAATGAAACAGGATATATTTTGGAAAGCAATTAGTTTTTTTCTTTTTTAAAATATTTATTTATTTTGGGGAGAACCCAAGTGGGGGAGGGGCAGAGAGAGGGAGACAGAGGATCTGAAGCTGGCTCTGTGCTGACAGGCTGACAGCAGTGAGCCCAACCTAGGGCTAGGACTCACAAACCGTGAGATCATGACCTGAACAGAAGCTGGATGCTCAACTGATTGAGCCACCCAGGTACCCTGGAAAATGATTATTTAAATTCCCTCCCTGCAAAAGGTACTTAAAATGGAGAGTTAAATACTGAAAATATTTGGGACACCTGGTTGGCTCAGTTGGTTAGGTGTGTGACTCTAGATTTCGGCTCCGGTCATGATCTCACGGTTCATGTGATCAAGCCTTGTGTTGGGCTCTGCACTGACAACATGGAGCCTGCTTGGGATGATCTCTCTCCCTCTCTCTCTGCCCCTCCCCCACTCATAAACATCCTCTCTCTCTCTCTCAAAATAAATAAACATTAAAATCTTAAAAATTTTTTTAGTGTTTATTTTTAGTGATACATTACTACTAAATATGGTAGTATATTACAAATCCAAATTCTACAAAAAATAAACTTTAGAAAAATGTGTCAAGTCAAAGCTTCTGTCTCTAAAATCAGAGAACAAAAGAGCCGCAAAGAAGGAATTTCCAATACTGATGCACACTAAGTAAAAACCTTAAGTATACTTAAGTAAACACATGATATATATTTATATATATATATAAGCTAAATTGATTTGACAACCAAAGCCTTCTGTTTTTCCTGTTAAAATTATTGTAGGTCACCTGAAGAGCTTATGGGCTCAACTTTGAGTGTAACACACACATTAAGTATTTTCCATGCAGTTAGTGGTTAATGAATAACCTAATAACCTAAATAGGGTTCCGAGGTTATTTCCCCCACCTGACTTTTCTTGATGTAAAATAATGTTTGCAGAATTAGAATAGTTTTACAAATAATAATAATAATAATAATAATAATAATGTTGGACATATAACTGAGACTTTATCAACCCACTTTAATTTCTAAATTTTTTATGTAATTCTTGGACTGGGAAGTTTTGCTCAGAGAGTTGCTAAACCTCAGCTTTCACTTGTATGAATACCTTCTAAATAGCATGAACTCCAAAAAGGCGTTTCTTTCTTCCAGAAGATTAATATTATTCTTTAAGTATATTCATTAGTTTATATTCTTTAGGTTAGGGTATATTCTTTAAGTATATTCTTTAGGTTAGTATATTTTTTAGTATATTCTTCATAATAGTTATTATTTGGCTTAAAATTCTTCTTTTTTCATTTTTTTAACGCTTATTTATTTTTGAGACAGAGAGAGACAGAGCATGAATGGGGGAGGGTCAGAGAGAGGGAGACACAGAATCCGAAACAGGCTTCAGGCTCTGAGCTGTCAGCCCAGAGCCTGATGCCGGGCTTGAACTCACGGACCGTGAGATCATGACCTGAGCCAAAGTCAGACGCTTAACCGACTGAGCCACCCAGGCGCCCCTAAAATTCTAGTAACAGGTGTTCCTTACAGATTTTGAATAGCTGGACCCTAATATAGAAGCCAGCTTCAGTTTGTAATGGGCTCAGTATTGACCTCCCTGCCACACTACCTGTGGGCTTCATGCTAACGTGATAAAATGGCTAGCATGGAGGATTGACTTTGTTTACTGGGTTGGATACCTCCCATATCTTCAAATATAATAACCAACAACCTATCCAAAAATACTGAGGCATAAAAGTGAAACAGAGTGCGTAATAAGAGTGTGTTAGAAACATTTAGTGCATGCTTATATTAAGGTCATTCAACTCGTTTCCTGATTCAATCCATGCTAGCCCCTTTTATGACCATTTTTACAATTGTGTTATCTCAGGCTTACATGGCTGAGAGTTGTCAGTGAATGCAATATATAAAGTCTCGGCAAACCATAGTGAAAAATGGAAAAACTTTGGTGTTGTATGAAGAATACAACAAAGTTACTGTATGAGGTCATAGAGCTAGAACAGAGCAAAATGAAGTACAAACTCATGCTTCTTAACTTGGGCTCCTGTTCTACACCTCAACTCTACCAATGTGCTGCCCAAAGAAAATACATATCAGGGCCAATTAAGCCTCATTTTGGTGGATGGCCTAATGAGTAAAGGATAAGGCACAAGGGATGTTTACCCTGGTAGATTGGGAAAGATAACTGGCTACATAACCATTGCATGAGACTTTTGTATGATCCTAGCAAGGATTTTGATCCTGCGACTGCTTCTCCCATGAACTAATTGTTAAGAATGAAAGATCACCTCTGATCATAAAAAACTTTAGTAGCTAGCCTTTTCATTGATCTTGTGACTCATGAGAGTTTAATGTAAGAATTCTGATCCATCAGTTTTGGAAAAGTGGGAGTGAAGCCCCTTAGCTAGAGATTCTCAGTCTGCTGATTAGGTGGGTCAAGTATAGCTAATAGCATTAAATAATTGGAGGGAGTTGTTTTTGTTTTTTTTTTTTTAATTTTTTCATTTTTATTTTTGAGAGAGAGAGACAGAGCATGAGCAGGGGAGGGGAGAGAGAGACACAGAATCTGAAGCAGGCTCCAGGCTCTGAGTTGTCAGCACAGAGTCCAACATGGGCTGGAACCCATTAATCGTGAGATCATGCCCTGAGGAGAAGTCGGACACTCAACAGACTGAGCCACCCAGACACCCCATGGAGTGAGTTTTTAATCAACTTTTTAAAAATCAACATGTGAATGTCATTATGGCTACTTTTATCGAGCTCAGAATAGAACTTGGTCTTCTCCAAATTGTATCCTACTAGTAATGCCAAGCTAAGAAAAATGTTGCTTCACCCCAAATCAAATCTTACCAGACTGTTTCTCACCTTCCCAGTTGTGTTTGGCTATTTTACCTAAAGACAAGTTGATATCAAGGAAGTATAAACACTTATTAATTTGTTCCTTTTGGTACATTCATTCCTTTTGGTACATTTTTGTTTTTTCATATACTTATATGAGTTATATTTATTTTTGTCTATTCTTCTATACTTAGATAGAGAAATATAAGTATATTTACTGGCAGAAATGCAGTTTATAAAATATTCCATACTTGTGTGTATGTATGAGTCTGCCTTACTGTGAGATTATATGAGGTGAAATAATACTGAAAATTTCAAATCATATTACCTTCTCTCTTATTATCTTTATATAAATTGTGGTTTATGTAGAATATAAATACTTATTATTATCTTCATCATCATTAAAACTCATAGGTGATAAATGATCTACTTGAAGGATCAGGTAAAAGATAGGAAAGAATCACCATAAATCCACTCAATCACTCAAGGACAATAATTATAATTATGAACTGAGGTCCTTTTTAGATTGAATTGTATGAGTCACAACTGTTACCACCTTGTCACCATCACTGCTCTTGATCAGTTCATATATGTTACAATCAATTACATATTTTAGTTCGTATAACAACCCAAAGAGAACCTACCTATTCTCATTTAAAAATCAGAAAAGCAAGACTAAAGACTTGAATTTCGATCAGAGTTATGCATGGGTATTCATACACCAGTCTCTCTTAATCCAATACCCACAATTCCCATCAATGAAAGCTAAATTCTTAGCTATGCTAATGAGTATGAGTCTGCAAAGAAAGTACCACTTCATATACAGAAAAAGTAATATTATAATATTGAGAATGAAAAAAAGACCAAAGGGAAGGACATAATCAAATCCAGTAAAGGGTGGGGGGGTGGGGCTCTAAAGGATGAGTTGGCAGGGCTTAGGGTCTTCATGTTAACAGGAACAGTATTTGATCAAAGATTCAGGCTAGACCTAGCTGGGTGAAGAGATAGTGTTTTGTAGATACACTGTTGCTTTTTTAAAAAAATGTTTATTTATTTATTTTGAGAGACAGCATGCTTGTGTGGGCACTAGCGGGGGAGGGGCAGAGACAGACAGGGAGAGAGAGAATGCCAAGCAGGCTCCATGCTGTTAGCACAGACCCCCACACGGGGCTCTATGTCACAAACAATGAGATCATGACCTGAGCCAAAACCAAGAGTCAGACGCTTAACCAACTGAGCCACCCAGATGCCCCTGTGGATGCACTATTTCAAAGACAGCTGAGGCTTTAGGCTTTCCAAAGCTGGAAAATCTTTTTCTTTTCTTCTATTAAGTCAAAGGCTACTTCATTAATTATTAATGAATATTGAGACTTAACCAATAAGCACATGAAACAAGTGCTCACCATCATAAGTTAGAAGAGAAATGAAAATTAAAAGTATGACACAGCACCATATACCCAGTAAATGGCTAAAATAAAAGAGATTGACAGCAAAATATATTGGCAGGTATGTGGAGCAAGCAGAACTCACCTATATTTTGGGCAGGAATCTGAGGTGGTGCAGTTTCTTTGGAAAATAGTTTGACATTTGCATAAAAAGTTAAAATGAATCCACAATGTGACCTAACAACTATATGTATATACAAGGGTATTTACCAAGACGAATGAAAACATGTCCACAAAGAGCTTTGTGTTACTCTGTTTATAGCAGGTTGATGTATAATCACATAAAACTCGTAACAGCCTAGGTATCTCTCAATAAAAGAGTAGGTAAGTAAATGATTGCATGTTCACAGAGTGGAATACCATTTCAGCAACAACAAAAAAGCAGCAATGTTAATGAATCTCAAAACATGTTGAGTGAAGGATGCTAAGCACACAGCAATACATAGTGTGTGATTCCGTTTAAGTAGAAGTCTAGAATAGGCAACAGAATCTGTAATGTAAGAAATCACTTCCTTTGAGGGCAGGATGTTGACTAAGAGGGGATATAAGGAACTTTTGGCATGATGAAAATATTTTGTATCTTGGTGGGACAGTGGATTGAAATCTATGTTTCATATCTCTACAGTTTGATAAGTAAAGCTTTCCTTGGTAAAAATGGCCTTTGAAATGATTAAGTCTTACAGATCATAGGTAGTTTATGCTAAAAGAAACTGCTCTGTGTGAATTATTAAACACAGCCAAATACTCATGTGCAGATGAGCACAAAAACCCAGCACATGTATAGCGACTGGCCCATCCTGAGCTGTTACCACATATGACGAATAATGAGATACAGGGAAGATTTAAGCCTGAATCGTCTTTTCAGAAATCCTGTTAAAGGCCACTTTTTAGAAACTGTGAGGTGAAATCCCCCCACTTTTTTGTCCAAAGCACCCCTCATATGGAGTTTACTACCTGCTCCCCCAACCTCCTGCAGCATCCTGTATTTTTTCCCTGGACATCCTCACTAGCCAGATGTTCATTCAAAATTATAATGTCATCCCTTTGAAAGGACTCTGCTCAAAGAGATAGAACTCCCATGATGCCATGACAAACCCAGCTTGTGCAAAGGCAGTACTAATTTTAAAACTCAAGTGTTATGTCTGGTTTTTTTTTTTTTTTTTATTATTAACCTCTCCTAGAACTCTTCTGTGCTGTCATACATAAATCAGAGAATTATGAAAGAACTAGTCAAAGTGGCTGTTTCCTTCTAAGGCTGTAATTTGGCTCCATGAATTATTAATTATTAGACCGGTATGGCATCAGCTCCTCAGAACTCAATATAAATGTAAAAGGCACACCTTATCAGTTAGAATCTAAGGAGCTGAAGTAATGTAATTCTTACCGTTTAGTGCTCTGTGGTATGTTACAGGGATGTGGAATATTCAACCCATGAAACTTTCTGAAATAAAATAGGAAGTAAAGAAGGTATCTCTTTTTTTTTTATTTTAGTTACTAGGTTTGAAATTCAGTATAAGGAAGCAGATGTGGATTGCTTCAAGGGTTTTGATTGTTGTGAAGGATGCAGTTGTTTCATAGATGCTGAAGCAAATAACAGGACATGTAAAAGACTGTGGTTGAAGAAAACTGTCTGAAAGTAAAGCTTTGGAACATCTTGCATCTTTGCTGCTGTTAGGATGAAATAAATAATGCACCAAGGATTGAAGTTATGCTAAAGATAAGTTCAGTATTTGTTGAAAGCAGACATCCGATATAGTAAGTATGTTATTTTTCATATACGAATTATAGCTCTTCCAAGAAGCAAGAACTAAGAATATGTGGTCCTTGGGTTTTTGCTAGGATATTTAGCTTTAATACTTGATGAAGCTTTCCAGTCTTCTTTGGTTCTCTCTTAAATATATAATGCCATTTTATTTTAAAACCTTCTGCAGAAAAACATAGGAGCTTAAATTCTGTTCTTTTTTGCAAACACGAGATTAGTCTCATTTCATTTGCAGGATTTTTTTTAGCAATTTCTAAATATTTTAGAAGTTACCTCTACATATACACGTATCTAGCAAACTCAGACAACAATACTTAATCCATATGACAGATACCACATTGCTCAACATTATAATTTAAAGAAGGAAATTTCACTGAAGCTCTCATCTATCTAATGATTTTGAATTGGTGGTTTTTTCAATATGAATTCTACTATGGTAGAAATCTATGTTGTGGTTAGCTATGCTAAAGTTAATGTGTTATGCTTCAGTAGCTTAGCCATTTCTAAGAGATTATTTTAGAAATAATTATTTTGCTAAATCTCTGCAAAGTTTCATATTATTAATAGAAAATTCAGTAGCTTTATTACTTTGAGTTCTCTGCAGTGATCCTTTTGAGTTAAATGAAACAGACTACTTTAAAAAAAATAATTCTGTGGGGTTGCATTTGGTGCAGGAAAAATAGATAGTAAATTCATTCTATAAAAAATGACTTAACTGTGAAAATGACCTGGGAGATAAAAATACCTTGATTATGCTCTGTTGCTCCTCTCTAGCAGTTTTAACAAATTGACAAGTTAAAATTTTGCTTGAATCCTATTTGACGTTCAAGTATTAAAAATAGAGATGCTTTTCTTTTTAGGCCAGAGAGGCTAAGTGTCACACATTGCAGCCCTTGAAAGGTAAATGACAATGTATCAGAAACCATGAAAACTGTTATAATTTGAAGTATGCTTGAATGATAGCGTATATATCTAGAGAGTTTCCTGAAAGACAGAAATTATATCACATAATTATATGGCACATTAAAACAACAACAACAAAATGATGTCTCTCTTTTAGGGTGAAATAATTCATTTTCTATTTTAAATACATCGTTTTATGTAAGCAAAATTAGGGCCAAAAATGTATCAGAGTAACAATTACATGCAATTGTTTCATTGTTAATATGCTACTGTTTTAGACCCATTTACAATATTGGCCATGAACTATGATTAAAAATTTTGATAGTTTTCTGACTTTATTTTCTGTATGAGCAGTTGGCCCTTTATATTATCAGAAAGGGTTGGAAACTGTATAGATTTACTATAATGTGTTTACTGTAACACATAGGATTTTGCTATACAGAATGTGCTTTGGTTCAATATTAAAGCAAACTTTTCTTTACAACTGATACATTTCCAAGATACACTCTCTGTCCCATCTCTCTTGGCCACTGTATTACCAGAATTTGAGAGTTCCTTGAAACCCTTGGAAATAAGATTGGATCTGGACTTGGTCACAAATAATGGGTTCATTCTCCTTGTACTTTTGCTAACCAAATTTGACCCCCTACCTTCAGTTTTACCAGAGGTTTGCATTATGCATTTGGATTTTCAATGGAACTGTAGAATATAGAGGTAGGCTTTTTCATGGGTCAGTTTTGTAGATGAATCTTAAGTTTTCAGTTATCCAGTGAAAGATGTTAAGTTTAAAATCGATAATAATTTAGCAACAGGACAGCAGTTTGGAGAAAAGCAATTCGCAGAGAGTATCCTTTGGCCCAACCCAGGCATTATTCTACTAAAGAGCTATTGAACTGGGGAAGAAAAACTATTCCTTTGGTTGGAGCCCCTGCTGTTCCTGCCCCTTATCTGTGTCAGTTTTTCTGGGATCACTTTCTGTTCTGATTTTCCCTGGCTCTGGGTTAGTCTGTGGGGTTGGTCTCTAGATTTCAGATCTCTGGCCCTATTCAGCCATGATAAGCATTTTAATATTGTTCACTTGCTAGACCCTGTCTGGTGCTGTCTTTAAGTTTAATTTTACTTATGTAAGTTTTGAGCCATTATAACTTTTGTGGCCACAGTTTCAAGACAGCTCTTATGTACTGGATGATTTTTTTTTTAAATAAGAGATGTCTTAGAATCCATTTATTATTTCAGCCTGGGATTTGAAAGAGCTGATTTTGAAAATAAGCTGTGCTGCTTTCTAGCAGTTAATAGTTATATAAGTTCTCTGAGACTTTGTCTTTCCCTATTTGTAAATGAAGATATTACTAACTTATCTAATTTGATTATTGAGAAAATTGAATGAATCAATGCATATAAAATACTTTGTACTTGCCTTGCATGTAGTAAATGCTCAGTAAATTTATTACTGCATTCACGTATTGTACCAGCATGGTTTATGTTTTTCCAAATTCACTGCAATTAATTCTAGTTTAGAGTAATAAGGGATTTGGTCTGTTATATGGATTCTTAGTAGAGTAACCATGAATCTTATTTAAATGTATATTTATTTTTAATGAAGAGTAAAAATCAAATGGTTTCTGTCATTACCAACTCACCACATAATCATGCTGTGGTGGAAATCTACTTGTAAAAAGTAGCCTCCCATTTTTCTTCAAATAGAATCAATAAATGTGAGTGATTTCATTAGTTATGAAATACATCAAGGAGAAATGTAACAGCCTATATCAGGTAATATAATTTAATGTGGGCAGACAAACTGAGACTAATTATGGGGTTAGGTTTCCCAGGAAATATTTATATAATTAACTTCTACACTTCGAAAATCAGTCCTTCAAGGATTTCCGGATTCTGGGCCTTCAGTACAGTAGCACCTTCTCTCCTTCAAGACCTAACTTTTTCATAGAAGTTTCTTAGAAATACCACAATGAAGTATTTTTCTTACTGTAAACATTTCTATTGTGACAAAACCAGAAACTCGTTTCTATATTATTTTGAATTTTTTTCCTTTTTTTCGTAATATCCTTTTTTTTCCCCCTGAACTTCATTACAGGGTTTTAGAATCACGTTTACCACTGAATCTTCCCCTGCCACCTGATGTGTGTTTGTGTTTCTCTAGATAAGTAGATAAGTAATATAGCTCAACTTCTAACTGCTGCTTCAATAAGTTAAATAGATATAACATAACATAGATTTAATAATAACTTGATGTTTCCAAAATAATAATAAAATATTAATATTTTCTACATGGCTGTGTCTGTGCGATGGTACAAAAATCATGTCTATTATAAAAATTAAATATTTGGTAATATCTTGTGTCTCAAAGCAAAGAAACTATTTTTGTAATGAGTTTTATTCCAAGTTTTTCCACAACTACTTTGCAACTGTTTGAATTAAGCTGTATGTAAGAGGATAAACACCCCGTACTCTTGAACTTTACATTTCTTCTACTTCTTCTCCTTTTTTTTTTTTTTTTGTTTTTAGAGAGAGAGAAAACGAGTGGGAGGGAGGGAATCTTAAACTGGCTCCACACTCAGCGCCGAGCGCAATATGGGGCTCAATCCCAGGACCCTGGGATAAGGACCCGAGCCAAAATCAGGAGTTGAACACTCAACCAACTACACCACCTAGGTGCCCCTCCATCTTTGCATTCCTAAGTTAAGATATATTCTCCGCTTTTCTCTTCCTCCACCATCTTAAAATTAACCCCTTTTGAGGAAGCATTATTAAAGTTCTCTTGTACAATTTTTACATGATAGGTGTGAGTGCATCAAGAAACTAGCACAGAACATAGCACATGATAATCAGTCATTCAATTTTAATTTTTGTGCCAGGTATGTATACCAAATGTTACGATGAAAATGATCTGGCTGTTAACACTTTCATCAGTTTATATTTCGAATTAGTTTATTCTCCAAATTTTCCAGAATCGTGTTTTAAGAATTACTTCTTAGCTAGACTTTGGAGCGTCCGTTATTTGGATCTCTTGATATTAGATTAGAAGTAGACCTTGGGGATCATGTAGTTCATTACACAAATGGGGAGATAGTTATCAAAAGGCCTTGGAATGAAGGTCACAAAGCTTGTTAATGGTGGAGCCAGATACAGAGATCAGGTCTTCTGACTTGTTTAATGTCCTTTTTAGTGCAACATATTTCCTCAGAGATCAATAAACAGTTCCTTGCTGATATTCAGAAATTTCTCATATATTTGTGGATAATGGAGCATAGTGGTTATTTTGAGTATTACCCCAGAAGTTAAGATAACAGAAAGTAGTTTTTACTTGCATATGCTTTTGTGTGTAAATTATTTCACAACTTCCCACCTTTTTCCCCTCTAAAATAACAACAGGTTTCTGTTATTTCGGTTTTTCTAGTTTCCTCAAGTGGGATGAGGCATGGAGACAATCCAAGTAATTCAAGGGGAGGGAAGCAAATAAGAAAAAGAATGGTTTCATTTTTACTCACCTACCTACTGTGATGTTTTCTTCAGGGATTACAAGTCCATTGCTTCTATAGTTAATAGTTTGCTCTTCAGATAAGCTGCAAACTTTGTAGAGGTTAAAACTTTCAACATACGAGCGTGGCTATTTGTTCACCACAGTGCGTTACCAGGTAAACTTTAACTAAAAGCCCAAGAGATTGAATGTTTTAATCCTACAGAAGCAGTTTTGTTCACCAGCAAAATAGTACCTGGATTTTGAGTATTTCTCAAGGGAGCGAGGCTGGGAATTTAAAATATGTTAGAGCTCCTCCAGGGGGAAGGAACACCTGCTGGACTGTAATCTAATAAAACAGAATTGGACAAAGATGAGGTCTCTGACATATGCTGTCCTGGAACTGTACTTGAACAGCTCAAGCAGTTTTGCTTTGACAAACTGATTAAGACAACGGGCTTGTGGAAACTGCCTCACCAGGACAGCTGGACCCTGCCTTCCAGTTCTGCCCCCTAGGCCCCTTGCAGTTGAATTTAATGGGACTTTCCCTTGTCTCAAACATACAGTCTAAGGGCCAAGCTCCCTTATCATTTCTGTTTGCTAGATTCTCCCATCTGAGTTTAGGGATAAATATGAGGAATTGAGCCAAATGGAAATTGACTGAATGACATAGTGAAGGGGAATGTGGATTCAAACTTCAAAGGTTCAAATTCAAGCTTTTCCTCCTCCATCTCGTTGATTTTAAGCAAGCCTTTCAAACTCTCTTACCTCCACTGTTTTCTTGTAAAATGCAGCGATAACAGTTCCCACCTTTTTTATGGTTTGAGGGATTTTTTTAAAAGAATTAAATGTCCTCAGAGTATTTGAAAGTTCATACCCTTTGCAGGTTAATGGCAGTTGCAGTAGTTCCCTGTGTATCTTATTTCATGAATGGAGGACGGCCATAGTTTGCTTGGGCTGCCATCACAAAATAACACAAACTAGGTGGTTTAAACAACTGTAATTTATTGTCTGACATGTCCGAGGGCTAGATATCTGAGATCAAGGTTTCTACAGGGGTAGTTCCTTCTGAGAGATGTGGACAGTCTGCTTTGGGCCTTTTTCCTGGCTTCTGGTGGTTTGCCGTCGTGGTTTTATGTTCTTTGGCATATAGAAGTGTCACCCTCCTCTTTGCCTACATCTCCATATGGTATATCCCCTGTGTGTATGTGTGTATGTCCACTATGCCCATTTTAAAAACACACTAGTAATATTGGATCAGGGGCCCATTCTACTCTAGTATAAACTCATTTCAACTCATTAGGTCACATTTTGAGGTACTGGCAATGAGGACTTCAACACACGAACTTGGCGGAGAGGGAGAGATACCTCAACCCTTAATAAGCAACATAGGAAAATTTTTTTTTAATTTCCTTACTTAATATCCTTTTCACTGATAGGAAGATTTCAGATTGGCATAATGTTAGTCTGAGTCCTTCCATTCCTTCCTTCCTGCTTTCTTTAGAAGTCACAAACCACCTCCGAACACATTCAATTTATAATTTCAAAGTTGGAGAATATGCAAAGAGATCAGCGTTAAAATGAATGTTTGTAAATCAGCCTTAAAATATTAAAAGTGTAGGCTAATCTGACTGCCAACAACTATTTAGGTCAGTTTCTGAAAATCAGTAATGTACCCAAACCTCATGACAGTTTTTGTACTTTCCATTTTCAAAAACTTACATTTACGTTATCTCACTTAAACCCACATAGCTTCTGTTTGCACCCATATTAAAGATGTGGAGATTAAAGTTTGGAGGTGATGGAATGCCTAAGTTCACTTGGCTAATGCCTGGGCTATATACAGCTTGGATTACATTTTATGAGAGATTACAAATCTAAGTCTTGAGTTCTTTTACTCTCTTTAGAAAATGGGTGTAGATAGGTTTGTGACCCATATAGGTCTCAAATAAAGACAAATGAAATTATAGAGTGGATCCTGTAAGTGTGAATTGTTCACATAATACTATCTCAGTTTTTTTAAATTTTCTCACATCACATGTTTCTGTCTCATATTATCTATCACCAGTTGTCATTATGTCTGGGGCACTATGGCTCACATAGATTATGAAAAGAATTATTTCCTTTTTCTAAATCATTTTTTTTGTGTAGAAACCTCATGTGTTTGTTTTTATTGGTGCTGTAACAAATGATCACAAATGTAGTGACTTACAGGGCGCCTGGGTAGCTCAGTCGGTTAAGTGTCTGATTTTGGCTCAGGTCATGATCTTACCATTCATGGGTTTGAGCCCCATGTCAGGCTCTGTGCTGACAGCTCAGAGCCTGGAACCTGTTTCGGATTCTGTGTCTCCCTCTCTGCACCTCTCCCGCTCCTGCTCTGTCTTTCTTTCTCTCAGGAAAATAAATAAATATTAAAAAAAATCTTTAAAAACAAATGTAATGACTTAAAACAGTATCCATGTATCAGCTCACAATTTTCATGGGTCGGGAATGTGAGTATAGCATAGATCTCTGCTAAAATTGTCACAAGGCTGAAAGCAAGGGTTCAGCAAGCTTCCTTCTTCTGTATCTTCTTTCCTCCCTCCTTTCTCTCTTCCTCCCTTCCTGTCTTTCCTTCCTTCCTAAGCTATAGGGGAAAATCTGTTTCCAGGATTGTTTAAGCTGCTAACAGAATTCAATTTCATGTGATTTTAGGATTGGGATCTCTGTTTCCTTGCTAGCTGTTGTCTGGAGTCATTCTTAGCTCTTGAAGTCTTCTTATATACCATGGCTGATGATCCTCTTCAAAGCCAAAAATGATGGGTCAGGTTTTTTTCACACCTCTCTCTGCCCTTGCCTTCTGCCTCATTTCTCTGGCCTCATCTTATTCACATACATCTGATGGACTCTTCTACTTTGTCTTTTGCTTTTAAAGACTGGTGTGATTACTATTGGCCCAGTAATCATCCACAGTAATTTCTCTATTTTGAAATTAGCTGATAAATAATCTTAATTCTGTCTGCAAAGTACATTCATAATAGGACCTAGCTTCATGTTTGATGGAATAATCAGGGAATGGGAATCTTAAAGGGACATATTTAGAATTCTGCCTTCATATCCTGGGAAATGTTTTTTTGTATTAAGCATTTTTCATATTGGACATCAATATGCTCTCAAAATCATGTATTTGAGAATTTACAAAATACCTTCACGTTTCTTACCTTGCATTGTTTTCATGATATCTCTTGGGGCCGGAGATAATCAACCCATTTCACAGTTACAGAAACAAAGGCACTGGGCTTAAAAGTTTTTCTCAGATGTACTAGACTTGTAATTTAAAGCATATTGGAGTTCCTGGCCGCGTAAGGAACATCTGCTAGTCCTTAACCTGATTAAAGAGAAGGAGGCCTTTATTTTACTCTTCCTGTTTTAATTATTTATATAATTGACTTATTATTTCTTTATCCCTTCCTGACTTGTGAATCCTCACAGATTACAAATCAGATCCAGAATAGGTGAGGAGATTATTTGGGAGGGTAAAAATGCTTGGATTAAATACCAGGCTCTTTGGGAGTATAATACATATATTTCCAAGCTTTCTTTACTTGAGAGGACTTAGAAGCAATAATACTGCAGTAGCAATGGGCATGCCGAGCCTAGATCTTGGTATTTAAATGCCATTGTCCAAGGAATCCTTGGAGAAGTGGCTGATTCCAGGGCTGTAGCAGAAAAAGTACAAGATGAGCTTGGAGCAGCTTTGGCACCAAAGAAGTAAGGAAGTACTTGAAAGGATGGGGTCATGTCAGCACACAGGCACAAACATAGGAGAGCTCCTAAGGTCGAAAGCTAAAAAACTAGAGCAACCCAATAAACTGGTATAATAGTGAATTGTAGCCCATAGAATCAACGAAATATCCAGGAGCCAATACTGAGATACATAGATAAATAGGTAGGAGAGAATACACAGGTATTTCTCATGGAGGAATTCAATTGTATAAGGAATAAAGAAGATGGATCATCATCATTAGGAAACCATGGGATTCATTGTCATAGGCAAGGCCAACTGATGGATTCTAAAACTGGTGGATAAAAGTTTGAGGAAAAACAAACTTTTCTTACTCCCAAAGGATGCCCCACCCCAAGTATTTATTCTTTATAAAAAGGACAGTTAGAGCTTTACAGTAGAAAAACTTGGGAGACACTATCTGAATGAGGTGATCATGGTTACATCACTCATGCTGGGACATAGGGACCGTTACGTATCCTGACATGATACTCTGAAGGGCACATCACTTTTATTCTTGAGAAAAATATATAGCCACAATCTAATCAGGAGAAGATATCAGGCACTGTATAAAATTACTCAAGGGACAGTGTACAAAATTGTTTACTAGTACTCTTCATTATATTGTGTCATGGAACAGGAAAAGGACATTAGGAAAATACTGATAAAATCTGAATAAATTTTGAAGCTTGTTTCTTGTTTTGATATTCGCACTATATTTACACAGTTGACCCAGAGAAGGCTGGATGAAGAATACTTGGGAGTTCTCTGTACTATTTTTGCCATTTTTAGTCTAAAACAATTTTTTGTGAAATCTGATTCTTCTGCTGACTAGCTTTCTAATAACATTGCACACTTGCATAACCTCTTTAAGCTTCAATTTACATATCCTTAAAGTAGGCCTAACAACACAGAGACTGTTAGAGACACAGCATATGAAATATAACTTATATACCATAATCATTAAAAGCAGTGGCTTCAAACTCATACAGATGTGGTATAAGTACTGATTCTCCCATTTAAGACTGTGTGACCAAGTAAAACTTAACTGTTTATTAAACCTCAGTTTCTTTATTTTTAGTACTTACAGACTTATTGTGAGTTTTGAATATGATACAGCAAGTAAGCATTTATCAGAGTGTTTAACATATTGCTAATATTATTATATATTATTTTATAATAATATACTATTAACTAGTCATTTATATATTATATAATATTGCCTCTGTTACATATTTATGTTTAAAATTCTCTTTAATTAGATTTTAATTATTATGTGTTGACTCATGCATCTTTTTGAAAATGTGGTAAAATATATATAACATACAATTTGCTGTTTTAATAATTTTTAAGTGTACAATTGAATGTCATTAATTACGTTCCCAATATTGTACCACCATCACCACTATTTCCAAAGTTTTTCCTCACCTCCATAGGGAATCATTAAGGAATAACATTCCATTACTCCCACCCTGACCTCCAGATAATGTCTGATTTATTTTCTGTCTCAGTGAATCAGCCCATTCTGTGTATTTCATATAAGTAGAATCATATAATATTTGTCTTTTTGTGTCTATTCAGCATAGCTTTTAATTGGATTTCAATTCAGTAACTATTGCTCTAAACAGTATTTTCTATACTTGTATGATTTGGATGATGAGGAAAATATTTTGTTAATGGGTTGTTCCACAGGTTTTTGTTCATTTGCTTTTTTTTAGTTTTTAATTTATTTAGTATTTTGAGAGAGGGGGAGGGAGGAAGGGAGGGAGCACCATTTGGAGAGGGGCAGAGAGAGAGAGAGAGGAAGAGATCTAGGATCCCAAGCAGGCTCTACACTATCAGAGCAAAGCCTGATGTGGGGCTTGAACTCACAAATGTGAAAACATGACCTGAGCTGAAGTCGGACACTTAAAAGACTGAGCCCCCCGGTGCCACTTGGTCATTTGCTTTTTAAGTCTAATTTAATAAACAAAGATTCTACCAAGACATTATATGTGAAAAAGTTCATCATAATGTTATTAAATGTAACAAAATGAATTAAAACCAGAAGGGATTATAAGAAAATACTGCCTAATGATTTCTTGAAAGTAAGATAACGGGTAAATTTTATTTTTCTGCTTTAATTCATGTATTTGTTATTTTGAACATGTATTATTTTCCCAAAAGAAATATATAAATATAAGAACAAATTTATTTGATCACCTGATCAGAACTGTTATATATACTTAATTGTATAGCTAATATCTGAGTTAAAATGTTCAAACTACCTCCTAGAGTATTATTAGTCCTAATTTACTTGTGAATCAGCAAATAAATGTGTATATGATTATACTAGGAGGTGAACCAAGATGAGAAAAAAAAAATTGAATCTGGTGCTCTGGATTCTAGGACCTCATGTTAGTTTTTTGTTTTTGTTTGCATAAAGCAGATACTAAAAATCAAGCATCTGAAATGTTCAGTTCATGTGTTTGGTTCATGTGTGAGTATTTGAACCTGGTGGTTATAGATCAGCGTGATTAATCATGTAGCAGGTACATTTGCATGAAGAGAGAAGGCCCATGAAAAAGGAAGTTACTTTTAATTATAACATGTTTAGCTCAAAACAAAGAGGAATAAATTTTGAGATTAATCAGTTGTCAGACAGCTTCTGAAAAATAATATATATCTAAAGAATCATGTTGATATTTGACATATTTTAGGGTTTCTTTTTTTTTTTTTTTTCCTTTGTAAATCCATTTTACACACCACTTGATGTGTGGATCAACCAAGACCTGCTAACTTCTGAAAATAACTGCCGTAAATGTATCTCACTACATGGAAGAATGTCTTAAAACAGAGAAAAATCATAAAACAAATACAGAGAACACTGGAGTGAGAGTTTGGTGGTATGTCTATATTTTAGTAATTTCAGCCTCGTGCCTCATTTGACCACATTTGTTGGACTTGCTTCTTCATCTGTCATATGGTATGATACCCCTCTTTTGATCATGAAAAGGTAAAAATAGTGTGATATGTAAAAATTGATACTCTAAATAAGTCAAAATGTCAAATTTTGATGTCTGGTGGGTAACAAAGGCAATTATAAAAAGTTGTCCTTATCTCTACAAGGGAGATTCTCAAAAGAACAAGTATCTTATTTATTTTATTTTATTTTATTTTATTTTATTTTATTTTATTTTATTTTATTTTATTATTTTGTTTTATTTTATTTTTATTTTTTATGTTTATTTATTCTGAGAGAGAGGTGAGTGGGGAAGGGACAGAGAGAGAGAGAGAAGGATAGAAAGAATCCCAAGCAGTCTCCTCACTGACAGTGTGAAACCTGATGCGGGGCCCAAACTCAGGAACCTATGTGACCATGATCTGAGCCTAGACCAATAGTTGGACGCTTAAATGACTGACCCACCCAGATGTCCCATAAAAAGTATTTTAAAAACCAGTATATTGAAAGTTTAATCACTGTAACTGATAAATCTTCATGAAATAATCCATATGTGATATGTCTAAATTATTGACTACCACACCACGAATAATATATGTGTGTATATTATATATTCATTGTATGTATGTATCTGTATACTTCTACATACATAGGAAACATTTCTGATACATTTGTTTAAAATTACTTCATTTCTCAGCAGCGTGATAGCTCAAAAGGATTCGGATGAGCATTTTATAAAAAATACTGTTTTGGTAATAAAATACTTGAAACCAAGAAGCATTTATTTTTTGCCTTATTTTCATTCTGATCATAAGTAACTGTCTTATTTAAATAGTATATCACCAAATAAATATTTTCTGTACAACCTATGAGGGAGTTTGGAGTAGGGCATTGTTGTACTGATATCCTTAGAGCTACATATCCCTTGAGACCAATTACAAAGGTTCACAAGGTTGTTTTTATTTTGCTTTCTCTTGATGCCTTTTTAATGAGGCCTCCCAGTAAACAGCAAGCATGATACTTTCTTGCTGGAGACCTGTCTGCCGCCTTCAACCATTTATTACTAATACATCTGGGAAATGATTTATAAATTAAATATTAGGAAAATGTACTTTAGAAAAAAAAGTAGTAAGAGGTATAATTTATAATTCTCATTTAGGGAAAGTCATGCCAGCAATTTGCTAATGGAAGGACACCGAGAATCACTCTTGGAAACATGGTTGTGGTTTATGTAATAAATAGAGGTTGTAGATGAAGGGAATCTTCAGTGTATATATTTGGGCATATGGTTCATTTCAGTAAATTGTTAAGACACAAGTTCCCAATTTTTCTCAGAATGACACACTGGAAAAGTAAGAAAGAATAAAGAACAAAAGACAAAAATACTATGTTGATTAACAGCAAGTGAAAATAGCTTCATCATAGTATCGAATGTGATAATGTCACTATCATCTCAGTTTGAATTAGAAGAGATTTTAGAGGCAATTTTAGAACAGTCCTTTCATTGTATAGATGGGGAGACTGAGACCATGCCTGTTTATAACTTACTGAAGATTTCATAATGTTAAACACTACGCTTTGAATGTTATTTTCAAGACTTACTTTGTAATTTATTTTTGCACATATATGGTAGATTTTGTATCATAGAAAACTGCTCTTCAGCTAATCAGTCAGATTAGATCTTTGCATTATGAGAATATCTTTCACATCTCTATCATTAAAAGCAAATGAACTGTACCTGTGTTTACACACCTAAAATTTAAGGGGAGCAAAATTATAGCTTTGGGTTCATCTTCTCAAATCTTATGAATTTCAGGGAATTAAGGCACACTACTCATCTTGTAGAGTTTATTTAACAAAAACCTTTTTTTCCTTTTTTTAAAGTTCTGAAAATTTCCAAGTGTCTTTTCATTCCTGCTTTAAAGGTTGCATATAATAATTTTAAATATATATAAAAGAATTCTTAACTATGGACTCATAACTTTGTGGTCAACATTTATTTTCAGATCCCATTTCAATCTCTTTTATTTCATTTCTGCAAGAATATTTTGGCTGCATTTCAATATGAATTTCAAAGAGATAAACATGTTTCATGAAACCTATTCTCTATTTGAAAGAAGAATGCACATATATTATGTATTTATACATTATACATTTATGAAAAAGTATGCATATGTTGAAATATATATTTAATTTTTATTTTCTGTATGTTTAAATATTTACAAAAACATTTTTATCTAATTTAAAAATAATTTATACACATACATTCCTATAGGGACATTGTCTTCTTGCTCTTTTGACCTCTGAACTGATAGTTTCTGCAGGAATTAGTTCACTGGCATGGCTTTGTCAGTGTCTAGTCACCACATCATGATAGGATTCGACTGGATCACTGATAAAAATTCGAGTATTGGAGAAGGATACACTAAGTTAGCAATATCATAGTTTCATCATTTGGTAGTTTTATGGATAGTCTTTAATCTACTGTTGGCTAATGAGAAACATCAGAAATAAGTACATTTAAACATTTATCTGATTTAAATCATGTTCTTTTTGATAAAATGCTATCTTGGTAAGTGTAAGAAGACAAAAGACCCTCAAATGAACTTTGTGGGACAGACATTGAAAATCTGTGTTGACAGCCCGCCTCTGATTCAACCTTCTGACAACATTTACAGTTAGAAGAGAAAAGTATTTTCTAAGAGTCAAAGTTTTTAGATAAAGATTGTTACAGAGGCATAATAATTCCAAAAGATTTCCATCTTCTAACAGTCTCTTGAAATTAATGAATAAAGACAATGGCCTTCTATTCATCTAACTACCACATCAGGCAGTAGAAATAGAAAATGATCTAAAATTAATCCCTTCTCTTGACAGTTGTGAAATGGTAATCTTCCATTTTTATCCTCTCAGAGGATATTTGAAGATACCTTTCTTACTCTCCTGTTTTCATATTCTCTCCCATATCCTCATGTATTATATAGCCGATTTCATTGCTGGTAGCCAAAATAAAACTGCTGTGGAAAACAAGGGCGAAAACTGCTGTGGAAAACTGGGGTTCTGCAGAATGTGTCAACAATAGAAGTCAATTCAGATATATTTTTTTATGTTATTGCTTTATAATACATGTCCTTTACTGAGATCTCAGAAATCAAAGACTAGGTCAGTTCATTCATGTGAATAAGTTTAGGGATAAATTAACTCTCTGTGTTTTCATATTTAAGAAGCTGTAATTCAAGATGTAGTGATATCTTGGTCAAACAAAACTAAATGTTGTTTTTACCAATGTGTGGTATTAATAAAGTTCAGAACTATTCCTTAAGTCCCTAATTAGTTTAGCTGTGCTTTTGTAATTTTTGGTGTTCAGAGTAAGCTCCAGTCTACCATTAAAATGGTGGTGATAATGTGACCAATCTCCACCTTATTATTTAGTTAACTTGCAAACTGACTTGGAGACACATATTTATTTCTGTACAAATATTGATTTATTTATTATAATACCTAAAAGCATAAACTAATAAAATCCTAATTAAGTACATTTGTTCTGGAGAAAGACAAGTTGCAACCTTAGATTACTCCGTTTAGTTTTATGCAATACCTTTTCAAAAGGTAACTTTATTTTAGAAACTGAGAGTTCCACAGTGCCCTTTCCTATCATTCACTAAACTAATTGCTTTCTTTTTTTTTTTTAATTCTAAACCTTCCCCCTCCCTCTTCCTTCTTCCTTCTTCCTTCTTCCTTCTTCCTTCTTCTTCCTTCTTCCTTCTTCCTTCTTCCTTCTTCCTTCTTCCTTCTTCCTTCTTCTTTATTCTACTATGGAAAAGTAAGTCACTTGGAAAAGATACTGAGTTTCTTTATTTTGCATATGTCATATAAATTTCATTGTTGTGTGCCTCTTTACCTTTGATTCTGCAGTAGTTGCATTTTGAGGCATATTTTTCCCTTTTCAATTTAAATACAACTTACATACTGTAAAAAAAAATCTGAAGTGTATAGCTCAATATATGTACTCATTTAGCCATCACCCAGATCAAGATTAATCTGTTTTCACTGACTGAGGAAAGTTCTCTTTTACCTCTTCCTAGTCAGCACCTCCCTGTCCTGAGACATGTGCTCTTCTGACTTCTGTCACTCTAGTGATTTTGTCTGTTTTTGAACTTCATATACATAGGATCAGAAAAGAATGCATTTTTTTGCATCTGTCTTGTTTTGCTCCATGTAATATTTTTTGAGATTCATCCATGTTGTTACATGTATCAGGTGTATGCTCTTACCACTATGTCCTTACCCACTTGCCTGGTGATGGACATGTCTAAAACATACTTCCACATGTATTTCTCCTCAATTCTGTCAGTTGTTCATACCCATATGGGGTAGTGGTTTACTTTTCTATTTCTCGTGCTATGAAAATTATTTTTAAAAACCTCAAAGCTGTGTTTAAATGTTCTTGAAATCTCAGAAACTATCTAGAAAGCACAGACTGTAAGACAGATGATTTAATTATCTTGTGTATATCTGCATGGCATAGTTGTACCATGTGGCAAAATCCCCTCCCTTGGTGACCACTCATTTTCCTTTTTATATTACCTTTTATGCCCTACCCTGCCTACTTTCCAAAGTAGAAGTCCTTTGACTTTATTTTTCCTGATTTCTGAGAATCTTGCATATTTTGGCACCTAATAGATACTAAGTGATGTTTGATGAATTGATACATTTCACTTAAGGATTTCAGGTATTTCATAGAGATGTGTTCTCATTAAATATACAGCAAATACTTTATTATTTTTTAACATTATAATGAAAATGCTAATATAATTAGATCTTTTAAACAAAACACCAAAGGGAAAGGGTTAAAGGATTCCTTTTTTAATTGTCAGAGTTGTTTAAAATTATTTTATATTAAAAATACTATAAAATAAACTACATACTTTGATATTTTCCTAAGTATATGATCATTTTTATGATACCACTGGAAACTGATTATTGCATTGTATTCTTTTAATTTTTACAGCTTTTTGTTTCTTTTCTCTCATACTTCTATCATATCTCATTGTGTTTTTATATTTATTTTTATATATATTTTCCATATTTACTGTCACTCAAACCTTCTGATTTTTTGCTTTTGATTTCCTTTTATGATATCCAGTGAATAACCATGTTAGAATCAGCATAAAATTTTTACTCTCTAAGCTCTCAAAGAATCAAGTCCATGGGATTTGGTTTATGTAGTATATAAGATGTGTTTAGAGACCATTCCTACTGAACTGAGGTCAGATGTTAGCAGGGAGTACTTCTTTAGCATTTAATTTGAATTCAAAATAATCAACCTGTTCAGTACTTAGTTTAGAAAGAGCATTAACATTGACTAAACATTCACTCAATGCAGTTAATCAGAGACTCTCCACAGATAGTCAGTGCTTCTAGAAAGTCCGTGTTTTTCCTCTGGAAGTCTCCCCTCATTTCCATATCCTGCTGTTTTCATTACAAGCATACATTCAGTTTCAACTGTAGATCCTTCTATTCTTATTTTTCTCTTTTACGTTTTATTTAATGCATTTACCCTTACTTTGAAGTTTGTACATTCTTTGTTCCAGGTGTGTGTGATAATCTTTAAAAATAAAATAAATTTAATATATATATTTTTATATATTATATATATAAATAAAATTTTATATATATGTATATATAAAA
This sequence comes from Neofelis nebulosa, assembly GCF_028018385.1. Lineage (NCBI taxonomy): Eukaryota > Metazoa > Chordata > Mammalia > Carnivora > Felidae > Neofelis > Neofelis nebulosa. The sequence goes on along the minus strand of NC_080785.1, from coordinate 125,383,652 downwards.
TATTTTTAAGATTTTATTTTTAAATAATCTCTACACTTGGGGCTCAAACTTATAACCCCAAGATGAAGAGTCGTATGCCCCACTGGCTGAGCCAGCCAGGCACCCCAATCCTTATATTTTTAATATCATATTCATTTTTAAATTTTAATATATATATATACATATATATATATGAATATGTGTGTATAGTTTTTTAAATTTTTTTAATATTTATTTATTTATGAGATAGAGCATGAGCAGGGGAAGGGGCAGAGAGAGAGGGAGACACAGAATCTGAAGCAGGCTCCAGGCTGTGAACTGTCACCACGGGGCTCGAACCCGTGAGACAAATCATGAGATCATGACCCGAGCCCACGTTAGATGCTTAACTGACTGAGCTACCCAGGCGCCCCAGTTTTTGTTTTTTTAACATCAAGAAATTAGACTTCTCAAATGTGGGTGTCCTAGGCCTTTTATGTTAAAATGAGAACATTGTACTTTCTCATGACTATACATCAATATTTGGTACGGTTTAACTGAGTTAGTAAATAATTGATTACATTTCAGTAACAGTTTTTTTCCTGCATTTATACATCTTTAAATTAGTAGTTAAGATGGAAAGCTCTGGAATCACACTGCTTGAATTTGAATCATAGATACAGTACATGGTATTGTGTGGCTTAAAGCAATTTACTTAAATTCACTGGAACTTTATTCATTTATAAAAATGATTCTAGAACCTACCTCATAAAGTTCTTATGGTCATTAAATTAGACTCTACATTCAGAGAAATAATCAGCACTCAAAATGCTAGCCATTATTAGTACTGTTCCAAGCACACGAATCATTTTTCAAAATATGTATAAGATTCCATATGATCATACATATATGTGTATACATATATATATATATAGTAAAATACATATATATATATATAGTAAAAAATGTAATATGTGAATGGAATTAACTTATTGACTATTTTCTGTAACTGAAATTACAAAGGGGCTAAATCTTTTCACTCATTTTGGTTCTTGTATCCATATTTTAGCTGATCCAAGGTGAAATGATAATAACAGCCATAGAAAAATTGCTTCTTGACTACAAATAATGAGATACTACAGTTTAAATTACTTCAACAATGGTGCTGATTGAATCATTTCTCATCTGCTTATTTTCAGAATCCAGATATTACCTCTAAGCATAACAAAAGAAAACTTAAAGCTCCCTTTTTGAAACACTAAACACTAAGCTTTTGCTATTGGGCGAATGCTTTAGGTGTGAAAGAAAGATAAACATTGAATTTCTTGGACATAGAGGTGTCTCATCCTAAATTCTTTACCTTTGAAAAATAAAGTTTTCTTAATATGTTTCTCATTCTATAATGATTTCTGCATGAAGCTCTGCATATAAAAAATATTCAAATAAAGTTTCTTTTCTTGAGGACCTAGTAATCTTGGCTACAGTTGGGGATTTTGTTGTTGTTGTTGTTGTTAAACATTTCACATTTGTGATGCTAGCAATTCAGCGTTTAGCCTAATCCCTATATATATATTTTTTCAACGTTTTTTATTTATTTTTAGGACAGAGAGAGACAGAGCATGAACGGGGGAGGGGCAGAGAGAGAGGGAGACACAGAATCGGAAACAGGCTCCAGGCTCCGAGCCATCAGCCCAGAGCCTGACGCGGGGCTCGAACTCATGGACCGCGAGATCGTGACCTGGCTGAAGTCGGACGCTTAACCGACTGCGCCACCCAGGCGCCCCGCCTAATCCCTATATTGCATCCAGAATTATATCCGTGTTATTAAATGGGTGTCAAGGATGTCAGAGACTTAAATCTCCCTCTTAACATGAACAATAGGGATGGTGCCTGTAGCATATTATTGATAAATGGCATGGAGACATGGCTGGCAGGTGGTAGATGTAAGAAAGTCCCAACTTGGGGAATTTCAAGTTTTTCTAATAATGTAGGATAGCTGGTGGGTGCCTTTGACATACCAGAGAAGTCACTTGAATTATTTATATAGGTGTTTTATCCTATCTATTAGAATGGAGCACATTTACGTGTTAGTTTCTTCTACACTGCTTAGCATAGGACCATGTACTTAGGTTCCACATAAATATTTCTCAAAAAAATAGAATAAGCCTATTAGATTTAAAAAGGACAATGAGATAAAAAGGCTACTTGAAAAGAATATAAGAACACATATGGCATATATGCATTAAAGTAATAAGTAAAATGATTCTTACTAAAATATTAATGGACAGTTATGTTTGGCTGGGGATTCAAATGATGACACTTTTCTTTGTCATTGTATCATTTTTATTGTGATTATTTATTATTGATATTGATACTCAGAAATAAAAGAGTATACTTACAGGAGATTCAAAAGAAAACCTGAGAAACATTAAGTGTAGAAGATATCAATAAAGTTTTGAAAAATTAATTACAAAAAAAATGGTCACATCTACACCTTCAGAGAACAACATTTTAAAATATATATTTAATTTTTCCTGGAGTATGGAAAAAGAAGAAAATTCTTATTTTTTTTATAAAGCCGTGATTTACCATAATACAAAACCAAAAAATAGGTGCCAAAAACAGCACAAAAAGAACACTTCAGATCAGGTATTTAAGTATATAGATTCAAGAATCCTATTTAGAACCAGCAATAATTTGTTTCTACATTTAAAGAAAAATATATAAAGGAAAATAATAAATGTTGAGTGAATTTTGTTAGAAAATTCTTCCAGTATTTTAAAAATGAGAACCAGTTCCCTCTTCATCTAAATCTTTATTGCCAACATGTTAAATGTAATACTAGTATAGATTTAGTCACTTTCTAGTTTGGTAACTCGTTTAATGAGCACCCCAATCTTAATCCTGTAGATGAGGTATTCTGACTTCTCAGATGACATAAAAGACTGTCACCTAATCAGACATTTTAGTGTTAAATGTACTCTTCCATCTTTCATACTGAGAGCCTGCTGTCTGTTATGTGGCCCCTATCCTTAGCCTTCTCAGTGTGAGTGGCCATTCCAGGATCAGCCATATTTTGTAAAGTATTGATTATGTTGGCTTGTAAAGGCCTTATAATGTTCTCCCCGCATCAAACCTGTGCTTTCTGAATGAGAGAACCATAATAGCTGTGAAGCCTCCTGGTAATCTATATGAATTTTATAGAATTGGAATTTATGGATCAGCTTTGTAATAGTGCAGAGTTTCATTGGGCTTAACCAGGTGTGGGAAATTGTCAGGTGCTTTTGTAAAGTCATAACATTTTCAGTAAAGGGATGTATTGGATCATTTTATAAGAAAGAAGAAAATGGGTTCAACACATCACATTATTTTTAGTCTAGTAATAAGGGAAGTAGTTTTGCTTGGTATACTTCTCCGTATAGCAAAGCAAAGCAATGCTTTGCTTTGACAGTCTGCTAGACTAATTTCCTTTGCTTTTACCTTTTTCTTTCTTTTTTAAAATTTTATTCTTCTATTAATAACATAATTTCTATGGATTTAATAACCTTCCTAAGCACTGTGAAACTCCATTTATATGTTGTTGCTGTTGGCCTTTTTTACTTTTACCTCTTCTTTGAATTTTGTTTATAACTTAGATTGGTATTGTCTAATTAGAGTTTTGGATTTCACCACATTTTCCTTCTTTAGTACCAACTCTGGAAGCTTAATAACCAACATTATAACCTATGTTGGTATTACTGTATTCTTGATATTTTTACTGCATGGATTTCAATAAAAGGTACATTAGGGGTGAGAATTATTTAGTCATTTATCATCTGTTTAACAAGCATCAGATTCCATGTTTTGGGACTTTTAAGAGACATATACAATACCAGGATCCCATCCTTACACAGAAAACAATCTCGTGAAGAGACAAATTAAAAAAAAATATTAAGCACATATTGATTTACATAATAAAAAAGAACTTTTTTTTTTTCAGTGAGGAGCTCATTCTCTCATAATGTCATTCTTTATCACGAGTCACTGAAACCCTCCAAAAAGAGTAAGATGATTAAATTTAAGAATTTATAGATTATGTCACTTCACATTCTGACTCTACCATGTATTGACTTTGTGACCTAGGGAAAATTTGCTTCATTTGGCTATGCCATCAGAGTTTGTGTCTTTAAAATGGGGGTAATAGAAATACCTGCCTAATGTGACATATGTGATATATAATGTGAATGTTCAAATGTACATAAATGATAGTTGGTAGTTAATTCACCCATTTTGTGTTACAGATGAAAATATTGACTTATCATAGGTAGCAGGATGCCCACAGCTGGACTACCTTCCTCCCTTAGTAGATATATTTGTTGACTCTTACATGCTTCCTCATTTGAGTTCCCAGTTGGCTACTGATTCTGAAAAGACTATGTGATTTGTGATGTAAAAGTGGTGTCCTGACTTACTCCTGCATTGGGTTTGCTGCTTTTACCAGAAATCTCATAGTTTGATAACTAACCTGGCAAATGTGTCATAAATAATGGCTTCAGGTGCCTACTGTGTGACATGTTGCCCACTCCCTTTCGTTATTTATCTGTTCTAGACCCGACAGAGGCACATTTTGTTTCCATAAAACATACTCTCCATTTCTCCTCTTCCCTTCTCTTTTCACTGTTAAAGCAACTGTAAGTTTGTGGATATATGAGAATAAGCCCATCAGGAGTGGAGAGGATGTAGCATGTCCTGTCTAGGATTTATTTGTCCATAGTCAGATAGACAGTTGGTGGCAAATCAGGAGTAGAATCCAGTCCCTTGTTAATCCAATACAGTATCTGTTGTATCATGAGTCAACCAAGAACATTAACAACTACATTTTGAGCTGATTTCAGAGAACACACAGTCAATCCCACAATCTCAGTCAAGCTTTGAATTCAGAAATACTGAGTTTGCACTAAGCTCTTTCATGCTTTGCTCTGGGGTCTTGAGCAAGGTGGTGAACATCTACTGCCTTGTCATCCTCTCGTGTTAATAAACTGCCAGCAGACTGCTTGGGAAGTGATTATTAAAACAAACAAGCAAACAACTAACAAACTGAGATTTGAGAAACCTCTAGCAAATAATATTTTGAGAGTATTTACAAATACTAATAACTAAGACACATGGTTTACAACATAAAACTGCTTACAGCTCAGGTACTGAAATTACTACTGAATCATTAGCTACAAAGGAATTTCCTCCAGTAGCCAATGTTGCCTTCCTGCCCTGTAATACGCTGCTTACCATGGTCTAGTGTCAGCATAAAGCTATAGTTTGGCAATTGCATTTGTGTATTTAATAAAGTTGATAAAGTTTGATAAAGTTTAATAAAGTTGATGAAGCTGAAATAAAGAATCAGTAAAGAGATTCTACTTTTGTAAAGCACATCCACTGTTTTAGCAAAAGGAAATCCTTCAACATTTCTGATTTATAGAAAACAGGATGTACTATATTAAGAAGAAATAACACATGATATGATACCTGGGACATTGAATTGAGGAAAATAATCAATATCATTTTTAATCAGTGTTGGTCTGGAATGTGAAGGAAGGGAATAATTTAAACTGCATGATGTTTCTATTAGTGTTTAGACAATCTCAGGAGATGAAGGAATCCTTAGACCCATAGGATGAAAGAAGTTTTGAGTCTTTTTGCAAAACAAAGGACACTGATGCCCAAAGAGATAAAGGATTTCCTTTAGATCTTGTGGTAAAAGTAGACCTGTTTAAGTTTGCTTCAGGATTCAGAGGTAGAATTAATAGGTAGGAGTTAAATGGCTACATGGTTAAAATTTTAAAAAGAATTTTTAGAAATTGGATATTTCCAACAATGGGGAAATGCTGCTTTGAATAATAGTGAACGTTCTGTTGTTGCAAGTGATCAATCACATAACATATAACCTCCTGACATGAACTATGTACCAAAATTCCATTGGATAAAAGTCTCGAATGGTTAACCTGGAAATCCTACTCTAATATAGAGTTCAGTGTCTTAAAATATTCAACTTCATTAAGATTTTATAAACTTTTAAAATAAATAAAGTTAATAAAGATCTTGGAATGTCCTACAAAAAAGTGAAGGTGTGGGTGGAAGGATTACTTCTGGAGATTCTCATGTATTCAGGATGTAGCCAGCATTTATTTGCTCCTAGGCATGGGATGGAATAAACTGATCTCCTTAAGTCCCTTCCAGCTCAATGATTCAAAAAATTCTGGCATTTTAGTGAAATGTAATATGGATGACATAATATAACCTAGGAAATAGAAAAGTCTGCAACTAAAAGATAAAGCACTTATATGTCAAAAAGCATTGTGTGAATAAATCTAAAATGTAATTTTGAACCAATTTTCAAAACTCCTACTAACAATCATAACATAGTGTCATGCAGAAGATGATGAGGAGCAAAGGATATGTTAAGGCAATGTGCAGATAACCAAATGTCTTCTTGTATTAAATGAATTCACCAAATCTTTAAAGGAATAATCATATGTATCCAAATGTGAGTGGTTTCCAGGATCTATGTCTATCTCCCTTACCAATATATACAAACATAAGCACACACATCAGCTCAAATATTTATTTCCCTTATGGTTTCATGACATTAAGTGTTTTTTTTAATCACTGCACTTGATGACCATAATTTTGAGTTGCAGGTTGAATAGTTCTAAGGTGTTGATTTTGCCAAAAGTCATGGTCGCTGGGCAGCATGGTGTTTGGAAGACAGCCTGGTGTGTAGTTTTGGAGAGTTTGTTGATACTCTGCAACAGTACAGGTAGTCATTATGTCTGCATGCCTATAGCTGGTGCTGTTGGTACCCTGCCCATATACATCTTAGTTTTAATTGTGTTCCTGAAGTCTTCCAACCACTAGTATCTGCAGCCATGTTCGTAAGGTCTCTTTTTTCCTGGTATGATGCCAGATTGTGCTGCTCCTGTGTATAGCTGAGGTTTAAGTGCTGAGGATTAATATCCTCTAGGAGTAGCCCTCAACCAGTGGCTCTAAGTGGTGCTGTATCAGTACCCCAGGACTCTTACTCTTCAGGTGGGATAATTCTTCAAGGTGTATTTTACAGCACTTCCCAGAGGTTCTCCGTGAGCTTGTCCAGTGCACTCACTGCTTTCATAGAATATTCTTTATTGGTTGTTCTCACTACCCTATAGTGTTTCCTTACTTCTTTTCTGGCATTGCCTGCCCTTCCTAAATAAACTAGTTTTGTTCTAATACTTGTCTTAGAGTCACCTTCTGGAAGAATCCAATCTAAAAGACATCCTGCACACCCTGGTGGTAAGAGCAAGTCCTCCTGAAAGGGTTGATGGAACCAGCCCTTACTTTAGGGTGCATTACAATCCAGTCTCTGTTCAGCCACCTCATATCACCCTAATAATCAACATCTCGTAATAATCAACACCTTGTTATCAAGAGCTAGCAGGGAGTGAGCTTGAGGATATCCTTAAGAGGGTTTTATATGTTAAACTTAATTTTCTTTTTGTGCTTGCTAAAATACACAGCACAAGACAGCCCTTCAGGCCCCTTCATATCTTCACTGGGCATAACACTTGTGTTCTCACCAAAGTCTTAACATCAAAGGAAGAACAAACACAGAGCTCATTTACAGTGTAACTACTGAGTACTGAACATTTGCTAAGGCAAAATGCTAAGGACTTTATAACCTATATCTGGCATTTTAGTCTTTGTCATCTTTGGAGGTAATACTGTTATTCTCATTTTACTGATGAGAAATGATAGTCACAGAGAGATTCAGTAATTTGCTTGATACCTAGCAAGTAAGAGGCTTTTAATTTTTTTTTAACTTTTATTTATTTTTGAGAGAGAGAGAGAGAGTGAGAGAGAGAGAAAGAGCAAGTGAGCATGAGCAGGGGAAGGGTGGAGAGAGAGGGAGACACAGAATCCAAAGCAGGCTCCAGGCTCTGAGCTGTCAGCACAGAGCCTGATGCGGGGCTCAGGCTCAAGCTCACAAACCATGATGAGGTCATGACCTGAGCTAAAGTTGGATGCTTAACTGACTGTACCACCTATGTGCTCCAAAGCATTTGGACTTTTAGATGTCACTTATAAAACCTGGCATGTGAACATTGGTGTACTTGATCAATTTGTGCTCCTAACCACTAACTCTTCCTGCCTCTGTAGCTAACTTATATGAACAATTTTTTTTTAATCTGTATTCTGAATATGGTGAAAAAGAGGAAAGGGGAAATAAAGATAGTCACTAGATGGCTCTCACCAAAGATAATGTTAAACAGACTTGGGGAGGGTTATTGTAGTTGAAGATCACTTCCTGGGAAAAATAGGGAGAGCAATGCTGAATTTTTAGACCAATTTGTGTTACCTACTGAATCCTCTCTGTCCTTTGCTATGAATTCCAACCCCATTTCCATTCAATCATATCCTCTTTCAAACTTCTCCAATATAGAAACAGTTGTAATCCAGGGCCTTTGGTTTCAGTTCTGTTAACTGTGTATGTGTTTATAAAATAGGGAGTCTAGGGGCGCCTGGGTGGCGCAGTCGGTTAAGCGTCCAACTTCAACCAGGTCACGATCTCACGGTCCGTGAGTTCGAGCCCCGCGTCAGGCTCTGGGCTGATGGCTCGGAGCCTGGAGCCTGTTTCCAATTCTGTGTCTCCCTCTCTCTCTGCCCCTCCCCCGTTCATGCTCTGTCTCTCTCTGCCCCAAAAATAAATAAAAAACGTTGAAAAAAAAAAATTAAAAAAAAAAAAAATAGGGAGTCTGAATTTGATAGTGTCCAAGGTTCCTTCCATTCCCAGATGTTGTCTTCTTCACTGTTCTTAGAACACAGAGACCTCTTTTCATTTAAATGAGTTGTAATAGCGAGATCTATTTGGATTTCTAACAACTATATCAGGAAAACAAAAAAAGATTTGGATCAGTTTTTATAATTTAAAGCCATTGTTCAGCCAACTGGTTTCCCCTGCCAGTGCCACCTTCCCTATAGTTTCTTGGTATTTCTGATCTGAAGTGGGATACAGGAACTTATTTTAGCATTTCATGAACCTCTATACATATTCAAAGTAATTTAGAATTTTAGAGGCATGACTTCAGCTCATTGTCACAATGTTTAGAGATCTTTTGACATAAAGGGAGAGCTGTTAACATCCTGCTGTTCCTAGTATTTGTAAAGTGGTTTCAAAGGAATGATTTATCATGTGAATTGATAGAAGGATCATCAGGTAATGAGATAGATTTCCTGAAAATTAGTGAGTGCTGTGTTGTCCAGGAACTAAACTTGTTTTATCCTTATTTGCCACCTGTCCTGTGTTTCTAGTGCCGAATCTGATTTCCTGTTCCAAACTGGAAAAAACAGCATTGCCCTCTTTTTCGAATTGACTTTGGATTTTAGCATGTAAGGTGATGCCATTGTTTGTACTGAAATGAACTTTGAATGAACTCCTACAGTAATGAACTGATAACCAATAAAATAAATAATTGATTCATCTCAAAACAATCTAACTCCTAGAGGTGGAGTGCCTGAGAAGCTTCTGTTTAACTGCCCTCTAGAAAGCCTCTCAGGTTTTAGCCTTTCCTTCTTACTTTTTTTTCCAAATGAATGATTTTTGACAAACAGACTCCTAAGGGCAGTCAAGTGTCAAATACAAAGTTATGGCTGGTGTAGCTGCCTTTGGGATCACATGCTCCATTTATTCATTTTAGAAAGCTCAGATGCACAAACATGTGGTGCCATTTTGTGTGCCTGTCAGTTTAGTGCATTTAATGAACATTGATCATGCTCATTCAGACACATTTCTCCATCCTGCAAACAAGTCAGTCGTTTCTGAAAGATGTGGTAGAAACTTTCCTTTTCTGCAAACAGCCTCAGTGAAGTACTTAAAATAAATAAATAAATAAATAAATAAATAAATAAATAAATAAGACTAAGACATGCCTTTAATTTCACTTAAAAAAGAAAGTTAATTAAAAAATTTATTCTGGTTTTATCAATATGAATCTAGTATTTACTTAAAGTTTGAATGACTTTGAAAGTCATTAGATGGCTGTATGATTATTTCACATTTTACAGCATTGTTCAAAAAGTGATTTTTTTGTTCTTTTTAAAGTTATTCTTTCAATTATAAAACTTCCCACTTGTTCATTTTACCATTTATAAATTGTGTTGATTACATTGATGAATTGGTGCCAGATTTATTATCCTACATTATAGTGAGAAAAATACTTTTTTCTTGCCATTTGATTTTTTCATTCTGTCAAAAATCTCATAAAAGGAGTAGTGTAGCATCTTATAATTGGAAGACACTGTGTTTTTTTATGAGTGATATTTTTGTTTGCTATTCAGTTATTATTAGGAACAAATTTTAAATACTGTTCAATTACTTTGCCCCAGTTAGAGGTGCATTATACTTAGAAATGATTTGTTCATAACTGTTGTTTTGGGAGATGGGCCCCTGGGTAGCTCAGTCAGTTGAGCAGCCAACTCTTTATTTCAGTTTGCGTCATGATCCCACTGTCGTGAGAACTAGCCCCATGTCTGGCTCTGTCCTGAACATGGAGCCTGCTTAAGATTCTCTCTGTCTCTCCCTTTGCCCCTCTCCCCTGCTCACATTCTCTCTTTCTCAAAAAAAAAAAAAAAATGTTGTGTTGGGAGAATATCCTAATAAGTTTTTGGAAAGGGCTAAGTACATTTACATTATTCTACATGTGTTGTTATTTCAATGTTTATATTTCTTTGGTTGAGTTATTTTTTTTCTTTCACCCTGGAAGAGTGTATAGCTAAAAAGACAGATATGCTCAAATTATACTACAGACCCATGTAAACAACTTGTGGATTTTCCAAGTTGCTGATGAAAATTAGAATTGAATAATAATGCCAAGAGTCTCAACTATCCAACTTTTAGACTTTGATAATCTTATAAAATAAATTGAGCATTCCATTCAGAATGTGGTATATCTTTAGGGAAAAAAAATCTAGCATTTGTTTTTGTTTCTATGAAACTATTTAAAAACATTAAACATATTCATGATGACATATATTAAGGATCATTCATTATAGCTTTCTTTGTCGTGCAGGGAAACTGCATACAGTCTATCTATAAATAGAGAAAAGTTCTAAAAGTTATGGTTCATATCAATAGTGGAATAAAAACTCATCAAAAATTATAAGGCAGTATTTTCTGATAGAAGGGATGTATATGCATGTCCACAAGAAAAGCAACGTGTAGAATAATAATGGATATTATGTTCTTTATGTAACAAGTAAAAATAAAAATATACATATCTCTATATGTGTATGTAGGTGCACAAAATAAGTTTTGAGAAAGAAATATCTTCCTCTCTCTTAGAGAATGAGATGTAGAGCATTGAAAACAAGATTTTGATAAATATGTCTCCAGTTTTCTTTACAAAAATAATGCATGAAACTGAATTTTGTGTAGTTGATAATAATTGTTTTTTTTATTAAAAAAATTTTTTAATCTTTATTTATTTTTGAGACAGACAGAATGTGAGTGGGTTAGGAGCAGAGAGAGAGGGAGACACAGAATCCAAAGCAGGCTCCAGGCTACAAGCTGTCAGCACAGAGCCCCACGTGGGGCTCGAACTCACGAGCTGTGAGATCATGACCTGAGCCACCCAGGTGCCCCAATAATTGATTTTCTTAAGAAAATCCATGAAACAAGAGGAATCATGATTAATCTGATCAACAAATATTTATGGCACCCATTCTGTGTGTCAGGTTTCAAAGTTGCCACTGGCAACACATTGGAGACCAAAGAGACATCCTGGTCCTGAGCCCAAAGGTAAAAAGATTGATAAAAATGTTATATACATTATTATGTAGGAAAAGTACAGGGAGTTAGAAAAGTTTGTAATTATCTGGTCAGTGAATGTTTTCTGAGGGAGGAATTCTTGCACCCACATCTGAAACCTGAATCAGGCCTAAGTAACAAGGCTATTCATGAAGATAAATTAATGGAAATACTAAAGAAAAAGGTGAATAAAAATGAAGAGTATAGAGTATTTCTTAAGAAATAGGCCAGATTATCCAGTCTATCCAATTGGCTACAGTTAATCTGTAATGCTTTGCCATTGGCAAACCATCCAGAAAAATCAGTCACTGTAACTCTCACTGCACAAGCAATGAGCCAAGCATTATTGAAGCTAGTATATCTTCATTTGTTCATTTATGATGCACTATGAGACCTAGCCCACTTGAGCTTCAACTCAATGTTATTGGCATTATTTGGATAACTGAACATCTGTCATTGCCCAAAGACATATTAAAACATTGCCTGAATTAACTCACTCTCCCGTCTTTCTCTCTTTCCTTGCCTGCTTCCATCCATGTGCTCCTGCATTTTTGCATCCAGTAAAAAATATATATGGAGCGCCTTGTATATGCCACATGTTAGAGAAAGCAAACGTCCTTATGCTACAAGTTCATATTCAAACATTGGAATAAACACAGAATTAGTAGTAAACTGCAAATAGAGATTAATTTTGTGAATAAAATTATCGGGGAAGAGAAGGCCTAATTCATTTGGTATATTCAAGCAAAGTCTTTCTGAGAAGGTGGCACTATGCTGAGATTCTTGCATTAGAAAGATCAGGTATGGAAAAAGCTAAGGAAAAGTCATGTGCAAAACTCATGAGCTAGGGGAGAACTTGGGAGTGCTGGAGCGAGGAAACAAGGTGGATGTGAATGGAGGAACACACCTTTAATTACACAGGGATCCAGCCCCAGGGTGGTACAGTACCTTGGGGGAAAATACTACCCAGGCATCCTGGAAGCACAGCCCTTACTGAGACAATGAAATATCAGAGTCTATTTTGTAACTTCCAAGGCCACACTCTTTCTCTTGGAATCGCTGAATCTTAGGTATAGAAGAAACTCTAAAGGTGATCTAATCAAACCATTTCCCTGTTGAATACACTTTGTGTTGGAGGTCTGAATAGCTGAAGTTATCTATCAGTAATCGGTTTTTTCTTCCTCTTTGACCCAATTTTCTGATTGATTTAAAGACTTGGCATTCTTTCCTTCACAAAGGTGACCCTGAGTACATTAGAAGCACCATTCATGTTTACCCCTATGTGCTTTTGGATTATGCCTCCAATGCCTTAATAGAAAGCCCTCTTTACACTCAGGGTATCTGAATAGGTGGAAACATTAACAGAAGTTATTATTTTATGTGGCTCTCTTAAACCCTGAGACAAGGGAGATTAACCCTGTCTTAAAGCATTTCACGAAAGGGGCTTTTCCAACACTTTCTCCTGAAAATCTGTATTAGTGATTCTCCAAGATGTGTGATGTAGAGAGTTAAGCCAATTACCTATATAATTAAAATCAAAGAGCTTAATAGTGAAGTGAAACTCCTGGATTATCCTCATGGATGTTTACACTGCTAACTGCACAATTTCACCAAGTAATTACCAATTCGGTGAGGTCAGTGATAAAAAACTTATACATAAATACATAGCTATTTACAATCTTGGGGCACCTGCATGGCTTGGTTAAGCTTCCAATTCTTGATTTTGGCCCAGGTCATGATCTCACAGTTTGTGAATTCGAGCCCCACATTGGGCTCTGTGACAGCATGAAGCCTGCTTGGGATTCTCTCCATCTCTCTCTGCCCCTCCCCTGCCATTGCTGTAAATACATACATACATACATACATCTTAAAGAAAACCTAGCAGGTTATTCAAAATGACATATACATTAATATCTGCATATGTACAATCTTTACAGTCTTTTAGAGAAAACATTTTATATGTACGGACTCATGTTTTCTTCTCACAAAACTTGGAGCACTACTATGATTTCTACCCCCTTGTAATTACTTTCTGGTTGTTGACTCAAACTGTGCCTTTACTGGCAAACTAAAAGTGTTGAGGCAATTGAAAAGCTAATGGAGGTTAAAAAAGCCCTTATATCTCTATTACAAGCAAAGGCTAAACCTTTAGTAAATGTCTGTTGAGTGAAGTTGAATTGAATTAGTTTGAATTGAATTGCTTTGAGGTAGCTGTAGCTGGAACCAATTATTACTTCATCCTTTGGTCAGTGTTTTCAGCTGATTTTTCAACAATTATTCATTCAACCAACATTTTATTGAGTGCATACCTATTAAGAGCCAGGCAGAAACTCAGTTCAGGGCTGTGGATTCACAGATTAAATAAACACAGACCTTCATTTATAATTGCTCACAGTGTACAGAGGAAGATAATGTGCAAAGTGCCAACAGTTGTGCAAGTAGAGAGCTCTAGGGAACTGTCGCGGGGATGAGTAAATAAGATGGGAAAGGAGGTGATGAAGTAGGAGGAGAATCCTGGAGGAGATGACACCTGAATAAAGTACTGAGGTATCATCTTCCTAATCAGAAGAGGCAGTGAATAGCATTTCTATTTAGGGAGGAAGAGGTCGTTTTAGTATTTACTCTGAGGTGTTTTCTAAGCTTTTTATTAGCTCATTGGATTTTTCTAGAATCACTTTCTTTTGGTCTCTGGCGTTGTGAATTGGACATAGAGTGTTGAAAAGGAATTCTTCTTGACCTCAGAGCTTGGTGAAGACGTTAACTGCAAAATATAGTGCCTTCATCTATTGTGGCTAATTACACATGTGCATGCACACACACTGTGTGTGTGTGTGTGTGTGTGTTCATTCTCACTGTAGGTTAATATTTCATACATATTTTATTTTAAGCAGCTTCATATATTTTTCCCATTGTGTAAATAAATATGCCCTTAAGTTCATAGTTTGTAAATAAAATGTATATATTAAACTGAGAGTTTCTTTCCCTTTGGTGCTAGTTAGAGAATTTTTTGAGGGGGGTTTGAGGGGCAGAGGGAGAGGGGGAGAGAGAGAATTTTAAGCAGCCTCCACACTCAGCACAAGGTCAACATGGACTTGAACTCACGAACTGTGAGATCATGACCTGAGCCAAAATCAACAGACGCTTAACCAACTGAGTCACCCAAGTGTCTCTCATTAGAGATTTTTTAAGATAATTTTTTTGAAATATAAAATGGCGTACTTGGAGTTCATAGGTCCTGATGTTAAATTCCACTTGTATCATGTAGGAGAACAATGTGTTACTAACATTAATTTTTGCCTATTTAACACTTAAATGGTGGAAGGTAATCTATGTGAACCCTTAAAATTGAGTTACATAAAATGTGTTTCATTTGTGGATTTTGTTAAATATTTCTTCATCTTTAACATTTTCTCTGCTTTCTACCTGTTTTCATACAAATGGAACCTGTTAATTATCAGAGTGGTCAGACACATTAAGAATTGTGCCTTCCTCAGTCTCAATTCTAGTGATAACAGGGAGGCTCTATCTGTTCAATTCACAATTTCATGATTTTCCCCTCCTCTTGGAAATTGGTTTAGCATAAGAAAAACTAGATACATATAAATCACTGCTACATATTTTAGAATCAAAGTTTCCATTAAGAGATGTATTCTACTAAGGTTCCTTAAAATAAAACACTGTAAAATAAACGTCTGTTAAAAGATCCAGTTATTTGAATTCATTTTTCACATTATGTTGAAGGACACTTTTTCACTACCGTAAATGTACATTTTAGGTAGTGTCCTTTGTATTGTGAAATGTAAAACACATCTTTGCTAACGATCAAACCCAATATTTCTGAATCCATATAGTTTGTTTTGGAGGACCACCTACTTAAAAGCAATAGGAAAAAGCATGAAAACAAAAGCCTTATTAGAAGAAGTTGTAAAAATTTTATTTTTAAAATTTGTGCATAAATATCACCTCTATATTGGTTAAAATATACATATCCAGGCTCACTCTCAAACTTTCTGATTGTAGAATCCTGCCTTGGGGACTCAAACATTTTCTAAAATGGAAATTGTAAATGATTATGATGCAGGTGGCTTCTAGTACACACTTTGAGAAACTTTGAAGCATGAAGCTTAATTACCTGTATCTTTGAAGATTCATGAAATTCATATTGGCGGTGGAGAAGGAGATAGGATGAATTAGGGTGGAGATAGTGTAAATTATCTGGAGGTAATGACTTGCTTAATTTACCAGTGGGGACCTGCACCTTGGAAACAAATTGTTGTTCAATGGGATCTTTACAGTCGTTAGTCTGTAAGTATTAATAGATCCATTCCCAGCATCAAAATTGGTACTTGGATTATATTTAAAGTCTATGAGATGATGATATGCCTCTAGCCACAGTTTGTTTTGCTTATCTTACATTGCTTTTATTAATACTCCTTTTTTGCAGTTATCTCTGTATTGACTTTGACAAGCTCAAAGACTTCATCACCTTTTTCTTATCTGCTTGCTTACCTTCACCCTATACTGCTTTCACTCATTCTTTAAAGATGTCCAAGGATTTAAAATTTTCAAGATATTCTTACTCTTTTGTTTTTTAATTGCATTTACTTTTTGTGGCAGGTGCAACCTATGTCTTTTATTCATACTTCCTATTTGAAAATGTTTGCCAAAATTAGAAATAAAAGACAGAAAGCAAGGTGTCAGTGCACTAATAACATATATTTCCAAAGATGCTTATCTCAGAATATGGTAGTAGACCATTGGCTGGCTGAGCATTTTTTGCAGTAGTGGCAGGTAGTGGCAGGCTAACGAATATAGCAGTGGAAAAATGCAGTAATGGCAGCCTAAGGAATTTAGAACACTGTCTGCAGGTCTGGTTTTCATTGGATGCACAGGGTGTTTTCAAAGGGGTGTGAAGACATCGGCGATTTACTGATTTGGTATATCTATGCCTCATTGTTTATCAAGGTATGGTTCACAGATAGAATGAGAATATACTGAATCTTCAATTCCACTCTTTAGAAAGTAACTAGATTGACACTGAAACAGTAAGTGTGAATCAGGATAGTTCTGGATAGACTGTGTCAGTGGTCTATTCCTAGACTGCCATCCCTAAAATTACATGAAATGTATGTTAAAATGGCACATCCTTAAGATTTACTTAAAAATTCCTGGGGGTTGAGTGGAAGTCTGCAGTATGTACTGTTCCTGGGAAGTTTAAACAAAGCAAGATAATTGCATATTAAAGCATTAGAACTTCAGACCAGTGGTTCTCAAAGTGTGAACCTCAGGTGGCCAACATTCCCATCATCTGATAACTTGTTAGAAATGCAGCTTCTTAGACCCTACCGGAGACCTGCAGAACCAGAAACTGGGTATGGGACCAGGCAATCTATTTTATTTTTTTATTTTTTATTTATTTTTTTTAAC
Source organism: Neofelis nebulosa (assembly GCF_028018385.1). NCBI lineage: Eukaryota > Metazoa > Chordata > Mammalia > Carnivora > Felidae > Neofelis > Neofelis nebulosa. The sequence continues at coordinate 125,366,452 of NC_080785.1, read as the reverse complement.
GTTTATTTATTTTTGAGACAGAGAGAGACAGAGCATGAACGGGGGAGGGTCACAGAGAGAGGGAGACACAGAATCTGAAACAGGCTCCAGGCTCTGAGCTGTCAGCACAGAGCCTGACGCGGGGCTCCAACCCACGGACCGTGAGATCATGACCTGAGCCGAAGTCGGACGCTCAACCGACCAAGCCACCCAGGCGCCCCCCAGGCAATCTATTTTAATAGACTCTCCAGATTATTCTGCATACTGAAATTTGAGAAACATTGTTCTATTGAATCTAGCAAACCATTACCTTTCTGATTTACTGTTTTCATTACTTAGTATTATAATAATGTGATTTTTTTTTGTAAAAAAAAATCAGGTGCTCCTCCCATTTACATTCCCTCATATAGGTGATAATACAATATTATGCATTGTTGAAAGAACTGGAGAGGAGATAGGAATGTCTTAACTGGGATTATAGTCATCTGACTTTTCTTCTTTCTAATAAGTTTTGGAGTGTGTGTGTTGTGTGTGTGTGTGTGTGTGATTCTAAAGTGGAAGATGACAAATCTGAATTGGATGACTAGTGAAAAGGAGTCATGGGACTGTGGAGAAGAATGATAAAATAGGGGCAAATACTGACATGGTTGTTCTCTTGGAGGGCTTGGTTATGATTCTCCATTTCCAGTGCCTGAGGCGTTTAACACTGAGGTGAGCACAGAGACCCTCAAGTTTACCTGTTCTTTAGCACAACAACCTGACTTTTAAAAAAATTTTATTTAAAAAAATTTTAATGTTTGTTTATTTGAGGGGGGGTGGTGCGAGACAGAATCTGAAGCAGGTTTCAGGCTCTGAGTTGTCAGCACAGACCCCAGCGTGGGGCTTGACTCGCAAACTGTGAGATCATGACCTGATCTGAAGTTGAATGCTTAACCAGCTGAGCCCTGGACCTGACTATTTTAAAAGCAATTCCTTTTGAAAAAAAATCTGTAGAGGTTAATTTTTTTCATTTTAGCCTTTAGTAGTGCCAAAACTAATGCTAGCAAAAGCCTCTGGCAATAAATGAGATTAACAAACCAAAGCTAAGAGAAATCCACAGAAGTTTTACAAACCTGAACAGCAGTTTTCTTTTCTCTCCATCAATATTATATTTGCAGAGATATTCTTGGCATTCAGTCACATTTGTCTATTTTTCCACCTCTTCTTTTCCTTTTGTATTGGCAAAGGTAGTTGCTGAAGAATTAAATGACACATTCCTCACATCCTAGGACTGTCCTTGAAAATCACTCCTAGATCTTTAAATACAAAGTATGAAATTTTGTGCTATTGTGTGCCATTGTTTAATTAGAGACAACTTTGGTAAATATTGTGAGCAGATAATTTGTGAATTATCTCCTTTAATACTCAGGAGCTACAGTTGCTCAGTTCACTTTTAACATGTCTACATAAGTCAGAGCAGGTTATGATAAAGGAAACAAATGATGCATGTATATGATGAGTGTGTTTGAGAATACTGTGTGTGTTTCTCTTTGAGTATCTGGATGTCTGTGTTACAAAGCCAAACATTCTGCATTCTCTTTTTTATTCCTTCATCCCTTCCGCAGATAAAAAAGGAGGTTAAGTGGCTAGTTCAAGGCCCTTTATATGATTAACAGTTGATTCAGGATTTCAACTGGTGCTTGATGATACAGTATACCTACTGTGTATTCCAGGCAACATTCACTTGTGTGGGTTTTTTTTAATTCATTTATAAAATAATACTATTAAAATCCAAATGAGTTACTGTATTTTACATTTGGTGATTACTAAATAAATGAGTGAGGCATCTGAATAAATTCAGGAGAGCAAAGAAGCCCATTATTAAGGTAGGTAGAATATGATTTGAACTAATAAACATATTAATACATATGATTCAATAAGTAATGTTTTCAAGGAAGGGAAGGTGTCTTATTTAAGCCTCCCAAGTGTTTGCGATCTGATTGAATCATTATTGCTTACAATAAGGTCCAAGGGAAATATGGCTGTATTTCCCAATATTATCTGTCCCTAAAAGAGACTCTTCTTCATAGGGAGATAGTCTAACAAACTGAAGATAAAGTATAACCTTTGGGGGCCTCGTCTTCCACATATTTTATTCTGCGTAGTAGCAGGTAATAAATAAGGTATTAGGATAGATTTTCAGTTCACGTGCAATTTTGATTTCTACAGTGGATTCAGCTGTGGCATTCAAACATAGTTTTGCAGGTGCAGAGAGAGTTATTTCACCCTCCAGTGTGACTAATTGCTAGTAATTGACGATAGGAAGGGGGTTGGGAAGGCTTGTCTCTAGATCTTCCCCATCATGTTTTGTGCAGGGTCCTTAGCAACATGGAATGGCAGCTGGGAACAGGATAGCCATTGAGAAATCATTAGCAAGTGTGCAATATTCCAAAACAGGTGGGTCTCAGTTCAAAGAACAGCCTTGTGTGAAGTGATTTTTTACATAAATAGAAAACTCTGTGAAAACATGCTCTTCTAAATAATGCTTTATTTTCATATCTGATTCAATATCCATTTATAATTGGCTCTTACCACTATGGTAATTTTCCATCTCATCTCTTGCTTTTTTCCTCTTTCCAGTAACTAATGTTCTATAAACTAGTATTCAGTATGCCATTTAAAGAAATAAGGGGGAGGGGCACCTGGGTGACTCAGTTGGTTAAATGAGTCAGGTCATGATTTTGCAGTTTGTGAGTGGGAGCCCCAGAGCCCACATCGTGCACCTCACTGTCAGTACTTGGGATTCTCTCTCTCTCCCTCTCTCTCTGTCCCTACCCCACTCATGAATTTTTTCTCCCTCTCTTTCTCAAAGTAAATAATAAATGAAACGTAAAGGAATATGGGGGAATTCACCAATATATGTAAAGAATAATGTATTTATAATGAAAGTACGTATTGAAGCATTTTCTATAAAATAAGAAGTTCGAGCTTTAAGTCAGATTTTTGCAACATTGTGAGAGCAGCATTGTGAAAGTATATACTTCCTGTGTCATTTTTTTTAAATTTTTTTTTAACATTTATTCATTTTTGAGACAGAGCATGAACGGGAGAAGGTCAGAGAGAGAGGGAGACACAGAATCTGAAACAGGCTCCAGGCTCTGAGCTGTCAGCACAGAGCCCGACGTGGGGCTCGAACTCACAGACCGCGAGATCATGACCTGAGCCGAAGTCGGACGTCCAACCAACTGAGCCACCCAGGCGCCCCACTTCCTGTGTCATTTAAGATTATGATTATGATTATGATTTTTATTATTGTCTCTATTATAGTTTTGTTAAATGTAATCCAAGATCCAGGATGGGATTTATCAGGTGGTTACATTTTTATGACTGTCTAAAATGGCCAAGCCCTAACAAAAACAACAAAATACACCATTTATGGACCATGGAGATTTCAGCAGATACAACCCAAAAGATAAGGTGGGTTGTTTCTAAGCGTGAAATGAAGAAACCCCAGGTCTTAGCTAGCATGGAGAATTATTTTGTTGTCTACAACACATCCTGCTGAGTTTCAGGACACTTTCTTGCATGGAAGCAGAATTACAAAACACTTTTATTTCTTTTCTCTAATTCTTTTATGTCACATTCCTTAAATATTGAATGACTATAAACTTAACATTTATCTTACCCCTGTGTATCCATTCCCCCCCCCACACTCACCACCCAATACACATGTAAAGCTTATCTCAGGAGACTTTTTAGTCCAGGAAGGAAATGCACTATAATTTAGGGCCTTGGTAATACTTATCTTGGTTAATTTTATTCTATTAAATGGACTTTAAACTACTTGAGTAGTTTAAATAATGCCATCTAATTAGTGATATATCCATTACTACTTTTTGTGTGATAGATAAGATTCAGAAGCTTACTTCCAGGTATGTGTATGAGAGAGAGAGAGAGAGCGAGCAAGCATGAGCAGGTTATGGGGGAAATGGAGAGAGGGAGAAAGGAGAGATATGGGAAATTGTCATACCTGTTTATGGAGGCTGAGAAGTCCCATGATCTGCCGCATGCAAACTGGAGACCCAGGGAAACCATTGATTTAATTTAGTTCAAGTCTGAGGGCCTAAGAACTAAGTGGGGGCTGTGGTTTGAATCACAGTCCAAGGATTGGAGAAGTTGAAATGAGATGAAGTGTCCCCACTCAAGCCAGCAGGGAAGAACCATAATGAATAAATTACTCTTCCTCAGTCTTTTTGTTCCATTCAGGTCCTCACTGGATTGGATAAGGCCACTTACATTGGTGAGGGCTGTCTTCTTTACTCAGTCTGCTGATTCACATACCCATCCCTTACAGGAACAGCTTTTAGACACACCCAGCAATAATGTTTTACCAGCTACTGGGTCATGCCTTATACCAATCAAACTGGTGCATAAAATTAACCAGCCCTGTGTGACTGATGGCAATCCTGAATTACAAAACATTTTGATATCCTTAAGGAGAGTGCACCTGTTTCTTTTTCCCAAGTCACATTCCTAAGTGAATATTTGCACTTTGAGGAAATAGATCCTATAGGGGAAACAATACTTTTAACTCTTTTTAATATTTTCCTTAAGAAATAGTTTACATAGAAGTTTATTGATGAAAAGTAATTTACTTAAGAGAACTCTGTAAGAGAGGGATGGTTTTAAAGGACAGCGTTGTAGGAGAGAGTTTCTTCTGACAAAACTCTTCAGTATAATTGATGAGTTGGTTCCATTCTAGTTCCTGGTGACCCATCCAGCACTGAGAAGGAAATGATGAAGGAAATGAATGTTGTGGTCTCATTTGTCAGGCAGGGCCACCAGTTTCTTGTAGGACAACTGACTTTCTTTCCATTTTTTTCTCATGCTTCCCCACCCATCCTTCTCCCCTTCAGTGTTTTTCTGTCCCATTAAACCACTAGAGTGACTGCCCTTTTGATAGCATCTTAGCATTAGTTCTTAAAGATCTACATTTGTGGGGCGCCTGGGTGGCTCAGTCGGTTAAGCGGCTGACTTTGGCTCAGGTCATGATCTCGCGGTCCGTGAGTTTGAGCCCCACGTTGGGCTCTGTGCTGACCGCTCAGAGCCTGGAGCCTGTTTCAGATTCTGTGTCTCCCTCTCTCTCTGACCCTCCCCCGTTCATGCTCTGTCTCTCTCTGTCTCAAAAATAAATAAACATTAAAAAAAATTTTTAAAAAAGATCTACATTTGTATTGGCCTTCAATAGCAAAAAAGATAAATTATTAAAAATCACAAGAGTTCAATAAGAAAGAGTATATCTGTCATTTTGATATCATGCCAAAGTATTTCCAGACTTAAACCACTTAAGTCAATTTTAAATATGTATTTAAATGTTCCCCTAATTCACTGAGGCTGGCTCTCTGGTCAACTGGAGGACCAGCATTTTAGGCCAGTTCATCTGTAGTGGTAACTGCTCATCCAGAGGTATGGTTCCACCTTATTGTTTTTCTTTTCATTTAGGTTAGCAGTCAGTTTTAATTTCATTAACCAGTTTAATGTATGTATAACTTGATCCATTTGTAGTTTATCTTGTTTTCTTTTAGATTTTAAGTAATGAAGGACCAAATTGGTTTACATAGTTTATGTGATAAATAAATGTGTGATTAAGTTTGGACATTATTTCCTTAGGAAACTCTGGCTTCTTCCAGGATTGCTCCAATCACTTTATTTTATGCTCCTATAGGAACATTTATCTTTCCTTCATGGCAGTGTGATTTTATATATACCTGTGTGCTCTTCATTTTTTTATCAAGTAGTTTTCAAATGATGACTTTATATGGATCCTTTTACCATGGTGAATATACTCTGTGAATAAAGTGTATAGAAACCACTGCTTTGTGAAGCTTATATTCTAGTAATCAAGACAAAAGGCTGGCAATGGGTGTTACAATGTCAGGTAATAAAAAGTACTTTACAGACTAAATTCAGCAGGGTAAAAATGGAGAATTGCCTAGGAGGGGCTGCTCTATAAGATTAAGTATGCTAGTTAGGAGATACCCCTCTGAGGAGATGATGTACAGCCAAGAAACTGAAAGACAAGAATCAACCAGTCCTGTGAAGATTAACGGGAATAGCTCTTTAAGCAGAGAGGGGAACCCTGAGGGGGACCCAATTTTAGAGTAAGGCCAGTGATGCTGGGTGTGGGTGAATGAGGGAAAGTGGTAGAAATGGGTATTATAGAGGCTGACACATCAGTCAAGGCCTTGTTGGCTGACATAAGTTCATGTCTTATTTACTTATTTATTTGTTTTAAAGATTTTTTAAATGTTTATTTATTTGTGAGGGAGAGAGAGAGAGAGAGAGAGAGAGAGAGAGACAGAGCATGAGCAGGTCAGGGGCAGAGAGGCAGACACAGAATCTGAAGCAGGCTTCAGGCTCTAGCTGTCAGCACAGAGCTCGACACAGGACTCAAACTCACGAACCGTGAGATCATGACTTGGGCTGAAGTCGGATGCTTAATCGACTGAGCCACCCAGGCACCCATAAGTTCATGTATTTTTTTAAAGTTCATTGGAAATCATGTTAGGATTTTAATTGGTATTTCATCTATTAGACCATCCCAGTTATATGAGGACAGAGTCTGCACTTAACTGTTACAGACCCAAAGCTAACACTTAATTCATATTGGATGGGTGAATGGATGTCAGACAAATGAATTAATGGCTCTCCAACCCTGTGGCTCTTTTACATAAGTGATGCCTTCAAAAAAGTAAGGCTTTTTGCTCATTTGTTTTGCTTTACCTTTTTAATATCAGACTTACATATAGTGTAACTATTTGGTGTTGCCTTTGTATCCCTTCACAAATATAAGTTTAAAATTTATTACATCTGGGGGCTCCTGGGTAGCTCAGTCAGTTAAGTATCTGATTGTTGATTTTGGCTTGGGTCACAATCTCAAAGTTGTGAGATTGAGCCCGGCATCAGGCTCTGTGCTGGCAGTGCAGACACTGCTTGGGATTTTCTCTCTCTTCCCCCTGCCCCCGCTCACACCGTCTCTCAAAGTAAATAAATAAACATTAAAAAGTAAAATTTATTACATCTAGATAATTAGAATTTACTGAGTCTCACACCTTGAATGTTACATCCTTTTTCTTCCTTGTGCTTGGTTAAGCAAAAAAAAAATCTGATTGGCCTGATGGCTTGAACATGATTGTCCACTTAAGCTTACTTGTATTAACATGTGATAACTAATCCTAAAGGATAATGCTAAACCAGATTTCCCAGTTCAGAGGTCAGAGGATCAGACATTAGCTATTCTAAAACAATGAGATGGGATAGGCAGAATGACCACAACCTAGTTAATCCCCTTTAGGAGGTCTGTGGAGCCTGTATGTGTGTTAATGGGGTTAGAAACAGACTCCTTGCTGGGCAGAGGTGACCTGAGCATCCTTGCAATGTCTCTCTCAGGGAGAACAGTTCTATGAAATCCATGTTCTACTACCTGAAAGTATAAAAATGACAGCCATTTGCAGTTCTTGATCAGTCTGCAATATAGAAGTGAAAGCAAAGACTTTATGGAGAATAACATTTTAAAAATCTTTGCCATGGTTGTCTATTCAGGGGAAACAGCGGTTTGAAAAGAAAAAGTGAAAATTGGAACTTACTTCTAATATCCAAGAAATGTTTAACTATGCCATTCAAGTATGTTTGAAATTCAAGTGACTTAGACTAAATTTAGATTTAAAAAATAAAAACAGTTGTGGCCACTTTCTGTAACAGGTCCATATAATATGCTCAAACATAATATGGTGGTATTTTTTAGTGTACCCAAGTAGACTGCTGTATGTATGTAACATTGAGCCCTGCCACACTTGTATGAAAATAAACAAATGTGATGTTAATATGACTTGAGCACAGGGTCTGTTTTTCTCTTCCATAGCACTTTAGAGCTTCAGAGAATTTTGTCACTGGCCCATTTAACTGGCATCTTTCTTAAAGGGCTGGTTTTTTTCAAACCAATTATTTTCTAATTCTCTTCTTGATTTCTTTCCCTTGACTTCAGTAAGTCTCATATTCCAGGACATCATCCTGCAACTTGCTCATACCTTCAACCTCACTCCTTGAATTCAATTCAGAATCTGATTTGGAGCTAGTATCTCTGAGTGTAAAACACTTCCTGCTATAAATAAATTCATGGAGTTTATTTAAGTTTCATACTAGATGAGTCACATCAGCATATGTTTTGCTTCATGCTATCAGCATCTCGTGGGTTGAGCTCTCTTCATTTTTTACTCTGAAAGTGACAGTGCTAAATATGTCTTGAGGGGCTAAGGCAGGCTCAGGAAACTCTCCTTTCTGTGACTATTGGAGAGAACCAAGTTATAGCGAGCCTAGTGGTTTAACGAAAGAAGTATAATCCTTTTCCCTTTTAATTCTCCTTATTTTTGAGTGTCCTAGGTTAATAAACTAGTGGCTAGTAGTTAAGCGAAGGTGAAAAATACCAACAACAAAGTAGTTTCATCCTGTTTTATAGATGAACACCTAAGCCTCAGAAGTAAATGACTTGTCCGTAGTCACAGAGCAATACAGTAACAGAATTGGGGTTTTAATCCAGGCTTTCAGTCTCTGAATCTAGAGTTTAAACCCTCCATGAATCTCTATCACTTGGCTTATGGTAAGTAAGCTGCCCATTTACCCATGGTTTAGGCATGTGTAGGACTGTGAGTATACAGTGAGCTGACAGCTTTTCATGAGGAAATAAACAGAAAATCCATTTTAGCAAGTTTGCTTACAGTGGCAGAACCTTTTTGTGCTTTCCCATTTGCAAGTCCTTGAAGAATGATCTAGCACCTAGATTCAGAATGTAGGGATTTTTTTTTCCTGGTTTAATTTGGGATTGTGTTTCAAAATTGTAGGTTTATGGAGAGTCCCATTTTAATGTCAATGACTAGCATGTGTTTGAGTGCTTACTATGTACTGATTACAACTTTGTCTTTATCTGTATTAGCTCATTCAAGCATTATCCCAACCCAATGGATGTAGCCAATACTACCCTCGTTTCACAAATAAGGAATCACTGAGAGGTTAAAGAACTTACTCATGGTCACACAGCTTAATGTGTCAAAGATCCCCTGGCAGTCTGGCTTCAGAGCCTCTTGTAAAGGATTATCCTACACTACAGTGCTGGATATTATCCTACTACTACAGTGCTGAGGTTCAAATGAGTTAAGTAGCTAGCCCAAGGCCATATATGTAGCAAGAAATAGGGTTGAGATTTGGACCAGCTTCACAGGATTCCTGAACCTGTTCTCTTTACCACTGAATACATGAGCTGAATAAGACCCCTTCAGTATATCGTATGTCACTGTTTATTATATAAACAGTATCAAAAAGGTTGTGTTTCTAGCCCTTACTTCTCCAGTTATCGTGAATACCATGTACCCAAGCCTTTGTCAAGTTACCTTGAGAAAAATCCTCAATAAAAGAAACACCAAACCTAGAATCTTGGTATGTGTCTTGCTCATGGAAAATAAGTGGTTGTCATATTATCTTTGACTTGCCCAAGATCACATGGCAAACTGTAATAAACAGTAGTAGTAACATTAATGACAACAAAATAGTTATTTAGTGCTTAAAATGCAAATAGAATATTCAAGGATATATATATATCCTTGATATGTATATATGTATGTGTATATATATGTGTGTGTGTATATATGTGTATATGTATATATATGTGTATGTATATGTACGTATATGTGTGTATATATGTGTATATATGTGTGTGTATATATGTATATATATGTATACACATATACACACACACTATATATACACAATATATATGTGTATACACAATATATTGTGTGTATACAATATATTGTGTATACACATATATATTGTGTATATATATGTGTATATATAGTGTGTGTATATACATGTATTGTGTGCATACATATATATAAAACATATATATATATACACATATATATACAGGCACATTTGTGTGTGTGTATATATATGTATGTATATATATAAAACATTTTTGGTATAATATAAACTTATCATATGTATATTATATATTCTTATTTCCTTTGAAAAAAGAAATTTTAGACAAGGAATTTCAGTAACTTGCCTGAGATTACTTAACTCACTAGGAGATGGAACCAGGATTCAAAATTAGATGGTCTGGCTCCAGAGGCTGCTTTTAACCACTAAAAAGGACATAGTGTACTTTTTACTGCATGGGCACTTAAACATAATTACAATGTGATCAAGTCACTGCTAGTGTTTCATTTATAAAGAGATGCATAAAACACCAAAAATAATGGCAAATGCAATTAAATGATGGCATCTGTTAATCAGGCACAGATTCTACTATATCAGAAATGGTATTTTACTTGGAGGGACCAATAACACTTAAAGCACATATTACAGCTTTATTAAAATACATGTGAGAATCTGGCACTCCATAGAGTGTCCAGCCACTGAAGGGATACTGCTGTCTCTGTGTATATACTATGTGTCTCTTAATCAGTAAACAAGAGAAAATTACTGCTGCCAAAGCTGTATATCTTTCTATGACAGGGTAACAGTGTTTGTAAAGCACTGGTGATTATAATGTTGATTTGTTCACTATATGGGAATATTTGTGTATATCTATGGCTGTGTGCTTATAATTTATCTTTGTAGGGTTAAATGTACATACATTTAAGGCAGTTATGCATTTATACCTCTCAAGATAATTGTTTTATCTTATTGTGTATTTCAAAATTATTACAGCAGTGCTATAGTTTTAAAAGTAAGAGTGCTTGTCAATTGTTTATTTTCCAGAAATTTGAAAACCTTTTAAGCTTAGGGAAAAGTTTGCAAAAACACTCGCCCTTCATTTTATTTTACTGTACTAGTACTGTCCCTGTCTGAATTTCAAACCCCATAATTTATCCTCTTGGATTATTGCAATCACCTCCTAATTAATCTCTGTCTTCAGTCTCTCACTCCTAGAGTTGATTTTCTTTATCAAGACCTTTCCGTAACCACAGGTTGAATTTTGTTGATGGTTTTTCATTGGTACAGAATGAAGCACTAATTTTATAGTTTGCTTATGCAGTACAAGACATGTTGTAATTTAGTCTTGCCGTTTTAATATATTTTTGAGGTTTCAAATGCTTGATACTATCCTCTTTGCTTCACTAGTTGACTTCTGTAATAATGTGTCTTATGACACATCGCCTACCCCCACCCTCAGCCAACACATTACATGTGTCTCCCTTCAACATTGCTTTTGTTTCTAGTTGTTCTTAGGTGTAACTTGCCTTAATATATCTACCTTCCCATCGAAGGAACCTAAGCATAACCTCCTGAATATACTAGATTTTAAGTTCATGCCTAACAGGTTGAAATATTGCTCACCAATCATAAATGTTGGCATATTCTAATTATCTAGTGTCTTTAAGATTTAGTGTGGTAATAAAGATATAATAATTATTTTTCTGTCATTCAAGTCCATACCAGTGTATCAGAAGAAGTAACTCCACAAATACTCCCAAAGTCAGTGTTTACGACCAACTTCCCATACTATAAAATGTTGCATTTATATGTTTACATTATATATTATTGTAATGTGCTTGTTTGTTTTCTGTCAAATTATTACAGTTAATATCCATAAGAACATTACATTTTTGGTCTTTTTATGTATACCTCAAGACCTAGGGGAATGTAGGAGAGCTACTTTCACTATTATATATGTAATAATGAGATATATTTCATGAGATATATAACCATATATATAATTATCATATATGTAATCTCTATACTCAGTAAATACATTTGAATGAATATGTTGAATCCATATTATGTTTTGGGTTTTATCACATGTATTTCAAATGTGTTAGCCTTTTCAATTCTCTCAATCCAATATAAAAGTAGATAATGTTATTATCCTAATTTTAACAATGAGGAGGTAGGGGCGCCTGGGTGGCGCAGTCGGTTAAGCGTCCGACTTCAGCCAGGTCACGATCTCACGGTCCGTGAGTTCGAGCCCCGCGTCAGGCTCTGGGCTGATGGCTCAGAGCCTGGAGCCTGTTTCCGATTCTGTGTCTCCCTCTCTGTCTGTCCCTCCCCCGTTCATGCTCTGTCTCTCTCTGTCCCAAAAATAAATAAAAACGTGGAAAAAAAAATTTAAAACAATGAGGAGGTATAGGCTTAGTATAGGTAAATGTCTTGGTGAAGGGTACTCAGGTCATAAGTGGAAGTATCATCACTTAGATCCAGGCTATTTGAAAGAAAAGCAAATGTCCTTAGCCATTCTCATATACTTGCCCTAAAATAATTGCCTTAAGGAAAATTTTGCATGAACATGTAGGAAGAATTATGCCCAGTGGGATTATGGGCACTAACAGAGTAAGATCAAGCAGCCATATGGTTCCCTATGAGGTGAGCATAGCCAAGCTTACATCATGCAGTGAAGCCTAGTGGTGAAATACAAGCTCAGGGAGATGTAAAAGGATTTAGTACCAAGTTTGCAGCAGAAAATGTAGTGATCAATAGGAAGTGTCATTAATCAGAATCTGAGTAACCAGAGAACCATGGACGAATGTGTTGAGTTAAAGTGGTTTAATATACTTACCTCTCAAAAAGGGGGAAACAAATAAGTATACAGGTGGATGGAAAAATAACCCACAGCATTCAGACACTATTTTCCACCATTGGAATAATAGAGAGATGTATGTAACAGCAGGCTTTCTCAGTTGCAAAAGAAAGAAACATGACTCAGATAAATTTGAGAATTACCATCCTTCGCTCCAGCATCTAAATTAAACACCAATCTGACAAGATTTAGAATACATCACTTCCTCTGTTAAGTCCACGCTGGTTGTCCAGCAGCCCAAATGCCCTCATCTGTTAATGGAGAATGATCCAATCTAATTTGTATAAGGTATGTAGATTAAATGAGAATGTAATGAAAATATTATTTGAGTGATGAAATACCATATAAATATGAGATGTTATTCTGTCATCAGTACCAAGCCACGCACAACTGCCTTCCTATCTCCAGATGTCTTTACTTTAAATTCCCAATTCATTTTATATTCTTTTTTTCCAATTGTAAGTGTAATTTTCACTTTCAAACAAAAATCACGGTTTTAAAAGAGTACATATTATATGATCCTCTGGTCAAAGAGTGATACGGGGAGCTAAGGAAAGCCTAGAACCTTTATACATTGTAGAATGTATAGAATGATGTTTCAGACGTGTCATATTTCAAAGAATGAAAAACTAATAGAGGAAGGCATTGTTCTTTTTAGGATCAGTGCTTAAGGATCGTTTCATTGACTGAGAATAGAGTAGATTGGACTATAGGGAACAGGGAGTGTGGAATGAACCTGACGGGATGGGTCCAGAGATGCTATCAACAGGCCAAAGACCAAACAGATGGAGGAAAAGTAGGAGCTGAGAAGATCTGAGATAAATGATAGAAGGTAAGACCATGATGTGCAGCCAAACATAGGAGAAAACCAAGAATATACCTGAAATTTTAGAGTTTGAGTTAGAAAAAACTGACTTGTTTCCAGGCACTCCTACTGTAATTCATTTAAAATAATGTATATTTTCTACATATGTCAAGATATCAGTCAAGTTTGTGTATGAGGGGTGGAGAGAGGAAATGTGTTTGCTTTTTCAGAAATTTTGGGGGCTATGCTAATTCTTGGTATTGCACATTCAAATAGTAGTTTGCTGACAGATTTAATATGGTAATTTGGCACTGCAATTCCTTGAAGGCATGAAGGTCTTTTCAGTCCCACCCTGCCTCCTGTCAAGGTTTTTTTTTTTTTTTTTACCACGTAAGGGAACTCAGTCAAATACCACACACGATTTTATTAATGAAGACTGAGTAACTCCCACAGTACAGGCTCCCTGCTAAAATGGAACTACTGAATTTGGCTTGAATGAAAGCCCTCCACCTCTAACTTTGAATTAAAGGTATCCTGTCCCAGGAAGAGTCTACCTGATTTAACCTAATCAGTTGCAGTCACTGATGATGGAGCAAAGAGAGAAAAGACCTGCTTCACATATCGAGGCTAGAACCACCCTGAGCTCAGCACACAAATTGTTCAAGAAAGAGAGAGCAAGAGAGAGATTCTAGGCATATCTTGGAGATAATGAGGGTTCAGTTCGAGACTACCACAATAAAGAATTATTTATTGTCATATAAATAATCTTCACTGGGAGTACATTACATCGCAACAAACCATTTTCTTTGCTCATCCATAAGAAGCAGATTTTTATCCATTCAGGTTTTATTTATCATGGGACTGCAGCCCTTCAATCCCATCTTCAGGCTCTACATCTGGTTCTCATTCTGTTGCTCTTTCCACCGCATCTCCAGTTACTTCCTCCACTTGAGACTTGAACCCCCTCAAAGTCCTCCATGAAAGTTGGAATCAACTTCTTCCAGACCCCTGTTCTTTTGATATTTTGATCTCTTCCCATGAATCACACATTTTCTTAATGGCATCTAGAATGGTGAATCCTTTCCAGAAGGTTTTCAACGGACTGTCCAGATTGATTAGAGGAGTCACTGTCTACGGCAGCTATATAGCCTTATGAAATGTATTTCTTTAATAATACTGGAAAGTTGAAATGGCTCATTGATGCATGGTTTGCAGAATAGATGTTGTGTAGCAGGCATGAAAACAACATTACTCTCACTGTGCATCTTCATCACAGCTCTTGAGTGACCAGGTGTATTGTCAGTGAATTGTAAAAGGAATCTTCTTTTCTGAGCAGTAGGCCTCAACATTGGGCTTAAAATATTTAGTAAACCACATTATAAACAGATGTGGTGTCATTCAGGCTTTGTTGTTCAATTTTTTTTCTTTTTTTTTGTGTGTTTATTATTTATTTTTGAAAGAGAGAGAGAGAGAGCAGAAGAGGGGCAGAGAGAGAGGGAGACACAGAATCTGAGGCAGGCTCCAGGCTCTGAGCTGTCAGCACAGAGCCCGATGCGGGGCTCGAACTCACGGACCGCGAGATCATGACCTGAGCCGAAGTCAGACGCTTAACTGACTGAGCCACCCAGGTGCCCCTGAGTTCACCATTCTTAAGTGGTCATGGTCTTTGGTGCCCTGTAACAATTACAATGGTAATGTCAAAGATCAGAGATCACCATAAATATAAATATAATAATAATAATAATAATGATAAATAATAATAAAAATTTGAAATAGCACAGGAATTACCAAAATGTGACAGAGAGACCCAAAGTGAGCAAAAACTATTAGAAAAATGGCACCAAAAGACTTGCTTAATTCAGGGTTGCCACAAACCTTCACCTTGTTAAAAAAATAAGAAAACATAATCTGCAAAGTACAAGGAAGCAAAGCACAGTAACATGAAGTATGCCAGTACACAGACATTCCTTTCTTTCGAGGTACAAGAGAGGAGAGGCGCCATTGTCTTAGTTCTGTCCCCCAAAGCGGGAAGGCTATTAATCTCTCACATGGCCTAAAAGAAGAATGTGCAGATAAAGAGACAGGATTTGGTTTGCCCTTCAGAATTAATCAATTTTTATTTATAAGAATAGGGAAGAAACATCCTTAAGTGAGGAAATAAGAATGACCTTGAAACTAGGTATATTATTATCCAGATATGGATATAGTCTGAATTTAATTTTTATTAATGTAGATAATAGCTTACATGGGCCTTATGGCGACATTACTAGCTCTCTAAAATTTAATTAGATTTTTAGAGCTTCTGTTAATGTCTTTTGTAGGATTATACAATCTGGGACATCACCAGTAAGCTTCATACATTTTATTTTCATTATGATTTGAAGTACGCAGGAATGAGGTATTTTGCATGGTAAAACAGTTTAAATTTAGGGTCTTTACTTAAAATTAACCCCAGAAAGTTGAAATCAGTGTTCTTTTTTTGTACCAAATAATACAAATACATGCTATTTATATGTATTTGTCTATCTTAAAAATATTTGTTACATACTAATATTACTGTTACATACCAGCATCAGCTACTTTTTTACCTTTTATCAAAATTGATTTTCTTATACTTAGACTGTAACAATATAAATGTATATATATACTCACAACAATTTTAAGATACCTGTTTTTTGATGCAATCTATTTTCTTTAATGTCTATATTTTTCTGAGTTTTTTTGTTATGAAATGTTTCTTTTTTTTTTTTTTCTTCCTTTAAGTACTGGACCCTTATTATTCATGTAATATGCCTTCCCAGTTCCAGCAAATCCTTTAAATTAATAGAAATGTCTGTTCAACTTTTTAGAGTCACCACAGCAATGTGCTAGACACTTTCGTAAATTTTAAACCATTTATCTCCTTCCCTTAAAAGCCGAAAGGCCAGGAATTTGGGGCAAGAATTAAACGTCTATTTTATATAAGATACGCTCATAAGGGGAGAGAGAAAATTATTGGTTTGTTGTCTTCTTAATGTTAGTCAAATTCTTAATTTTAGGTCACCTACTAAAAAGGTACATTTTTAGGTGACATTCTGTGGCAGAGTCTGGGAAAGAAAAATCTATACATCATTGATAGGAAGAGGCAGCATTCTATAGAGGGCCAACAAAATGGAAACAGGAGTCAGAAATTTATGTATGGGCTTTACTGTTGATTAGATGTTTGATTTGGAAACTGGCCCAAGTAGAGTTCCCTATAATATGAAATAGTTGAGCAGGACATTCCCAGTATCCTTTTGAGCTCTAGCACTATAGAAAGTTAGTTATTGCAGGGACACCAAGTGTTACTTGCTTTGTGTATGCATCATGCATAGTCACCCAGGCTTTGTGCAGCCATCTTCTGCTGTAATGGTCCTGTCCTTATATGCCTTCTGGTGGCTTCAGAAAAAGATACTGTTGGGATGGGACTCAGTCTGACTTGATTGCAACCTAGTAATTACAAAGTACCAATTAATCATCATCTATAATTACAGTATGAGCTTGTTATTCATTTTCCCTTAGTACATTACATTGGAAATGGGGGCCTTTGGGCAGAGGTTCCTAAAACTTAAATGCATCCATATTTTTAGCCTTATACTTTTCATTGTATTGTTTATCTTTAATGATTGTCAGGCTTCTGTCCCTTTAGAATCAGTCATGTGTATTTATGCCCTTGATAGACTAAAAGCTGAAAGGGATTAGAACATAAGGGAGTATAGAATAAACCATCTTTAATCAAATAGCTTAAATCATCATCTCACTGTGAAGATAAAATCACAACAAATATGAAACAATGGCAGGAAAAGGTCATGTGAAGTCCTGGCTTGTGAAAAAGGCAATCCCAAATAAGCCTGTTCCCCTGTTCTCTTGGAGCTCTGAAACGTTCTCTTTGGTTTAGATGTTATACTGCCCTAGATCATTGCAGATATTTATGGTTGTACTTTACAATGAATTTGTAATTTTTTTCCTGATTAGATCTTTGAATTTCTTCATAATGTTCATTTGAGGGAAATAAAATGATATATACTGAGACAGGTGTTAACATACTGTAAGACTTGATATATTTTGAAAAGAAATGGTAATGATAAATGACAGTGACCTAATTTGTGGAACAATCTTCTTGCATAAAATAATCTACTAGTTTGTAATTATGTGATTAACTTACCAAGAAAAAAAAAGTCAATCAAGTCCAAATTGTCAGGTTATAGAATCAAAAAATGTCTGGAACTTTTCAAATTAATCTGTTACCAACAGTGAGATTTCATGTCAATTCTACACATAAATATTATTCAAAATATTTCTAGGAGAAAGATGTTCATTTATTTGGTACTAAAATTCAAAAGAATAGTCAGGAAAGAAATAGCAAAAATCCCCCCAAAAAAAGTAAGGTAGCTGCTTTTGGTTAGTTTTAGTGTTTATAAAACATGTCTGCATACATAAAACCCATCTTACAAAAAATAAATGACATAGTGAAGTGAAGTGTAATCAAGTACCTTTTAAAGATGAGACACGTCCGTGATCACAAAGCCTTTCAAAAGTACAGCTAACATGTTTATTGTACGCTTCATGTTCTTTTCACTATATCATTAAGAAAGCAAAAATGAAAAATCCAAGGGATGTGGGTTCTGAAATGTTTTTAGTACATTTATTTGACTATGAATTAAATTCAGAATTTACAAATAATACATGAGGGTCATAGATAAGTATGCCTAACTTGAAGGTTGCTATTAAAAAATAGACAAAGCTACAATAAATATGCAATGGGAATTATAGTTTGATTAACATGCAACATCATTAGGATGATTTGACTTGAAAGCAATAAATTGTATGAGAATATATTTATAAATCCTAATTAAAGTTTAGAAGTTATTTGGAAAAGAAAAATCACAATTTCATAGAGTGAATATGAAAAATATGGAAAATATTAAGTGATTTATGCACATGGGTTTCTATATCTTATAACATTCTAAGGAAGTATATATAATGAGCACATATTGTAAGCAAGAAATTTGAGACTCAATTTCTTTACTGTCGCATGGCAGGAAAATGGCAGAGCCAGAATTCAAGTCTAGGTATTACTAATTTAAAAGTCTATATGCTTGTTGTCTACTTTATTAATGATCTTATCTGTATGCCATATTAACTGTCACATTAATTTGGTACTCAGTAAATACGTCATGACTTCATGACTGAATGGCTGAATGTGTGAACATTTAAAAAAAGTTATTGGGGGCACCTGGGTGGCTCATTTCGGCTCTGTATTGAGCGTGGAGCCTGCTTAAAATTCTCCTTCTGGGGCGCCTGGGTGGCGCAGTCGGTTAAGCGTCCGACTTCAGCCAGGTCACGATCTCGCGGTCCGTGAGTTCGAGCCCCACGTCAGGCTCTGGGCTGATGGCTCGGAGCCTGGAGCCTGTTTCCGATTCTGTGTCTCCCTCTCTCTCTGCCCCTCCCCCCTTCATGCTCTGTCTCTCTCTGTCCCAAAAATAAAAAAAAAAATAAATAAATAAAAAAATTCTCCTTCTGCCCCTTTCCTCTCTCTCTCTCTCTCTCTCTCTCTCTCTCTCTCTCTGTCTCTCTGTCTCACTCTTACTCTCTACCCCTCCCTCTCTGAAAAAAAAATTAAAACAAAACCTTTCTGGATCATGTTTATACTGAAGTGAGATTAAAATAGAGCTATTACACTCAGGAGTAGGAGCAGTGGGCCAATAGGTATAAGTAAGCCTTTTGGAAGTAGAAAAAAAAGAGTCTTGAGTATATTTGGTGACAAAAAACTAAAAGCATTCAAGCACACTGCATCTTAGAGACAATAAAATCAGCAAATACAGTGTGGAAATGAATGATCATCGCTGGATTGCTCAGAGGAGGTGTATGAGACTCACCTAAACGTAGGGGTGGAAAGGGCTGCAGCTGAATGCAGCAGGGGCAGTGGCAGACAAATATGCAGGAACCAATAGGCAAATTTAATATCAATAAGGAAGGATCATCAACCTGTGTTTGGCTTTGTAATGACCATTACTCTTCATTTGGGGTTATTGATTGTTCTAAAGGCTAGGACAACACATGTAATGACCTGTTACAGCCACTCTAGGTGAATGTCGGCCCTCCAAGATGATCATTATCTCCATAGGGTGATATAAATTATTGAGGTGTTGAAACTACAGTACAAGGAAGAGAGGCAGAACAGGGAGATAGTGAATCCTTGTCTACTTCTTGGTCTGTTTTGTAATGGAAGACACTCTTGCTTGCATGTTTTCCATAATAGGAAATCTTTTCACTAATCTTCATTTAAAAAAAAAAAATAAGCTCTATGCCCAACCCGAGGCTCAAATTCAGGACCCCAATATCAAGAGTTACATGCTCTACTGACTGAACCACCCAGGTGCCTCTCTTCAGTAATCTTCAGTTTAACCACTCTGGTAGTAAGTGAGGAGATGAGTACATTTTACTATTAAAGTTTTACAATTTTGTCAGTGAAGGAGGAGGAAACCTCCAAAAAAGTGTGAAAAATTAAATTCTGTGTTTTAATAAATTGTGTGCTTAGCCTGGCGTGTCTCTCTTTCTTGCCTCTTGAAGTAGTCATTGTTGAAGTGTATCCTTTGGGGTATTACTTTTTGTCCCCAAAGGAGAACTAGAACCACATTTTGGAGAGAGGGCCATTGGTACAAGGTTAATAACAAAGTTAACTCTTGAGTCAACATCTAGTTAGTAGTGTCAAAACATAGCCACTGCGAACTTTAAAACTTCTCCTCTTCTTCTCTCTAATCCCCTCCAAATCAGTGTCAACAATTACATCTACTAAGTTCAGATTATATTTGTTTCTGGTAAGCACCTACTGTCTGTTGGGACACTATGCTAGACACAGTATAGGCTAGTTATCTTATTTAATCCACACTACAGACTGGTTCCATAAGCATCGCATCCCTGTTTTAAATATCAGTAACTGAGGTGAAGAGAGTCCATGGAACTTTCCAACCCGGCCCAGATGTGAGCAGATAGAACTGAGAAATGGGCTTAATAAGTGTATAAGCCCATTCATTAATATTTCATTACAGCAGACCTGCCTGAACATGGAATGGGTTGCCTTATGTAAGGGATTGAGATCCCCATCCACAAAGATGAAGGAGGAATATGTCAACAGCTTATTTTTGTTATTCATTATTATAAATATTACCTTTTTTTTCTTTACAGAGGTAAAATTCACATAATATAGGATTAACCATTTTTATGTGAATGATTCACTGGTGTTTACTGCACTCACTATGTTATGCAAAGACCACTTTTGTTTTCTTCAAAATATTTTCATCCCCTTAAAATAAAACCCAGTATCCCTTAAGTGGTTTGTTACTCCTCATTGCTTCTTCTCACCCCAGCTCTTTGCAATTACCATTCTGCTTTTTGTTCTTTGTTGTTGTTGTTTTTTTTAATTTTTTAAAATGTTTATTTATTTTTGAGAGAGAGAGAAACAGAGTGTGAGCAGGGGAGGGGAGAGAGCGAGACAGAGAATCTAAAACAGGCTCCAGACTCTTAAAAACTGAGAACAAACTGAGGGTTGATGGGGGGTGGGAGGGAGGGGGGGGGTAGGTGATGGGTATTGAAGAGGGCATCTTTTGGGAAGAGTACTGGGTGTTGTATGGAAACTAATTTGACAATAAATTTCATATATTAAAATTTTTTTTTTAAATAAAACAAAACAAAACAAAACAAAACAAAACAGGCTCCAGGCTCCAGGATCCGAGCTGGAAATGCAGGGCTCCAACTCATGGAGGGCTCTGAGGCTCCAATGCAGGGCTCACACTTATGGACTGTGAGATCATGACCTGAGCCGAAGTTGAACGCTTCATCTACTGAGCCACCCAGGTGCCCTGCTTTCTTTTCTTTGGATTTACCAATTCTAGATATTTTCTGCAAATGGAATCTTGCAAGACCTTTTGTGTCCAGCTTCTTTCACTTAGCATCAAGTTTTTGAGATTCATCCATGTGGTAGCATATATCAGCACTTCACTCCTTATTATGACTGAAAAATATTCTGTATAACACAATTTATTCATCCATTTCTTCTCTTGATGGACATTGGAGTTGTGTCTACCTTTTGGCTATTGTGAATAGTATTGCTATGACCATTCACGTCTAAGTGTTTGCGTAACTGCTTTCAGTTCTCTGGGAGCTACATTTTTTGGATCATTTACTTTGTGCCAGTCACTGAACTGAGTGCTTTATATATAGGAACGCTGAGTTCACACAACCCTGTGAGGTGAATACTATTATACCTGTTTTACAGATGAGGAAACTAAGTCGTAGAGAGATTAACATACCTTGTATTTGATCATGCCTTGGGAGTCAAAGACAAGCAGCCACATTCCAGAGTCTGTAAACTATATTCTTTCTGTTTTGTGTCTTACTAGTTTCAGACTTAACCCCCACAATTGCTTCAGGTGAACCATTTCTGATACCATCATTGCCTATATTCCCCTATCACCCTCTGATTTGTCATTTCCTTTTAACATGCAGAATCCAGTATTAGATATAATATTTCAGGAGTAATTATTTCTATTATCATTACCATTGTTGATATTTTGGTTATGTTTGAAAGGTACGTAGGTGTTAGTTTTTGTAAAATACAATTTATTAGCTCCCCCCTTAAATAACAAAAATTACATAATGAAAAAACGAGTAAAAAACAAGCCCTAAATTTCACAGTGCAGAGTATTTCATTAAAAGTAAAGAAAATCAGGACTCCTGGATGGTTCAGTTGGTTAAGCATGTGACTCTTGGTTTCGGCCCAGGCCATGATCTCACAGTTGGCAGGATCAAGACCCGCATCAGGCTCTCTGCTGACAGTGTGGAGCCTGCTTGGGATCCCTCCCTCCCTCCCTCCCTCTCTTCTTTCTTCTCTCTCTCTCTCTCTCTCAAAATAAATAAATAAGCTTTAAAAAAAATAAGAAAATCACAGAACATTGCAAAGTTAGACATCCAAACAGTAAACAAATATGTAAAATTTGTATTATGACCTTTGTCTGGAAGACGACCTTATGTATGTTTTCAAATACATTTCCAGTTGTGTTCTGACACTGGTAGTATTCAGTCTTGTTAATTTCCTCAAGGTTTTGTTGTAGCTTGTATATAAGCTACATAGGTATATGCCAAACTAGAACTAGTGAGCTGGTTGTGGATTAAAACTCCCAGGTACTGTCCTTATGATCTCTTGCCATGCCATGAGCACTATTCTGGCATACTGGCTTACACAGTTGATTTTAATGTAAATGCAAAACTTTCAATATCATTATGTAATTCATCAGGCATGTTTTGTCATGGTGCCATTTTCTCAAGGTAAATTTACATCCCAAGTCTGATACCCATTTTGCTTATTATGGCCACTCTCAGTTGAGAAACTACAAAGAACTCTGACTTTTGACCATCCTGGAGATTTTTTCGTTTATTTTAGTGAGTGTATTTGGCATTATTAATTTGGAGAAGATTTTTATCACCTTAGAAACATGTCTACTTTGCAGTTATTCCTAAAAGATTTCTGCTCAGACCAAACATCTTCAGCAGCCATGGAGTTATGCAGAGTATTGCAGTTGTAGAACCAGGACATCATTTGTAAGGATTTGGTGTGGAGGAATGAAGAGATATTCATCAAGTTTAACTATAGCATTTGAAACCAGAGGTTCTATGCAATTCTCAATTTGCGTATTGAATTGCACAATCTCTTGCTCAGTATAATTTATTATCTGAGAGAGGTGTCTGCATTAGTAGCATTTGACCACATTTTAATCTCACTAAGCTGCTATGAATTAAACCAAATGGTAAAGTTATAATGTATGACTCCATTTCATACCAATATAAGTTAATGTTAACCGATAAAATGAAATGTGTTTTTAAAAAGTGAAATGTGTTTTACCTGACCCTGAGATACATATCTTCCTTGCATATAACAGTCCTATAATGTAAATCAAGGTAAGCTTTTTCAATAAACTATTTATATTAGAATAGAAATCCTTAATTATCAGGTATATATACCTGGTGATATCTTCATTAAGTCTGAAGATAGTAATTAGGCATTATTATGTATTCTCTTTTATAAAATGTTGATAGTGATCATTGAGGGGTGGACATGCTTATTAAAATTATGTAACTTACTAATGAGCTTTCCAAGAATAGATTTTTTTCCCACCAGGTCAGTGCCCATAAATGTCTGTGGTTTCTTTACATAGGAATAAAGGCAAGCCAAATTGCAGTCTTGTTTTTATTAAGAGTATTTTATATAGGCAGAGATTCTTCTTGGCTTCCTTTTTAAATGGATTTTGTGATAGGAAGAAAATGCAAATGAAGTAATAGTGGTGCTCATAAATTTCTGGCCTGGTGACTATAATGCAGGGTTATTGGCTTTGCTATCAAACTTACCCAAGCACACTTTCTTTGTGTTAGTGACTTATGTAATATTGGATTTTTCATCTGTACATTAGACTCTATAATTCTTATTCCCCACGTGGTGTGGCTTGTATACCACCTTTTCACACACACACACACACACACACACACACACACACACACCACACACCACACACACACACACCATTCTATCCTAGCTGAAGCTAACAAGCGTTAGCATCATATTTCCGTTATACATTTCGAATCTAGTTAATGGATACCCTGTGGTTATGAAAATTACATACACTTAATACCTAAGGCAAGTGGCTTGTGGTCTCAGCAAATGCCTAAATGATGATATGCCTCCTTGGTGCTACAAAAGTGGTGTTAACACTTTCCTCGGAGCAATCATAAATGAGGATTGATCCTTTGTACATTTGAATGCACTCCTATGTTTTTAACATTAATCTCCCCCTCCCAATTTTATGAGTCATACCCATCTTTAAAAGGAAACATTCCTTAGGGATTATCCAGATACAGACACATTCCATAAAGCTTCTGAAAACATTCAAAAGAACTTGAAAACTGGAAAATGCACAGGCACTATGGGAATCATTCGGAGATGCCCCTACTTATCCCATTGCATTTGCAGTCACATCATTATTCCATCTGCAGTGTACCTCCAATGCTAAGTATATTTTGAACAAGTTATCTATGGCATTTCAAATTAAACCATAATTTTTTTTAGATGCAGAACTACTCCCATGGTATGGTAGATCAAGTTTTTCATCTTGACGTTACCCTTTAGGATTACTTTGTGATGGTGGTGGCAGAGTGGCAAGCAGAGAGGAAAGGAAACACCTTTGAGAGATGGTATTAAAAACATCTCAAAGCTCAAAAAGTATGTCTTTTACCAAAAACGTTCAGCTGCTACAAAAAGACTAGTTGGCTCCTGTCTGGCTGAGTAACCCAGTCACTGGGTCCACAGGGCAAGAAATAACTGTCAGGTGATGACTTGATTTTTATGAGGAGTTAACTTCAGTTTCTGAATCAAATAGAGCAAATATATAGTTTGTTATCACTCCCTTGTATTTATGGCAGTCATCACTAATTTATTGCTGCTACTAATTTGTTGCTAATCTTTTCTGCTAAACTCAGATATGGCTTCATAATATTTCTCAATATAACCCTCAAGAAAGCCGCTGTTGCTGGATCAGAGGTGTCACACGATATGCAGCTGCTCTGGGCGTCCAGCTCTGCGTTAAGTTATAGCCAGCCACATTTCTCTTCAGCAATCTCTGATAGGTCAATTATAGGGTTAAAGGTCTCTCACTTTTCATGGTATGTTACCCTGGTAATAGAAGTTCCTTGTATTTCTTATCCTATGTGTAGTTTATCCCCACAGTCATTCAATACAATCTTTTCTGATTTTCCCAGGTCAGCTCTAACTCTGACTATTGTTTCTCAAGTTTGTAGTCATCTTCCAAAAATCACTCCCTGAGATATTCTGACAATTTCTTCTTTGAACATGTCCTGTGAGAGATCTGGAAAGTCAGCAGAGATGAATATCTGTATTCTGGAACTCCTGGGCGTTCATATCATGGTTCCAACATATGCCTCATGCCGTCAGTAGACTGAGGTCTGAAACTTTGCCATGAATGTGACCTTTTTATGGCTCAAATAGTGAGGAGGAAAGAACAGATCCCTGCATTCTATAACCACTGAATCTTCTCTGTTTTCTTGATGTTTCTTGGAGTTGTCATGATGAAGATTATGGTTTTGTCTTTCTTAAGTGAAAAAAGGTTCATGATTAGTTCTGGCCTCTAGTGAGTGGAATTAATTGACCTTTACAGATTACAGTTATGGATGGTCCCCCAAAAGAGGATTTAAGGTAATGCTTTTCCCTGTAGATTAGACTAGTACATATATTTGGCAGTTGGTAAGAGGGAGAGAGCACTTCATGCATCTTCTGCTTGTAGAGAAAGACAGACATATATCTGTCGTTGTGATGTCTCTGAACAAGGAAGATCCTTGTCATACCTAGTGAGCCCATTCTTTTCTGGGTGAAGAGTGAAATCCATCTACACAGTCTTGTGATTATTTATCTGAAAAGGATAGTAGCCCACCTTAGTCATATTCTGAGGACTCTCAAAGCCCTATTCAGATGGTCCTTATCCTTTGCCTTTTGAGGTATCCAGGGAAATAGGCCACTGTATTTACCCAAGGGAAGTCTAGACCTAATAGGGATGAAAGCTATGTAAATACATATGAGCTGGCTTCATGTTTCTTTTCTACACATTCCACTGAGGCTACTCTTAAATGACTTATTTCGTCTTGCTTTTTGAGTTATTATGTACTTTAAAAGCTAGAAAGACTAATGGTAATAATAATAGCTGACATATGTTGAGGATTTACAGTGTTATTGGCTATTTTAAGATTTTTATCTACATCATCTCATTAATTCTCACAATAACTCCCCCCCCCCCGAGTTTGGTGTTTTATGGAATCAGAACACAAAGTTTCTGGCAAATTCAGTGATCTGTCCAAGGCTAAACAGTAGTGAGTTATGGGTCCAAGATTCCCACACCAGCAGTCAGATTCTAGAACCTGAATTTCTTAGCCACAATACTGTGCTGCATCACTAGTAAATGTTTGGTCTAGCCCCTACTGTATTTATGAGAAAACTGGGAACAAGGCTATTTTTGACTTGCCAAGTGGACATACTATTTAGCTAAAGACTTAAGACTAAAACATATGTCTTCATTTAAAAAAATAATAATAACAACAGCTAACTCTTTTATACTGCTTACTATATGACAGGCACTCTCCTAATGCTTTATACAGGTTCATTTACTCAATCACCTCAACTGCCTGAGGGAAGTACTATTATTATTCCCATTTACTTATCAAGAAACTTCTGCATTCTGAGACCAACTTAATTGCTTAAGATCACACAGCTGCCAGGTTAAGAAGTTAGAATTCTAGCTCAGCCAGTCTGGTGCTAGAGTTTGTGTTCTAACCCAGTGGTTTGGAATGAGAAGAGGGCTTCACCTCCTCCTCCTGAGACATTTGCAATGCCTCGAGACCATTTTGATTGTCATAACTTGGAGAGGATACTACTGTAATCCAGTGGGTAGAAGCCAGGGATGCCACTAAATATCCTGTAATGCCCAAGACAGCCCCCTCACAACAAAGAATTATTTGCTCCAAAATGTCAATAATGTTATACCTACTATTCTAGCCACTATGCTGTGCTGTCTCTCTTTACCAGTATGATCTGGGCGGAAACATACAGTAGACACACCCTTCCAAATCAGGAAAAAAGACAGTAGCCTCCAGTGTTCATGCTCAGTTTAGTGTGTCTTTTATCATGACTACAACTCTAGGTTGGAATATTACATTTTTTTCAAGTACTTCATAAGGGTCAAAACTAGCATTGTGCCCAGCAAGAACCTATGGGGGCCATTAATTATTATAATCAAGGCACAAACTAGCATGTTTAGATTTTGGATGTGAGAATGGAAACCCAATTGGAACAGATGATGACTAGTGGTGATTTTGGCTTCAGTGAAGCAAAGCAACCACATTGTTATTTGAAAAAAAATCCATTATTTTGGAAAGTAAGAAAGCTAATGTTTTGGGCATTTTCTTTTCACTAAAATCTATTTTGCAGATTTAGTATGCCTTTTATCAGTAGTACAGCTCAGTTACAGTAGAGGCAGAAAGTTTGAATAAAATTAAAAAGAGGAATAAAAATATTTTTATACCTACATTGTATATTTCTCACAAGATTTCCCAAATGTAATTATCTATGAATTTTACCCAGAAATCTTGAATTATGGGAATCTAATGTTTGGTTACTGGCTACTCAGGATTGGGTATAAGTCCACTGTATATGTTACTTAGAGAGGCAGTCATAAATTACAAGCAAGAGGAAATGTCCTTATTACTATTACCCAGGATTTATGATCATCCAGGTAATCACACATAGGACTGCCTGCCTACCCAGCCACCCTCCTTCGCTGTGTTTTCATTTAATAACTTTTAGTCTATTTGCTATGTGCTAGCTTTTGTGTAGACCACAAAAGAAATGAGATACAACCTCTCCTTTCATGAAATTGCTAAGTCAAATAGAATTAACACACCTGACATGTAAAAATCTGTGAACCCTTAGGCTGGTGGTACTGATAATAGCAATTTCAGACAATGACATAGTTAAGAACTCTAGCTACATCTTGAAAGATAAAGTGGATATGTGCAGTCACATGGGCTTAAGGAATTAGATGGTAGGTTGAAGAACAGCACGATAGAACAAGGGGGGCATTATTTGGCATTGCACCAGAAATAGACTTTGTTTTTCCTTTCTTTTTTCTCTCCTCTCCTCTCCTCTCCTCTCCTCTCCTCTCCTCTCCTCTCCTCTCCTCTCCTCTCCTCTCCTCTCCCCTCCCCTCCCCTCCCCTCCCCTCCCCTCCCCTCTCCTCCCCTCCCCTCCCCTCCCCTCTCTCTTTACTTACTGTTTTTAGAAATAGGCCTTATTTAGAGACATTTTCCTTTATGGGTAAAAGCCCACAGTCTACATACAGTCAGAATTGCATTCAAATCCTGGTTCTACCACACAAGCTCTGTTCCTTTAGGAATATTATTTTAATTCTCAACTTTCTCATTTGTGAAACATATGTAATAAGAATATGTCTGATTATAAAATAGGGACATTCAGGTAAACCATTGGGTACATTTGCATATCAGCTATTATTACTGCTGTTGACTCCTCACACTTTAGGATTGATGCGATATAGTTATGAATTTATTCACAGGAGGGGTGCCTGGGTGGCTTTTCCTGTTAAGTGCCACACTCTTTGTTTTGGCTCAGGTCATGTTCTCATGGTTCATGAGTTCGAGCGCCATGTTGGGCTCCATGCTGATGGTGCAGAGCCTCCTTGGAATTCTGCCTCTCTCCCTCTCTCTCTGCCCCTCCCCTGCCCACTCTCTCTCAAAGTAAATAAATAAACTTAAAAAAAAAAGCATTAAAAAAATTACTTACATGAATCCACATAGTTATCCATACAAAACCATGTACCATTTTCTCTCACATGTCTTCCAGACTATTTATAACAGTATCTATAGCAGTGCTGTTCCACAGAAATATAATGCCAGGAATATCCAATTTTAAATGTCTTAGTAGCCACATTAGAAAAAATAAAAATAAGCAATTGAAGTTAATTTTAATAATCTACTTATTTAATCCATATAGCCAAATGACATCATTTTAACATGGAATCAATATAAAAATTATTGAGATATTTCATATATTTTTCCTATACTAAATCTCTCAAATTTGGTGTGCATTAATATAGTACATCTCAATTTATATCAGTCACATCACTGCTTCTGAAACTCAGCTATATTTGGGAACCATTCTTTTGCCCTTTGTTCTTAAGAAATGAAATTGCTAGCCTCGCATGTCTTTGTAACTTTTTTGGTACTTAGAGATGATGACAAATAAAGTGTCTTGTCTGAATACAAACATCAAAATGTGAAAGACAAATATATAACTGGAGAAATAGAAGACAATATCTGTTAAATGGCCTGACAATGTTTTAAATGCTTGACTTTAAGAGTACCGATAAATCCTTAAAGTTAGAGTATGCTTGTGAGGTAAAAACATAATACAGAATAAACCCAATTTTCAGCTTCTCTGTGCCTCAGCTGAAATAAAAGCTTATGTGAGGACCTACCAATTTAAACTATAAAAGTTAAATGAATACAAGCCATCCTTAGGGTACAGGATAAACTTTTAGCACACCAACAGTTTTCCTTCACATAAAAAATAGTGTTTGGTATTTGTGAAAGGTATTTTTATTTTTATTTTTTTGGGGGAAAGGTATTTTTAAAAGAGGAATGAATTGCTTTTTGTTGAACTCTGCTTCTGGGTGTTAAGTACAATAGTGTGACAGTCGTGTGCTGAGGGAGAAGAGCATACTGCCTTTATGTGTGAAGCTGATAATTTTATGACCTAGAACCAGGAGAACTCATGAGTTAGGCTTCATTTTCCAAGCCTCATAATAGAATGCCTTGAACTGTTCCTTATCCTGTCCAATCTTCTTTGAAACTATGTTTGCAACCCTAACTGTAGTTAGCCTTTCTTTTCTTCTTCTCAGACCATTACGTTTAATTGCTACATGAAGTTAACTGTCTCTAACTTATACTGAACCACTTAAGACAACTTCATTACTACTCTGCCCTAACCATTCTAGGTAGTCGACTAACACTCTGGGTATGTCTATTTAATTTTGTCTTTTAGATTGTAAGTTCAGCATTATAATTAACTTTCCCACTATATAGCTGTTTTTAAAAGAAATGCCTTATTGTGTTATTGAAACTCAAAATTCAATTCAGAAACCAAGTTTCTGCATGTATACTGAATGTGTAGTTCCTTAATTTTTTTTTAATGTTTATTTGTTTTTGAGAGAGAGAGCACGGGGGTGGGGGGAGGGAAGGAAGGAGGGAGAGAGAGAAAATGCACAAGCAGGGGAGGGGCAGAGAGAGAGGGAGACACAGAATCTGAAGCAGGCTCCAGACTCTGAGCTGTCAGCACAGAGCCCAATGCTGGGCTTGAACTCAGGAGCTGTGAGATCATGACATGAGCCAAAGTCGGATGCTCAACAGACTGAGCCACTCAAGCACCCCTAAATGTAAATTTCTAAATGGTAAACTGGATTCAGGACTTGGATAATCTGTGTCTATAACTGGACAAGACACACATATTATTGGAATTTAATAAATATTGGGTGCGACTGAATAGTCATAAAAGGAATGGATGCCATCTTTTTTTTTTTTTTTTTTTTTGGCTACCCAAAAGGTTAACCATCCAAGAAATAATACATGCAAGTTATAACCTTCTACAGATGACCACATAAACTACTTGGCTGCTTCTGAAAGGGGAGTTTTTAATTATTCTTGAAATAGCTTCTATAATTAAGTAACTTGTCTAATGTGAGAAAGAAAATGAAAGATCTACAGTGAAGGTCAAAACTACAGAAATTCATTGTGCTATATGTTTAGTTTTATTTATTTCAAGCATTTTTTAGTACATAAAGTTGTTTTGTAATTGAAGCTTTTATCTGATATATATATGTAATTTGAAATATATTGAAATATATGTCTGTGTATGTATAAGAATTAATGTGCACGCTATCTTTATTCATTATTCTTCTTCCTCTAAAAGGCAGTAGTATACTTTTTTTTTTGAGAGAGAGAGAGAGAGAGAGATGGAAAGGGAGGGGGGAAGGGAGAGAGAGAGAGACAGACAGACAGAGAGACAGACAGAGAGAGAGACTGTGAGTTGGGAAGGGGCAGAGGTAGAGGGAGAGAGATAATCTTAAGCAGGTTCCAGGCCCAGTGCGGAGCCATTCATGGGGCTAGATCTCATGACCTAGTGAGATCATGGCCTGAGCCAAAATTAAGACTTGGACACTTAAGTGACTGAGTCACCCAGGCACCCTGCAATATCTTTCAACTTTAACTGAAGTCACAATAGAAATAAATCTATCAAAAACAAAAGTACAATATGTATCTGCTTCTACTGAAAACAAAAACCAATTGAGTAAGCATGGTATCTTACACATTGGGGAAAATAACTAGGTTTAGAATCAAGCATGGTTGCTAGCTAGCACCTGGTAGCAGAGTTTTTATTATAGTTTTGTCTCATTTTGTTTTGTGTCTGGGTTGGTTAAAGTGAGGTTCAAGATATGGGCTTTAGTATCACTTGATACAAGAAGTCTTCTTTTCCCAGATCTTAGTGTTTCTCTTCTTCCATCAGTAAGTATGTTTTGACTAAGGTTTATGGAAGGTACATAACACATAATAACTCATAGTCTAATAAAGGAAATGCAGCATAAGTGTTGGCGAGGTCTTAAAAACTATTATATCACTCACAGAGAAGAGAGATTGTGATTATGCATGCAAAGCATCTATGGGATGTTCTAATATTCTGGATATACGTTTTCAACCAAATACCCTACAGTTTTCAACCCACAGGCCATTGGGAAGAGATACTCATGAAGTTCTATGCTTGGGTAATTTCAGAGTTTACTTTGTGAGATACTCGGGAAGTCAAAAATTTTACTTATTTGTGTACCTCAAGCAGTTCATTATGTTTGAATTCTGCCAAACATAACTTGCCACTGAACAAAACTATTCAATATACATGCCCTCTTCTCTTTTGGTCAGGATTGTCAACATGGCAAGCAAGAGAATTCATAGTTACTTCTTCCTTTGACTAATTATTTCTAAATGTTAATGTGGGACATGTTGCATTAAGAAGTAGTCTTTTGGGTTTGTATTGAGACAGAAACTCTTATAATTCCCTTTAATTGAACCACTGTCTGTCCTCACACATGAACAGGTTGTCTTCAAGGAATGTTTAGGAATACAGGGAAGGCATAAGGAGACACTGTACATGGTTGAAGGGGTGGGGTGTGTGTGGGAGGGTCAGGGAGAGGGGTGAAGAGTATCACAAGGCAGACTGGGGTGGGGAGGGAGGGGTTGGGGAGAAGGAGGGAGAGAAAGGGAAGAGAAAGGGAGAAAGGGAGGGCAGGAGAGGGGAGTAGGGAGGGATGGCTGAGTGAGGCAAGCACAGGCACCACTATAGTCAGTCAAGCAGTGCTTAGCAAATTTTGCTGTGGATTGCCATCACCTGGGGACTAAGTACAATGATACTTTGGGATTCTACACACTTCCCAAAGAGGCTTGGATTTACTAGGTCTCAGGTTGAAATTGGGAAACTACATTTTATCAAGAATCCCAGGACGGTACACCCAACTTGAAAAACTCTGCTCTAGAGGCAAAGGAAATATCCTATATTTTATTTACTTGTGAAAACAGCAGAGAATCCCAGGACTGATGGCTATTTTGTGACAGCTGCATTTATTGAACCTCCTTCTCTGGTGTGTAAACCACCTAGAAATGGCATCCCTATTAAGGCTTTAATAACTTTATTTTTTAATAATTAAGAAATATTATTGTTTATTTATTTTTGAAAGAGAGAGGTGCTGAATGAGGTAGGGACAGAGAGAAAGGGAGACACAGAATCTGAAGCAGGCTTTAGGCTCAGAGCTGTCAGTGCAGAGCTGGATGTAGGGCTCCAACGCAAGAACTGTGAGATCACCGCCTGAGCCGAAGTCAGCCTGTTAACCAACGAAACCACCCAAGCACCCCAGGCTTTAATAATTTTATAAATCTCAAAAGTTGGATTCTGGAGCAGTTAAGAATAAAAGGGGGAAAAATCTTACTCGTGTTTCCTAAAAAAATAAAAATAAAAATTATATAGTGGATACACAGTTTCTCTTTGGGATGACAAAAAAAGTGCCAGAAGTAAATAGTGGAGATATTTGTGTTACAATGTGACTTAATGCCACTGAATTTTATACTTAAAAAATGGTTAAGAGGTCAATCTTATGTATACGTCACTACTGTATATATTAAAACAACAGCAGTTTTGTTTACTCACTAACTTCTACTATTGAGAATTTTTTAGTAATTTGTGGGCATGTTTCTTGATGAGGACTTCAAGAGCCAAACATCCACAAATATTAACTGTTCATTAATATAGAAAAAGTCTTTGGCAGTTTTTTGTTTGTTTTTTTCAGTTTCAACAAAGATCTGAAACATGAATGATGTTCAGTTTGGTGTATTTTATTTTATTTCATTTTATTTTATTTTATGAGAGAAAGAGAAACCATGGGGAAGGGGGGGGAGAGAGACAGAGAGACAGAGAGAGAGAGAGAGAGAGAGAGAGAGAGAGAGAGAGAATATGAAGCAGGCAACCAGACCCACTGCAGAGCCTTGAGGCTGGTTTTGAGGACCATGAGATCATGACCTGAGTGGAAATCAGGAGTTGGATACTGAACCGATGGAGCAACCCAGCCACCCCCAATTTGGTTTCCTAAAAAAAAATTAAAAGAAGGCACCTGGGTGGCTCAGTCTGTTGAGCACCTGACTCTTGATTTTGGCTCAGGTCATGATCTCAGAGTTTGTGGGTTTGAACCCCACTTTGGGATTAATGCTGAGAATGTGGAGCCTGCTTGCTATACTCTCTCTCTCCCTTTGCCCCTGTCCCACTTTCTCTCTCTCTCTTTCCCTCTCTCTCTCTCTCAAAAATAAAAAATAAATAAATAAATAAATAAATATTAAAAAAAATTAATAGGATAGCAATGACAGTGTTTCGCTTGAAACGTCTTCATTATTGGTGAAAATTTGGAAAGTCTCTTTCCGGAATTGGTCAATAGGGTCTTGATTCTTTCCCGATGTGAAGTTCTGTAGGACTTCAGTTTACTGATGTAATTTAACATTTTGATAAGGAATATTTCACCTAGAATGAGGTATGCAATTCATATTTGGTAAGTTTTGGGTGGAAGCTTTCGTTGTTATTTGAAAGTGACATGGCACATGCATTCACATTGTTATGAGCAAGGTCAAAAGCGTCAAGTGTGCAAGTACTTTGTAATTGGCTGTCTGTCGGATATATCAGGAAATTCAATCTATTACCTGCACTTCAGTGCACTAAACCAACACTACATGAAGCCATCAAAGCATAGGATGGCCTCACTAATCTCGCTGTGGTAATTACTGCAGGTGTATCCTGATAATTTAAAATGGACATTCATATTAGGATGCATCATTCTGTTGAAATATTGAGGCCATTAGAGAGAATTATAAGAGAATTTCACTTTGAGTACTTGATGCAAAAGATAAAATGATTGTCACACAAATATATCCTAAAAGTCCTGAACATCTAAGACTGTTGTCTTGGAAAAGAAGTTTGCAAATGTGAAGCAAAACTTAAGTATTCAATGCTGCTCTCATCTTTATTTTTATTTTTTACCAAGATCTACAGGAGTTATGGATAGAATGCTTTAAAGCATTAAATAAAATTAGAAATTCAAAACAAATGAAGACATTTTCATTGGAGGAGAGGGGATTGCATTAATTTTTGACAGTAAATTTTTTGAAGCTCTGAAATGATTCCTTTCTTCATCTTCTCATTTGGAGTTTGCTGCTGTAGCAGAAAGTCTCTTGTTGCTATGGTATCTCTGAACATTGCTTTTGGCATTGCCTTTCACAGCCGTAACTGGTCATTTTAGAAGGACATTATACATGCATTTTGACTATTGTTTCCATGTGAAGGCTGGGTTGTTTTGACATGTGTTATGTTTCAAAATTAAATTATTTACTTAATGCAAGACTCTACCAAAAATGAACATATTAAGTGAACTAAATAGCATTTATATGTTAATTGTTTTAATAACAGGAAAGGTTAACTATTTTCATTGCAGCTGTTATGTTTATTATGGGAGGAAGTGGAGGCCCCTTTGTTCTTTTGACAAAGCCCTAAATCTTTATTTCTTGCTTAAAAAAATTTATTTTTATTTCCAGCTGCCAAAGCTCTGATCTAATTTTAGTATTCACATATGGAGTAGATGCCAGTCTTGCCTTATTTAAAAATTCTTACAGTATCACCGATAGGTATTGTTTCCATTGGCCGAAAGACTGAAGTTAGGCTATTTTTTGAGGAAAAAGAAATCCTGGTCAGGCCCTGGCTACCAAAAATACCAAGTGTATGAGTACTGATAGGATTTTCCAAAATGGCACAGTTTTACTAATATAGTTACTTACTGAATCCTAAATTTAGTTTCTAGCTAGCATCTCTGTTGGCCCTTTCTGTAGTTTGACCTCTAGGTTCGAGACCTGGAAAACTGTGAATGCTAATTATATTTGCCTTTGGACAGTTACCCCTCCACTTTCCCACCATCTCCAACATATTTTTTTTGGCTAGGTCATAGTGAAATTGAATTCTATGTGTGAAATGCATTTTAACATAACATCGAGAGAGAGATTCCATTGTGGAATAGACTTGAAACCATATTTCAGCCTCTCTACTTATGTTTTTGTTACTCTTTATAAGTTAATGTCTCCAAGCTGCTGCAACTTTAAGTTAAACATTAACTTTAACTTTATAAGTTAATGTCTCCAAGCACCTCAAATATAAATAATAGGATCTGGCTGGTGATGATAATATAAAATAGTATAGGTAAAGGTGGAATGCCTGGTAATTGGTAATACTGTAGTAAACAATACTCTTAACATTAGTTACTTTTATCATCATCTATAATTACCTAGTAAATATATAAATCTTTTGGAACAAAATATTCTTTTTTAAAGCACAACAGTGTCCAATCTTTTTTGGCCAAAACCAGACATGAACTTGGTTTTAAGTGTCCTGGTCCCTCCTGCATGTAGAGACTATGCCCACTAATGAAACTACCTTTAATTTGCCATTCCCTCAGCTCCCACATGACAACCCATTATACTTTCAAAAAGGTTTGATAAAATTGGTATCATTTCCCCTATTTTACAGATGAGGGACTGGAAATCCAAAATAACCTTGGTCACTCTGCAAATGGGGCAGAATCATGCCCAGACACAATCTCTCCTGAATTCTAGTCCAGAGATATTTCCCTCACTTTGCTGCTCCTTATCAACTGAGCCCCTTCCTTCTTTTTTTTTTTTTTTAATTTTTTTTCAACGTTTTTTATTTATTTTTGGGACAGAGAGAGACATAGCATGAGCGGGGGAGGGGCAGAGAGAGAGGGAGACACAGAATCCGAAACAGGCTCCAGGCTCCGAGCCATCAGCCCAGAGCCTGACGCAGGGCTCGAACTCACGGACCGCGAGATCGTGACCTGGCTGAAGTCGGACGCTTAACCGACTGCGCCACCCAGGCGCCCCTGAGCCCCTTCCTTCTTAAGAAACCAGATCACAGATAATTCTGTAAATAAGGCTAACACTAGTATTTAATTTTTCTTATAAAAGGAAATAAAAAAGAAATAGAGTAAAGAAATACTAAATTATTTAAATCTAGGATTCTTATATTTGGACATCTCTGAAGACCACACCAAGAATTCATGGATGGTTTCCAGGAAGGTCTCCAAACCTCCATGAAATTGTGTGTTTTATGTTGCATGTTATCAATACATTTCCAGGACAGAGGGCATATCACATTTGAAGTCTGTGACTACTTTTCTATGCATAGAAAAAGAAAAGGATATCACATGCATATGAGATAAGCAGATTGCTAGAGCAAGCCACCAGGGTATCACTTTAGGTAGGGGATATATTACATTAAGAAATGCAGACTTTTGTGGTGTGCTCTTGTGAATGGATTCTGCAGGAAGGACTACATCATTTGGAAATGTGTTAAGCTGCAGAATATTTTGCCTTAGACAGTACTTTATTCTCACTTGCTTGGGAGACGGTAGGTTAGGTGGGTCTAATTTTAGTTCAGAAGCTTATTACTAACAGCAATGACCTAGGCTTGTTCTTTTTACCCTCTTTGCTGTCCTTCTTTTCTTGGCTGTTAGTTGTCATGCATCTCAATGGATAATCTCAAGATGGCTGTCATTATTCTAGGAATCATATCAGTCTTAAAAACAAGAAAAAATGGGGAAGGGGATACATCCATAGACTCTTTCATATTCCTGTCATTTTTTATTAAAAAAGGGAATGTTTTTCCAGAAACGCCCCTCCCATATAAGAACTTCCTTATATTTCTTAGGTTAAACTGGCTCACGTGACTGTTTAATATCTGGCAAAGAGAACCAAGATTGCTATAATTCAGCAAGGCTATACATAACCCAGTACTGTGGCTGCGTTCATTGCTGCTCTGAAGAGAAATAGAGTTCTTTTGTCACATAAAAGGGTAGGTTGGGAGTTAGCTCACCAACCACCCATGTCTCACTTTATTTTGATAATTTTCCACAATTCCTGATAAGTTAACCACGTTTTACTTTTTTTTTATTAAATTTAGAAATACCTTGTCATTCCTAAAATATTTCAACGTGTTAAGTAATAACCACTTACTTAGTTCTTTGCCTCTTAAATATGGCAATTATTTTCTATATTCTACTTTTTAAGTTGGAACTATTCAGACCAAGAAAACAGGAGTGATTTTATTAAGTAAGTGACAAAGTTATGGAAAGCCTTTAAGTGATCTTTTTGATTTTCCAGCAGGTGCTCATTCTAGCCATGCTAATTCGAACAGTGGTATAGCTGAACCTGATGCTATATTTATTACTTAATCTGCTCCCAGTTTTGTAGACTTTGCATCCTTTATGAAACTTTTAGGTTAACTATTAAAAGGAAAAATGCATAAGATAATCTCAATAGTCTTTTACTTTTCTTGTCTGTCATACACTTAGAGGAATATTCTAACGCTAGGTCA
Organism: Neofelis nebulosa; assembly: GCF_028018385.1. Taxonomy (NCBI): domain Eukaryota; kingdom Metazoa; phylum Chordata; class Mammalia; order Carnivora; family Felidae; genus Neofelis; species Neofelis nebulosa. The sequence continues at coordinate 125,328,391 of NC_080785.1, read as the reverse complement.
GGTTAGAGCTTCAATTTGGAATTTATCAGAATACAAAATCTGCTCTTTGGAGGTATAGCCCATTTTTAAAACAGTTTTTCAGTTTATAGAAGCTGTATATACCTTGTGAGTGAATAGAAGAATAGACCTTCCATTCTCTTGATCCATCATGTCATATCTGTTGGCTGATGGGCTTAGTGGAAAAATCAGTGTTTGAATTCCTGACTTATGAGAATCTAATTCCTAATATCTTTTTGAAAAAATTAAGTAAGTTTTCACTGTCTGAATTTACACATCTAAAGTGTGCTTATTCAGGGCATCTAGGTGGCTCCATTGGGTAAGCGTCAAACCCTTGATTTCTGCTCAGGTCATGATCTCACAGTTTGGGAGATCAAGCCCCGTTTTGGGCTCTGCACTAACTGGTAAAGCCTGCTTGGGATTCTCTGTTTCCCTCTCTCTGCCCCTCCTCACTAGTGCTCACTCTCTCTCTCTCTCTCTCAAAATAAATAAACTTTTTTTTTAAGTGTGCTTATTCACCTAGTGGAAGTACAAGGATGTATTTGTGTTCATAAGTGGGATGAAATTTTTGACTGAAAATTTTTGAAATCATGTTTTATACAGTTATTCACTAGTTTAACTATATAGCATAGGAGTAATATTGCTTTTCAAAGGAGTATGAAATGTTTTTATGATTAGTTTTATGTTTCTTATTTTTAGAAAACATGATTATTGGGTAGTTATCTTTTCACACTGCCTTCTCTTTTTTGATAAATTTCTGCTTATTCCATTTTTGATTCCATATTTCATTTCCAAACTCCTGCTGATTCTGGAGTGGGTAGTAAATACTCCTCTTAGCTTCACACCTACTCTCCTTTCTGATCCTGTCTTAATATTGTGACTTTTTTTTTTTTAATACTCTTGTTCTGCTACCATGAGAGGCCAGCAGGCACTATAGCTCAATCTCTGTTTCTCCCTGTTATGTTCTTCTGAAAGACTCTATTTTAACAGCTTTGCCCATAAGAAAAATGTGTTACTTCTTGTCCACTTGAACTTGTGATAAAAACAGACTTGATCTGGCTATCTTGTTAGGAATGTACAATACTCGGGCCATTTGTATTTGCAGAGCCTCTCAAGTGGAACTGTGGAAAATTTACAAATTTTATCAGCACATTAATGGACAAGTGTTTAGGAGGCCCCTGAAAAGTATAGGGTTCTGGGATAGATGCTTTGAGAAATGCAAAGAAGGTACAATTCAGTGCCCTCCAGACACTGCCACATTTACAGGGGAAAGGATGGCATGTGGATATGAAAGCTAACCTGCATGAAGGACTCATTATGCGTTATTGGTGGAAATCATTTTTCTTGATTGAGTATGGCACCAGTAACAAGAACTCTAAGAATTCATAAGAAGTTCAGACCATTGTAAGCTAAAGACTAAAAGGTTACAGAATGTTTGACCTTGAAGAGGTCACCTATTTCTCTCATCTTACAGATAAAGAAAAGTCTCAAAGTAAGTCCCAGAGAGTAATAGTGATTTTCAGAGAACTACACATTTGTTATTGGCAGAAGCAGGATTTGTTTTTAGAGACCAACAGACTGGACTTATTCAGGAAGGCATGGAAGAAAAAAACAAAAACAAAGGGGGAAAATTGGGGAAGTGGGATAGGGAACATGAGTATGTTAATTTGGTAGCTATATTTGAAGAAAAATAAACATAAATCTCTCCATTATGAGGAGAGAAGGAAGATGGTAGAGAGCTAGCTTTCTGCTTCCCATGGTCTTGCTTTATGTTCCCTAAAATGATACATCTACAGCTAGAGGGGTTAATTTTTTTTTTCTTAGAAGAGAGTGACATCTGTGTTTTCTCTTTTTAATCAGCAAACATTAGCATTTCCCTTCTGAAATAGTTAATTCTAGGAATAATGTTTGTTTAATCTTGTGATTGTGCTACATAAATGTTAAACTTGTAAATCATCAGGCTTTGTTGAATTGGAGGCCATCTGTCTCTCCAGAGGTGTAATGGTTCACAGTATTCCAAAACGAGGTGATAGTGGCACGTGCCAACATGGCAAATTAAGAAGTCTGTCATCTAAGTGTTCTAAGCATTAATAGGTCATGGCGTCAAAATCATTTGCCGATGAACTTTTCATTAACATTACCTGCATCTCTGTCCATCAACTGATGAATGGATAAAGAAATTGTGGTTTATATACACAATGGAATACTACGTGGCAATGAGAAAAAACGAAATATGGCCTTTTGTAGCAACGTGGATGGAACTGGAGAGTGTGATGCTAAGTGAAATAAGCCATACAGAGAAAGACACATACTGATACCATATGGTTTCACTCTTATGTGGATCCTGAGAAACGTAACAGAAACCCATGGGGGAGGGGAAAAAAAAAAAAAAAGAGGTTAGAGTGGGAGAGAGCCAAAGCATAAGAGACTGTTAAAAACTGAGAACAAACTGAGGGTTGATGGGGGGTGGGAGGTAGGGTAGGGTGGGTGATGGGTATTGAGGAGGGCACCTTTTGGGATGAGCACTGGGTGTTGTATGGAAACCAATTTGACAGTAAATTTCATATATTAAAAAAAAATAATTAAAAAAAAAAAAAAAAACATTACCTGCATCTCGGGGGCGCCTGGGTGGCTGAGTCACTTAAGTGTCCCACTTCGGCTGAGATCATAATTTCATGGTTCCTGGGTTTAAGCCCCACTTCGGGCTCTGTGCTGACAGCTCAGAGCCTGGAGCCGGCTTCAGATTCTGAGTCTCCCTCTCTTTCTCTGCCCCTTCCCCACTCGGGCTCTGTCTCTATCTCTCAAAAATAAACATTAAAAAAATTAAAAAAAAACATTACCTTCATCTTGTATTAAAGTCTTGGGGTTTACATTTTGAGAACTTTTATATAATGCATCATTCTAGGCAAAGCAGGATGTAATGCACATTTGAAAATCTATAAAAAGCTCAGATGTGGCATAAATGTTTTGATGCCAAGAGTATTAAAGATGTTAAGTATTTCTTTAGCTACTTAAAATTTAAGTAAAAGGAAGAATCTTTAGTTTAAAAGTTTCTCCTTAGCTTGTCAACAGATAAATTAAGAGTAAGTTTTACCTGGATGGTGAAAGAAATTATTTTGGAAATGGTAGAGTGCAATAAAGGTGGTTATGTTATTAAAGCTAAGTTACCATTTGAGATAAAGTTGAAAACAAAGTCAGAGAGAACATAGAGCTTTGCAATGAAAGCAACAACAACAACAACAACAACAAAAATAGAAGTGAAGATTTAAACAGGCTACATTGCAGAAGAAATGCAAGATTTCTTCCAGAAACACGTTTGACATTAGAATACCCTAATTCTAATATAAGGAAAATGGTACAGAAAGAAAAATAAAATATTTTAGGTTAAATAAAAGCCTAAGATTGCCTGTTTTAGTCTTTGCACATTCTTTCCACGTTCTTTATAATATACTTTGTCCTAGTTAATAGAACTTATATACGTGCAACTAAAATATTTGTGAATTGTCACAGGTTGGGATGCACACTGTAGGTCTTCAGAAAGTGATTAGATTAATTGTAGCGAAATAATTGCATAGTCAGGTTCTTGAAGGAGAAATTCTTATACAATGAAAAATAATAATAGATAACCTTTATTGAATATTTGTTAAGTGCTGTTTAATTGATTCACTTAAGGAATGTGTACTGAGCATATTTTTAGGCAATTAGGATATATCAGTGAACAGGGCAGATGAATTATCCCTTACTTCTAGGAAATGTACAAAAAAAAGCCTTGTTTCTTGCCATGCCGGAACATAAGGCAGCTGCTCTCAAAGACAAGTGGGATAAGGACAAGGACCCGACACAGAGTCAATTTGCTGGGCTCCCCTGTGACCTCAAATAGAACAATTTATATGACCATTAATGACAATAATGGCTGCAATTGGTTGATGCAACAAAAATATGTAACAAAATCTGTTAATTCATAAATAATATGATAGATAGAATGATGATGTTGCCAATGATGTAAGAAGATAGATTCTGCTTATTATTTCCATTTACAGGTGAGGTGGATGAGATTCTAAAAGGGTAGGCAATTGGCCCCAAAGTGGCCATTAATAATTGGTATAGTTGGAATTCCAAACCCAGTGAGCTTGCTTTGACAGTCAAGGATATTGACGCTATATACTATATCCTCATGTTTAGTTCGTCATCTGACTTGTTCCTCTTCTGATAGGAAACAAATCACAGATACCTTAATTACTACATTTTCTGTTTCTGCAAGTCTCATTCTGAGTGTCTTCTGTTGAGAATTTCAGGTCAAGTTGAAAATTTCCAAATTAAAAAAAAAAAGATAGCAGTCACTCTAGTTATTTTTATTTCTCCAGCTTTAAGAGCAGATCCACACATGCTTGTGTGTGTACATGTGTATGTTTCCTACTTCTACAGTGTCATTCCTAAACCTTGTTTTCTCAAGATAAGTGACGAAGGATGTCATTCAGACTGGATCTACAAGTAGCAATCTTCTGAAAACTTTAGACTAACAAGTGTCTGTGTGAAAATTCATTTGGGACAGTTCCATTTGATTTGAGATATATTTTAATCAAAATAGGTACTATTATCCCTACTTAAGGAAAAAAAAAGAAGAATAAATGCAGAATTTGAACAAAAATACTGCTATCAAGGGAAGATGTTGAAAATAAATGTGCTTTGTAATTTCTTGTTTCTGACATGTCTGATTTATTATAGAGCATAATGTTTTGTATTGTCACACATAAGAATGTACTCTATGACTTGTGTCTATGTCTGTAGTTTAGTTATATAATTCAGCATATCAAATTACAAAAAAAAGGGGGAATCCTAGAGCCCCATCCACAGTCAAAATTGAAGTCACATGAAGAAACATGTCACATAATATTATTTTTCAATGATAAATACTTTTGAAAAACAAGTTCTCTTTGATACAAGTGTTTGATAGTAAGTATGCTTAGAAATGTACTCCTAAGATCAGGTGGAAGAAATCTCACCAGTCATCTCCTCCATCGTTTTGTTTGACAGAGGAGAGATGTGACCCTAAAAAGTTAAGCTGATTAGAGTCACCTAGCTAATAAGTAGCAGAGTCAGAACCCAATTATGGTAGAGTTATCTTTTATCTTAATCTACTATGTTTTCTCATTTCTCCATCTCTACTAGTGGTACCACTGACCACTCTAGCCAAGTTGGAACATGCATATCACTTTTGAGCACTCCACTACCTCTCTGTGCACATTCACTTAATTCCCCAGTCCTAGCTATTACGTTTAGCAGATACTTGACTGTAGCTGCTTGATTTATCCCTAATACATCACTATTACTATGGTAGCTTCCTAACTAGTTTTCTTGCTTCTAGTCTGGCTTCCTCAATTCCATTCAAGAGAAATATTTCTACAGTGCAGACTTGATCATGAAATCACTGCATTATTCTTGTTTATATGTGGCCGTTACATAACAGGAATGAACCAGGAGACCAGAAGCTCAAAAGCACGGCATTCTTTTTTGTTTAGGACATCCTTACAAGAGAAATGAAAAATTCAACTGCATGGAAATCTCAGAAATGTATAGGCAAAGAAACACAAACAAAATACTGTCCCTTCCCTTCCCTTCCCTTTCCTTCCCTTCCCTTCCCTTCCCTTCCCTTCCCTTCCCTTCCCTTCCCTTCCCTTCCCTTCTCTTCTCTTCCCTACACACCCCTCATGACTCCCTATGCTTCAGTGTATTACATAGGCAAGCTTTACTAGTTTCAGTCTGCAACTATCCAACATATGATTTCAAGGGGGACAGAAGGCAGCTATCTTTGTTTGTAAGTGCCTTGTTGACTGGCTTCTGTGGACGACTGCTCATACTCCTGTGTATAGTGTCTTCTTACACCACAGTTTTGGTGGCATATGCCACATTATATGATAGACACATCCCTGCATCATCTGGACTCTACTGGCCTTGCTTTTGGCACTTTGCTCCCTCGCTGCTACCCCACACCTTTTGCTCTTGCCATAGTGAGCTTATTTTAGTTATCCCAAAGTTGTGTTCTCCAGTAATGTAGTCACTAGCCACTTGTGACTATATAAATGGAGTAGAATCAAATGAAATTAAAATTTCAGTTCCTAAATCACACTAGTCTGCTGTCAGATACTTAATGTTCACTAGTGGCTGGTGATTACCCTATTAGATGGCACAGATTTTAGAACATTTCCATCATCTTTTAAAGTTAAGTTGGACAGCAGTGCTACAAAGATTAGCGCCCTCCCTTATCTTTGCTCCTTCTCACAAGTCAGTTACTAGGCAACTGACTACTCTTATTTTGCTAAGCCAAACTTATTCACCTAACTCCTCCTTAGTTTCATAAGGAGGTGTTTCTTCCTCTAAGACTATATGCCAGGGCACCTTCTCCTCTCCCTTCCCAAATTACCAAACTTGATTAGGTTCCCTTCTGCCATTCTTTATACATAGGACTTCCTTTAGCATAACATTGTATCACATATGTTCTAAGGGTATGGTTATTTGTCTCTATCCTCTTGAACCCTTTAAACCTGTGCTTCTTGTTCAGTCTCATGTTTGGGGCATATAGATTAGTGCCTGACAGTTTGCAAGCATTCTATAAATTTTGGATTAATTACTGGACTAATTAAAATATTTATTTTATTTGAAATAGGCAGATACTCCTAACAGAATAAATGTATTTATAATTTTTTATGGATTTAAGCTTTACTATTTGACTTACATTATAAAATTAGAGATTAATCTTCTTAGAAATTGGCCTTTAGAAAGTTACTCTTAAAGATTTGTTAGTTATATTAAAAATACTTAAGCTCACACCATACAGTGATGATGGTGATGATGACGACGACAGTGGTAGTAATCTTCATCATAATCGTTACCTTCATAACAGGAAATTTAAAGAAAAATAACTATCAGCCTCACCCCCAGTTAAGGAAAAGGAAACTGCATTTAACACAGTCTGCTTTAGGACAATGCACATGAGAAGCCCATTATTTAATATAATTAGAGCAAATCAACTGTTCTCATTTTTCTATGTTGCCTTCTAACCCTTGACCACATGAATATATAATATTACAGTTGCTTCCATAGCTAGGATAGTTTCTATTTTTAGTTTTCACATTCATATTTCATCATAAGTTTACAACATGGACAATATAATTACTTTTAATGGTTGCACAATATTCTACCCAGTAATGACAATGTAATTTACTTCAAATTTCCCTTATTACTTTTTGGACAGTTAGACTCTTTTCAGTTTTTCTATTTTAAATAGCAGTGCATTTAATATTTTTACCTAACCAGTTTTTCTTATTGAGAGAGAAATAATTTACCTTAGGCAAAGTTGCTTTAGTTCAAAAACCTGTGGTGTTTATGGTATTTGAAAAATTTTACCAAATATTTCTTCCTTAGATTGGGGTATTGTCACAATTTTAAATTCTTTTGTTAATTTGACAGATACAAAATGGATAGAAAAGATTTTAAAGCTGAGTATAAGGTGGGAAATACAATTTTTTATTGGAACACTATAGTGTTCTTTTAGATAACTACTATCATTTTGAGAAAGAAACGAGTTCAAAGAAGAAAAAGGTGCCATTTATTTTATTCAGTTCTTTAAACGAAATCACTCACCTCTCATGCACCAAAGTTAATATCCCTTTTATAAACTCGAGTTCTTAGGTGTTCCTACTCGAGAGGGTAAAGGTGTGACTTTAGTGTCACATCACTATGTGGGAGAGGATCTGGTGAGCTCAAGAGCATAAATGAAGCATGTATTCATAGTTTAGCTTTGATGGAAGCAGTAGACTTATTTTTTCTCTAGAGACATTTTACATTATGTATTATTTTAAAACATGACAGATGATAATACACAGACATTGCAATTCTCCCATAGACATTTCCTTCCATTTGTCTCCCATATCAATTCTTTTTTATCATTACCTGTTTTTGTTTGCTTGTTTAATTGCCATGATTCACCTGTTTGTCGTTCAGGATGTTACTTCTCTGTTGTAACAATGATAATGTAAAAATAGCAATAATAATACCTAATTTTAAGTACTTTGCTAGTATCAACTCATATATGCCTCCAAATAACACTATCAGGTAGGTACTATTTCTGTCTCCATTTCAAAGAATGGAAAACTGACTCACAAGGTGGTTAAGTACCTTATCCAGAACTTCACTACTATTTAAATCTGGATAATCTGGTTTCTGACTTTCCTGCCTTTAACTTGCATGCTATGCAAAATGGATCAAGTATTTTTTTTTTTAATATTCCAAGTAGTTTCAGGTGAAATTCTGAAGTATTGGCTACGAAATTCATCAAAAGTGTTCTGGAAGACTAATTTGTAATGGTACTTTTAGAGTCTTTTCCAAATCCCCACAACAGCTAAGTTTGGAAGGCATAGGTAATAAATGGCCTGAGAGTCAGTCTGGATTTACTCCAAATAAATCACAAAAAATTAATCTCCTTTTATGTTTGTTACTGGTACCCCAGGCGATTGCTTTAGGATGGGACAGCTGTCATTCAGCAAGATGCAGGGCAGAAATTGTAATAACATCCTTATGGAAAATATGGATAATAATGAGTGGTTTAAATGATATTATAGGCATGTACTTTCTCAGATGCTTGATCATTCTCCTGAAACTGGAGGCAGGGTAGGTTAAATATATTGGAATGGAGTTAGCCCATCTGGGTTCAGATTTTGGCTTTCCCACAGCAAACTTAGTCTTTGAGTAAATATCTTAGTTTCTCCATGCCTCAGATTCTTGTTTCTGCTATAAAGATGTTGATGTGTGGCATCCACCTCCTACATTTGCTGTTTAAGTGTTAAAATGGGGAAATGTTTGTACCCTGTACACACAGTATACCCAAACAACAGTATACTATGCAGCAATTAAGAGACTGTTAATACATCTTATGTTATAGATGTGCCTCAAAACAATGATGCTAAATGAAAAGACTGAAATGTATTGTATGCTTCTGTTTATATAATATGGGGAGATAAGGCCAAAAGAGAGAAAGAGAAAGTAGATTAGTGGTTGCCTGGGACTGGAAATGGTCATGAGGACTGATTAAGAATGGGCACAGGGGCGCCTGGGTGGCTCAGTCGGTTAAGCGTCCGACTTCGGCTCAGGTCATGATCTCGCGGTCCGTGAGTTCGAGCCCCGCGTCGGGCTCTGTGCTGACAGCTCAGAGCCTGGAGCCTGCTTCCGATTCTGTGTCTCCCTCTCTCTCTGACCCTCCCCTGTTCATGCTCTGTCTCTGTCTCAAAAATAAACGTTTAAAAAAAAAAAAAAAAGAATGGGCACAAAGGTTATAGATTATATTTCTTTAAGTATATTAAAAATTGTTGAATTGTACTGTTATAAAACAGGTAAATTTTATGCTGTGTAAATTATACCTCAATATACTGTTAAAAAATGACACCTAAAAATATTTAGTGTACTTAATCCTTATTAAGATCTTTTTTATTATTTTTATTAGTGTTTAGGACCCATCACTGAGTCTTTATCATCCACATTAATTAAAGTGAGGGATTCTTGGGGATATGGCATAGGACGCTGTATTTGGCTGGACTTCATCAACATTTTATCAACTTTTTGAATGAAGACATACTTTCAAATTTGTGAATAACACAACAGAGAGAGATAACTAATATAAAAGAACCCAGAACCAAGATTTGGAATTGTTTTGACATCCTGAAAGGCTGAGCTGGTACCAATAAAATGAAATTTAACAAAAACAAAAAAAAAATGTAAAATCTGGCACAAGCCAGCTTTCTTAGGCAAGCAAAAGAGATATTAGCAGCCGGTTTCTAAAGTAGTTATTACCCTTATAAAAAATGTGTTTGCCTGTAAGAAAGAAATCCCCAGAAAATGTCAGAGGGGAGTCAGGTCAAAATGGAGATTTCACATGTAAACAATACATTATGTTTTTGGTCGATGTTGGGGATGTACCGATCTGGATATCCCATGCTTTATGTTCACATAATTATGGCAATAATATTTATAATGTATAATGATAAAATTTATCACTTAAAATGTTGTAAGATCTGTGACAAATGCGTTATACACATTAGCCCATTTAGTACTTATAACAAACCTACAAACAAAAGAATATTTTTTATCCCATTTTGCACATACAGACCTGATCTTAATGAGCCTTAGTTAAATAGCTAGTGAATGCCAGCTCCTGTTAGGTAGCATTCAGAATTCAGAGCCCATATTTTCAATACTTAAGCTCTGTGATCTACCTTTAGAATCCCTTATAAATAAAATATAGTTCTTGAACTTCCAGTAAAGTGAAAATGCAAAAAACAAAGAGATACACAGCACATGCCCTTTGCGGGAGGAATCACTGATGGTTTGGCCAATACCAGGATGGTTTATTTTGGCTCTGATCCTTTGGGAAGTACTAATTTCCATCACTGTGTTCTAAACTGTGCTACATCTAATGAGCTGTGTGAAAATGCTGAGGTATCAGGGGCTATGGCCATTTGAGCAAGAAGGCAGTAAACTCAGTAGGAACAGCTGCTTAATAAAAGGCTATTAGTAGGCCAGAAAACAAATAGGAGATTTTGCTGAAACGTATAATCTATTTTTAAATTACTTTGAAATAATCGCTTGGGCATTGATATGGAAGAGAATTATCAACAGTTGATGTTTTATAGAAAATACTCTATCTTGAAGTCTACTTTTGGATATTGTGTCCTATCTTATGTTCAGTAATCTGAAGAGAATGAAAAGGAAGTCACCATGTGTTTATGAAAAGTGTAATAGATAATGTATTGACTTGAAACCCTTTCATTTTCAAGAAGAAGGAAAATGCAGCCACACAAAGTCAGAAAAGTACATAATTGGTGTTTTCTTATTTTAGAGGATCATACACACAGGAGATCTAAGATCTAAGTTAGTATGAGGTACAATGTAGATCTGAGGATTGGGGTTAGAAATCCACCTGCTAGCTCTTTTACAGAGTGTATGTATGGCCTAAAAGTAGCTCTCAAATTAATTTTTAAAAATAGTGAATTAAAAATGTAAGTTCCCTGATAGATAGGTATCTTTTCTTATTTAGCTCTTAGTTCTATTTAAACATTAATTGTTACTAAGTAAAATCCTTGTTACAGCTTTATCAAGAGGCTTTATTTTTTCCCCTCCATACCAATAAAGGAAACTTATGTTCATTATATATTCTGTCCTTCAGGATTTACCCCCCTTCCCAGCAGGACTTAAGTCTTTGTTCATCCTTTCCATCTTCCTGTTAGTTTGACAACAATCTATGACTAGAAAACTCCACCTGTTTTAGAAGCTGTTTCTCTGGAATTGCTTTGTCTCTTCTTTTAAATATCCATAATGAACAAAGATTTCCTTTTTCCTCTGGAAAAGATTAAAACTAATACAGTAGTCCCCCCTCCTCCATGGTTTCACTCTCCGTGGTTTCAATTACACACAGTCAGTCGAAGTCCCTGAGCAGATGATTCATGTCTGACTATCATAAGAAGGTCAAGAGTGGCCTCACGCTACATCACGATGCCTCTGTTGTTCACCTCACTTCATCTTATCATGTAGGCATTTTATCATCTCACATCATCACAGAAAGAAGGGTGAGTACAAGATACTTTGAGAGAGAGACCACATTCACATAACTTTTATTACAGTATATTGTTATAATCATTCTGGTTTATTATCAGTTGTTAATCTCTTACTGTGTCTAATTTATAAATTGAACTTCATCATAGGTCTGTTTGTATAGGGAATATCATGGTATACATAGGGTTCAGTACTATCCATGGTTTCAGGTATCCAGTGGGAGTCTTGGAATGTATCCCCTGTGAATAAAGGGGAGAGGACTACTATATCCAGATGATTTTACCTGTGGTAGTAATTTCCTTTACCTTTTTATCTTTTTGATCCAGAAAACAAGTTACTTTTAAGCCTTCCCCATTAAATTCTGCACGTAGACATTTAACAAAATCAATCTGGCTCGTTTCTATAAACACCTGCTAATTCTAGGTAAAACCCAATGTGTGCTGCTTGCATATAGGATTTTAACTTGCATAATGTGTTTGCCGAAATCCTTTAGCATAGGAACGGTGTTTTCAGTTCTTAGTGAATAACAAGCAACTAGTAGCTTATCCTGAGCACTCTGTCACGTAATGATTTTGGATAATTTGGGTTTGGACCAAAGTTTTCTTGGTGTCTAATGGATGTTAGTAGAATGGGGAAATGGAATTTCTAAAAGACTGCCATCAGTTGCATGACAATTGATGATGGTAGTTATCAGTGCTCAGATTATTGCCTCTAAATTCTTAACCTATAGAAGAATAACATATTTGAAGTGACTACTATCAAGATAGGTATCTGAAGGTAAAAATTTAACAAAATCCTTTTCCTTTGACATTCAAATTCTCCCTTTCATTACCCTAGTTGTGTTAACCTGCTAAAGTGGTAAGACAGTAAGTAAGTAAAATTCTGTTGCTGGACAACATTGTTTTTGGTAAAAATAACATGTGGTTTGTAAATTGTGTCTGCATTAAGAGGAAATATAAATGGCCTGTGAGTACTAGATGGGGATGTGATGCTTTGGGCTTCTCTGGACCGCAGTGACTCTTATAACTGTGTATCCCTTGGAAGCAATTACTATGGAGTTGTTAAAAGAGGTGCTGGCTCCTTTGGGAAAATGAAACTTTTAGGCCAGGATGATTCCAGCACTTGCCCAATGGGACTTTTGCCTTCTGACACCTGACCTGTCCTCCACATACCTTCTTATATCTCCTGGTGAGGAGATGGGTCCTGGAAGGCCCTTGGTGAACCATTGCAAGGATGTTCACAAAAAAGTACTGCTACTGCCTTGCTGGCTAGCTGTATTTCTGAACTGTATTCTTCTGTGTAGCCTGATGTCATGTGTGGCCTTCGGTCTTATGAGTCTCATGTCCAGAGGAATCTAAGAGTAACCTCTGGTACATAGTAAACACCTGAATAGAACATTATGATCAAATGAGGGAAAAGTTTGGATGTTTAGATGACCTTATATGATGGTACGAAGCAATTGTGCACTTCACTAATTGGAATCACTGGTGCATTGAGCACAGAATCAAACTTAGTTCTTGTGGCTTTGCACCCCATATCAGCGTTGGATACGTTAATTGATAAAGCACCAAAACCCCAACTTAAAAACTGAAAATTGATACCTCATAATCATGTGCTTTCTTTGAGTACCAATATGGCTTACTGTTTTGTCATTTTTCCATATTTTTTTCCCATAATAACATTTTCATTTGGGTGCAGCTATAGAGGAATGGATTAGCTTTGATTTTTGATCACTGGGGTACCTTTGACAGATTAACCATCTTGCCATAATGGGTCAAAATTAACCATTTGGAGGATTTTGCTGAACTTAAAGTTTGGGTTTTCTCCAAGCTGTTTTTCATGAAATCCCAAGATTATATAAAATGACATTTTTATATTGTTTGTTTTTATTTAAAAGAGTTAAGGTATGAGACCCTCTCTTGATATAAATCAGATACACATGTGTAGCCTGTTTGAAATCAGATACAAATGAGTCGCACCAAATGCCTGCTATCTTCTTTCCATTTTCTTCTCCTCTGACAGCTTTAGAGCACTAGGGATCCATAGAAGACGGTTTGTAAAAACACTGCTTTATGCAATTATGCAATTATTGGGGTTCTAGCTGGTGTGTTTTTGTTAATGAAATTTCTAATCTAAAAATAGTTTTAGTTTATATAAGCATATTATTTCTGAACCTGACCCTTTTCTCAGCTTATTTGTGAGTAAGTGTACTGACTTGTATAGGTATTGCCACTTCTTGGTGGGGGAGGGGCATATTGTTTAAACCTAAAAAATTAACAAGAAAGAATGTTACATATTCACACAGCAATTCATCTTCTTCTTCTCTCCCTTCTTACCATCCATCCATCCATCTATCCATTTATGCATCTACTCTGCAACAGTTATTTATGCCAGGGTATTTAGAGATGAAAATACATAGTCCTAATGTTTAGGAAGCTTCATGGTCAACTTTATTGTCCTAAGATAAATATCAGCATTTTTGGTTACTCTTTACCGTAGATGATTTCGTTCAAAGTAAAATAATATGTGTGTGTATCTGTGTATATTCATAATGTAAATGCATACAAACACATTAAAATGTGTTAGCATTTAATGAAAATTTTCCTTTTTTCCCCCTCATACAGTAGATGGTGTGATGTCAAGAAAATTTAAAAGCTTTTGGCTGGATGTTGCTTTGATGGTGATGTCTTCTCCTATATCTTTGTAATTTTAGAAATATATAAAAACTCTTTTTTACTCTTGCTTCATCCCAAATCTATGAGATTTGCCACATACAGAGAGTTGGAAAGAAACCGTATCAGCATTTGGCAGTGAATTAAGTTTTGCAAAAACAAGTGACATGTACCAGTAGGTTTTAGTTGTTCATTAAAATAAATTTATAGATTATATAGATTATTAATACATTTGCAGATTTATAGATTATTGAATTATGATTCAGTGAATGGTAAGACGGCACATACATAGAAGATAGGTTTGACAAACCTGTGGGTCAGCCACATGTGAAAAACACTTCTATTTCCTCCTCTTCTTTGCATGTACCTTGCCAATTAACATCCCCATAGCAATTAAAACTATCTGTAATGATCGCTAATACAGATTTATTTCTTTGGACATTAGCCACACTGTGCGTTTTACAATTACTTACCCTTCAAGCACAACTTTTGACAATTATCTAAGGTGTTTAGATGCAGAGGGTTAACAGTTAACCATCTAAATTCACATTTGCTAGGAATATGTATAAAATGAGTCTGAACTTTGAGAGCTTGTGTAGTAGCATTCAATGCCAATGCTTCGTTTTCTCTCTGCATTAGTGCATTATCATTCTCTTCAATTGAAACGAATGCTTACAAGTGAGAAGAGCAACTAGCATAATGTTATTTAAATTGAATGCAGGCTCCATTTTTAATAATAGATAGTCTGGAATCATAGATAAAAAGGAATGATAAATAATACAATAGGACCCAAATCATTCATCTTTGCATCGTTCTACAGAGACATGTTGATTTCCATCAGATATTTTCCTGGCATCAAGTCTTGCTTTGTTTTTGCAATTTTTTTTTTTGTGAGTTTTTATGCTGAAATATTTTCCACATTAGCATGTATTGACTCATTTTATTTCTGGCAAAATATTGAAATAGCTCAGTTTAACGGATCGTTTGGGAGCTTTTGCCAATCTTGAGAGGATAAGAAACTTGTTGAAAATTATTTTTGCCCTCTCAACAAAAGACATGAGATGTTTAAGCATTCTAGAATTATCCATAGTGATTAAGGCTGTTCCTAGATCCCACCATAATTTTAGTACCAAACGAAACAGAATTTCCATCATTTGCCTAATTTTCCTTACTTGAGTGAAATTGAGGGGGTGGTGCCAAGGACAGGAAACTCACACTCTTAGAGCCACTGTTTATTTTCCCATCCCCTTAGCCTAGACCTTGGGTTCCCTGCTGGCTGAAATCTCCCATTTCCTATAGCTAAAATGAAGAGAAACACAGAAGTTATTTCTTAATTTCCAAAGTGCCATGTTCTGAGGACTTGAGTGAGTTTAAGGAGTAACTTCATGTGTCCAGTTTAGGGAGCATTATGTATTAATTTGTAACCCCCACACTCCAAAACAATGCCAGTTAGTCACTCTTAAGGGTGCCTTTTGTATGTGTTGCTAAGTTTTAAAGATGCGGATAGAACGCATAATGTTTGTGCCTAGAATAACCACATAACCAGCTGTTGGGGAAACTTAGGGAAATTAATCTTCTTTCCCCTCCCTCTCCCTTCTTCACTCCCTTCCAGCTTTCCACTTCTGCTTTCTTCATCTTCTCTAAGAAAAACTGGAAAAGTTTCTTTAAGGAACAAGGACTATTCTGAGGAATATTGTTTCCATCCATCTTGCCTATTTGACCTTGATTGTAAAAAGAATATATGTGTATGTATCTAAAGTGTACCATTTGTTCTGCCATTATATGTGTCTATGAACATCAGTAACCACATAGGCAAATGCTAAATAAGGGGAATGTAGAAATCATAATTGATCATATGCTATCTTCCTAAGCAAAGGTTGCTAAAATAGTAGGATTAAATTACCTTCACCAGGAAAGGAAAAAGCTCTCAGGTAACAGCTGCATAGACAAGAACATTCTCAACTCTGTTTACAGTAAAGACAAAAGACAAGCATCTGCACACAGTGACTTTTTTCCCTAGAAGGGCAAACTCCCATCTGAGGGGAACTTCCTGCCCCTGGCATGCAGTACTTCCTCTGGGACCCAACTGAGCAGCTGCCCGACACACCCAATGCCTGCTGCCTTCTGCAGGGTCTCAGCTCAGGAAACCTGCATGCCCCTTCTCATGTTTTTGTGTATTCTTAATCACAATTCTTATCCACCCATGCTCAGCTGCCTGCATAGGTTGTTATCCAAGATCATTTCTGAGGGAGGCACCAATAATCGTTTTTGTTAATGTGCTAGTTGTGAAGTTCCATGGATTTTTGGTGGTGATCTACTTCAAATTTGTCTTCCCTTAAGCCATGTCTTTAGTGCATAATTTTACAAAGTTTGAGGGTCTTTCACAAACATGTATCTTGGAATGGCAGAAATGCCTGCTTTATCATTTTTTATTCTGATAAAGAACCTTTTTACAGTTTCATATTTGTGTACTAAGCACCATTATCTATGAAAACGTGTGGAAAATGCCTTGAACCCTGTTACAGTTAGGGATCATTTTATCTTTGTGTGTATTAGTAAATGAAAATGGTATTCAGTAGGAAAAATCCCACACTAAAACATGAACATGAAGAACAATATCAACTTTCCCATTACTGATCTAGACATCAATACATTATTTTTCTTAGTATGTACAAACTTCTTTCTAAAGAACAAATGGCAGGAAAAATTCAAAGCTTCCAAAAGGTAGGATCTTCTACATGAAAAATAGAAATATGCTTCTTCAGAGCCTAAGTCAATCTGGGGAATCAATGTAAAAAGATATTTAAGGGTAGAGATTGTGTCTGATATTAACTTTTTTACCCTCTAAACCACCTACTACATGATAAATACTCAGAAAAAGTGTGCAGAAAACAGCTTACTATGGCATGAACAAATCCACTCCACATTCATCCATTCACTTATCATTATAAAGGTAACTTTAAAAATTAAACAACCAATTAGAAAAGTGTAACAGATTTAAAAATCTCTTTACTAGCATGTCCTCCTTACCAGATGCCTTACTCACCAGTGGGTCAACAAATGAAATTTACACATGTATGGTAAAATGTCAACCATTGTTGAAAGTAGATGGTGACTGTATTGGTAATTATAGTCCCTTTCCTGAAATTAAATTTTGTGAATGTGTAAGTACTTTTATGGTAAAATATTGGGAGAAAACAGATAATGTTGCCTATGTCTAATAAAAGAGATATTGTTATCTAATATTTTATAGACCCTCATAGGCTTTAAAAACATATTTTTAAATATTTTTAATCTTTATTTAGTTTTTAGAGAGAGAAAGAGGTAGAGGCAAGCAGGGGAGGAACAGAGATAGAGATAGAGAGACAGAATCCAAAGTAGGTTCCAGATTCTGAGCTGTTAGCACAGAGCCCGATGCAGGGCTCAAACTCACAAACCACGAGTTCATGACCTGAGACGAAGTCAGACGCTTAACCGACTGAGCCACCCAGGCGCCTCTAAAAATCATGTTTAAACTTTGTATTATTTAGTTTGAACTATGTCATCTAATGCATATTTTCATGTGTGTTTAAGATTTCTCTAGCTGTAGTTTTAGTATTTATGGTTTCTTAGATTCAGTATGATAGGAATGCCCCAAAAGGTATCTTTATTCCCATAATCCAAATCCTTTTGTTGGGAATGGACCTCACTTTGTCTTAAAGAATGAGGAGGTGAATCTTCCATCATGGAGCAGACTGCCTGTCATGGTGCTTTACACTGGTATCCTCTCTGTGACTATTTTTGAACCATTTCAAAAGTTTATATTTTGTCTCACAAATCTATACTGTAGCTTCTCAGACAAGGGTTATTTTTAAGTCTTCCATACCTTATTTCCTACATGTGAATTAGAAGATGTGACAATTTAGGCTGTATCATGTTTTGGTTTTCATTGTTTTTTAGAAAATCTCTAGGCACCCTTCTAAATTTATTCAACAGTCACTGGATTGAAAGTTCCCTGAGAGAAGGAAATACTGCCTTCTGGGTTCCTGCCACAGTGCCTTGCCTACAGTTGGTGCTTAATAAATATTGTTGGAGTTTAATGCAAGAGATGGCTCATATGTTTTGCAGGAGTTTTACATACTCTTTTACTATAACACCTTTTGTATTGCATTTGTGAGTCCTATCTTCTAAACATGTCCCAAATTTCAGAAAGATTATAGGTTAGGATAATGAGTCAGGTGGCCGGGCTTTGTCCTGGAAGCTGATCTCAAATCTGCGGAGGCGGTCTGAAAACACTAGAACAGAGATGTCATGACCAGTTGAGAATAACATGGGGGAGATCTTGTTCAGTGCTCCACGTTGGCAGAATGAGAGCAGATTCTGTTCCCAGGTATGTTGTTTCCATATCCCAGACCTGGGATCGGCCTTTCCTTTCCCTTGTGTTTCCTGTATTTCACAGATACATAGGTGACCATATTGTTGTTCATAGATATTTTTTCTTCTTTGGTGAGATAATTAAAAAGAAAAGTCATAGTCATTTGGCTCATTATTAAATGTTCTACTTAGTTTTCTATTTAATTCCTCTTTATGACACTCTGGGTCCTTCCGTTTAAGAAACTGCAATAAATGAAGGAGAGGAACAATGAAGCAGATAAACTTGGATTAGCTGTCTTCTTTGGTAATGCTCAGAAAGAATCACAGGCCGGTACCCTAATTAACAAATCTGAAGTGTGCTGGCAGTTTATAGTTCAAGCAGTATTGTCTATAGTCTTTTCCTTTCTGTCAGGCTTTATAGGAAGATGGCACAAAGACTGGTGGTTATATTGTTACACAGATTTAATTCTATAAACGTAAAAAAAATTGATTACCCTGGGGGTATTAAGAACTGTTTCTACTGATTGAATATTTTACTTGCATAAATGATAGTTCTTATAAACAGCTGCACATTTTAATGTTAGAGTATTAAAGTTCTTAAATTGTAAGCATAAATGTTTCATTTTGATTGTGAATTTCCATTCCCCACCCAAATACCATAGTACCAAGTACCAAGGTGATACATTGACATACACACTCAACTCCCAAGAAAAAATTCTCTTTATTTTTCTTTATTCCTTATTTTTCTTTCTTTACTTTACTTTTCTTTTCTTTTTTTTTTTTTTTTTCTGTGAATATCTGTTCTAAAATGATTGAACCCATGGGACTACTCTAATACCCTTTCAGAGTCCAAGCTACGTTATTCTCACATGTATGGGTATTTAACATAGCAGAAAATGACATTGCTCAGGGCGTGAGGTGATGAGGTAACATTTTAGCTCTCCTGGAACCTTAGTGGCTGGAGGATACCTGAGGGGCACTCTAATCTCCACTTTCTCTTATTTTACAAATCAGGACACCCAGACCACACACAGATCTAGATGATGTTTTCTCATCAACTAGAAATCCTGTCTTCAGAATTTTCCTTCAGTGATTTCTACCACTACAGTTTAATTGTTGCCTTGAGTATTTAGTGTTGGGTTGTGATTAGGGCTCCACTGCTAGTTGTCAACAGTATCCATTCTTCCTTTGTTCTTTAATAATCAAACACTAGTATCATTTAGGGCATGAATACTGTAATTGTTAGTGTGTTTACAACCAACATGACCATGTAACTATGTCTTATGCAGTCTAATATAAGCAGAAATATTTGGAGGGACTTCTGAGAAGTCTCTTCAAGGAGAGATGATTTAGTTAGAAATTATGTTTTCTTGTCCTCCTGTGTACCTCCTTCTTTCCACTGCTGGGAATGCAGACTTGACTGCTGGAGCTCTTAGGAAGCTATCATGAACCACGTAGTGATCTTGATTAATGTAATGCTAGAATAGTGGGGGGAAATGGGAGAAGAAACCTTGGCTCCTAATTGATGACTATGGAAATGCTCTAACAACCGTATATTGCTTGTTAGCAATTTTTTTCCCCCTTGTGAGTGAGAAATGAACTTCTCTTTCATTTAAGCTGTTATTTTGATTTTTCTCTCACATGTCATTGAACCAGTTTGGATAGAGGGAATTTCAAATGAATGATGGTATTAAAAATGTAGAATTTCAGCAGATTAAGGAGGCATTACAAGAAACACTGGTCTAATGTCAGGAAAACCCAAAGAAATTCATAATATTGGAAGATTTACTTGCTTTCTCTATATCTTATATATTTTATTTGAAAAATGGGGGCAATGATAATAGCCCTACTACTGCTTCATAATTTTAAGGTCTCTAAAAAGTATAAAATACTTTTTATATGCAACATATTTTTATTAAAAATATTCCCTTGATCTAAAGCAGCATTTCTTAACTGGAAGTCTTTGAATTCATTGATATGTTGTGAAAAATTCAAATTGTGAATACGCTTTTTTTTTCTGCATAAATGGTCCTTTAAATCCTCAACAGAATCTAGATATTACAGACTGTGTCCAGAATGGGACGGTAATATTTATTTAGAGGGGACCTTTTCTATTGGGGAGCAGCTAAAATGGATTGTTTTAAATCCTTTCTTCAACATCGTAGTCAACATTTAGTAACCATCTCTGAATATCTAAACTTGACTGACTGATATTTCAAGTTCTCATTTCAAATACCACTTCTCCCTGAAGGCATTTTTTAAAGTGTCAAGTAGGAAATAATCTTTTCCTTTTCTCAGTTCCCAAAGGACTTTAATAAATACTCTCTTAAAATACTTCCGTGTATGATTATACTTCTCCACTGGACTTCAGATTCCTAGAAAGCAAGCATTAAGTCTAGACCTGTTTTAAATCCCCAACCACTTACACGTATTGACTTATTCAGTAAATACTTGATAGATGAATTAATTCCTGAAAATATTTGCTTGTTTTAGTGGTGTATACAGTATGTTTTTTGTATAACCCTGCTCTAAAAAGCACGCTTCAGCCTCTGAAAGTAATGGAATAGGAAGGGCTTCAGATTGGATCCAGAGTTCAGCCATTGGAACATGGCACAGGGAGGATGCAGATGGTGATCCTCAGTGCATGGCTGAAATGGAGATCTTGTCGATTGTCTTCTGTCGCTACCCCTCCAGATGGCAATGTGCGTGAGATTTGTGCATAAGCTTGCTCAGGAAAGTTAGATTTTAAAAGATATGAGCAATTTTCTATACGGGAGATATGTATTGTTACCATACCATACTTTCTGTGTAGTACTTACAAAAGGAAGAAAACTTAATCACATCTTTCCTGTAGATACAAATTCAGCTTTTTCATATTGTCCAAAAATATATTGGCACTGCAAAATTAAGAAAGGAAGCCGTTTATTGTTGATTACATCATACATGCTTTTAGAAAATTTTGGTTTAATTAAACTTGTTTTTCATCCGCTCATTTCATTCTTACTGGGATATTGTACATTCTTAGACATTCCAGGAAAAACCTATTGGGGAATTGAAGAGCAATGCCCTTATTTCCATGCAAAGTTTAGAATCACTTACAAGGCATATTTAGCAATCACGCTAATTCAGATAAAAAATACAACACTTAATCCTGGTGAAAGGAAAATATAGCTTAAATTTGTTGAAATAGTGCCAATAATTCAACTCTGAATTATACAGATTTTTCCACCCAGTTACTTGTATCCCTTCACAACTATAGTTATTTCCAAAGGATGGGCACTATACTTCATGTTCAGAAAGCAAAACAGAAGGCACCCTTTCAGAAAGTATAGGTTTCTTTAGAAAGAATATGAGAAGGAGTCGAGATGCTTGCATCCTATTTCTTCTTCCAAACTCAAGGGAAAAGTCCATATCCCTCCAAATGGGAACATATGGCATGGGTGTATATGCTTCCTCCTCTTACATATGTATTCCATTGTGTTTCTGTACAACTGTTTAATGTCTCATTTTTTTTTTTTTACTCATCAATAATCCAGAAACTTTAATGGATAGGTGTCTTCCCTTAATGAATCACATACAACATCCTTAACTGGACATCCAAGATCCCTCCAGACTGGCTCCATGGTACCTAAAATATAGACTCCATTGGTTGCATTCCCATACCTTTTGTACCTTCAAATGACTTAGCTCATCAAAGTATGTCTTTGGAAAATCCAGAGTTTGGTACATTTTTATATATATCATAAGTGGTTCTCACATTGACAACATGTAGTGAATGACTTAGTGACCTCTGTTCATGAGTGTACACATGTAGAAACCCAAGCCATTTTAGTAAGAAGGGATTTGGGAATTGAACTGGGTTTATTCTAACAAGACCCAGATGAATGTATATACCAGCACTATGGCATATAAAAATTTCACGTTTCCTATTAATGTTGCCTTTAGTGATAACTTCTTTAATACCATTTTTATGATCTCACCAAGAGTATTGAATACTGAAGAGCCAAAGCATGTTATTCTCTGTCTTATGACTCTCTTATTTTTATAGAACACTTACAGAATCTATAATTATTGAATTTACTTGTTGATTACTTCTCTGTTGTCTTTCTCCCTCCCCAGGGTATAAACTCTATAATTGTTGTCATCTGTTTGGCTCACCAGCACACAACACAGTGATTAGTACCTAATAAATAATAAATATAGGTTGGATGAATGCATCTTCTCATTTACTTACTTTCCCACTTGTTTTCTCTCCCTCTCTATACCTTTCCATGCTACTAATAATGAATTGTTCTTTGAATTACAAACAGGTGAAATAATTTCAAATAATCCATTGGAATGTAGTAAGTCAATATTGATAAAATGTTTGTTTATATAATGAAATTTGAACATGAAGCCAATTCATTAACTATTCCTAGTTTATTTTTTTTATATTTTATTTATTGCAAGTACATATGAATGTGTATTACGTGGAATTTGATAGATGCTTAGAAAACATTGATTGCCAAAAAAAGAGAGAGAAAACATTGATTGCTTTTGTGGCAACATATTAGTTGCTAACAGTGCTAACAGGAGAGCAAATTTTGGGTTATATGGTAATTATAGTTTTCTTGTTTTGGAAATTAACAAAAGGTTTTTAAGAGTGGCTGTGTCATTTTATATATTTGCCAACAATGCATGAGTCATTTAGTTTCTCTACATTCTCCCCAACATTGAATATTTCCTTTTTTTCTAAGTTTAGTCATTCTGATAGGTATGTATTAAATCTCATTGTGATTTTAGTTTGCATTTTCCTAATAGCTAATGAACATCCATTCATATTCTTATCTGTTTATCCTCCTCAATAAAATGTCTGTTCATGGTGGGCGGGGGCGGTTTGCCCATTTTCTAACCATTATTTCTTAACTAACTGTTTAGTCCTAGAGTCCTTCATATATTATAGATACTAATTCTTTAATGAATATGTGGTTTTCAAATTTATTATCTCAGTATATAGTTTGTGTTTTCATTTTCTTATTTCTCTGAGCAAATGTTTTTGTTTTTGTTTTTGTTTTAATGCGCTAAGGTCCAATTTATCAGTTTTTCCTTTTATTTACCATGCTTTTTGTATCAAATCTGGGAACTCTTTGCCCAGCCTTAGATCCTGAAAATTTCCTCAGTGCTTTTTCTAAAAGATTTATGGTTTTATATTTTGTATTTAACTTCTCTAAAACATTGAAATTATTTCCTTATAAAGCTTGTAGGAGTACGGAAGCATTATAGGCAAAGAATATATTTGTACAGAGAGGAGAAAATAGCATGGGGCTTTGAAGGAAGAGAGAAACATCCTGATTGATGAATGTGATATAAAACACAGGTCATAAGGCAAGGGATGATATTAGAGAGAGAACTTTGTATGAATTGGTAGTGTTGGGGTTTTACCAGGTAATTGATAGGGATCCATTGAAAGATTTTAAATGGGGGATAATGTGTTTAGATTTCTATTTTGGAAAGGGCACTCTGACATCAGTGTGGAGAATGGATTTCAACCAGGGCTTTTCACTTTTTATTCATTTCCAGGTGAAAAATGCTACAACAAAATAGAATGGTTTATAGATCAATAAATGGCACAATTTAAAATGTCTGAAAGGAACTCTTTGGCTCCTTAATATAGAGTGCATTCTGCAGAAGTTGAAAATGATTCTACTCTGAGAAGTGTAGTATTTTTAACTTTCGTAGATATGGAGAAGGGTGTCTCATTATTTAACTTAAGACATTACTATGAAGAGTGATATCCGGGTTTACTCTATAGTTTCCCTCTTTCCCTTAAAAAGAAGTGGTTTATTTCATATTTTACACCTATCTTCATGTTTTCTGGAAATAGTAAGAAATTTTCATGAATAGCTTGATGAGTTGTCATTGGCCTTGGTTTCTAAGAAATCTTAAGAAACTTAGTATTTTCTGAATGGCATCCATTACCACCATTCTGATATTATGTGAGAGGATTGAGTGAGTGGATTAGGATCCTTTCAAAACGAAATTGGCTGATTATTGAGGTTTATGAATCCAGGTGTTTTGTAACCATCATTACAATAATTGATTGTTCAGTGTTCATTGGTGTATGCTAACATGACCTGGTAGAAGAGGGCTATTGGAGAAAATGATACTTAGACATTCTCAAAGCGTTCTCCAAATGCTACTTACTAGTTACAAAAATAAAATGATACCTTTATTTACTAGAGAGTAGTCTGGGGAGTAAATTCAATACCATCCATAACAGGACAAACTGGAAATACCTACCCCTCATGCAGTGCACTAAGAAGAGGTGTCACCTATATGCAGAAAATATAGTAAATGACAGTTTTCTATCACAATTAGATTTCTTGGATTGGTTAATGAAATTGTGGCTATGGAGGTGAAAATCCTTGTTCTTTGGAAAAACATTATTTGGTGAATCATCACATCATACACTTGAAATAGCTTACAATCTTGGGGCGCGTGGGTGGTGCAGTTGGTTAAATGTCCAGCTCTTGATTTCTGCTCAGTTCATGACCTCATAGTTTGTGAGTTCTGGCCCTGCATTGGGTTCTGTGCTGATGGCACAGAGCCTGTTTGGGATCCTGTCCCTCCTCTCTGCCCCTCTCCTGCTTGTGTGCATTCTCTCTCTCTCTCTGTCTCTCTGTCTCTCTCAAAATAAATAAATAAACTTAAAAAAATAGCTTACAATCTTATTTTTCCATTATATATCAGTGAAGTTGAAAAAGCATTATTTATTGAATTCTTTGGAGAATTATTTAAGGATAAAATTCCCAAATGTCTGCTACTTTTAAATGATTCAGGAAAAGAAAGAAGTATAACAGAATGAGAAGGAAAGAGGGAAATGATGAGGAGAGGGAATAAAAGGAGAAAGCAGGGTCACCTGGGTGGCTCAGTTGATCATCCGACTCTTGATTTTGGCTTAGGTCATGATCTCATGATAGTGACCTCCAGCCCTGCCTTAGGCCTACCATGGAGTAGAACCTGCTTGGGATTCTCTCTTGTTCCACTCGTTCTTCCTCTCTCTCTCTCTCTCTCTCTCTCTCTCTCTCTCTCTCTCTCTCAAAAATAAGCTTCAAAAAAAGAGAAAGCAAATATCAAAATGTTTACATTAGTTCTGAGTCATAGTCATATGGGTTTTCATTACACCATTCTTTTAACTTCCCTGTAAGTTTGAAATTTTTCCAAAAAAAGAAAGAAAGAAAGAAAGAAAGAAAGAAAGAAAGAAAGAAAGAAAGAAAGAAAGAAAGAAAGAAAATCTGGCTGAAGGGTAATTAACATAATCAAGTTTAAACTGAGTATTCTATAATCTTATCCAAAGTTATTACATTTTATATGTTATTTTAGGTCATTCCTTCCCAACAATTTCAAGGTTTAATACATTCACTTTAGGCCAACGTGTTTTATTTTTTTAAGGTTTTTAAAGTTTATTTATTTATTTTGAGAGAGACAGAGACAGCCTGAGCTGAGGGTGGGAGTGAGGGTGGGGGGGAGAAGGGCAGAGAGAGAGGAGACAGAGAATCCCAAGCCGGCTCCACACTGCCAGCGCAGAGCCCAATGCAGGGCTTGATCTCATGAAACTGTGAGACCATGACCTGAGCCAAAACCAGAAGTCAAATGGTTAACAGACTGAGCCACCCAGGCACCCCTATACCAGCTTGTTTTAAAGTTACAAAGTTAGAATGACTGGTTTACTCTAAGCAAACACACCAAGGACCATTTTTGATTGTGAACGTGATTGGAAAAGAAAATATCGTCAACAAAGAAAAATAAATGTTCCGCGTGATAAAGTTTTAGAAAACTCATAGCTGCCATATGTTAGCTATGAGCCCTCCAACATCTTACTCAGCCTCTTTGGTTTTCAGTGCCTTTACCTATGAAACAAGAATAGTAAAGACACTTACCTCATAGGGTTGTGGTAAAGATTAAAGTAAATAATCATTGTAAAATGCATAACTGTTTCTGACACAGTCATCCAAAATAATGATAGTGTACGATTGAAAAAATATATATATATTCATATATATATATATATTCATATATATATATTCATATATATTTATATATATTCATATATATATATTCATATATATATATTCATATATATATATATATATATATGTATCTGGACAGAAGTTCTTCTGCATTCTGCACAGCTCAGAATTAAATCTGTGATGTCATTCCCCCCAAATCAGGAAAATTACAAATTTATTTTAAAATTGCAAAGACCTGAATAGACGTATTACTTAGCATGAGTATGGATTTATACTGTAACATTACATGTGATTATGTGGCTATATCATTTAGATTACCTAGATTTTAGGTTCTTGGAATTAAAGGTTGCTTTTGCTATATTTGTCATTTGTTTGCAATATTTCTACATCATACTGGTTTGATAGAGGATAGAAGGATAGGAATTTAGACAGTGGTTTCCCTGAAAATAACTTTTAAAATTTCTACTTAAAGAGACACTTGAATTCTGCCTTAATCTCTGATGCATTTTGTTCTAAAGTTAAGCCCGATCCTCTATATCTGGAAATGCATTTGGTGGGGTAGGGAGAAGAAAGAAAGAAAAAACATTAACCGATTTTCTGCAAAGCATGTAGGAAGGAAAGCAGGCATCTTACTCCTCTTTGTCACTCCATGAAATGTTAAGAACAGACTTCGCTTAGTGTAAGCAGTTACTCACTTTTCTTCTAATGTAACATCGTGGTAATCTTAAGAAATAGAGTCCTTTTTGGTTTTGGTTCTCTTACTTCTTGAACAGCTTCTTCCTTATCCTGTTTCATCTGCAGCAGATCTAAGGGGAGATAGTTTCTCTTTAAGAGACAAAGGTGAACTGCGTCCCCTCATGTAAAAGCCTGCAGAAGGCTTTTTGCACTCAGTGGAAGGTATGCCAAAGAATAAAATGAAAAACCTCTGCCATCTACCTAGCGCCTACACTCTCTGGAGCCAGCAGAAGAGCACAGCACCAGAGTTGAAGAGTCTACAGGGCACTACATTAGTGATAAAGCTGATTATAAATAATAATGACCTTAGTGGATGATGAGAAATGTGGTAAACTTTTTATGAGCCAGACAAGATGATGTAGGGGATACAATATAAATGCATATAAAGTTTGTAAGGAAAGCAGATGCTGAGAGATTTTATTTCTCTCCCCAATAATTTAAATGGACAATGAATTTAGTAGGTGCTCAGTAAATTTTTGTTCAATCAATAGACAAAAGGGTTTTAAAAACTGAGTTCCTAATGAAAGCCCATATATTCATTTAATCCCAACTGTCTATTAAAACTGCATGTATTTCAAGAATAAGATCATATTCCTGATATCGGAACACAGAAAGGTTGTTCATCTGTTTAGAGTCAGAGAGATAGAAAGAAAACATGTATATAGAATTGCATGGAGCTCAACTTGCTGAAGAGTTGTCCCCCTTGGTTCCCATGGCAGGGTCTGGTGGGAGAGGGTAACAGATACTGAATTGAGACTCATTTTTATTTGTTCTCTTTGGTTTTGTGAGAAGGGAGACAGGGAGGAGAGGGCCCTAATGGGTACTTGCTAGGATTTGACTTTTTTACTTAGTGATCATGTCACTAGCCCTTTGTTCTAAGGTCCTGCTTGTTTGTTTGCACTGATAGGCTTTACATTACAGTACTTTCTTGGTTTTTGAACTAGTTTATTGTACTGAATGTGGTAACTTTTGTGGCAGCATATTGAAAAGTCTGAAGTGACTTTCCAGGCAAAACGGTGTTTTCTATTGGTACTGCTGCTATATTTAGAACAACACCATGTAAACTTGGCCGGTTTTTAACCTCAGTTCCGGATTTCCAGGAATTCTAACTATGAGGGTCCCACATGCTTCCCCCTTGGGTCAGGGTTTCTCAAATGTGGCATTATTGACATACTGGGTCACATCATTTTTTTGCAGGATTGGTGTGTCCTGTGCATTATAGGCTGGATGGCAGCATCCCTGATCTCTACCCACTAGATTCCAGTAGCACCCACCCACCCCCTCAGTTGTGACAGTTAAAAACCAGTCTTGGAAAGTGTTCTGTCTTTGTTAGAAGGAAAATCAGAATCTTCTGAGTGAAAGGATTTTTTTATTTTTAGATGATAAGAAAATGTATGTGTGTTCTTTAGCCAATCCAGTAAGGATAAATCAGTTCTTCCCCAAAAAGTAAATGAGAAGTTCCACTTACAAAACATTTTTTCTACAATTTTTCCCTCCCCCTCTTTCTTGTTCTCTTCCTCTCTCTGCACACATACAGGCATGCACATGCACACCTTAAATTAATAGACATTTTTTGCTAAAGATTACTCCAAATGTCTGAGCATTTGGCAATAGATGAATATTGAGGCATATTACATTTTTAATGTAGCTTGTAGGTCAATTTGATGTCATTGTGACATAATATTCAAAATGGGCTGTTTTTCTTCCCTAGGCTGTTTTAATTTTGTCACCCTGGTCTATTTGGGTCATTGTTACAGGAATCTGATTACTTCTTGGAAAACAAATTAGGCCATAGACTTTCTCGTGTGAATCTCTACTTTTGTCTCGCTTCTCGATTATTTTATTATTGGCTCCATTGCTTTTGATTGGAAAAGAAAGTCCAGTCAAGCTGCTAAGATTATCATTCCAGTGGGTGCCCTGGGCAGTGATTTCTGAACCATTCATTCCTTTGAAATTTTGTTCTCAGCTGGAGAAATGTCACAGTTGTCTTAGCTTTTGACTCTGACTTTTAGCGAGAGAAGCAAGGAATAGGAAATAACACTTTCTAGAAGAAACAATGAGCAGTTGTATGCACATCAGGCGACTTACTGCTGAAGAGTTCAAAACATTAAAACATATTGATTAAGTTTCAACCTGTTGGGAAATTATTGCCATAACTTTCATTTTTCCCCTAGATTTGCTGAGGCTCAGAGCTGTATTTAACTTGCTGAATCTTGTATTTATGGCCAGAAAGAGACCTCAAGAGCCCCATTCCCCAGGTTCTTATTAGCCTTGACAAGAGTGTGTTAAAATTGCAGACTCCTCAGAGTCCCAAAGAGATGCCTTTTCTTGCAATTTCTATGCAAAGTCTAAAACAATCTCTGTGTATATTTTGGCTTCTGA
This sequence comes from Neofelis nebulosa, assembly GCF_028018385.1. NCBI lineage: Eukaryota > Metazoa > Chordata > Mammalia > Carnivora > Felidae > Neofelis > Neofelis nebulosa. The sequence continues at coordinate 125,298,642 of NC_080785.1, read as the reverse complement.
AATAGATTCTGAGGTAATATATCAGATTATATTGTCTTTGTGAAGACACTTTCTTCTGTTTGTAGTTGCTAATCATTTTTCTATTTCCCTTCCTCTTTGCTATATTTATTTTGACATTAATGTTGGCTTTGACCTTAAAGGAAAAAAAAACTATCAGACATTTCCCAGATTTAGGTTTTTATTATAAACCACTTCATATTTTAAATGATATGTCTCAGGGGAGAAATGTATGAAGAATTGATGGAAGTTAGAAATTTTTAGTTAGTAATTATCACCTACCATTAAAAACAAGTGCAAATCACATGATGTCAAAGTCAATCTATCACATATCATAATCAAAGATGAATCAAAGTAATTACTAGCCAAACAGGGATTGCGTAGAACTTAAAACCAATTTGACTATACCACTGAATAAACACTTTAGTATTTTAATTTGCTCCTATTTTCATTTACTTCAGCAATATGCTTGCTAATATGACTGAGATGCACAATTGGTATTTAACCTGTTTTTGTCAGCACCTCACATGATCTGCATGAAGTGTATGTGCTAAAGTCTCAGTAATAATGAGCAAGATGAAAACAACAGACGTGAAATTTATGCCATTTTACATCTTATACCAAATTGCAACAATACCCAACAAAGTGAAGAAACAGGTTATCTTAGAGAAATTGGATCGAAAATACTTATAAAAACATGTTTTTTAAATTTAATTTTAGTTTTTAATATGAAATTTATTGTCAAATTTGTTTCCATACATCACCCAGTGCTCATCCCAACAGGTGCCCTCCTCAATGCCCATCACCCACTTTCCCCTCCCTCCCACCCCCCATCAACCCTCAGTTTATTCTCAGTAAAATACTTATAAAAACATGTTTAACCAACACAAAATTGCTCAAAAGTTAACTAAAATTTGTAAAAGGTTTCATTATACTGATTCATCATCTTCCACTTTGTTTTATTGCTAATGACTATTGATCATAAATCTACTTGAGGCCTTATATCTGGTTTGGAATAACTGAGTCGGTAAAGGATATGAAAAGGTCTGGCAGGATGCATTTTACATGAGATCCTGCGTCCTTTTAGTGAGCTACTTTTCTGATTACTGAGTGAAGGATCATAAAAGTGCCCATTTTCCTTTTATTCCCCAAGGCCAGTACCAAAACCCTAAGATAACTTGAGTTGTTTTGACTGTGATGATACACATTTTTCCACAAAAGATAAGGTAACTGATAATGTGAGAAGCCCTACCTTTCTTTACCTTTGAATAGTAGGAGCATAAGAAAGATGGAATAATCCAGTTAAATATGAAAAGACTCTTTCCCCAAGAACTCTAGCTATTGGCTCATGAAGACAAACATTTACCTGGACTTTTGGCTCTTTGTCCAGTTTTATTTTCAGGTAGACATCATTAATGTAGAATTAGATAAAATTATTTTCTAACTCATCAGTCTTTTTTTTTTCTTTCACACGTTTATAATTTACCCACACCTCATGATCACGATGCCTCCAGTTCTCTAAAATAGCTGCTTATTAGCCAATTGATCATGAGACCCTCAAAGGTAACAGAGCCCCCCATTTGGGATATTTTTTTAAGTATACTTTTATTTTCATTCCTCTGGTTCTGTTAGAAGCGTAAGCTAATGGAGGTCTACTTTCTAGCTCTTAGAACATATAGAACGTCATATCTGTGAGAGCCCTCAGAAGTCTGGACCAAGGCCCTGTTATACACATAAGAACACTAGGGCTCAGAAAGGAAAAATGTCATACTGTAGAACACCTGATTTTTATAGCAAGGTGAGGATTAGAACTTGAGATTTCTGATTCCCTAAATTCCCCTTGTCCCTTTATCACATGGACTTACTAACTACTAGCTGCTATGTGGGTATAGAACTTTAAATTACTGCATGGGTGCCTTGATCACTGCCTTTCAATGAGTGACACATGAGAGGAGTCTCCTTTCTCTCACATGGAGTGTTTTACATCCCTGACTCAGATTTGCTTAACTAAAGTCAAGCTTAAATAAACAAATGTCTTCAGGGGCTAGTGGGTAACATATATGAGCAAAAGTGGGGTGGCACCATTTGGTAAAACGTTCTGTTTAAAAATGTTCTCATTCAAATACTAAAATCTCTGTTTTGCCAAACCAAGCCTGTCCACAGGCTACAACTTTGCAGCTCTTGTCTGCATCACCACATGGATAGGTAGTGAAGAACATTTTTTCAGTTATGTAAGCACAATCAACATTACAGTTACTTTTAACATACTTGGTGTCCCAAATACCGTGCCAAACCCTCTGCTTTGAATGCACTGGACTTCCAGTACTCAAGGAGAAGCATATCTTTGGGGATATAAAATGCCCCCACAGAAACCAGCTTTCCTCCAACTAGTCTCTCCAATGTCTAGACCTGCAAAAAATATACAAATGTATGTCTCATAAAATCCACAGGGGAAATGAGACTGCAGCCTGTAACCTTCCTGAGAGCAGCAAAAAACCCTAACAGACAAGCCAAATCACAGGGCAAATCCACCATATGTACTGAACAACCAGTGTAATTATGTTCCGTAGTTGAGGAATTACATAAATTGCCCATTGGGAAGGAAACCATAATCTCTACCCCTCCCTTGAAATCTATAAACAGCTGTGTGAGTGTCTCTGTTTTTGAAAGGTTGAACACATTTGATCGGGGAACCAACTTGATTTCCTAATCAGGTTCAATATGAGCAGAGCCAGTTAGAGATGTGTGTGATTCTCCCAGTGTGCGTCTTTGATTCATGCGCTAATTATGTCGATCCTTTGGGGAACACAGCCACGAAGCTGGGTCCTCCTTGATTAATGCTGGCTGAGAGCCATGCAGCACGCAGCAGAGAGCAGTTCAGCATCTCTAGTCCCAGCTGAGAATATGGTCCCATTATCTCCCAGCTGCCTAAGCAATCCATAAGGGCCTGTTCTGCGTGGATGATCAGTGTAGTGGAAGCAGGGACTTGCTGAGAGCTGAAATCTCTGTTTGATTTGCTGTAACATGTAAAGCGAAACTGGGACATTTTACTTTACAGTCTGTAAGTACCAGGTTTTCTTCCCCCCTCTTTCTCCCTAAAGCTCCATGGGAATGTGACTTTGCAAGCTGCATTTGATTTGGTGTTGCTTCGCTCTTTGTTGAAACAAGCTGGTGAGACAGAGTGTCATCTGTTTAGAGCTTGCTGTTTCTGTCAGATCTCTTTTATAATTGATTCATACAGGAAAATAAGAGACCTTTCAGAATGCTTTTATAGAAGTTAAAAATTATTGGTTTTGTTTTTAATTTGGAAGCATGGGCACATTGTCTTTTGTGCTCAGGATGGTTAGAGCATATGTTTATCTTCTGTATCTCTGGCCATTGCAAGAAAAATGTAAGTAAAAGTAATGTGTATGTAAAGAGATCATCTTACGTGCACTTCTGTATCGAAGAAGCATGTGTCAGTATTTGCAGAATTTGTTTAAGAGTTTATTTTGTGGCTCTCTGCTGCCACTAAGAAAGGCAGAAACAGGAAAGTTTCTCTTGTTTTTCAGTTGCATGCTGTTTAGAAACTTTGCCAGGGGTGAGGGGGGGTGGGAGTAAGTATTAGGAATATTTGCAAATATAAACTCTACATCTCCTTTTTAATGCTTAAAGTCTGTGTTTCAAAATAAGAGTCTATTTCTTAGCTCTATTTTGTGTTTGAATGTGCCACTTTTTGTGAAGTAATGTTAATTAAAAAAAAGCCAAAAAAATATCATTTCAAATCTCAGTTCATTTATATTTCATGTGTCTCCCAATGCAGTCTATCAAATTAATACTTGTTATCCATGCAAGATGAATTGATCATAAAAAATGATATTAGAAATTAATATTGTTGATAATGTTTGCATGGTGTCTCTCAAATGATCAATGGCTTAGTGAAATTAAAGATGTTATCACTATGGAAAGGGATATGTGGTTATTTTTTTTTCCAGGTTTCCCTAACCTAAATATAAATCACACTTTTCTTCCTGGATTGAACATAGAACAATTGAGCTGTTGTAAGAATAGAATTTGAATATAAGAGGCTTGAACAGTTTGAACCAATAGCCAGAGCTGAGGTGGACCAAAATGAACTTGAAATCATTCATAGTTGAAAAGGGGAATCAGAGTGCCCTCAATGAGCTTGAGACCATTGAACTAGAGGATCCCATAATTTCCAGAGTGAAAATACAATTTTCATGAATAGACAGTAGGTCCCAAAGCAGAGGAAAACCACAGGCTGTGAAGTATAAAAGTGTCTCACTGGTGGGGACAGAGTATGCTCTCATTAGACTTGGTTGATAGGAACAATGCAAGAGAGAGAAGACGCAAAATAGATGGTTGTCTATGTGAGGTCAGACATTTTCAGGGCTTGAGGTTTGGAGGGAAAAAGTAACAAGCTAATAGAGAACGCTTAACATCTGGCCAGATGGAGCAAAAGCAGAATGGCTGTGTTACCTCTGGGTAGCGAACAATCCCAGGGCTGTCCTTGCAGAGAAGTCTGTTTCTGGAAAAAAGCAAGTGTGTTTAAGGATGTTCAAACACTGAAATCTGAAATGAAGGCAAGTAATTTTGATGGTCATGTTTCCCCTAAACAAAAGAATGGCTTCATGTCTTCTTCCAAAACCAAGCTGACGTTTAAGTGATGGTTCCTGAGGAAGCTTCAGCTATATTTGGAAAAAAAAAATTTTGGTGTTTTCTAACTAGTACAAGTATATGATCTTGCAGAGATGTTAACTTGTTTAAAATGACAAGAGACGGTAGTCTTGAATTCTATTTTTTTTTAGATAGTAGGAATTTTCCCCTTTTTACAGGAGTATTTTACTGAAGTAGTTTAAGTTTGATTTTTTATTTTCCATTCAGATATTTAGAAATTTCATCTCCTATGATAAACATTTTTATGGCTGGTCACCACAAAGCTGTAAGAGGTATTTGCAAGATTTATAGTGTGCTCCTCTTACTTTAGAAACGTTTTGATTATTTTCTAAAAATTAGGACACTCTCTCCCCAGTTGTGCTTAATCTGTAGAAAAGGGATTGCTCCAGGGGTAGTTTAGGGTCTGGTCACTTGACAGATGGGGAAGCCAGATGGATGTCACATATACCTTGTAAGAGGTGATTTTAAAGCCATGGTGATTTATTTGGTCTTCAAAATGAATGTAAAGTGTTATAAAAGATAATAAAAGAAAAAAAGTCTTATGTCTCTGTATGTGTTTGCATGTGTGCAAATCTACTCATCACCCTGGTAGGTGGTTTCTATGCTCTTCTGACTACGGTAAACCCCTCAGCATCGAGAAGGTGCTGATGTTGAACAAAGTGGAAAGAATCCTGACAAGGGACACATCAGTAGAGAGTAAAGCCCTTAGCAGGGTGTGCTTTGGGCCCTTGGCAAATGTTTTGTCTGTGCCCAGAGGTGCAGGGCTAAGCGCAAAGAGAACTTCACAACATCCTCAGCACACTTGTAATCATGTCCTGTTTGCACACAAACTGCACTCCAGCCTTCCTTGACAGGGTGGATCAGCAAATGTGAGGTGCGGAAGAGACCTCTGTAAACTCCCTCTACAATAACTTCAAAGTGAATATGATGGAACAAAAACTGAATTTAATAATCCTGAAAATTTTGACTGATTTTAAATGTTAACAAGCCTTGACTACTATGCATTGTCAAAGTATCCACTCAATGGATTATCAGTAATAACAGTTGAAGCTTGAGTTAAGCTTTTTCAAATTGCTGTGCAAGCTCTAATAAGCCACTTTACCTCTCTGTGCCTCAGTATTCCCCCTGTAAGATGAGGTTTGATTTATTATTTATTTAATGTTTTATTTATTTTTGAGAGAGAGAGAAAGAGAGAGTGAGAGAAAGGCAGAATACGAGCAGGGGAGGGGCACAGAGAGAGGGAGAAAAGAATCCAAAGCAGGCTCTAGGCTCTGAACTGTTAGCACAGAGCCCGACACAGGGCTCAAACTCGTGAACCTGAGATCCGGACCTGAGCTGAAGTCAGTCACTCAACCATCTGAACCACCCAGGCACCCCAAATGAGGTCTGATTTTTAAGATGACTTTCGGGGTTACGAAAGTCTATGATCTCATGACACTTCATTCTAATCTCTCCCTCACTCCTGGAAAGCCCTTCAAATTGCCCAGGGACTGAGTGAAATGTGATATAATTGTCATCTGAAGCAAAATGTTACTGGGATTCTTTCCTTTCTTCCTTTCCTTTCCCTCTTCTCCTGTCCTTATTCCCTTCCTTTCTTCCTTCCTTTTTTCTTCTTTCACTCTATCCGTACTCCCTCCCTTTCCACTCTGTCCTAGTTCCCCTCTCCCTGTTTTTTTATTAGCGAGTTGTTCTAAAATGAAACAGAAACAAAGCTGGGAATGTCTGTTCTTGTGACTAATCTGTTTGTTTGCCATCTACTCTTATGATAGATCATCGAGGTATAAGGTGTATAATGGTGTCCTGCTCTGCTGTGTATTAACAATTACTTACTCGTAGGCATGTGTATACAGACAGGACCTGAAAGTTATGGATGTGTATATTTGGGTGTATAGATTGCCCATATTAACTTTTAAAGTAAGAGAATAATTTATCTTATATTCCAAATTGAAGTTGATAAAACAGGATTTATCCAAATGTGTTAAGCTAACAACATTTAATTTAGAAATAAAACAAAATTTTCACAATTGAATGTACACTTTCATGTAGCAGGATACTAAAGAGCTTGATTTAAAAAAAAAGAAGAAGAAAAAATTTGAACTGAAGGATTTAATTTTTCCCCAAGAAATGACAGTCTTGTTTAACAACATGGAAAAGAAAAGCCATAAATGATTTCATTAATAAATAGAGTTGACCCTTGAACAACCCAAGTGTTAGGGGCTCTGACCTCCTCCTGCACAGTCAAAAATCCACATATAACTTTTGACTCCCCCAAAACTTAACTAATTGTCTGCTGTTGACCAGAAGCCTTATTGATACATCAATATTTCATTAATACATATTTTATTTTACAGGTATTATATACTGTATTCTTACAATAAAGTAAGCTAGAGAAAATAATAGCTGTTAAGAAAATCATAAGGAAGAGAAAATACATTTACAGTACTATACTGTATTTATAAAAAAATAATAATAAAAACACATATAAGGGGACCCATGCAGTTCAAACCCATGTTGTTTAAGGAACAACCGTATATAACTGAGAAACATAATCAAGTGAGCAACTTTGTGGAATTTAAGTCAGGTAAAAAAAAAATTCGTGCAAAATTTTCTTGATGATACTTTTTTCTGTAAACTCAGACTGTTTATTGCTGGTAAGACTCTCAGTTAAAAACAACAATCTGTGAAGTTACTAAACTTGCCACTAATGATCCTGGGGCTTCTTGATGTGCTCAAACCAAATTGTGAATAAATTTCCTTTGTGGATCGTTACTACAAATATGAGAAGTACTACAAATATCAATTCAGAAATTAATTTAGCTTCAAGGATGGCAGTATTTTTGGTTTTTTTTTTTTCACTATTTCACTGTGAAATGAACTAAAAATACACATTAGATGGATAGCTGAGTGGCACAAAATAATTGCAGACTAATATTCTTCTTAACAGTGGACAATATTTATATATATTTTTAACAACTAGTGTACTTGAAGATGCATGGTAAGTGCCCATTTAATGACAGTAATAGCTTGGATTGGCTCCACTTCTTATTCCAGAAAAGAGTAGTGTTATGACAGCTTTTAAATGTAACTTGGAATGTTACTTTTTCTCTCAAATTTTACCATTAGGAAATCCTGGTATATGTGGCTTTCTATTCTCGCGTTTGAATATTAATGTCGCTCCTTATTGAACTTGTAGACTGTGTTTGATGTGATCCATGCAGAGTATAAAATTAATTTTCCAAATCTCTTAATATTGGGTAGATATCCTGGCTTTTGAGGCAGCAGGCCTTGTGGTAAGTAGAATCAGTAATGTGAAACAATTCCTCTGTTTTATAGTCGTGCATCCTTCCATGACCAAAATGATTTGTACTTATGGGCTATTTCTATGCAAAAAATTTAAGGGTGACAGATATGTTTGATAATTTGTGGCTTTCAAACACTTGAATATAAAGTTACCAGGTGGCTCCAGGGGCACTGCTTTTGGTTCTTAAACCAGAGCTTCTGATGACTTGAGATGTTCAATTAATTCAGTATCACTTAGTTAATAGCTCCAGTGGTTTATCAGACTGTTTTATTGTGTAGTTAAAAAGGTAGAGTTATAAATCGGATTTAGACATGGCTCTGGGTTTTGTACATGGTTTCACATGTCTTCACCTATCTTCCAGAGTAGGAATAAGAGTCCTTCTGCATATTAGCGTGAAATTTCTCTGTTGTTTCAAGGAAGGAACAGGATGATTTAATACAGAGAGGAGCTATTCAGAAAAAAACTTCAAAGGAATAAAGTATTTCTATGGTTAGATATAAAATGCACAGCTACAGATTCTGAGGATATGACAGAATTTAGAGATGCTGCCTGTGCCAGGCAGTTGGCAAAGGGGACTAAAGGAGACAGATTTAAGTCTTGCCAGAAGGAAACCCTATATCAAGGGATAGGAATTTGAGTTCTCTGGAAAAAAAAAATGTAAATAGGGAAATAGAGGAATGAGCGTATTATAGTTGAAAGAGACCTGGCTTTTCTATAAAGGAAAATGCTACAAGTGAGTGAAACCTACCAAGTTTAAGGAAACTGGGTCTAATTTCAAGATAGTTGGCATAAGTATTGTTACGTTACTGTGCAGATGTTTAAGAAATTTAAATCAATGAAGAGATAGAGGGAAGAAGGAATGCTCTTAGCTTTTAATGTACCAGCACAGCAAGATTTAAAAATATAATGATCTTAAATGAAGTGGGTATTATGATACCAGAGGACTGTCTTAGTTTAATGAAGATTTTTGGAGGACTATATATGGATATTCTGTTTAGTATGGTAGATGTTGGCACACAAGTGTATACAAATTGTGTAGCTGTTGGTATACTTGCTAGTGAATTTCCTTGATCCTTCTCCCAATGTCTGTGTTTATGATCTCCCCCTCCCAAAATGCACTTACATACCATTTATTTGTGTTACCCCAAACATCTCAGGACATGCAGTAGATGCCTGAATCCCAGAAGGTTGGTTTTGTTAAATCCGTTTGGTGGCTCAGGAGATAAATGTAAATGTAGGGTGTACTACTCCACAGTAATGAATGACTTCTTGAAATTATTCGACTTCACTTTTCTTCAACCGAGTATCATATTGAAAGTAAAATGTTTAGGTTTCCCCAACATTCAGGTAAATACCTTTATCTACTGGACATGACCCTCTAAGTGAGTCATGTCACTTATTTCCCATGGTCATTTGCAAGAACTTTACTTCCAAGCTGCTTAGAATTCAGTGCATTCGTGCACCTTTCAGACTGGGAGAGTTGCTCACACATAGGCATCATGTTTGATGCCAGAGGGGGAAACAACCACTATCTCCCAGAAAAGAACAAATTATGTGTTCAAACATGGTCTCTCGCGTCTTTATGATGTGTGTGTTAAGTGTGAATCTGATAATTTAAGGTGTGTGTCTCTTCCTCCTATCCAGCTGTCTGGCTGTGTGCTCAAATTTAGTAGCAAATTTAGACTGATGCTTTTCTTCCCTTGAGTTCACCCTCTACCTCTCCCTGCAGGAATCCACAAGGGTATTCAGTTGATTGCTGTTGTTAACCTCTATTGTAGTATTATATTTCTTGCTGTAAGTACCTTTTGCAGCATGTGAGTAAATTTAAGAGATGTGAAACTTTAAAAATGACTTTACTTTTAAAACATCTTACTGAAATTATTAGGAGAAAAACAGTTTTTCAGGCTAACTGGTTGTGTGTGTGTGTGTGTGTGTGTGTGTGTGTGTGTATCTAAGCTAAAATCTTTGCAAATCTTTATGTTCATCAAGAACCATGGTTGAATGATAACATTGGTTATAGTGGTGTTTTTTCCAAGTCATTTTCATATCATGTGAATAATATTCAGGATGTTTGTGTAAAGTGATGGAGTAAAATATTTCACCTGAGTAACGTTTTTGAGTTTGTACATAGCAGTTTTCAATCTCCAAGTAATCTGTCAGGTAGAGACAGGAACATGTTTGAAAGTCTGGTGATGGCTCTGACAATTCCTCTAAAGTAACTGTTTTAATAAACTTTAGAGTTCACTTGGGAGTTTTTCCCAAAGTGCGCAACAAATACTTCTGGTGGAATATGTGATGACTTTAAGTACAAACTATGTAACTAGTAAATAAAATACATTATTTTACAAATACAGTTGCTTAGGACAAGGCTAAGGTATTAACTTTTTTTTGATAAGCAGTTTTAGAAGTCATTCTTGAATGTAGCAGGAGTTGTCTCATGCAAGTGACAGTACTGTAGGTTATTTCCTGTGTGCTCGAGAATGGCCAGCCTAGCAAACCAAGGAGACAGGGACATGAAAGCATGGAATTCCTGGTCTGGAATTTATCTACAGATTGTCTCAACTGACTCTATTCTACTGGTCTTGGAGGCTTACTGAAGATAGAATGGCTGTCTAGTAGTATGACTAGGAATGGATCCTAGTGTTTCCAGAGCCCCATATGGTGCTCTTTCCCTGATAAGAGATTCACTCTTGAGTTATTCTTAAGATTTTATGCACATTCAACAATGTTAGAACTCTGAGAGCCAGAGAATCCAAAAGTAAAGGCCTGTAGAAGCCAGATAGAAAACATGAATGAGTAGAGTAGACCAGGTGTCAGAAGACAGGGAATCCACCGGGTCATTTCAGAATAGCACCTAAGTGTCTCTCCTAAATGCTATCATTATTTAGGATCGTGGGCCCAGTGTTGCCACATGTCACAAATTTTAAATATTACTACTTATTTTTGAAACATTTGAAGCCAAAACATATATCACACCCATATCTGTCCAGTTTACATACTTTATTATAAGCCATTTGAAAGACTACTCACTGATGGGGGAGAAAACATAGGCTTTTACAACATGAGGTGGCATGTAGTCTACCTAAAAGATGAAAAGTGCACTTGGCAATATATGTGTTTACTTGTAGGGAGGAACTGAAGGGGAGAATGGAGCAAAGCACATTGACATTTCTGGAAGGTTGTTTTAAACTCTACAAATGCTCACGAACTGTCCATTAGTAGGGGTCGGATTTAAGAACTCCTCTTTGGGGTGCCTCGGTGGCTCAGTCAATTAAGTGTCCACCTTCGGCTCAAGTCATGTCCTCACAGTCCGTGGGTTTGAGCCCCGTGTCCGGCTGTATGCTGACAGCTCAGAGCCTGGAGCCTGCTTTGGCTTGTGCTTTGCCTCTCTCTCAAAAATAAATAAACATTGGAAAAAAAAAACAAAACTCCTGTTTTACAGGTAAAAGGATGAGTAAATCACACAGAATTCAATACATAAATACATTTTGCTATACCTGAGTAATTTGGTTTAGTATACTACAATTACAGTTTTTGGTTTAATTAACTTGTAGTATTTTTATTTGAATTGGGCACTAACATTACCGCACAATTTATACCGCTTTAAAAGGAATAAGCTGGGGCGCCTGGGTGGCTCGGTCGGTTACGTGTCCGACTTCGGCTCAGGTCATGATCTCACGGTCCGTGAGTTCGAGCCCCGCGTCGGGCTCTGGGCTGATGGCTCGGAGCCTGGAGCCTGCTTCCGATTCTGTGTCCCCCTCTCTCTCTGCCCCTCCCCCGTTCATGCTCTGTCTCTCTCTGTCTCAAAAATAAATAAACGTTAAAAAAAATATTTTTTTTAAATAAAAGGAATAAGTTGATTATTTCTTTTCATTTTTTAAGGTTATTTATTTATTTTGAGAGAGAGAGCAGAGGAGGGGCAGAGAGAGCAGGAGAAAGAAAAAATCCCAGGCCCCACACCTCCAGGGCAGAGCCTGACACAGTGCTCGAACTCACGAACCGTGAGATCTTAACCTGAGTCAAAACTAAGAGTCAGATGCTTAACCGACTGAGGAACCCAGGCACCCTTTTTTTTTTTATTATTAAATTTAACTTTTCTATAGAGTCTGGCTGAGCATGTATCTAATCAGACACGAGGAAATCTGATGTTTTCATCACATTTGAGGGACAAAAAGAAGATGGTCTCATTTCTGGTTGTTTTGACTTCAAGACACAGCCTATATGCTATTTAGTTTCACAGAAAGTACTTTAGAAGTTGTATCAGTAAAGGAGCAAGGAGTACATGCTGTAATGCATAGGCATAGGCATTTTCCTAGGAGACCTGTGCAGCAAACAGCATTACCAGATTGGGTCCACCTTCACGAATGCTGGCCTATATCCATTCATTCACTTAGAAATTATATATTAAATGTCAACCATTTATCTAACCTTCTTCTAGGGTGTAGAGATACAGCAGTAAACAAAACAACCAAAAAAATTTTGCCTTTATCAAACTAAATGCATTGTAATTGGGCATATATCGGTGAAGAAGAGGGAAGGGCATGTTCTGTCGGCCACCCTGGGGTATAGAGCAGCTCTGCTATCTTTCCATCTCCATTGCTTCCTTTAGCTCCAATGGCTCTTGTCTCCAGCTAAAAGTCATGCGTTCTTTAAGTTGATCCTATATAGACCATATAAAGGAGATGAACAAAACAATTTCCCAGATATTTTTGTGGACCCAGAATTATCTTGGCCTAAAATAGCCAATTTTTTGTTTGGTTGCTTGTTTGGTCATGACTAGGTTTTTGTGATTAAACCACTGGTTTAGCACGGCAGCCCTCCCCTTCTTTTCACTTCTCTGAAAAAAATTGGACCTCTGTCTACCCAACAGGTCATTCACAGATGTTTTCCTTTCCACTTGCCTAAAAGATTGAGTTGAACGAGCTAATTTGAAACCTATTTATAAACCTGTTGATACACCTAGTTGGGGGTATAACTGTCCCTCCCTTGGATGTGTTCTCAAGTAGAGTTGAATTCTTATGTGGGGAAGCATTTTGAGCTTTTTGGAACAAGGTGTTTTATAACTGCAAAGTGCTGTTAGTATTAAAGATAATAATTTGGAAGTAAATATTAGGGCAACTAAGTGCCAAGGGGCTCTTAGTACACTCTTTCATTTCAATGTGTAAAAAGAAAATTGGTACTAAAATTATAGTGTCTGTCTGCCTTGCAATTTTTTCCCCAAAGGCTATTGACTTTTCTCTCCCTTCTAACTTCCCTTTGGGCTACACAGGAGCTTACCTGAGTTCTGAAGTAGCCAATTAGAGGTATTTACTGAGTAGATGACAGTTTTGCCTTTTTTCCCCTGATTTCTGAGGTCTGAGAACTGTGAGGTGAGTAATTGGGTGGGATGTCATTTTTTTCAGAGGCATAAAAGTGGTAGTGCTTCGTACTGCAGAGAGTTTGGTTCTGAGGTTTGGTGAAGTGGTCCTGATCCCCTTCCAGGAAGTAATGGGAGGGATGATTGTTAATGCTCAGAGCCTTCAGACTCCATGGCTTTCCGGCTTCATTCCCTCAATTAACCACAGAGCACTCAAAGGTTTACTTCACCATTAGTGGGCAGGCAAATCATCTGTTGACATAACTGGATTTGGTAAGCGTACGGTTTGCCAAAGCAGCTATTATATATATTGGCTAGTTCAAAATGCATCACCTTGCCTACCATCACAAGAGAAGCTCTTGGCCATTTCATAGTCTAGAAATAACTTTCTTTTTTTCTTAATTATTACATGTTTAATGTTTTCCTTGTTTTTAAAAGAATCCCATTATAGTTAATATACAGTGTTACAATTTATTTTCAGCTCTACAATCTAGTGATTCGATAATCCTATACATTGTGCTTATCATGATAAGTGTACTCTTAAGCCCCTTCAGCTATTTCACCCATCCCCTTACTCACCACTCCTGTGGTAACCATCAGTTTGTAACATCACCTTCTTGTGCAGAGTTCCAGCATGCCTCAGCATTAAATTGATATACTATTTTAATGTTAAAGATCTGTATTCAGTATTAACAAGGTTGTTGCATTTTCCACAGAGATGCTAACAAATGATGCAGTCTTAAATATCAATTGATTTAGAATACCTCTTAACCTGACATCAATATGAAGGCTTTAGCAAAGCTCTCACAGGAGAAATCTGATGTGTTGAAATTTTAATTAATTTAGTAATACAACATGTATTTGTTATATTACATTTCTTTTCTTGTGTTAATGTTACTTAATAGATATTGGTAATAAGAAATATATTATTTCAGTGTCCAAGAGTTCAAATAGTAAATAATGTCACTGGTGGGAAAATGCTCAACAGTGCTTCTGAAATACTAACAGATTCTGATTTAGTAGGACAGCACTGAGGCTTGTCACAAGCCTCTGTATAAATACAGAGACTGTATTTATAATTAGCTCTAAGATGATGTTCATGTTGGGGATCTGAATCACATTGGAGAAATAAGAGTAAAGACCACTTTGAATTCCTTCTTCACACATTGAATTTTATACGGAATTCTTTCTTGGATATCTTTTTTCAAAAACTTATTCTCACTGTATTGTTATTTGAAATCTGAAAAGGAAATAAACTAGATCAACAATTCTATCAGCCTGTCAAGTTAAAAGTTGGTGTCTGATTTTATATTTTCACTGCTTTATGCCTTCAGTCTTTTGTCTTCTGTCCTAAATTGATCTGGTAGATCTTTCCCTGACACCCAACTCTTGTGGTTAGTTATATAAAGACATGTGAAGTAAAAAACTTGTAATGTTGAAATTAGGATAAATGTTTTTTTCCAGAATTAGAGGAATTGAGATTTACACTAGAGATAGGACAGATAAGCTCCATATGGAACATTCTGAAGTATTATGAATGATACTATTGTTTTTTTGTTTCTCTTTTATCTTGTAGTTTATGAAAGTGAAATGTGGCTTTTCTAATATATGCATGCTCTAGTTTCCTATACAGTGTTTATTTCCCCTTGGTAGCATTGCATATTATGTTGCTGCTAGTCGTGACAACTGTTGGGGACGTGAAAGTCCTTTCTTTTTTAAACTTTTCTCCATTTGTGACATGTTGACAGCTGTCATGGGAATGGGGAAAGATAGAGCAATTTTTCAGAGTCCGTGTGACTCTGAAATGAAAGTACATTTATTGCTGTAACTTAATGAAAGTTGCTTCATTGTGACATGTGTCAGAGTCTTTGTGATGCAAGTGTGGAAGGATCTTTTCTGAAAGATTTATGCCTCAAGTCTGGATTTGAGCTGAAAGGACACGACCTTGGCTTTGAACTTACAGAAAGCCACCCCCTATAATAAAATCCAGAGTCAGTAGGAAGAGTCAGGAAGGGAACAGTGAGTAAGTAAACAACGGCACAGAGATTCTGTCTAAGAGGTGCATTTATCATGAACAGTGTATATTTCTTTAGCTTTATTTTACCCAGAATCCTTAGAAAATATGTGGATATTTAGGTTGTCATCTGGGTACTTAGAAATCAAGATGAACGCCTGCCTTCTTTAATTTTCATCAAAACAATCCTTATTTTATAAATAAATATCCATTAACATATATTTCCTCATTTTGAAAGATTTCTGTCACAGTGCCATAGTACCCACTATAAGTTTGGGACATTGTTGAAAACATTGTGAAAATTAAAAAAAAAAGAAAAATTCTCAAACATTTATTAAAGAGCTTTTTTGAATTAACACATTTTATGAATCTTTCAGTGTTTTCAGTATATTCAGAGTTGTGCATCCATTACCACAAACAATTTTAGATTATATACATCATTTTCAAAAGAAACCTGGTACCTATTAGCAGCCCCTTCTGTTTTCTCCTAAACCTTCCACCAACCATAGAAAAACACTCATCTACCTTTTATCTCTGAGGACTTACTTCTCCTGAATATTTCCTATAAATGGAATTGTTTTATATATGATCTCATAGGTGAACTTTCCCCTTTCACTTAGCATCATGTTTTCAGGGTTTATCCATGTTTATATATATTTCAAGTATGTATCAGTACTTCATTATTTTTTATTGCCAAATAATATTCCATTGTATGTATATGCCTCATTTATTTATCCATTGCTTTGATAATTGGCATTGAAGTACTTTAAACTTTTTTTTTTTTTTGGCTGTTATAAATAATGCCCATATGAACATTCATGTACAGTGTTTGTGTGGACATATACCTAGGAATGGCATTAATGGGTCTGAACTGACAATTTTTAACCAGTATATTTTTAAATTTCACCAATCCTGAAAAACAGTGGATTTTTTTTAAAAAAAGGAATTTGTAAAAAGCTGTAAAAAATGCTTCCCAGTGAATATTTGACTAATCTAAATAATCTTTCTAATTTTTTAATCTCTAGAAGATAAATATTTCCTAAATGTTTAGTCCCTCTTTCCAAACTCTAGTGGCACACCATACAAGGATTAAATATTTGAATAACAGTAAGTTAAATTGTCTATAAAAAATAAAAACAAAGAATGTATTCCCTCTACTTATTAGGAGAAGGATGCATGAAAGTTGAATAAAGAATAGTTACGAAGGGTTTTCTGGCTGGCTTAGTCGATAGAGCATGCTACTCTTGATCTTGGGGTTGCGAATTTGAGTCCCAAGTTGGGTGTAGAGATTACTAAGAAAAATAATTTTTTTTGTATTTTGTTTTCCTTTTTTTTTAATTTAATTTTTTTTATTTTTTAAAATTTACATCCAAATTAGTTAGCATATAGTGCAAAAATGATTTCAGGAGTAGATTCCTTACTCCCCCTTACTCATTTAGCCCATCCCTCCTCCCACAACCTCTCCAGTAACCCTCAGTTCGTTCTCCATATTTATGAGTCTCTTCTGTTTTGTCCCCCTCCCTGTTTTTATATTTTGTTTCCCTTCCATTATGTTCATCTGTTTTGTCTCTTAAAGTCTTAATATGAGTGAAGTCATATGATTTTTGTCTTTCTCTGACTGACTAATTTCACTTAGCATAATACCCTCCAGTTCCATCCACGTAGTTTCAAATGGCAAGATTTCATTCTTTTTGATTGCCAAGTAATACTCCATTGTGTGTGTGTGTGTGTGTGTGTGTGTGTGTGTGTGTGTGTGTCTTTATCCATTCATCCATCAATGGACATTTGGGTTCTTTCCATACTTTGGCTATTGTTGATAGTGCTGCTATAAACGTGGGGGTGCATGTGTCCCTTTGAAACAGCACACTTGTATCACATGGATAAATGCCTAGTAGTGCAATTGCTAGGTCGTAGGGTAGTTCTATTTTTAATTTTTTGAGGAACCTCCATACTGTTTTCCAGAGTGGCTGCACCAGCTTGATATCCCAAGATAAATAATTTTTTTTTAAATATCTACGGGTGCCTGGGTGGCTGAGGTGGTTAAGCACCTGACTTCAGCTCAGGTCCTGATCTCAAGGTTCATGAGTTCGAGCCCACATCAGGCTCTCTGCTATCAGCCCAGAGCCTGCTTCATCTCCTGTGTCCCCCTCTCTCTCTGCCCCTCCCTAGTTGTCTCTCTCTCTCTCTCTCTCTCTCTCTCTATATATATATATATATATATATATATGTACATATATACATATATATGTACATATATACATATGTATACATATATATATATGTATATACATATATATATATATATGAATTAATTTAGTATGCACTTAGGAAAAAAATCCATTTGAATCTCAGATCAACCTTTGGAGGCTCAAGATATTTGCATTGTAGGATCGGCAACTGTGCATGAGCTTTGTCAACCATTCTGTAAAATCCAAAAGTTGCAGATGCAAAAATAGATCAAGTTTGTATTTTCTCATCCCTGACCTAAAAGGGCCAGTTGAAATCAGGAAACATAGGGCATGCCCATATTGGAGTTAAATCTTTACTGTGTATCACTGAATATGAGAACCTAGATGGGAACCCCTATTAGGAGGCTGAATCAATGCACTGGGGATAGTGATGTTATTCATGCAGTGTGCACCTTGGAAAGCTGTTTGGATTGCTTTTGATTACCACTCCTGTGTATTCACTGTTTTGCAAGTATTCTATGGGGACTGCTTTTCTTTTTCCAATTGAAAATAGGTTAGAGGAAAGACATAAACATGTTAGTGCTTCAAACGGAAAAATATAAAGATAAGATACTTGCACACAAATTATCTTCCTTGACCTGAATGTTGAAAGATAATATGATAAAAGCAGCTGACTGAATATGAACATTTTAAAATTTGTATATATTTGTAAAATATATAGATGTCAGCTTTATTTAATATGCTCCAAAGTCAAGTAAACAATTATTTTACTTAAAATACAAATTATTGCCATGTGTTTATTATTTTTGTTATTTTTATTTTTTAGTAATCTCTACACCCAATGTGGGGCTTGAATTCATGACCACTTGATCAAGAGTTTCATGCTCTTTCAACTTAGCCAGCCAGGTGCCCCCACCATGGCTTTATTATATATTGTATGTTGTTGTAAAGTTATTGAACACAAAGGAGAAAGATGCATTAGTTTACACTTTCCAGAATCTGGTCATTAATGTTTTGTTTGCTTTTCATTTTATACAGGCCAAGTTCTTCCACTTAATAAATATTACTACTAATAAATGTATAATCTGTAATACAATTGATATTGACCTCCAGCTTTCATGAAGGGTTAAAAATATGGGGCACTTGGGTGTCTCTGTTGGTTGAGTGTCTGACTTTGTCTTAGGTCATGATCTTGCACTTCCTGAGTTCGAGTCCCACATCAGGCTGCCTGCTGTTGGCATGGAGCCCACTTCACATCCTCTGTGCCCCTCTCTTTTTAGCCCTCCTTATCTTGTTCTCTCTCTCTCTCTCCCTCTCTCTCTCTCTCTCTCTCAAAATAAATAAATGAACTTAAAAAAAGTTTGAAATGTCTATTCAGAGCTGAATATGACAGATAAACTCAGTAATGAAGAAAATGGTTGAGCAGTATCATTTAGTTGTATTTTTAGTGGTGATGGACGATATATACAGAATATCAAGTAGAATTAGAAATTAAAAATATTGTTTATTTTTGTGAGCTTCTCATTTATAGTCTTCACCCACACCTTTGACAAATTTTACCCGTCTGGAACTATGAGTATTTTTCTCCAATTACCCACCTCCCATCCCATCCCATCTCCCCACATTCCTTTCTGTCCATCTTCTCAGTTCTGTCTCAAAATTTATTCTTGGAGACACTGAGAATACTCTGTGCCAGTAGTTCTTACAGTTTCTAGTGTTAAGAGAATTAAAAGAAGCTGGTATTTCTGCAGAATGTATGATAGTTTCTCCTAAGTCTTATGGCAAGTAGAAAGGACAAATCCTTTATATGGGTAAAATTTTCATCCTTGGAAGAGACTGTAAAAGTAGGAGTCATTCCTAGCAACTGTATTTTTAAATCACAGTACTCAAAGTAGAAATTGACTAATAAAAGACATGGAGTTTTGTAAAGCCAACAATTTAAAACTCCTCATATTGTACATAGGTAACTAGAAGAGGAATCTAAACATATATATGTATTATTCTCTAATCAACTTGATTTACAAAAACATAAGTAGAAATCAGAGTAATTATTCATCACACAACAAACCTTGTTTGACTTTTTAAAAGAGTAACTACAAGAGTCTCCATAATCTTTATTACATTCATCAGCTGTTTATATTTTGGTAGAAAAAATATATGTATCCTCCTGATTTGTTTTTTTTAATATCTCCATAAATATGCAAATATGCACATTGGGTGGGAGAGGACTATGGGAAGGCAGGTCATATATTGATCTGGAAAAAAAAAAGTTGGCATTCATAGTCTTACAAGTGTTCTGAAGGTACTAAAATGGCAGAATACTAGAAATCAGGGCAGCCCATTATAATCGGTTTGTATAATCATTGTATAAAATTCCCGGTTTTGAGACCTCTTTCCATTGTTGACTTTCTTTGTTGACCTTGGCCATGTGACATTAACTGTTCTGGACTTTGATTTCTTTCTCAGAAAATGGAGACATTTGGATTGCTTTAAGATTTGTTCCAGTTTTGGCATTCTTTTAGAATGAGTCTGCTTCTAGCTACAGTGTGGGTGTGCTAGGGATTGGTGCTTTCTCTGAGAAACTCCTGACAGAGATCTTAGCCATGCATTGTTGATGTGAACTCTGGTTTTCTTTCTGGTCATTACAAGTCCCTTGGCAATGTTGTGCAGCTGAGGGCTATGACCTAAGAGCCTGGTCTTATTTCAACTTTTTATCTAAATGTCCTTTAAAGTTTTAATTGGTTGTACTGTCCTCCTTTTTGCTCCCTGTCCTGTCACCTTAGAAATGCATTTTAAGAGCTGCCATTTTACTCTGTAGGACTGGTACTAAATGAGAAAAAAAAAAAAAACTTTGACTTTTGTTGTCTTCTCCTTGTAGAAACATATTTGGAATTTGATGGGATAGGACTAGGTCATTGTGTGCACATGTGTTTAAAGATTTATATATCTTAAATGAAAAACCGTGTTGGGGAGATGGCGATCTTCATATCTCAGCTTATTCTGTCTAGGCAAGCAAAGCAAACTTTCCAAGCCTTGCCTCATTTGTTAAATATCTATATGATAACAAGTGTTGAATCTTTCTTATGTTGTATCTGGTTCTCTTCTTGTGAATTGTTTCAGAGTAGCTGTCAATTTATAGATAATTTTTTAGTGTTATTTCCTAAGAGCTAGTTGCCCAAAGATGCCTTTCCATCTTGAACTTCAAAAAGGAGAGCAACTTTGTTAATATTGCTGATGACATAACTTCCCTCACAGTTGGATATGTAGCCCACCCCTTTTAATTCTAAGTTCTTTCTGAAGCTCCTCCTTTCTCATTCAATGATTTCTGCCTTTCCCATTTCCCATTATATGTCTTTTCCTGATAATTCCCCTTAGTTCTAAATTCCAGTGTTGAATTCCCTCCCCCTTTTTTTGATGATAGGCTTTTTCTTTGCCCTTTCTCAATTAATTAGTAGATTTTCATGTTTTTGTTGTTTTTTCTCATCCACTGGTAGGAAGGTATTCAGACTTTTGTTGGAGAGGAAGAATTCCCTCTTCCCTTCAAGGTCCTTCTATCTGGACTAAGAATCAAAGTGACATTAGACAGATTAGCAGGAGAATATCAAATTTGGTAAGGTACCTATGAGGAATCTACCCTGATATGGAAATTCCAAGAGATACTTAGGCAACATGAAACTTACAAGAGCTAAGGAGAAGAGTAGGGGTCTGAGATACAAAGGGGAAAAAGACCATTAGCAGAAGGTGAGAGGAAATATTTAGAAAACAAAGTTTTTTCCTATAATATAGATATATTTTTAGGTAAAAAGGAATCTCTCTTAATAGCTCTCTTCCTGGTACATGAGGCAGGTGAGGGGGAGGTAAAGAGCTTTTCCTGTACCTACTGAGTTTTGATTGCTTTTAACGGATATGATGTTCCTGCTAACGTGGCCCATCCTGGAGCCCCTACATAAGAAAGGGCTAATATAGAACTATTTGACAGCCTGGTAGCATGAAGAATCCTGCACTTTACTGAGACTGTGTTTTAGAATACTTCTTCACTGAGCAAGTCCACTATATGTGCTATCAATGACAAAGAAGAACAAGAAGTTGCTTTTCTGTGTCACAAGGATAAGCAATAGACAAAAGAGCTGAGTGCCAGCAGCCTGACCTTGAGACTTTATTATCTATAGGAAACTATCCAGAAGGTTCTCAGATAGATTGAGATGGTGAAGCAGTGCAGACCTACCTCTAGTACCTTGTAAGTCAAAGGTGACATTTATGTATCGGGAAGCCTTTTAAAAACTATCTAGATCAATGGGTAAATTTCAGATCTACAGAGTTCAACTGGGTAGAAAGTTTACTTAAATGTATTTCTCCATCCCTGTTTTTAAGCCTAATCCTATTGGGTTTAGGCTGACTCAGATTCACAGAGCTAAAATCATTATTGGATTTCCCCAATGACTATTAGTGATACTTGATTTCATAAGCTAAGACCAATTTTTATTTAATTCACTGTTTTTAAGGAGCTTGACTTGAAAATCAATGTCCTATGCTGAAAGCATTAAATTAGCTTTCTCAAATACATATCATAAAAATGTTTGACCCCATTGAGGTGAGGTCATATCAAAGTAGTACACTGAGTTTGAGCCCAGAAGATTTTTAAATGAATGTATTTTTAAGACATCAAAGCATAGCAGTTTTTCTAGGTCGGTGAAAATAGCTCTCTTCCTTCTCTGTCTCAGAAGTGCATATTTGATACCATGCAAGTAGGTGTTATAGAACATAATGTTGAAGAGTCTGGGTCTAGAATCCTACTACATACTTTAGATCTATGTTCTGGTGCTTGGACATGACCTGGAGAAATTTACTTAACCTCTCTGCACCTAGTCTTCTAATGTGTAAAAAGAAGGTAATAACTGTATCTACCATGTGGTGTTATTGTGCATATTAAGTGAGCACAACAGAATTATATCCTATCCACCACCTGGAGCCTGTGCTGTATGCTACTATAGCGTATGGAACGATGTGGTAAATTTTAAATTTGGGGGTGAAAATTATCTATTACATGTATACATTCTCAAGAGGAAATTTAGAAAACTGTGTACTGTGAATTTCTGTACCCTATTTGGTATGGGTATCAAGGCCACGTAGACCACTAGAATAGTGTCTTAAAGGTAAATAATTGCTTAAGTCACAGAGGTATTTGTAAATCCATTAGGACAGAAGATAAAGACTAGAACTGGTAGATCTAAGCTAGTGCCTGTGAAATCTAAAGGGTAATATCAGGATATAGGTCTTTTTTTAAATTTTTATTTATTTATTTTTTTTAATTTTTTTTTCAACGTTTTTTATTTATTTTTGGGTCAGAGAGAGACAGAGCATGAACGGGGGAGGGGCAGAGAGAGAGGGAGACACAGAATCGGAAACAGGCTCCAGGCTCTGAGCCATCAGCCCAGAGCCTGACGCGGGGCTCGAACTCACAGACCGCGAGATCGTGACCTGGCTGAAGTCGGACGCTTAACCGACTGCGCCACCCAGGCACCCCAGGATATAGGTCTTAAGATTTAAAGAGACAGAGTATTTAGAATCCTGGTATTTGTGAGAGACCTAAGTGTGTCATTTCCCCATTGGTCACTAGAGTTTTTCTGTTGTTTTGTTTGTTTCTTTTTTTTTAAGTTTTTAGTTTAATCCCAGTTGGCATTCAGTGTTATATTAGTTTCAGGTATACAATATAGTAAGTCAACAATTCCATACATCACCCTGTGTTCATCAGGCCAAGTCACTCCTTAATCCCCATCACCTATTCAAACCATCGTCCCACCCACCCCCCTATTGTTTGTTTCTTTGTTTTTGCTGCTATTCAATAATAGCTGTCCATATCTGTTTGTTCATCTCCTTCTTGCCTCCTATTTCTCTCTGAATGTAAAAAGCTAGTGTATAGCTGATGAAAAGTGTTTATTGTTCAAATAATTTGGCATGGGGGTTGCTTGAAGCAAACTAAGACACTTTTTGGGGAATCTGATACCTCATGACCCAAGATACCAGATTCATCAATACCAATTGTTACATGAACCCATATCTTTAGAATGTTTAGAAAGATGAATTATAATTGCCATCTATTGATCCGTTTTTCCATCAATCTACTCATCTACCATCATAAATATTGTTTCATAGAAATTACTTATAATACTGTGTGGTACAAAGAAAATAGTAAGTAGATATTAGTTATAATTATTGCCTATTCAAAATATACAGTATGCATATGTGTGGAGGGAGAAGTTGCATCTTTCTTTCAAACTTAAAATTATACAAATGTAAGAGATATACTATAAATAATACTAATAAATAATAAAATAATCATCATGTATTGCCAACACCCAGGTTAAATAGAGTTAAAATTTTGGCTTATATTTTTACCAGTTAGGATTTGTCTTTTTTGTTTTCTTTTTCATTCTTTTATTCATGCTAAATTTTCACCTCAGATGGAAAAAGCCAAGGCACCTGGCAATAGGTCACTCAAGAGTCCAATAGGGAATGCTTAGTGTTCTCTTCTGAGCTCACTATTCAGCCAAAGTACCATTCCACTTGTGGAAGTGAAAAGGCTGAGCAGAAGGGGATTGGATGTACATCTTTAATAGCACTCCTCCTGGTAGTAGAATGAAAGTCACTTCCTTCCCTCCTTACTCTCTCCATAAGTCAATGTTAGAGGTTGAATTATGTCCCTTGAAAATTGATGTGTTGAAGTCCTAAGCCCCAGTACATTAGAATGTGACCTCATTTGGAAATAGGGATGCAAGTATCATTAGTTAAGATGATGTCCTAGTGGAGTAAGCTATATCCCCAATCTGATATAATGGCTGCACTTATAAAAAGGGGAAATTTAGACACAAATAGATACACAGGGAGAATGTCATATGAATATTGAAGATATGCTGCCCCAAGCCAAGGAACTACCAGAATTGAGGAGAGAGGCCTGGAACACACCCTTTTCTATTATGTATAGAGGGAGCATGGCTCCTCAGACACCTTGATACCAGTTTCCAGAACTGTGAGAATGAATTTCTCTTGTTTAAGCAGGTCAGTTTGTAGTACTTTGTTAAGGCATCCCTGGTAAACTATTAGAGGAAACCATGAAATTTGTATCTTTCCCCAAATTTGTATAAACTCTTTTTGAACGACTTAGCTATACCTTTTGGATATTCTATATCAATAAATTTGTTTCTGTGTTGTTTCCAATAGTTTTAGAATGCAGTTGTCCCCCCCCAAAAAAAAAATCCCACAAATGTTAAACTGTTCACGAAACAATAGATTAGTTTTGTAACTTCTCTGTAACTTACATTAAAGTTTAAAATTATACATCCTGATTTTATCTGTTTGAGATTCAAAGCTGTCATTCTTGTTAATTCTCTTAAGTGCTGTTTTATGGTTTATATACTTTATGTATAGTTCTTAATTTGGCTAATTTTTAAAAAGAGGTCTGAATTATTTAACAAATTTAATGTAATCCTTAATGGCAGTTATTTTTCTTTTGTTGTATTTATCTAGTGTTTGCCCATGTACATATGTATTTTTCATATTTCTAATTCTGATTTATAGAATATTACATATATACATGTATGGAATTTTCTGTATATTAAAACATTCTGTTTTCATATTACCTTTATCAAATATTTTGAATTACCATAAAATTTCTCATAAAATTTATATACCATAAATATTATTGACGTAGTTATTCTCCATTGCTAAACATTTAGTTTCCTGGTAGCTTCATTAAGCTTTTGGAATTCATTCTGTGGTACCTATGACTATCCTAAATAAAGAATAATACTTATCTATTTGAAAAGTAGATCAAAGACTATGACATCTTGTTGATTTCTGGTAATTATTTCCATAAGGATTATCCATAAGAAAAATAATATTGAAATTGATTAATTTAGGATGACATTTTTTCCCTAAAAATTAGCATAAACTGGTAGGATAGAAAACAGTAACAGAGGGATAAGATTCAGTTCTAATGCTAAATTTTCATCATCATAATTTTAATTTTCATCAGGATTTTAATCAGAAATTTAATTTTCTAGTTTCGGAATTTTAATTTTAATTTTGAATACACTGTGTACCTTATTAGCTGAATGTGTTAGCTTTTCATATGAACCTCAATTTATCCCATGTCTGCAACATAAAACTTTGTCTTTAGAATCCTTGTCGGTTGCCACTAACTTCCTTTCACATATGTGTCTTGGGGGAAAAAAGTAAATTTTTCTTAGTTCACCAACTTTATTGTTTTCCCTTTAATCTGCACCTGAGATAATAATGTTGAGAACAAAAGTATTTGGAAATACCCTAGGTATAAATCCCCTAAGAGATTCAATATAAGAAGTGTATGTTATTTACACTTAGAAAATAAACTTTGACTTTTTGTCCTTCACCACATAGTCCTGATGCAAAAATCAATGAGGTGTTCTAGTTTCCCAAACGTGATTTCTTTTTATCTTCTTCACAATAAAAAGGAAACATGAAATTAATGTTCTTCACAATAAAAAGGAAACATGAAATTAATGTTATAAGTAAACAGATTCCCAAGCTTTGTTCCTGGATGCTGAACATCTACATACTCCAAAATGTAGGTAAAATCTTTGAAGTAAAATAGTGGCTTTTTTCTTCTGATACCTGATGTGAATGAATGGGAAAATTTTTGCATCGTGAAATGCTATTTTGCATACTCTAAATTGCCACTTCTCTCACAGCCCTTGCAGTTTAAAGCTAGGAGGGGATTTGGAGCTATTCTAAATTTTTTTTTTTGTAGATCCAATAACTATATTGAGAGAATGTCTTTAAACAAATACAGATCTTGTATCAAAACTGAAAGTGGCAGAGGAAGAGATAATATGCCATAATCTGCATCATCAGTGTTTGTATCTGTGAATATGCTTTGAGCTAAGAGATGATTTAAAAAATTGAGAGGTGCAAGAGCAGTCCAACGAAGGTAACATAAATTACTAGCCATGCAATTTCTTGGCCTCTCTTTACGAAGTTTATTTTCTTTTTTGATTCATTATGAATCATATGATTTATGATTCATCTACCTGGTAGATGTGGTTGCATTTTAAAATGCACCAGATCATTGTGGGTTATGTGGAGTTGCATCATTGCTTGGCACCACTCATCTGGGTTAACAGTTAGTTTAGAAATCCATTTCTCCTGGGCAGTGAGTTTTAATTTCTGTTGTAACAATAGAAAGTAGTCAATTGAGAGAGTAGACGTGTGTGGTTGTAAAGCAGAGAGGAGAAAAGGGGCTGAGGCTACAACTGTGTTTTTTCTGCTTCCACTCTCCAGGTACTGGATGTTACAAGTTAATGCTTACTGCTGTAGGTGGTTTCAGTGGTCTGATAAAAATAGCAGATGTTTCAATATGAAGTGTTCATTGTCTGTAGAAATTCTAAATGTAATTCTCTTTTTTAATTTTATTTTAGTGTATTTTGTTTTATTTTAATTCCAGTATAGTTAACATACACTGTTATGTTAGTTTCAGGTGTACAACATTGTGCTTCAACAATTCCATATATTACCCAGTGCTAAAAAAGAATCATTTTCAAATATAACATAGTTAATAAAGTAGCCAATTCCATAAACATTTAGTTTGATAACTAATAGCAGCTCAAAAAATATTCAGGGCCAATTACAAGGAAAAGTGAATTTTTTTAACAACATTTTCTGTATTTTATTTTTCTTGATGCGAGCCTTATTAAGCTTGTGCTTCTGTAGCTTTCTGTCTATTTGCCCATTAAGAAAGTAGAGATACTAAAAGGATAAAAGAATAAAGTTGGAAGAAGGGAAATAGTATTATCAATTAATATTTATGCACTTGATTTATTCGAGAGAACAGAAATATTAAAACAATGATTTAGGATTATAGAGATTTTACGGGTGCCTGACTGGATCAGTCAGTGGTAGCATGTGACTCTTGATTTCGGGGTTGTAGGTTCAAGCCCCATCTTATATGTAGACATTACTTGAAAGAGTAAAATCTTACAAAAAAAAAAAAAAGCTTCTATTTTGCTGAGGAGGAAATTGTACCTATGTCTTTGTTTTGTGGTGTTACCTCCTAACTGTGGACAGCTATTGTCTAGAACTCTAGATCAGATTTAGGGTGTTTGGAGAATTGTTTGTATGTTGAAACTCATTTGAATTATGAAAGATCTCAAAAAGAATATCTTGAAGGAGCTCTTAAACCTGGCAACATTGGCAAATGGCAGTTTGCAGATATGGAGTTTGGGGACTTCTAGGGTACTTCCCTTATTTTTGTTTTTCTGGAGTAAAGTGAGGGTATAGTAAGGAAATAATAGTAAGCCATGTGGTCATTTGTGTGTTCATCATTTTCTTGTGCCAACAAAACTTCTCATGGAACTTTTATTAACATTTTGCAAGCAAATCAAGAAAAAAATAACTTTTTTCCAAATGAAGGAGTTGGGCAGGATAAACAGGTTGACTTAGAAATCACAAAGCATTTAGCATCACTTCCTTAGTATAACGGAAGATAAACTTTGGAATTGTAAAACTAGTCACTTTTCAGGATGCTATTTACCCTACATCTGTCACATAGAATTTTCTCAGAATACTTGATACAAACTCTCCCGGACATTAAGTTTAAAATTAATTGGCAGTCAATGGCAGAGGGTAGAGTCACTTAAATTTGCTAAAGCAAGCACAGTGACATCTACCAGAATACATGTCACATTGTTCTCAGAATGCCAACGGCAAAAATATGTGCTGAGGAAGGCTGTACGGCGTGACTATGTTGGAGGCCTCCTTCAACTCTTAATTAGTTTGCAATGAGTGGAGATGCCATCTTGACTGGCTGTGAGGGATAGCATTAGGCCGGGCAGTGACCTTGGCAAGTCTAATATTTATGTCTGTAGGATTGAGTTTTAAAACTAAAGGACATTACACAGGTGTTTCCAAGTATTTTGAGGCAGGAATGTGGAGACTATAGACATTAAATCTGATTACCAGTGTATACAGTGACCAGTGCAGGACATACTTCCTGCAGGTATCAGCCTACCTTTGGGCCTGTAGCACCATACTCCTTGCCATCTAATACCATTTTAGCAACATTATTATTTTTTTTATTTTGAGCCTGAACATCCTGGCAGGTTAAATTATGGGGGGAGTCGTTCCTTCTGATAAATCAGCAAGGAAGCTAGACAAAAGACTGGGTGGGAAATCGCTGGCCTCTCAGCCACCAGCCTTATCTCCTGGATAAATGTGAAGCATGCAGTTACATTTGAGAATCTCTAATAGTCAGATAAGCAAACAAGGCTTTCTGTGAACCCAGGTTAAAATGTTTGATTATGAGATACAATTTAAGGCCAAAGGAAGAGATGTAGCAAAGAGAGAATAGTAGAGGAAGGGAAACAGAATCACTGTAATGAACTAGCACCAAGAAATCTTCTGCAGAGGAAAAGTATAAACAAGAAATAATCTCCCAAACACAGGACTTAAGCCTCTACATTTTCTTTTTATTCTTAACGGTCTGCCTAGCAACAGCTGATATAGTACAGTTTTTGCTGAATGTCAGATTGAGAGCTCCAGAAGGTTTATTTCTGCAGGAGATTAAGGTACAAATATTTCCAGATTAGTTTCAGGGTGACAAGATCAACTCCCAGCATGAGGCCTCTGCCATCACAGAGATGCTTTGTGGCACTTTTTCTTCTCTTATAAATGAAGTGGCAAAATTGCCTCTTGAGTCAAAGGAAAGAAGTCAAAATGTTGTCTTGTTAGGTATCCTGGGGAGTGAGTGTCATGTTTCCTGGGCTGGATAGCAGGTCAGGATTTAGGAAGGGGACTCCATGTTCTCTGTGGAACTGGAAGCTCAGAAAACACCTGACCACCCCTGTGTTTCCCCTGTGATCAACAATGACCTTGCGGGGAAAAAATATATATGTGTGTGTGTGTGTGTGTGTGTGTGTGTGTGTGTGTGTGTATCCGCCCATTCTGTTATCACTGCAGTGAACGTGCATTGGGAGAATTGGAATTAAAATAATCGGCATTAACACTGGTTTATTTTACAGAGGGTCACAGCCGGATTGTGTACATGGCCATGCCATAGAATGTGCCAAAATCATTGTAATTTATTTATTAACCCCAGTTGCTCTAGGAAATGTATTTTTTGTCAGTTACAGAAAATATGTGGCTCATTGGCTATCATTAATTGGAAAAATAAGGGTGGATATATTCTGACCTGAGAGTAGAACACCAATCCTACTGCATCTTTAATAAAGAGCGAAACATCTAAACTGCTGTTTGAAATAGTCTTTGAGTGAGGACAGAGCTGTTCACTTGAAGCTCTCAGATTCAAAAGCAACCTTTTAAAATAAAACCCAGTGGAAACTCAATTAATAAATGAATAATAAAGCATGCTAGAGAAATAGTCCAAGTATGATCAAGTGTTTCCATCTTAGTGTTGGGTTCCATTCAGTGGGAACCTTGGGACTTGGGCCCTGAGAGAGGATAACAGTGAATAAGGGCTTAGCTCTGAATATTATTATGTGGAGATACCACAGGCCAACTGAAGTTTGGTGACTTCACGGCTTAATCCATTTGGCTATAGAAGGAATAACAGGGACCCCAGACAGTTCCATTGTTTCAGTTACACCCACCTCCATATGATTTTAGCTATGCAGAGAATTCAAGGGGCATATAATGAGAAATACCTTGCTGTGTTCACAAATGGTCCACGTCTGCCTTAAGAATCAGAATCATGCTTTCTGCATTCGTTAACACATCCTTTTCCTGTGTATGTTGAGTATTTAACGAGTGGTATTTCCTTAAGCCTTGTTCTAACTATATGCATTAAAAAGAAGTATCTTGTTGGTTCCTGCACATTGGACTTCTGTGTTCCTCAGTCAAGAGCTAGCTTTATAGGAAGGTGAGGAAAGGATAAGCCTCTCTTTGCTAAGTATTCAGCCTTGCGTATTTTGGATTTACCTGTCCTGGTTTTTCCTTTGAGGACATAAAGAGAATCCCTATAGTTACTTTATTAAATTATAAATGCAAAAACTTTTCTTTACATAAGTTACACTTTTTTGTTTACAAACTCAGTTTCACGAATCCTTGACCTAACATTATTATCCTAATAAACCAGATTAATCTTACTTTTCGACTTCACTTGCTGATATTTATGATTGTCCTGTGGAAATGATTAGTGGCCCTTGTTTAGAATTATTCATGGATTGGGCTTAAGTATTTTAGTAAGTGATGGGGACACACTTTTCCATGCCTTAGTTCTCCTTGGAAAAGATGAGAAGTAAGATTATCCTTTGGCAATTGTAACTAGAATGTGGCCATCCAAGTATATGTTTTATACAGGACTGATCCTACCAAAACCAGTTGTATAGAATATTATTGGTCATCAAGAAATCAGCAATAGATTTTAAGGATCTTTATATAACACTTTACTAGACATTATGGTGGGATACAGAAAATATGAGAATACAGACTATTTCTTGTCCTCATGAAATTCACAATGTAATTAGGAAAAGACAATAAATACAGTATGAACAGGGTGCCAGTGTAAGAGACAAATAGCTATTCAATTAAATACAGATGATGTCATAAAGCAACACTTATTTAAATGAATAGTAGGAATAATAAATGCTGGGGCGCCTGGGTGGCTCACTTGGTTAAGCGTCTGACTTCGGCTCAGGTCATGATCTCATGGTTCATGAGTTCGAGCCCCGCATTGGGCTCTGTGCTGAGAACTTAGAGCCTAGAACCTGCTTCAGATTCTGTGTCTCCCTCTTTCTCACACAAATAAACATTTAAAAAAATTTTAGAAATAATGCTCTAGGAGAGTAGAAGAGGAAATGGTCATGGACTACCCTGGACTTCAAGGTAAATGGAAGAAAATGAATTTGAGCAGGATTCTAAAAGATTTTTAGAATTTAAACAGTTAGTCCAGAGTGGAGAAAAGAGTCCTAACATGCACACATATGAAAGCAGGGAAATTTGAAAGTTTAGGTATGATGATGATAATAATAGAAGTTAACTTTTTATTTAATACTTGATAACTTAATAACATAATAACTTAATAAAGTTAATATCAATTAACTTTCACCACAACATGGAAAATAAATTAAGACATGCCAATAGAAGGACTTATTCCATGACTGGTTGTAGGTGATAGAGGTATATAGGGAATTAGGAAGATACACATAGGGAGAAATCACCGATAACCCCAGGTCTTTAAACCTGGGTAACTGGAAGATCAAAGTGTAGATTTTACTGAAATATCAGGTTTATTTAAAGGGATGTTTTTGGGAGATGAAAGCACAAGTTCTTTATGAGATGATTTTTAATGAATTGCATAAGATGATTCAAGGGGAAATATTCAGTGAGCAATTAGATGTTTGTGACCTGGAACTCCAGGGAGAAGCACCCTGAGAAAAAAAGTTAAAAGTCCTGCTTAGAGGAGGTAGCTCAAGTCACTAGAGTGTATGTGAGAGCAAAGGTGGCGGGCTGCCCTTGGGGACATTTTACATCCAAAGGGTTAGTGTTAGTGTAGGTTAGTTAGCTTTCACTTTTCTTATGTGGAAAGATAATCTATTAACAACCAGGTTTCTCAAGATACTAATCAAAGGTCCACAAATCCAGAAGAAACAATTCCTTCTTTTCACAGGGACACACAGATTAAGTCAATTAGGAGAAAGGTAAAATAAAGTGACTGTGAATCTATGAGCTCCCTTTTTATTCCAGAGATCAGTGGAACATGTTATAAGGTTTTGTGTTGATTCCTTAAGAAGCCGGAAAAGGTATCACTTACTGGAGATTCATATCAATCAAGAAATCATCTGCGTGTGTTTTTTTTTCTGATATCTGATGGAATATTTTTTTTTCAACGTTTTTTAATTTATTTTTTGGGACAGAGAGAGACAGAGCATGAACGGGGGAGGGGCAGAGAGAGAGAGGGAGACACAGAATCGGAAACAGGCTCCAGGCTCCGAGCCATCAGCCCAGAGCCTGACGCGGGGCTCGAACTCACGGACCGCGAGATCGTGACCTGGCTGAAGTCGGACGCTTAACCGACTGCGCCACCCAGGCGCCCCTCTGATGGAATATTTTTGAGGAAAGTAGGACTTCACCTAGAAAATCCAAAGTATGTGTGGATGGTAGGAGACATAAAATGTGTGTGTGTGTGTGTGTGTGTGTGTGTGTGTGTGTGTGTGTACATATGTATACGTTTAAGAGTTTATATGCTTGAGTCTGCATAGGCCTGCGTGCACACACATGCGCACGTGCACACACACACACACACACACACACACACGTTTATTATTACTCCACAATGATCATGAATCAGGATGATTTGTAGTAGTCAAAAATATACAGACTTAAACTTATTCATAAACTTATGTTAGGACAAAGTGGAAGGTGCAGTAATTTGCTTATATCACCAGTATTATTTTGAAATAATTAAGGAAACATTTTTGAGAAAAAAAAGACACTAACCACTTTCTTTAATAGTAATAGAAAGAGACATACCATGGAACATCAGTTTGTCAGGCATGTGAGGGTTTTGAATAATGCAGGAAAGGAAATAAATATCTTCCCTAATGGAGATGTACAGATACATGTTGATCATCAACTCTTTCATAAATATTTATTTCCATGCCAATTTCTATTAGAGGATTATTCACAAGCATTGTGAATGGCCAACTTTAGCTGGATTTATTAGCTTGCAACTGCTTTTTTTAGTTTTAGTTTTTTCTATAGTTATTAATAGAACCCCTCATTTGTAATCCACATGTTGTCTTCATTTTATTTAGGGAAACAGTAAAGCATCAGAGAGGAAATAAAAATGGGCTAAAGTGGATACTCAGAATTTCTTGTTACCTGATTCAGCACTGAAAACAGATACTCCTACCTTCTGACCAATGAGACAAAATTATCTGTCTTCACTATCTATTCATTCAAAGGGAATGATTTTTTCAATATATAAAGTGAAGAGAAAACATACATAAGGTGAACTGAATCCTAAAATAAGTGAGACCAGAGTAAAGAGCACCGAGTCCCACTTAAATGGATTCATACATCTAGGTTTCAGTGGATTAAAACTCATGGTACTTTTACAAACATAACAAAATAAAAAGCAAGAACATTCAGGTGTTTTGGTAGAAACCACTTAGAATAGTGTTTTAGGAATGCTGGAGATCAGGGAGAATTCCAGAGGGCTGACAGAACAATAATTGATGTTGTTCTGACTTTTAAAGATAGGTTAAAGAATAAATTCCATAAAATACAGATGTTCATCTTTTGCTAGTGATGAGGCATCTTTCTGCCCTGTGACTTAGTAAACATAGGTTTGGAACAAGATGAGTTCTGAGTGTGTTATGAGAGATAGAAATTCATAAATTATAGACTGTACCTAACCTCAGCAAGCTTACATCTCAATCAAGGAGTTAACATGGAATTATAATATAGTTGGGATTTAATAAGTAACATTGACAAGATGTAGAAAAGGTGCTTTATTATTCAGTGCAGAAGTGGTAGCTTTGACCTGTGGGGATCTTGAAAAGATACCTGTTTGGAAGGTGATAGTTGAGAGAATTTCATTTTCAACCGTAGAGGAGTGAAGAAAATAGTGAAAGCAAAGCTGTGTAGCCAGTATAATATGCAGTAGGCTCATGCATGGAAAACCCCATTTGACTGAAGCACAGTTGAATGACAAGAAGATTGGGGTCTGTGGCTGGAAAAGTCAGTTGGGATTTGACAAGAGAGGTCTTACAAGGATGGTGAAGTTCCTACAGTGTGTGAAGGAGCAAGGAGTAGGAGTCTGGAGACTGAAGTTCCACTCTCACTCAGTGCATTTTCTTGAGGATCGTTTAATTTCCTGGCGATGTATTTTTCAACCTGTAAATGATGGTGTCCATTCGTGAACCAATGTGTCCTGTCACAGTGATTCTAGACAGAGTACTTTTATTCTAGGTTTGGGTTGGTGATCAAGTTATTGGTTGGACACCAGATGAAGTAGTTGACGACTTGTGTTTAGGAGCCATGTTTTGTAAAGCTTTTGTATCTGTAAGTAGAAGAATCATACTCATCCTGGGAGAATGCTTACACTATGAGAGATAATCAAGACCTGAATTCTCCCATGGAAATAGTGCATTGGATTTGTATATCCCAACTGACACTCATTCTGGGCATATTCTGTTTACAATATTGTATTTCTGGATGTATGATTTATTAGTTTATTTTTCTTCTTCATCACAGCCCATTTAGTTGAATTCATTTATGCCTGATCATTTCGGTCATTTACCCCAACATGAAAAAGAACATAGAAAGCAGAGTTCTGTATTTCTAGTCAAAGGGCTGCTTTGAAACAAATATCAAAACCCCTATATGTTTAGTGTTCTTACCATAAGTGAAAAAAAAAAAGCTATCAACTTTTGCTTGTGAAATGAGCCTAAAAGCACTTTATAGCTTCTCCAGGGCATCAGATGTCAAATGTGATGGTTTTTAGCACATAGGGAGAAAGAGACCAGAATCAAAAATTAGTAGCAGTATCTGTCCAATGTTGTTGGGATGTGGAAACTGGGAAGGATGAGGATGGAAGAAAAAAAAAAGTATGTAAAACAGGATTTCAAACTGATTCTGCTGAATTATAGAAATAAAGAAAACTTATTTCTGCAAATAACTTTCACCAGAAACTACTGCTAACTGAATTGTTTCTTTTCATTTCACTGTGTTTTAGTAAACTAATGACCAAACAGGCTGATTCTACCAATTTACAAAATAATGTTGAATATGCCCTGAACCAAACAAATATTTGAATTAGTTTAGTTGTATAGATTAACAATTGAGGAAACAAAAAAGATCATTTCTACTAGGAATTAAAGCTATGTATTGTATTTAACTATTACACTAGAATAAAAAAAAACATTTCATCTGAGTATTCTATGTACTATACATGAATTGATGTTTTATTTAGATCAAATCTAGATCAAAACCCTTATTCTGCTCTAGGCCTGTGTGATCAAAATTAATCTTTGTAAAAAATTAATCTTTGTAATTAAGTACTTTAGGTACTTTATCAGTATGATATCTTTAAATTATCAAATAAAGGTTCAGTTGTCTTTGGTAAGATTTCCAGTAGGTTAGTTTTTAAATAAATTATCCAGGGGCGCCTGGGTGGCGCAGTCGGTTAAGCGTCCGACTTCAGCCAGGTCACGATCTTGCGGTCCGTGAGTTCGAGCCCCGCGTCAGGCTCTGGGCTGATGGCTCGGAGCCTGGAGCCTGTTTCCGATTCTGTGTCTCCCTCTCTCTCTGCCCCTCCCCCGTTCATGCTCTGTCTCTCTCTGTCCCAAAAATAAATAAAAAAAAACGTTGAAAAAAAAATTAAAATAAATAAATAAATAAATAAATTATCCATAAAATATTTTAAGTTATTAGTTTCAGACTTCTTTGCAGTAAACGTGCCTATATTTGTAAGTTTTAATTTGCTTGTTTAAAAGTATGTGTTGGCTTCTAATTAGGGTTTAAAGTGGACAATCCAAACCTATTTTGGTCAGTTCATGCTTCAAAGTAGAAAATGCTGCTCGTCAGTCCTGTGTATAGGGAAAATGTGATGCTCTCCAGTTTTGTGAATCCTTTCTTACTGCATTTCTAGAACAACGTTGAAGAACACATTGGCAGTGGGTCCAGCTGACAATTACATTGATACTTAAGAACAAAATATGACTATAAATTGGGGATAAGCAAATGTTTGCTATAAAAAAATAGTATTTTTACTTTCCTGGCCATATGATCTTTGTTACAAACTACTCAGCCCTGCCACTGTATCACAGTAGCAGTCATAGACACTACCTTAATGAGTAGACATACTGGTGTTCCACCAAAATTTACTTACAAAAACAGGTTTTGGACTGGATGTGGTCCTTAAATAGCCAGTCATTTCTATAGATAGCAGACATGTCCCAAAGTGAGTTCTGAGGATGAGATGAGATATTCATGAATGAAGAGGAACTTTGGGTCAAGCAATTCTGGGAAGCACCACCCAGAATACTTTTCCTCTTAGATAATTTCCAGGTATCTTATTGAAGGCCATGAGAAGTCTTGTAATAAAGTGA
Source organism: Neofelis nebulosa (assembly GCF_028018385.1). Classification (NCBI taxonomy): domain Eukaryota; kingdom Metazoa; phylum Chordata; class Mammalia; order Carnivora; family Felidae; genus Neofelis; species Neofelis nebulosa. Next base: position 125,262,005 of record NC_080785.1, on the reverse strand, counting down.
TCTGTCTACTTTGGTTAATTCACTTTCCCTAAACAGATGTGGACCTTGGAATTTGTTATCATATTACCTCTATACATATTGGAGAATCTATGATATAGAAGCAAGTTTATCAGACTGATCATTTGATTACCACATAGGTCATCATATGCAAATCTTTATTGGAAACTATTTTTAAGTTTATTTATTTATTTCTAGAGAGACACAGAGTGCACAAGTGGGGGGGGGACAGAGAGAGAGGGAGAGAATCCCAAGCAGGCTCCTCACTGTCAACATGGAGCCAGATGTGGGACTCGGCGTGGGGCTCAAACCCATGAACTGTGAGATCATGACGGAGCTGAAATCAAGTGTCAGACGCTTAACCAACTGAGCCACACCCAGGCACCCGTTTTGGAATCTTTTTAAATTTTTTTTTTTAATATTTATTTATTTTTGAGAGAGAGAGACAGAGCATGAACAGGGGAGGGACAGAGAGAGAGGGAGACACAGAATCTGAAACAGGCTCCAGGCTCTGAGCTGTCAGCACAGAGCCCGACACGGGGTTCGAACTCACGGACCGCGAGATCATGACCTGAGCCGAAGTCGGACGCTAAACCAACCAAGCCACCCAGGCGCCCCATTGGAATCTTTTTAAATCCCAAGCTAACTCACAAACTCTTGTCTACAAAGCTAGCCAGGGTAAAGTCCTAACCTTAACTAGTTCTGAGTAATTTTCTGATTATTATTTTCTTAGGTTCTAATCATACTACTTTTTGTTGGCAGTCTGAGCTCTTGGAGTTACTATACTTTTATTCTGTAGTTAAATGCATTATAGTTTAAATAAATTGACCATATATTTACACATGTACATACTTTTGAGACACACTGGTGGATGAGATCAGACTCTGTCTCTTCTGGGAATTTATAATGGCTAAAGGGGATAAAGACAAAAGTTATACAGTAAAACCTTGATTTGTGAGGTTAATTCATTCTGGAAACATGCTTGTAATCCAAAGCACTTGTATATCAAAGCAAATTTCCCCATAAGAAATAATGGAAACTCAGGTGATTCGTTCCACAACCCAAAAATATTCATATAAAAATTATTACAATAATATAATATAATACAAAATAATAAAGAAAATAAACAAATAAAAGAAAAGTAAACAAACTAACCTGCACTTACTTTTGAAAACCTTTGTGGCTGGTGTGAAGGAGACGAGAGAGAGGAGGGTTACTGTGTAGGATGACTTTCACTATCACTAATGGAATCACTACCATCTGTTGGCTCAGTGGAATCTTTTTCTGCATGGAGCCCATTGTATATACTCACACAGATGTTGACTACATTACAATATTAATAAACTCTTATATACTGTATTTAATGTAACTGGCAGTAAGGCAGCAGAGGAAAGGGTCTATATCTACAGGAAGCCTAACCTAGAATAAAGCAAAGCCTTCCTCAGCTTACTCTTATATGGAAAAACAAAGGAATGTCCGTGGGTTTTTGGAAGCGACAAAAAGTACACTAATGCCAATTGTGGGCACATTGCATCATTCTGAAAAATCACTGATTTCTGCCAAACATTATGGCCTGAGACCAAGCATCCGAGTATGGGAGACAATCACCCACAATCCTGAAGTGAGAAAGAGAAAGAAAAACCATTGGCTCATTTGTGATCATGTGACATTCAGCATCATGTACTACTTGTATTGTAAGACATCACTTGTTTATCAAATTAAAACTTATTAGAAATGTTTGCTTGTCTTGCGGAACACTTGTAAAACAAGTTACTTGCAATCCAAGATTTAACTGTATATACATATTAAATACTATATGTGACAACTTCTCTAATAAGAGAAAATTTTAATTTTGTCAAAGTACATAAGAAGAGTACTAAACCATAATTACAAATCCAGAGAAAGCTTCCAGAGGATGTTTGTCTAAGCACAAATTTAAAGCTTGCCAGAGAAATAGAGAAGAAGCACATACACAGATAATAAGGCAAGATTGCCAGGCTTATCCACCTAACCCACAATATAGCTGTAATGTAGATGTAGGCTGCAGAGATATAGGGGAGTTGAAAGAAACCCTTATTTCCTGGTTCTGTAAAATTATTGACGATAGGTGGAAGGTTGTTGAGTAGCTTGATCATATTTGCACTGTGATGTATATCTAGCGAGCTGGAATGCGGGGGATGAACTGAGGGAGCCAGGCTGCTCAGGTATGGGACTTGCCTTAAGCTGCTACGTAGCTTTCCCATGGAATCTTCCATTGGTGACTTCTTGTTTCAGATTCTTCCTTCAAGCAGGTATCATACTGGCAGGCCTCCTATGTTATGTTAAGAAACCAAGAACCAGGTGATATTTTCCCCTGAAACCATTTGCTTGCTATTGAAAACTTTAAACTGTCTTTTCATTTGGGCGTATTAGAGAAATTGTAAAGAGTGAATAATAAAAATAATTTTAGAATATTCAAAAGACACTCTATTACATCTTTGTAGGTAGACAAAAATTGGCACCAAGAGGCCAACCTGATTGTTACACCTGAAGGAAATGATTGACTGTGAAGACAAACCTGAGCCTTTTCCTTAGCAACAGCAATTAACCTAGAAGCGCCTTGCCTTAGATCTGTTTTAAGACAACAGAACTGGTGGGCATATAAATATACACACATATGATTACACACCCTGCTTTTCCTTGTGCACCTGTACTGCTTACTTGCAAATGCATGATGTATTTCTGGAGGTTATTTTCAATTTGAATGCAGTTTAATATTGTGTTCATTAAATGACAGTATATGAAGTATGTCTGCTTTATCCTGTCTGGCACAGTGAAGCACTTAAAAAGAGGTGAAGCTTTATTTTAATTTTTTTTCTTTTATAGAACAAATTATTATGTGTTGACAGCTGGGCCCTGGGATATTGTATCTGTATGTATGTGTATATAATATATATGGATTATATAGTACTTATATATTTTATTCTGGCTATTTAACATTGCTTGGAAATGCAACTTCTAATATCCAAACTGAGGGTGTGGAGTTTTTAATTAGGGGCTACTGCAGTTGTCATGGAAGATCAGGTGTTAAAATCGATGGGACAAAGCCATCTGTTAAGGTTTAGGGGTTTGGACCAAGGAATGACTTCCATACAGGCCATGTTAATACCAGACAGAAACCATACATTTATTGTACATTTTTTTACCCCTAACCACTATTACCATGCTCATCATGGCTATCAGACTCATTCCTCAATTGTATGAATTTAAGAGAAAGCAGGATCTTTTAGGAGGAATGGATGCCAGAGCGTAGAAGTGATAAAAGTCTACATTACAATCTGGTGCATATCCATTGACATCACCCCGAGCCCCACTTGAGGTCTTATTCTGTTAAGCTCAGAACACTGTTAAAGGACATACAAATATTTATTTCTGGTTGGTGAAATTTTGTCTTCCTTGCACTCAGCTAGATACTTGGATGACTATTTCATTGTATTTATGCAGGTTATTCTTTTCCATTCATCAAGGTTGCTGTTTCCCAAGGAGTTTTTCTGTTTCCCTCTGGTGGAGTTTCCATAAGGCAACCTGACATAGAATCCGAGCCTGAAATGTGATGCTAGGAAAAGTCAGATAAAAGTTTATGCATATTTACAGTTACATAAACATAAGCACCGGGAGGACATATTTCATCAAGTTTTTTGCTACACTTGAAAATACTGTCCTGAAACTCATAGCTGAGATGTGGTTAGTGAGGAGTTGAGAGGCAATAAAATAAAAACTTAAACTGTGTAGGCATGGACTTTGATAGAAACCATGGAATAGAGTTTTCTTAAGGTAACTTCAACTATTTAGATCTTTCTTTCATCCTTTGCCACATCTCTGAATCAGCCTCAGCCTCTGAATTTGTCAGTAATTAGAATTCTTCTCAGAAATCCTTTTGTAGATAACACAAGATAGCTCTTCGTTTCCACAGGTAACTGGAATTATAGTTTCTTGTACCAACAGCATGCCCAGACTACTAATTTAAGAGGAGAGTTTGATATAATGAAAAATGTATATAGCATTACAGCTATTCCCATTTTCCTATTTTTCTTCTGTCTTTACATAGATCTTACATTTTATTGCAAAGAGCTCACATTGATAGTCAATGAGAAATAAAGGAAAAACCTACATGCTGTTTTTCTTTTTAGTATATAAGAAGTACAGAATTGTGGCATTATTTTTTTATCATTAAGAAACACAAGGTAAGCCTGGTTCTTTTCCTACCTTAATTTAACTGTTTAGCAGTCTAATATTAATTAAATTGACACAAAATAACAACAGTGACAATATAAATTGCAGTCTGGACATGCACATAATGTTTTTTCACATAGTTTTTCCTCTGACCATTGTGTCTTTTTTTTTTTAATTTTTAAATGTTTTTATAATTTTTTTAGATAGAGACAGAGCATGAGCAGGGGAGGGGCAGAGAGTGGGGGAGACACAGAATCTGAAGCAGGCTCTAGGCTCTGAGCTGTCAGCACAGAGCCTGACGCGGGGCTCAAACTCATGGAGTGTGAGAACATGACCTGAGCTGAAGTCAGACGCTTAACCGACTGAGCCACCCAGGCTCCCCACTCTGACCACTGTGTCTTATGTGTGCAAACTTTCATGATCTCTGAACTTCCCTCAGATATGACGCAAAAAATCATAAATATAACATCTACATGAGTATGAAATATGCACATTTCTTTCTTGGAGGATAGCTTTACTGTTAGAAAAACAAAAAACATTTTTTTTTCTAAAATCCAATTCTCAGGCTAAGACATGATTGATACAACTGGGGCCTTATTTTGAAATAATTATAAACATACAGAAAAGTTAAAAAGTTGGTACAGAGTTCCTCTATGCCCTTCTCTCTGGTTCTCCTAATGTGACCATCTTACATACCATTATATAGTGACCCAAACCAGGTAACTGACATTGGTACCGTACAGTTAACTAAATAACAGCCCTTATCTGATGTTCATCAGTTTTTCTAATAATGTACTGTTTCTATTCCAGGATCGAACCCAGAATCCCACATGGTTTATAGTATTCACTTCTCAGGGTCTTAGTCTTTGCTTTCCTTTTGTGATTTTGACACTTGAAGATTTCAAAATCTTACTAAGCTGTCTGATGTTTTCTAACAATTACAGTGAGGTTAGGCATTGTTGGCAAAGAAACCACAGAAGAATACTGTGGCCCTCTCAGTGAACCACTTGCAAAGGGCCCATTGGGCCAGTATGGCTTATCAATGATCATGTTAACCTTGATCACTTGATTAATAGAGGGTCGGCTGAGTTTCTCCCCTGTAAAATTAGTATTCCCACCCCCCACAGTGTTAACTTTAGACAACGATGTATGTATTTCCTCTTAACATATTAAATATTGTGTAGTCACCTTACTCTTTTATGCTCTAGTTTCCCTTCCTAGAAACCATTATGCAGGAACCTTACTTTGATTCCAACCAGTGTGCTGAGGATTCATACACTGTCCTTTGGAGATTCTCAGATAAAAACCACTTTATACTTGGAAATGATCACTCTATTGCATTTTAAATAAGAACATAAATAGAATGGCTAAAAGTAAATTGGAAGCTTGTGCTCATTTCACACCCAGAACTACAGGACATCTGTTATATATGTGACAGCCCAGACCTGAAATGTGGTTTTCTCAGAACCAACTAGTGTTTGCCCAGTTCAATCTAAGTCAACCTAATTAAACAAAGAACATGTTGATCGCTTGCTACCTATTTTGGTTATGAAACTAACAGGATGAATAACCTACCCTTTGATGAGGGTTACATAAAACTTTTTAAAAATGGTCACATTCACAATTTCCATTGCTGATATAAGAGCTAAAAAAAAAAAGAGCTAAAAAATAATCCTGTGACATGCTAATGATTCTGGATCCATATGCTGTAATTCAGTCATTAGTTTGCATCCAATGATTAAGTATCCCCACCAATGCAGAGAAAGACAACCTTTTCAAAGAGGCTTACCAGCTTTAAACTTTATTTTTCCTTTTGAACGTCAGTGCTATCTACACTGATATGATACACTGAGAGGAAATTGGCCACTTAATAGGTCTATAAGAAAGCAGGAGAAGGAATACCAAAGAATTAAGTCTCTCGCATTCCTCTCCAAGCTTCCATTTCCTCTTTAACAAATGGGAATTATTACATATCTACCTCCTCAAGTTATTGTGAGGATTAGATAATATATATAAAATCTTAGATAGAAACTGACATGTAGTAAGTACTCGAGGAAAAGCAGCTTGTCATTTTATCAGCGTACCATTTTTCATGCCTGAGGTACAGATTTTGGTGCAAAAGACAAATGCAGGTGATTGCTTTCTGAAATAGTTTTGTTTAATATGCAGGGACTTCTGATAAACTGTTCTATACCAAATAAGGATTCAAAAGAGTTTTTCAAATAATAAAGAAACATCCTATAATCTGCATGCTGTCCCAGAATAAAGGAAAATGATATTGAGGTGTGCTTCCCAGGAAAGTAATCTATTCTTCAAGGAAATGAGTTCATGGGTAAATAAACAGGAAAATGCACTAAAAGGCAAGCTCTATGAAGATGGGACTTTGTCAACTATATTATGATATCCAGTGCCTAGCACCATGCCTGAAATATTGTATCTGTTCAACAAATTTTTTTTAGATAAATGTCCTAATATAGTATTTATTTATGTAAAGAATAGCACAGGATCTAGAATGCACAGTTTACCCTTGCATGAGATGGGAAGCTATGAATATACTTATAATATACTCTCATAGCACTGAACAGGAGGGTGGTTTCATCCTCACAGATTCTTCTTACTATAGAGAAACTTCTAAGTTTCCCTCAGGTAAGACAAAGCCCTTATTAAGATTGTTATTATGATGTTAACAGTTTTACATGTGTTAGCTGATACACTTCTCTATAAACTTATAAAGTAAGTAACAATGTCTCCATTATGTAGATGAAAAATTTAAGGGTCAGAAATAACTTTTACAGAACAATTCAGTTATTGGATATAAAAACCTGAGATTTGAACTTCGGTCTGATTCCAAAGACCATATATATACTCTTGACTTACACTGGTGCACTTTCCTGGTTGTCTGCTGTTCTAACACCCTTAGAGTACTGTGTTACTTACTCTTCTGTAGAATAAAATAAGCTTCATAAGAACAAATTGTTTCTGGCTTATTCATTGTTGTATCATATTGCATGTCAGTTACTAGGAGTTTAATTAATAATGTGTGAATAAAGGAGAGATTGTAAAAGATTTTAGCCCCTTTATTTTTATAGCTTATCATAATTTGTACATTTATGCTTGCAGTCTTATTTCTGCTTCTGGTTAAGTAGATACAGACTCACTTTCAAGCTACTGAATATCTGATTTGGCTGTCCAAGCATTCGGCAAGCTGTGCATAATGATGAATATACTAGTAAGCTTTACTTACCCACTAAGTGCATCCAAGTAAAAGCTCTGAAAGTCATACGGTTCTTGCCACTTTAAATCTGACAGCTAATATATTAGGTATTAGAGTGTTTTGTGCTTACCTTTAGCTCTTCTTTAGTTTAGGTGATTAAAAAATGCCTGTTGCTGTCTATATGTGCAGCATGCTTCATTAACAGTGATTTATTTGGGAATTTAGCAGAATTGGCACTCTGCAGCACACCAGTGGGCAGAAGGAAAACAAACGTGAGATGGTTGCTAAAAAACCTATCCTGCTGTGATGGTAGGAGCCTTTAAAAAGTTTGCAAAGTTGACTTCCCAATACCCAGAAAGCAAGACTGAGACTGAAGTCTCTGGGCAGTTTCATTTCCCCCAGTCTTTCTCCAAATGCTCACCTCTACCACTTAGGAAGGGTTGTGGTTTTCCCCATTGGTAAGTGTGCTTCCTTCATCCATTGCCTCCTAAAGCCAGAAGCTTCCACCACTTGTTATCTTTTCCCAACAAGTTTACCTACTCAAAACCCACACTCAAATTTTTCTAAGAAAATCCAGTTATAATGATTTTCTCTTACATTCCTTTCAACAACGCTGTATCATCCCTGTCACTTTACCAAAGAGAAAAATGAGGCCAACAGAGGTTAAATGACTTGCCTGAGGTCAACAGCTAAATGGTAGAACTGGGAACTGAACCTGGCTTTTGTAATTCTGAAGCCAATGTTTCCAACCACCATAGGGAAGGCAAAAAAATTTTTAATTTTACATGCAAACCATATTGATTTTGTTGTGTCTACTTGAAATGTTATGTTGAAAAGATTCTGGGACTGCCCTTGGGCTAAGCAGGAAAGAGTGCCATACTCAATTAGGTTTGCTTTCCATAGGAATGGGAAGGAGGAGAGAGCTGCCATGTATTTCCCTGTGTTCAGCTATGATCTACTTTTGTTCTTGTTTTTACTGTAATGAGAGTATATGAATATGGGAATGACATTCTAAGGGAAGGATGAAATATTTGAGAAGCAGTCTAAATAAGAGGAAAACACTATATACTTTTTACATGCTATAATTGCCTATTATTCTAATAAACCTGCATTGTAACATAGTGCTTAAATATTTATACTCTGAACTCAAACTTTCAGGGTTCATTTTAAGGGTATTGTAGATACCTACATCTTCATGGTAGTGGTGGTGTATGACTGCATGAATTTTAGAAATCTCATCAAAATTTACACTAAAATAATGCACATCAGTATATGCAAAATATACTTCAGTAAACTTGGGGGAAACACAGTTCACATCCTGTTCCCTATTACTATTCAACTCTAACAAAGGACAATTTATTTAACACTTAAAATGAAAATAATATTGTCCACCTTAAAGCGTTCATTTATTTTTTTTTAATGTTTATTTATTCATTTTGAGAGAGAGAGCACAGGAGGGGCAGAGAGAGAGGGAGAGATAGAGAATCCCAAGGATGCTCCACACTGTTAGCACAGAGCCCAAAGCTAGGGTTGAACTCATAAATCATGAGAGCGTTACCTGAGCTAAAATCAAGAGTCAGACACTTTAAGCACTGAGCCACCCAGGTACCCCCTAAAGGGTTCTTTTAAAGATGATATGAGTTAATATTTATAAGAGACTACTACATAGACATAATAAATACTCTGTAGATGATATCTATTGTTTATTACTTCCTCAGTTTCTATAGTATATTCTACAATTACATTGCCTCCAACATTGTTTAATAGTTTTAGCACATAGACTTTTATGTTCCTTGTTAACTACACATGTTATATTGGAAACTCACAAACATATAAAACATGTATATTTTACCCATTTATATTATGTATATTGTGCAATTATCCATATATATATGAATATGTAATTACAGTTTTGAATACATGGCTTTCATGCTAGAAGACAGGTACCATTTTAGTTTATTTTTCAACTGAATTATAAAGTGTTCAGTATTGATATGTTGTAAATAATATTTATTAAAATTGATGGTCTATAAGATTTGTTTGAATATATTGAAAGTATTAGATACCGTAGAATGTTTAGGATAAATTTGTGATAGATACTTGGAAACCTAAGCAAATAAAGAAGAAATTATTCACTGTAAAAAAATCTCAAGTAATAAAAAAGGAAATAAAAGCAGTATACTCTGGGGCTTAATTGAAAAATTGTTAACCAAATTAAATAATATAACTAAATTCAGACAACATTGCAACCAGGTATGTATGCCTGTGTTTGTCCACTTGTGTCTGTCACTGGGACTGATTGTATAAGAGAGCTGAATTACCACTATCCATAAAATAACAATACGTTAAGCCCCCAAATCAAGAAAGAGTAGTTTAAACATTTGTGTTAAATCAATATTAAGATATATATGTATGTATGTGTGTGTGTATATATATATATATATATATATATATATATATATATATATATATATAACTTGTTTTCCCTGGAAAGTAGTTCCCTCCAGGGAGTAGAAATAAGTATTTAAGCTATGTTTATGTATTACTTTAATAAAAATAAAGATTAAATAAAACTTGAACAGCAGCACAATAAGTGATTATTTAGTGGAGGCTATGAACAGTGAATATGCATTTGTGGCTTAGGATTAAATTTCCAGTAATAGCACCATACATAGAATTTAATTTTGTATGTTTGTTTTTGGTTTAAGTGAAGCTTTATTAGTGTTATATTAGTTTTAGTTGTACAATATAGTGATTCAACACTTACTCACATCACCTGGTGCGCATCAGAACTGCACTCCTTAATTCTCATCACCTGCTTAATCCAAGCCCTCTGCACCCCATCCCTCCCCCCCACCCCACCGGTTTCTCCCCTCTGGTTACCATCAGTTTGTTCTTTGTAATTAAGAGTCTGTTTCGTGATCTCTCTCTCTCTCTCTCTTTCACGTTTGCCCTTTTGTTTCTTAAATTCCAAATATTGGTGAAATCATATGGTATTAGTCCTTCTGTGGCTGACTTAATTTTGTTTAACATTATACTCTCTTGTTCCATCCATTTTGTTGCAAATGGCAAGATTTCATTATTTTTATGGCAGGTTAATATTCCATTGTATGTATCTGCCACATCTTCTTTACCCATTCACTAATCAGTGGACACTTGGGCTGCTTCCATATCTTGGCTATTGTAAAAAATACTGCTATAAAATAGGGGTGCATGTATCTCTTTGAATTAGTGTGCTCGTATTCTTTGGAAAAATACCCAGTAGTGCGATTGCTAGATTGTAGGGTAGTTCTATTTTTAACTTTTTGAGAAACCCCCATATTGTTTTCTGCAGTTGAACCAGTTTGCATTCCCATCAACAGCCCGAGTATTCTTCTTTCTCCAAATCCTCACCAACATCTGTTGTTTCATGTGTTTTTCATTTTAGCCATTTTAACAGAGGTGAAGTGATACCTCATTCCCTGATGAGATTTGGTTTGTATTTTCCTGATGGTAAGTGATAATGAGCATCATCTCATATGTCTATTGCCCATCTGAATATCTTCTTAGGAGAAAGGTCTGTTCAAGTCTTCTGCTATTTTTAATTGGATCCATTGTTTTTCAGCTGTTTACTTGTTTGTATATGTTGTTTTTATATTTTGGATACTAACCCTTTATTGGATATGTCATTTGGAAGTATCTTCTCCCATTCTGTAGGTTGCCTTTTAGTTTTATTGATTGTTTCCTATGTTGTGCAGAAGCTTTTTATTTTAATGTAGTCCCAAGAGGTCTTTACTCCAGTTTGAATTTTTTTGTATGTGTGTATGGTATGAGAAAGTGATCCAGTTACAGGGTGCTTGGGTGGCTCGGTCGGTTCTGCATCCGACTCTTGATTTTGGCTCAGGTAATGATCTTAATTATTGTGAGATCAAGCCCCATGTCAGGCTCTGCGCTGGCAGTGCAGAGCCTGCTTGGGATTCTCTCCTTCTTTCTCTCCTGCTCATGCTCCCTCTTTCAAAATTAATAAAATAAACATTAAAAAAAGTGGTCCAGTTTCATTATTTTACACATCCAGTTTTCCCAGCATCATTTGTTGAAGAGACTGCCCTTATCCCATTAGATATTCTTTCCTGTTTGTTGAAGATCAATTAACCATATAGTTGTGGGCTTATTTCTGGGTTTTCTATTCTGTCCTATTGATCTTTGTGTTTACTTTAATGCCAGTACCATACTGTTTTGATTACTATAGCTTTGTAAGATAACCTGAAGTCCATAATTGTGGTGCCTCTAGCTTTGCTTTTCTTTTTTCAAGATTACTTTTGTTATTTGGGGGTCTTTTGTGGTTCCACAAATTTTAGAGTTGTTTGTTTTTGTTCTGTGAAAAATGCTACTGGTATTTTGATAGGGATTGCCTTAAATGTATGTGAACATTACTTTGGATATAAACATTTTAATAATCATTGTTCTTCCAATCCATGAGCATGGGTATCTTTCCATTTCTCTGTGTCACTTTCAGTTTCTTTCATTAGTGTTTTATAGTTTTCAGAGTGCACGTCTTTTACCTCTTTGGTTAGGTTTATTCCTAAGTATTTTATTATTCTTGAGCACCACACATAGAATTTAAAAGCATATCTCATACAACTTTGCGGGATGGGAACATGCTGTAATCTGAGAAATAGTGCCATGCTCTAAATAGATTTGATGATGACAAAGCCATGGTGACTACCATTCATTTCAGTAATTATCTTTCAAATAGACAACTGTTCTATGATATGATGGTGCAAGCCAGGCCTTCAAGGCTTCAAGATTACTTACAAGCAATCTAGTTCACCTTCCTCTTTTATTGGTGGAGAAATTTGCCAAGCAATTAAGTACAACACTGAGCCAATAAGCCAGTTATGCTGACTCTTAATCCAAGGATCTTTTAAAATACTGCACTGTAATTATTGAGATTACTTCAGTTTTTTGAAAATTGTCTCCTAAGTAATAATGTGTAAAGGTCCAACATCAAAGTAGATTAAGGTTTTATAAGGAGAAAGTGATTGTTGGTATATATTCTAAGAAACTTAAGAAAATTTTGAAAATTAGTGTATAGAAGTCTCTTGTCTCTCAGGGTGTATAAAATATATCCTTCAGTGACTGCAATGATGAGATACTGGCTAGCTTGGCTTTTATCTCCAAGGATATCTTTCTAATGTAATTATTGTATTTCTGGTTAGAATTGCCACAAGTGGTAGACATTGTTTTGTCCAAAAAAGGCTTTAAAAATGAAGAAGATTGTCCACTTTAACTGACCCTCTCTTATTCCTCAAGGCCTTCTCTAATGAAGTTTTACAATGGATATAGAGTCCAAATCAGCCGATAGGTGATGTACAGTCTAAATAAGGGATTCCATCTTATGCATGCCTACCTCTTGGTAATTAGGTGGGGTTTTCTAAATGTATTATCCAGCCCCTTTATATTTTTTCTTCTTTACACTGTCCTGTCTGTTCTTTGAGATGCTTTGGAATGAGCAATCCAATGAGAGAAACCATGCAACATATGTTTTTTCACCATTCCTAAAGGAGACTTGTTGCAGTGTCCACAGAAATAGGGAAAGCATCAGGGACATAGAAATGGAAATGTGTCTTTTCTAGTACATAGAGTAAAAAGCTAAAACAGGGAGAAAAGCTAGTAAGCAAATTCGATTGAGTGATACGATAGGAATTTTCACTCTCCAAGAAGAACCTGTAGGCCAGCTACCATAACCATAGGAAGTATGCATTATATGTATTACTCATTTGACATATAAACTAACTTGTACAGTCAGTAATCTTTTCTACCTGCTGAGTTGTTGTGCCCTTGTGAGTAGAGACCTTGACCTTGACTCTTTTCATTCTGCACATTACCATTTGATTAATGGGCACTCAGTAAATATCTGTTGACTGATTGAACACTAAGATTTGACTGTATGCCATTTTCCCTTGAATTGATTGGCAGATTGCTTTCTAAAGAAGCTAGATTTCTCTCTTGCTTCCAGTTTTGTTCACTGCTTCCCCGCCATTGTGATTGACTGCACCCCTCATTAGCTAATTGTAGAGTTAAAAAATGCTCAACTGTACAACTGGGCAATGTGGACGATCCTTTTTAAAATTCCTGCCTTAAGAATGGCTGCCCTCTAAATAATAATTAGTAAGAAAACAAATGTTCATGTTGCTCTTATACTTGGAGGGAAACGAACTTACTCACATTTGTGCTGTTGTAAGAAGTTTGTGAATTAGCTCTAGTGATATGTAGCCTTCTAACTAGATCTCAGCTCAGAAGCTTTACTGTATGAATGTTACACAGATTCTGCACTATTACTTACTCGTATCTCACTTCATTTCTGCAGAAGGACAAAATGAAAAGCAGAGTCAGAAAAGAATCACTATCAGAACTTTATGTCATGCTTTAAAAGACACATAGTTTATTTACATTTTTGTCACTGGGAGAAAAAACCATAGGACTTTAAGTATGAAGACATAGATTTGAGTACTGGCTGTATTGATTTCTAGACATTTGGCCTTGGCCAAGTTCCACAGCCTCTCACAATCTAATTGCCAAAGCTATAATTTTTTAGAAGATAGTGATGCTTGATCTTCATGGTCCTCATGAAGGCTAAAATAAGAAGAGAATGTAAAAGCACATGGGATGTCCACAAAGGATATTAGTTACATGTTCTTTTATTTACATACCAACTATTGACTGCCTAGTCTATGCCATGCACTGTCCATATGTCTCTTTTTTTTTTAAATTTTTTTTAATGTTTATTTTTTGAGAGAGAGAGAGAGAGATACAGTGCAAACAGGGAAGGGACAGAGGGAGAAGGAGACACAGAATCCAAAGTAGGCTCCAGGCTCTGAGCTGTCAGCACAGAGCCTGATGTGGGGGCCTGAACTCACGAACCATGAGATCATGACCTGAACCGAAGTCAGACACCTAGCTGAATGAGCCACCCAGGCGCCTCTTCATGTGTCTCTTAAATATCAATGAATAAAGCAATGATTCCCTACCTTCATAAAGTTTAAATTTCATTTGTGGGGGGGGATTTTAACCTCCACCTAAATAATAATAATAATAGCTAATATTCACTTTCAAAACATATGTCACTTGACCTGTATACCATACTTGTGAGAAAGATAGGGTTCATGCCACGATCCCCAATCTATAGACAAATGTTTTCAAAGATTAAATTGCTTTCCCCAAATATGGTAACTGAGATGAACCAGAATGAAAGAATTCCATGTGTTTGATTCCAAATCCAGTGTTTTTCCAGTCTGTCTTGATGCCATGAGGACTTGAAATTTTTATTATATATTGGAAGTATACTTAGTAATTAGAGAGTTAATTTGTTGACCAGAAGAGAAAAAGCAAATGGGGTAGAATAGATATTCTATACTTCTGAGGATTGCATTTAAAGCAAATCCCCATACTCCTAAATCAACCTTTTATAGGTCTTTTCCTTGTTAAAGGCATTCTCCTCATCCTCTTAGCCTTCAGATTCAAGTCCAAATTCTTTAGTATACATTCAAGCAGTTTGGTTATCAGGCCTCTGACTTAGGCTGGGCTGGGCAGGGCTAGGCTGTTTTTAACAAGGATGGCAGCTAAGTGTCAAGAACCTGAACTCAGTGCCTTGCATAAATTCTCACTAATTCTTCCAGTAAGCCTGGAAGACAGGTATTATTGCCACTATTTTACAAATGAGCCACTTAGCTGGGGAATGGGAGGCCCAAGATTAAAGCACAGTACTGACTTTTCAGACTTTGCTGCTTTCATTATCTTGTATTGTGGTAACTTGAACTCTAAATTCGCAGCTTCATCCCTGTGTGTTTTCCTTATCCCTTGGCTTAGAATTTCCTTCCTCCCTCTTATTGATCCTTTAAACTTAGTTCAGCTGTTGAGGCCCTTTGGAGAGCTTTCTTGAAGCCCTAGCCCCACTGCCCCACAATTCAGTTAGATGATAACTCTTTTGCATCCTTAACACTTTGTACCTAATAGACTTATAATGTGTGTTGAACTGCATTATAATGACTGGTTTAGTTCCTTCTCTTGTCAAGCCAGCAGTGAGCTCCTTGAGGACAGGGCCTTACTTCCATTGCCTCTGCACACCTAACACCTTGTACTATTTCTGTTCACAATAAACACATCTCCTTATTTGTTGAGCTGAATTAGAGCTACTTGGATACCAGCAGAATTTTAATTTAGCAGAGTGCTAAATCAAATAATTATATGATCAGACCCTGCATGTAGGTTCTTGAAAACCAGGACTCTTAAGGGAGAACTGAATCCTGCTTTTGTCTTAAGTACTTTACAGGGAGGTCTTTGGTATTACTGTTAGTATAAGAGTATCAGAATTGTTTGAAGGGTTGAAGGCTAGAGGCATTTTGCTCTGTTTAGCAGTATGTAAAAATAACCAGAGAATTCTCAGTTAATCTCCTTCCGGCTCAGCCAGAGAAAGCAACTGAGTCCTCTTTCATTGTTTGGCTTCCTCTGTAGGATTTACGAGTCTAATTCTTGGGCAAGGTCTCAAAGTTAGTGCTGAGTATACTACCTTTTGCTATAGCCACCTTAGGATAAACCAGGGAGAACTCTGAGCTGCAGGAGAGATCTATTACCACCATAACTCTTGGCTCATCCTGCAGCTTTCTTTCTGGCTTTAGCAAAAAAACCCTGGAATTATGAAACTTTGTATCCTGTACCACAGTCCCACATGAGATTCATGAATCTTCAGCTCCATACAGAAAACGTGGTGCTCTGGCTAATACTACCCACTAGACAAATTACTGTCAATGACCCCATTATTTCTGATTAGGTAAAGGTGAACCTTACTGTCTTCAATGTAAATAAATACCAATAAGATTCCTGAATTCCTTCATCCTTAAAAATCTACAGCTCTTAACACATACTGTAAATAGCATCATATCATGAATTAAATCTTTATCATGAAATTGGGTACATTTTCTAAGCTAATTTTAATTGCTTCAAGAAACTGCTTAACATTGTAAATCAATCCCCAGGTCTGAGATGACATTTCCCTCACAAAATTAATTATTAATACCCTGATCATTTGCTTAAGACATTAATAGTTTTCATTGATCAGCACATCCTGTTTATCTAAAATGGCCTAATCACCATGCATGTCAGAAGAGTATCTGAACATATCCAATTAGAGATGCCGCCTGCTTTCAGCCACATCAGCAGATCAGAAGAGTCCCTTTTGTCTTCACAACATATTAAGTCTAGCTTTATCAGAAACTTAGCTATTTAAGGGCACAAAAGAAGGATGAGTTCTCTAATGATGGTTCTTCACTTTCTGTTAGCTTTCTCGTAAACATAAAGGTTTCTCAGTGATCATGTGGTATAAATTAATGCTAAGAGCCCTTGATTAACGAGCTTGTGCTGGTCCATTTTTTCATGCGAGCCCGTGTTTACTCACGGTGTTTTCCTTATGACTGAGAGTGAGATGAGAAGCCCCAGGTTATTATCAGATTAAAAATATTGGAGCTACAATAATATCTATTGTTTTATCATTTATCATATTTATCATAACATTTATCATAACATTTATCATATTGTTAATATCATTTGTATGGCACTATATAGTTTTCACTCACTTATTAAGTAGATATCACTTGAAACAATCTTGAGAGGGAGGGAGGATGGGGTGCATACCCAGGACCATGCAACTAGTTATAGCCAGGCTTGTAAAGAGATTTTGAGTCTCCCAGTTTCCTAGCGTTCTCCTTTATTTGACTAACTGATAGATAGAAAGCATCATGCTCATCTTTGAAACCCCAGTGGGAGCTCCTCTCTTTTATAAAGTCTCCCAGGACAGAAAGTTTCCTCCTTCCTTCCCAATGGCATATTGTATTGCAGTTTTTTGAAATGTGCACAACTGCCCTCATTGGAGTAGGAAGAGATTCTTGATGCTAGAATTTTTGTCCGCATTTTGGCAGGTCCAAGTGCCTCACCTAGTATTGGGCAAGCAGAGGGTGCCCCATATATGCGACTGCATGGCTGGATGGCAGTATAGAGGGAGAAGGGATGGGTACATGAGAGCAAGTGCAGTAGAGAGTTCTGTTTTCTAAGGTCATGTTGCAAACCTTTGGCACCTGACAATGATTTGGCTTTGTTTGGTTCACACATTGTTTAAAAAAAATATTTTGAACTAATTCCCAGTATTTAAAACTTGGGAGAGTCTCAAAGTATCTGGGTGGTTCAGTCGGTTAAGCATCCAACCTTGACTCACGTCATGATCTCGAAGTTCATGAGTTCCAGCCCCGTGTTGGGCCCTGTGTTGATACCTCGAGGCCTGAAAGCTGCTTCAGATTCTTTGTCTCCCTCCCTTCTCTCTCTCTCTCTCTCTCTTATGTGTCTCTCTCTCTGCTTCTCCCCCACCTTTCAAAAATATATAAACATTAAAACTTGGAAGATTTTTCAAAATACAATAATATTTGCAAATTTTCTTTGAAAAGGTCCTGCCATCCTGGGTCTGTGCACCATATGTTAGCCATTAGCTTGAGCTAAGGAATACCCTCCAGCTTCATACAGGACCTGGCTGTGTTCTCCAGAGTGCCCATGTTTGCCCGCCTGCTTCACTCATACTTACTTAATTTGTAGCCTTTGGAATACAGAACAAGGAGCCTTTCTTTACTACAGAGTTATCCTAATTTAATATTCCTGGATAATGGAAGAATCACTGTTGTAAATCATGTTCAGGATTTTTCCAAAAGAACCTCATTGCCAGCTACTCATAGTTGGTAGGATTTTTTTTTTTTTTGGTAGGCAGAAGAGCTGCACATTTTACTGCATTTTAGAGATGAAACATAGAACATAAGGAAAAAAAATGTTTAAATTGTTAGAGTAGTTATAATTTTCCCACATGTAATTCCATTCCAAACCTTGGGAATTTTTCCTCATGGTCCAGCAGTGTTAACCCTCTCTTGTTCACTGACAGCTGAACTCTTCATGCTGACTTTTTTAGCATATTATTAATTTCGAAAATAAAGAAGAACAGGGACTGGAGAATAAGGGACTAGATAGGACCTTGTAAAGAAACATAGTTCATTCCCCTGCCTTTGGATTGTTTCACATCTAATCAGAACTATTCTTGTTTTCACTCAGTAGCCACAGGGACACGTCAGCTCATCTCTGTCCAAATATTATTTGGAAGAAAAGGAAAGGAAGCTTATTTGTTTCATATCCATAATTTAACATACTTTTCTTTAATAGTACTTTTCCACAAGTGAATTTTATTTGTTTTCAGATAAAGACAAATTTGCAGAGACCACAAAAAGAAGTATCTGCAAATCTCATTGTGATGTTTCTTCTTTCCCACAGATTAAAGGTTGAACAAAACTTAAAAGAAGCAGCGATTCTATTCATTTGATACTGGACTTGAAACTCCTTTGACCTCAGAAACTGAAGATGAGGTTGCCATGGGAACTGCTGGTACTGCAATCATTCATGTTGTGCCTTGCAGGTAGAGTGTCATTTAAAAACTTTTTGATTTAAAAACGCTACTGTATTTCACACTAATTCAAAAGTGGGCCTTCGCTTTCGATGGCCATGATAAAATTGTAAGAGTGCATGCTACGATGACTAGCATTTGCTGACACTGTTGAATCTGCTTTCCTGATGGTCTTTTAGTGGCTCTTTCCATGGTGTAGTATCCAGAGCTAGACACTGATGTTTCCACCTGTCTATCTGGTCCTTTTAGAGTCCTTTGAGCCATTATTTAGTTTGAAAGTTGTTATTTTTGCTCATCCCACTGCTCAGTTGCACAGAGATATTGGGCAATAAAACTGATAACATAGTCTAGAGCCTTACCTCCTTTGATGTCAGCAGATGGAAGTCGATTTGGGTAGCTCTTTCAGTGTCTTTGTTAATATTACTCCATTTTTTCGTCCTCTCTTTTTCATTTCGATATACCTATAGTTAGCAGGAGCTGGAAAGTAAGAAGACAGGAGATTTTTTTCCCATATGCCCATGGTCAACTAGTAGACAAGGACTTTAAAGAGTTCAAACATACTATTTATTGCTTTCTCCATTTTCTGGAAGGTATGAGCCTACCAGCCGACATACATAATTCATATGTTGATGGAACCTAAGTCCAACATGCACTGATAGTTTTCAGGTTGGCATGGTGGGCATCTTTCCAGGCCTTTCAGAGGGACACCTGAATATATTTACATTTAAGACTTTTGGTTCACCATTACTCAGATCCACGAATTCATTCAAATAATGGTACTGAGTACCTTGCAAAGACCCAGCTTTGTTCCAGTGTCTGAGAATATAATCCGGAGCAAGTAGGACACAATTACTGCTCCCTTAAAGCTGTATTAGCTGAGTTCTATAGCTATATAGACTGAAAGCTTGATAGAACAGATTAATTGCAACTGTTACATAATTAAAGGTAGTAATAGTAATACTGACATGTATAGGTCACTTACTCCATGCCAGACACTATGCTAAACTCTTGTACTTTAGCTCATCTCATTCCACCATGACCACTGAGAAGTAATAACTGTTTATTTGTACTCACATGTCTATTTTTATTATTATTACTGAAATGGCAAGAAGTTAAGAAACTTACCCAAGGTCACCAAGCCAGTAAGTGGTGAAACTGTTAAGTTTCTGACTCAAACAGACAAACTCTAGAATCCATAGTTTTGATTATTATAACATACAGTATTTTAGCTATATTGTTGATTTGTCCAGTTCATGCTTGCAAATGTATTCTTGAAATTTGGGGTTTCATTTTTACTGTGTTTTTTTAAACACGAACTCTCCTTCACTCATAAGTAATCCCCTGCCTTTAAATCCTGAACCTCTTGCCTTTGCAAACATCCTCACCATTCCCTGATTTTGGACATTTTGCCATCTAGCCATCTGTTTTAACTTTATCACTTCTCTTCCTCATCTGGTCAGAGCCTAAATCATGTCATCCCAGCAAAGTACATCAGGCTCTGTGCCTCAGTTGCTTTTCTCTAGTCTTTTTTATGGACTTTGACCCTCCTAAAAAGGCCTCAACTGAGTCATTCTGGCTTTAACTTCTAATGACTCTGGGATGAATGTATTCTTTAAAGCTGAAAGCAGTGAATTGATGTCACAGTATTTTACTACAGCAATGTGCTTATTTAACCCACTGTGCTGAGTAGATGTCAAGAAATTAAAGAGTTGAAAATCGAGGAAGACATTAATCTCCTCAGTTGTGTTTTGAAAAACTTGGACTTCTCACTGAAGATGTGTACCTGTATCTTTTTTCTTCACTTAGCTTTTTGTAGGGCATCAGTATATTGATTGTTTTTGTGAGCCTTTTTTGTGAACTGTTTCACATGGCATTAATATTCTCTTACCATATGCCTCCTTCAATGTAGGTAAAGTCAAGCTTTAATTAATGTTTTTGTTTTCTTGCTATTTGTCTTGATTTCGTTAATTTATATAGCACTTGACACTGAATTTTGAACAGATTTCTTTAACTGCTTTAGCTTCTCATCCTTTTCCTTTTCTGTACTTAGTTACAGCTTTCATGGTAAGTTTTTGACAAGGAAAATATTTATGCCTATTATGTTTACCATAATTAGTAAATCTCAAATGTGTCTGTTCCATAAGAAAGAAGATCCAAATGAATAAGCAGACTTCTATAAGAGATATACCTCAAGAGGACTAGTAATTACTTAATTAGCAATTAATAATTAGTAATTTATGGTACAGTGGAAATGTTCTCCTCCTTTGCTAAATGCTACACTTAGTCTCTGAAAATAATTTTTTTAAGAAGAGGGGTGCTTGCCTGGCTCAGTAGAGCATGTGACTCTTGATCTCAGGGTTGTGAGTTCAAGCCTCATGTTGTGTGTAGAGATTACTTAGGAAGAAAGGAAGGAAGGAATTAAGGTAGGAAGGCAGGAAGGAATTAAAGTAGGAAGGACTAGAGAGAGGAAGGAAGGAAGGAATTAAGATAAGAAGGAAGGAAGGACTACTGATGCCAGCAGTCTGAAAATCTAGTCCCTGCAAAATTGGTTTTAATTATTCTGCCTCTTAATGAATTTAAACTAGGGATCACAAAACTCTGCTACCTGAAAGAACAAGGAAGCGAACATGTGAGTGAAACATTCTTCAAGGGATAGTGACTCTTACATGTAATAGAAGATGTTGGTAATTGTGGAAAACGAGAGAAAACATATCCTATTAAATTACAAACCAGTGCCTGGCTCTAGTCCTTCATGCTAGGTCTTCTAGTTCTTCAAGACTTTTATGCATAAATCTCCTAATGTTTTAATATTGCCAACCCATTCACATTAATTTTTAAAATAAAAGGCTGCATGAAACCAACCAAATGGTCTCCCGTTTGCAAAGTTTATTTCAACCACTTGGTTTTTCTTTGTTATTATACACTTTGCGAGGGACACTACATGTTGGGGTCTCTGTACTAATAACTCTTCCTTTTGCCAAGAATGTTCATGCTCTAAATGTCCCTGTCACTTTCCCTCTAACCTTATTAAATGTCACTTAATTAGTGAGGCCTTTCTTGATGACAATACACAAATTAATATAAAGGAAAATAACTATTTTCTTTCACCAATACTTTATACCTCTCTTATTATTTTATTTTTTTCTAGAATTCTTATACATGTATGAATATCTGCATATTTTATTTGTCTTTATACTAAATGTCTTTCCACACTAGAATGAAACTTTATTAAGGCAGATATTTCTGTTTGTTTTTAGACCACTGCTATATCCCCAGCATCTTCAAAATGCCTAGTGAACAGTGCCATTCAATGAGTAAATAAATATATTTCAAATAAATGAATGCTGCATACTGGCCATTAATAAGAGAGAGAGAGAGAGAGAGAGAGAGAGAGAGAGCAAGCGAGCATGAACATACACATAGGTAACTCTTTCCTCTGGTACATTCCTTAACCAATGAAGTATGAGGAACAGTAACAAATACTGTGGCCACCTGTCATTTGCAAGGACAGTTATTAGGCACATTCTACACAGTTTCTTAGAAGTCCTCAGAAAGACTGAATCCCAGATGCCCACAGTAGTTTCTTCTAATTTTCCCTGCTTCTCTCCTGCTCCCTGGGATCATCTCCCAAATAAATGTTTCCTCCCCTCCCCAAATCCTTCCCTCAGGCTCTGCTTTTGAGGTAATCCAAACCAAAAATATGCACACACCAATTAATAGAGCAGTAGGGTAATATTGGTCATGTCAATAATTGGGAAGAAACCAGATAGGAAACATAGCTTTGACAGATTATTGAAGTGTTGACTATGATATATATCCATATATGTATATGTGTACAAGTACTGATATGAGTAAATATAATATGCCTTTATATAGATACATCTTAAGTAATATCTAGGTCCTGGAACCAGATAGTTTCACTATTAACCATCTCTTTTATTCTTCTTACTGTTAAGTAGTTGCATTATTAGCCAGATGCTGGGCAGGTCATATGTGCCTCTCTGGGATTCACTTTACACCTCTGTACAACGAGGCTGTTAAACAGGTGGTCCCTAAAGTCCTTTTCAACTCAAAAGTTTTTGTTTTTAGCTATACACAAGGTTTGAGAAGCATAGAGATTCTGAGAGCATTAGAGCTAAGCTTCAAATTTTATTCAACTAATATGAAATTTTACATATGTCCTGTGCCTTACCATGTGTTACTGATTCTGTTCACGTTGGCAGAGTTTGAAGGAAAGAGTAAAATGGCTGGTCCATTTACTTGTTCATGTGCAGCAAGAGGTGTGAAGACATTTCAATACCCTGTGTGAATGCATGAAAAAAAAATGCATGTTTGATGTATTCTCAGTTGATCTTGGTTCCAGGGAGGCTAAGTTTGTTCCCATCTCTGTGGTGCAGTTTAGCAATTTCAGCAATTATCTCCTTTTGAGAAAGTGCATCCGTTCCAAATGCAAGCATTTTATTGACTTGCTCACAAAATCCATGCTGTTGTCATAGCTGCATCTGGGGATAGGTAGTGGAGTAAAGGTCCTGTATAATTCAGGAGAGACCTATTCTAGGATTGGTAAGTGTTCACAAAATGTGGAGGAAGGAGGAGCCCTGGGTTGAATAGTTTAATCACATTCATGTCGCTTGAATCGATGACAGTAAAATTGCCAATACCTGCAATCAGAGTCCTTGGAGAGAATGTTCAGTGGTCTTCAGAAGGGATGTTAGGCTCAGGAAATGTCTTATCAGTAAGACAAAAGTAGACTGTCTATGGTTTTAGCTTATTCCATGGTAGGAGAACACAAATACACATTAGGAACTTCCAGTATTTGTTGATGTTGAACTCAGTTAACATAATCTTTCCACATAATCAGAACATTCCAACAAAGTTGAGGATCATCCCTAAAACATCTTCCCTTCTTCATAATGCCCATATTGTCTCACCAGAATGGAGAGCACACTGAAGTTAGTTTCAGAGCTTATGCTCACAGTGCAGCCAGGTACAAAATTTGAGTTCTTCATATTCTCATATTTTTTCTACAGAATAAACAGAATAATGGGCAACATTCAAATAGTTAACAGTTCTAGATAGAAATTAAACCTAGTACTGCCTCTGCTTTTGCAAAAGCTACAAGTATTCAATGATGATAAAAAAACAACAATTGAGTAAATCTCAGTTTCCATATAGCTACTGCAAAGCATAGTCTTGTAGTGACCTCTTATTTTATTGCTTCTTTTTCTAAGAATCTGGTTTGCCAATGCATTTATAGTCATGCTGACTGAAGCCAAAGAATGGATTTCCTGTTTCCTCTGTGCTGTCTTCTAACCATGGCCATTAAATGAAGCCAAAGCAGCAGAAAGATTTACCAAGAAGAGAGCTAATAACTACATTAAAAAGCAGTGACTTTATTCAGGAAAGGAATGGGAAGAACTATGCCCAGAAAATAATAAATAGCAAGTGGAAAACTCCTTTTGAATATCATTTTAAGTATTTAAGTGCATTTCATGGTGGGATAATAAAAATGAGTAATGAAGATGTTGAGGTAAATAGAGAAACTGGCAACAGCTTTATATCCCCATAGGCATGGACATATAGTAGCATCATACAACGCAAAAGTTCTTAGCAATATTCAATTTTAGACCGCTCCGGAAGCAAAGTCATTAATGGCTTCATTAGCTATGCTCAGCCAAGCTGGATGTCTTAACTATATAAAACTCTCTTACTGATAGAGTCTAGGACATGTATCTACAAAAACAAAAGAAAAGAAAAAAAGAAAGAAAGAAATTCTGTTGAATGAAACATATTAGGAAGAAGGGAAAAAACAGTTGAAAATCTAAATATAACCATGCATTTCGTATCAGCTTGTGCAATAATTTTCTGTAGAAATGTGGAATTAAGCCTAGAGCTTGAGGATAGCAGGTAAAAGGATAGCCTCTGGCAACTCCAACCTTGTCAGAAATGTGACCTGGAGACCCAACAGTGCTGGTAGTTAAGAGCATGGGGCTTTGAGATAAAATAGATAGGTCTGTTGTTTAAAAGCTGTGTAATTTAGCGATTCTATCTCCCTAAGTCTTTGGTGACCCCGCCATCTATAAAATGGACAGAATAAGTATATTTACCTCATTTAGTTTATGAGGATTGAGCTCATGTATATGTTCTTCGTGCTTAACATATTGTCTGATACTTAGCACCATTCCTTGTGAGCTACTGTTCATTGAGTGATTGAACACACATTTGAGGATCTGCCAGTGTGAAGCATCGCACTGTTCTCTAAGAATGTAGTTCTAAGTGAAACATAGTCCCTGTCCTCTTGGCCCTGGTGGTCGTGATGATGCTGACAATGACCATGATGATACCAGTATCAGCTTCTTAGCACACTGGTGTCTGGCCTTCTTCAGTGGTTGAAGATTGCATAGCAGAGTTTATAGCTCATTTGTTGCCCTTCCTTCACCTTTTTGCAACATGACCTCATCTTTAAAATAGGGGTTATAATAATAATAATGAAGAATACCTATGAAAAATTAATACCTAAATTGATTAAATCTGTATGTTTAAAGGCACTTGGGAAGGTATCTAAGTTACCTAGGCAAAGTGTTAGTTGCTGTTAATGTCATTATTAACATCATCACCAGCAGCAACAAACCAGTGGACATCCATTTGCGTGTACAGCAGCCACAACATTTAGAGTCTACCTCCTAGAGGGAAGGCGCCTAGAACAGTTGCCAGTTGGAGCCATATATCTGGGGAACTGGCCCTGGGAAAGTGCTGGGAAGGTTTTTGTAATGGGGCCTCCAGAAATTACCAAGTTGCAAAGAGATGAGGTTTCTAAAGAGAGAAGGATCTGATGGCTCAAAATGATGAAAGATTTCTAAAATAAATTTTACAGAACAACAATAACAATAACAACAACAACTAAGACCAAGAAAGGTGCACATAAAAGCCCCTAGTGAACTGTGATGGAATGTGTCGGTGTAAAGACTGTGTGCTGTGCCATACCCTTCTATTCTTCTCTCCCCCTAAACTCCTGTTGTTGATCTGGTTGACCCAGATACTTCATCCATATGATAAACAGAGTTTGATGAGGATATTGCCCCACACTATTTTAATACTACCCTTAATCTGTTTATTGCTTGTTAACTATGAAATATTTGCTGAACAGTCTGTTTAGCAAGCCTCTTAGGGGCTGGTGGCAACTACAAGAATAATGAGTGAAAATTTATCGAGCATATCTGTGCCAGATATAGTATCACGTTCTTGAGTGCAGTATTCCATTTAACCTGACAATAACCCATTTCCTAGATGAGGGGTTACATGTCCTGACTAAGGAAGCAAAGCAGTATTTGAATTTGAGTCTATCCAGCTCCAAAGCCTGGGCTGTTAACTGTGATGGTATGATATCTAATGACACCTAGTCCTTGTCCTATGGAGCTCACCATCTTGTAAAATACTGTGAACCACTACTTCTCGAATGCAGTTCATGTACCAGCAGCATCAGCATCACCTAGTAATGTAGTAGAAATGTAGATTCCTGGGCCCAAGCCCAGACCTACAGAATCAGAATTTATGGAAACGAGCCCCTCAGTGTTTGTTTTAACAAGCGATCTATAAGATTCTGATGCTTTTGAGTGCTTGAGAACCACACTTAATGCTTTGAGAGGCAGGTAAGGCAGAAATTGTCATTATCCCAATTTTACGTGTGGGAATCTGAGTGGTAAGTGACCTGCTCAAGGTTATATGCCTGGCATTGATGGCAAAGCTAGAATCTAAGCTTTGTGATTCATAACCTGGTGGCCTACTTTTCCCCCTGGTATATATGCTCTCTTTTCACTCAGTCTAGTTTTCAGAGCACCTTACTGAATACCTGCTAATACAAAGTAAGGGCTTTTTATGCTGAAGAGATGTCCTGAGTATTGAAATAATTAAATTTTTCTGCTTAGCCTTGTTTCACTGCCTGTGAACCACTACCAGGTGATACTGGCCTGTGCTCTTTATCTGTTTTATGATGTAATGAATTCAGAAAAGATGTTGTTCTTTAATTTTGAAGCACTATGGGTAGAATCTTGGGAAAGCAGAAAATAAAAGAAAAATGTCCCTTGAGGCTACAAATACAGTATAATGACTCATCTTTTTGGTAAACAATAATGTACATATATTAGGTAAGATTTATGTGCTTAGAGAGATAGAGGAAGATATTTTGCAAACCCCTAGTGGATTGTCAGGTTGTTTGGTCTTCTTGGAGTAATCCAGAATCCTTTCCCTTAAGGAAGAAAACATATCATTTTGTTTTGGAAAGAAATAATTCCAGGGAATATAGCTCACCCCTTCAGATATGAATTGAGATGTGTGTCCAGGGTTCTCTTTTCTGCAGCAAGGTTTGGAAAAAGGCCACAGAAGACCAACCCCCTCTAAAGCTTTTAAATTTGTGCTGAAGCCAGCCACAGTTAGCTACTGAGCCCTTGATGTGTGAGTAGTCCAAACAGTTCCCAAATCTGTAGTAGTTTCTTTCCTAGGGCAGCTGAAACAAATTAGCACAAAGTGGCTTAAAACAATAGAAATTTACTCTCTTATGGGTCTTGAGGCTGGAAGTCTGAAGTCAAGATGTTGGCAGGGCCACACTCACCCTGTAGGTTCTAGGGAAGAATCCTTCCTTGACTCTTCCCACCTTTTGGTTTTGGCAGCAGTCCTTGGCGTTCCTTGTCTTACAGATGCATCACTTAAATCTCTCCCTGTACCTTCACATCACCTTCTTTCCGTGTTTGCCGTGGGATGTTGGAAACCTAATACAAAGAAAACATATAAAATACCTCTAGTCGTTCTTATACGAATTACATGTTGAAATGAATACATTGGGCTAAACAAAACATTAATTTGCCAGTTTGTTTTTCTTTTAATGTAGGTGCTAGAAAAATGTTAATTATATATAATGTGGCTCACATTATACTTTTATTGAATAGCAGGGCCATAGAAGGTATAGGAACTAACCTATTAATCCTTAGTTTAAAATTGTAGCTGAGGAGAATTCCCTTCTCTTTCTGTCTTTGTAGAAGTAGAAACCCCATGCTGGTAACCCTGAGCCTGAGGGGAAGTTGACTGGGAACAGGTGCAGAGGGGAGAGGTACAAAATGTAAAGTTTCTAAACTTTGGACTCAAAGAATGGGGTAAATGCTTTGTTTATCACAGTACCTCTGAGGTGCCTTTATAGAAGAAAGAATGTCAAAGTCTTCTATCCAGCAAAAACAGTGAAGTATTCAAGACCAGAGGAGTCTTTGAAAAGCAGAATTTCTAACAGAAAAATCAGCAAAGCACACTGACCCGAATAGAAGTAATGTGTGCAGAAATGTATATAGCCGTATTATTCATAATAGTCTAAAAGTGGGAACAACCCATTAGTTGATAAATGGATGAACAAAATGTGGAGTTTTATTGGTGGAGTATTATTCAGACATAAAAAGGAAAGGAGTACTGATACTCCAACAGGGATAAACTTTTGAAATATTGTTTTTTAAATGTTTTTAAAAGATGATTTATTTATTTTGAGAGAGAGAGAGAGAGAGAGAGAGACAGAGAGAGAGACAGAGAGAGAGACAGAGAGCGCACACCCAGGCAGGATAGAGCAAAGGAGAGAGGAAGAGAGAGAATCCCAAGCAGGCTCTACACTTAACACAGCACAGAGCCTGATGCGGGTTCTAACTTATGAACTCGGAGATCATGACCTGAGCTGAAATCAAGAGTCAGATGCTTAACTGATTAAGCCACCCAGGCACCCCAACTTTTGAAATATTCTAAGTGAGAGAAGCCAGACAAAAAAGGCCATATTTTTTATGAATTTGTTTGTATAAATTATACAAAACATGGAAATCTATAGAGACAGAAAGTAGATTAGGGTTGCCCAGAGGGGGACATAGGAGAGAACAGCAAATGACTGCTGTTGGGTATATTGTTTCTTTCAGGATGTTGCAGATACTTTGGAACTATGTAGTGATGACCGCACAACCTTATGAATATACTATAAACTACTTGTTTTAAGTTAAGGCTGCAGTAACCACAGATTTGGTGGCTTATAAGCAACAGAGATTTTTTGCTCACAGTTTCTGTGGGCCAGAAGTCCAAGATCAAGTTTCCAGCTTCCTTATGTTCTGTTGAAAAAAGGTCTTCTTCCACATGGAAGATTGTCAACTTCTTTCTGTGTCCTCATGATATGATGGAAGGTGCAAAGGATCTCTTTAGAATTTGTTTTGTCAAGGCATTCATTCTTTTCATGAGAGTTCTGTCCTCATGACCTAATCACCTTCCAAAGCCCCTACCTCCTAATGTCATCACAGGGCTGGATTTCAACATGGGAATTTGAGGGGAAAACAAATACTCAGATCATTGTGCCATTTAATTGTACATTATGAAAGTGTGGATTGTGTTGCATGTGAGTTATATCTTAATAAAAAAAAAAAAAACCTTGAGAAGAAAACTAAATATTTTTGATATCTTATTAAACATTCCATTTTATTGAGAGAGCCTGTCTTGTTTTTAGGATGTCAGCCTTACTCAGGGCCAATATGAGTAAGAGACAGGCCAATATGAGTAAGAACTCAGGTTCACTTCCCATATACATGATGAACAGGATTACAGGATTGTGGACCTTTCCCGACTCCCTTATTTTAGGCAAGTGAACTGGTTTTGCCAAAGACACAGAGGTAATTAGTGGCATAACCAGAATCCACGCTTCCCAAATTTTAATCCCAGTCTGTCTTCCACTGCTCTATTAAGGTACCTCCTAGTGTGTGTTTATGGACATTGGAGGTTTCATTCTAGCCCACACCCAAAGTGTAGATTCTGTAATAAGAGAAAAAAATAAACAAAAATACATCTCATTGGTGAGATGCCTCTGTGATGCTGGCTTCTTCCCTGAACAAGAGATGGGCACTAATGTAAGTGGAAAGAGACCAACTGTGTGTGAGTGATCTTGAGGAAGCAGGATGAGCATTGTCATCAATTTTGTCCCATGTTGGCATTTCTAGGAAGCAGAACATCTCTTTATTTACTGCCTGTCTATGCAAAACTGCCTGTCTATACTGCCTGTCTATACAAAACTTAAAAATCTACACTGAGTTTGTGATTAAACTTCCACCTACCTGAGGATTATGTCCCAAGCCAAAGCTTTGTAAATAGTTTTGATACAAAAAACTTTTTTGATACAAAAAAATTTTCTGTCTTTTTGAAGACAGAAAGAGGAGAAATAGGAGAACTATTTTTTGTTTCCTTTTTGATTTAAATAATTTGAATTTTTAAAAATGTGGCTCCTAACAAATTTAAAATTATCTGTGTGATTTGCATTCTCTTTTTACTGGACTCGCTGCTCTAGAAGTTGTCTCAGGTTTCTTTTCAGTCAGGTGTCCCAACCTTTTTCTTCAAAAGGCTACATAGTAAATACTTCAGGTTCGGGAGACCATACAGTCTCTGTTTTAACTACTCAAGTCTGCCCTTTGAGTACTAAAGTAACCACACACAATACACGTAAGTGTGGCTGTGTTTCAGTAAGACTTTATACATATGTAAAAAAATGTATATTCAGATACAAAGTACCTGAAGAATGTTTGAAGTTAAATAGATTATTTGAAAGGTATGAACGCAGCAATGTTATTTGAACTACTTACGTTAAAAGAAATAAAAATCAATATAAACTCCCTGGTGTCAACTATATTGCTTCCACTTAAGTGACATCGATACCAGAAAGGAACTAACACACCTAGAGACTCATTCCGCTTGTTGATGTGGAAACAAGTGTCAGAATAAGTCAGGATAAATTTGAGATGCAGAAGAAAGCATTGCTTTTTTCTAAGGAGCTTTGAAGATGAGTCTAGTAGTTGACCTAACATACCATTGTAGCAAATACACTACTTCAGCAGTCAGAGATTCACATATTTTCAAAGATGTGCTGTTATCCAGTCCCTTTCTCTTTGGTCAGGTGAGAAAACCAAAGAGCCAAAAGATAAATTCATTTGCTCACGTTCACATGTCTCACTGCTCTCAGAGCAAAGATGAAATATTGGGAATGTTTGATTGACTTTTATTTACTATTTTAACAAAATAGTAGTAATTTTTCCCAATTGGACTTGATCTTAATAGCTGTGTTTTTGTCACATCAAAACATGTCTATACTCTATGTAAATGGGCATGAAATTTTATTATTAAGAGTGTTTTAGAAGTTTGCGATTGCCTCTGTCAGCTGTTTTCCCACCTGTGATAGTAGTTTTAGGTAACTTGGCTAATAATACCCTGTAGTCTTTTGAGACAGTGGCAAATAAATTTGGAGAAGAGATTAGATTGTTAATGTTAGATCTTTTGGTTCTTTTGAAAATATTTACCTATGTTTTATTTATCAATTTATTACCCTATGTAATAACAAATTAATAAGCATGTACTATCTTGTGTGTACTGATAGATGTTGGGCATACCAGGATATTTGTTGTTTGGTCCATGGATTTAAGGAGTTTATAATCTTGTGTGCTGAAACAATTTGTTTCAAACTAACGTGTCCTGAGAGATTTAAGTGAGAACTCCAGGCAAAATACAGTGTTCCCAATGAACCATACTGTTACACATTCTTAAGACATTGCTTTGGTACAGCCTACAGTGAATAAGACCATGGTCCTGGGGCTGAGATAAATCTGGGTTCAAAATCTGTCTTAAGTGTGGTTACTGAATTGCTTGATGAACTTGGTTAATTCTCTAACAAAGGAGGCTTAAAATATTTAGAACAGTGACTGACCTATAATCAGGGTATGATAATAATGTCTGTTGAAATCATTTATTAATAACAAAGAAGCATGATCTTCTTCCTTTTTCCCACTGAATCCCAATGCATCCAAAACACTTGCATTTACTTTATATTCAATGGGTTTTGAATTACATAGTATGAATAAAGAAGAAAGACTGTAGTAGGAGTGTAACAGGAAGAGAATGCTGAAGTCAGGCATGCCTTCTGGCCTATCATCGATAAAACTAAGTAGGGAAAGTGATGGTGTTTAGTTTTGTTCTGAAGTTGACAAAAAGGGGGCAGGTCATGACCTTATTCATAGGTAGGGATGGAGGAAGAAAACAAGATTGATGGCTTTTTCTCTTATGTGATTATATTTTAAGGATAAATCTCTATTTTGTTCTTTATATAGCAATATAGACACAAATGTATATAAGCATTTTTTTACCCAGTCTATTGGCCAATCTGCTAATATTTGAATTAGAGAATTTTAGAAATTAAAGAGAATACTGTATCATTCATCTAACATTATCATTACTGTTAATCATTATTACTTCACCTGATTTGTCCTATTTCTTACCATTGCAACATGAAATAGAGTCCTACATTGCTTTATAATAGTAATAATAACACCAATAATTACTATTCTCTTCCTTCTCATCTAAATGCCTTGGATACATTATATAAATAATATTGGGTTCAAAGCAGGCCTAATGTGACTAATATCATCACCTCTGCATTATAAGAGGGAGAAATCAGAGTAAGGAAGTGGATGAAAGTCATGAGGTATGGCTTCACCAGTAGCAGATATTTTCCTCCCACTCTGTCCTGGTCATCATCCTCCTCAGTCTTTTCCAGGTTCCTTCTAGAGCAGCACTCTTGGTTTCCTAGTGTCCTGTGCATAACCCCCCTTCATTAGCTTCCTCCTCAGTTATTGATAGGATACATTATGATGGACAAGACCAAATTAAACTGTGCAGATGTTACTTCCCAAATTTGCTTTATTTTTGGATGTAGCCACAGTATAGTGATCTCTGCTTTCTTTCCAAGGAGGAATCTTTCCTCCCTTTTCTTTTCTTTTGAGTTGCCATCTTGGTTTTCCCTCCACTCCTTATGGTAATATACATTATCTCTCCCTCTGACATAAGCTGGGTATGTTCTTTCTTCCTCCTATCTTCCTTTGCTTTTTTATTCTAATTATATCTTACCTTAGAATACAAATGTAAAACAAATGAAGTTGTCTTTAAGCACTCTTTCAAATTCCCAACTGTTCACCTCCCTCTGATTTGAAATTAGTGAAGTTACAATTTATTTGTTTAAAACTAAGCTAATGCATTCAAATATTCGAATGTGGTATGTACTTTGTATGTGCTATCTTCTGTGCTCCTTTTAGAAGACAGAGTGAAATTCACTCAAAATCTTGTCCATAGAATAAAATACTACCTTCCCCCCAGGAATTATAAAAATTTAAAGAACAAAAAACAAACAAAACAAAACAAAAAAACAAAATAAATTTACTTCTCAGAGCAAAAGAGTAAATAACAAAAATTCAGTAGTATTTGTCTGGGTCAACAGTTTTTGTCAGGACTTGATGTGATATACTCCAAAGAATTTTACTGAGAAGTTATGAACTGCTGATGAGAGTAGCAAACGTGAGTTGCACACAAGTTATCTATGCAATGTAAAAATTGTCAAGTGAAAATGAATCCTCTCCTCTTTTTACTCTTCACAACTTTTGGACATCCTATTTGGAATGCTTTTCTCCCCAGTGGTGTGATATTTGTACAAAAAACTTGGTTTTAATATAATGCTTAACTAGTAACATAGCCAAATTTGAAGTGGATGCTCTAAATTTCTTGCATTCCCTTTATGATTTTATCAACTTGTTCCATCTTATTCCAGTAAAGATAAGGAAAGAGAAGAGGAACTTGTCAGTCAATTGCACTGCATAATTGTTTATGATTTCATATTATCCAAATTGATTACCAGTTCAGTAAGAGAGAAAAAAGTAAATACATAAAGATATGCTTTGTTCAGTAATTTGAGGTCACTTTTGAGGGGCGCCTGGGTGGCTCAGTTGGTTAAGCGTCTGACTTCAGCTCAGGTCATGATCTCAGAGTTGGTGAGTTCCAGCCCCATGTCAGGCTCTGTGCTGACAGCTCAGAGCCTGGATCCTCCTTCAGATTCTGTGTCCCCCCTCCCTTCTCTGCCCCTCCCTAGCTCATGCTCTCTCTCTGTCTCTCTCTCTCTCTCTCTCTCTCTCTCTCTCTCATTCTCTCTTTTTCAAAAATAAATAAAACATTAAACGAAAAAAAGTTTTTTAAAAAATCACTTTTGAAAAAAATGTAACTGTGTGGGAATAAATGTTAAGTAATCACCACTTATTGCGGTAACCATTTTGCAATATATACATATATCAAATCATGTTGAACACCTTAAATGAATACAATATTATATGTCAATTATTTGTCAATAATACTTTTAAAAAAGACACTCTTAAAAACATCAAAAAAAAACCCCAAAAGCCTGAATTGTCCTCAGAATACTCTAATTCTGAGTCCTGATATTTTCCCACAAAAATAAGACTGTCATATAGTAGACAGGTTTTTAAGATATGCTGGCATCAACTGAGACTTTCTTCTTTAATCAGAAAAATTCAAAGGGAATTAATCAAGAATTTATTCTTAAGTGAGTCAGTGTTATTTAATACCTTGTCTCTCTATGATCTAAAAATTACCTCCCATACCGGTGTTGTGCATCCGTCATTTTAAGAAATGCTAATGCAGAAGGATGACATCTTCCAGCTCCCCACAGTGAATGTTGTAATGCCCCAACATGATGCATCCAGTGCATCCTGGCCATATTGATTCAGATAAATCATATTTATATGTGTGATCATATTTTCTTCATTATTTTTCATATATGGAAAATCTGTTGGATTTGTTACCCCATGTACTATGTAAAAGTTTGTATAAATCATTTGTGGGCTCAGACATGTAACAGTACCACTACCTTGATGATTCAATTTAATGGCATTCAAAGGCTTTATAAGATAGGCAGTCTTCTTACTTACCTGTGGAGAATATCACACAATGAGTGACATGAAGGAGCCAGACTTCCCTGTGAATGGAGCTCTGGAACAGGGCATAGAATATTGTTAAGACTAGAGGTCCTTTAAGCGCATTTTATTTTGAGAGTGCTGAGTAGTTGTGGCATTAGTTGTGTGGCATTTAACGTAGAAACCATTCTTAAAGTCTGAGGAAGCCCAGTTGGCTCTTATAAACATGACTTGTGCATTTCCTTGGTTTCAGTGTCTTATCTTTAATATTCTTTGAAGTGCTTTTGTGTTCACTGATCTGTTTAAAGTGCAGTCTTCTTTCTG
Organism: Neofelis nebulosa; assembly: GCF_028018385.1. Classification (NCBI taxonomy): domain Eukaryota; kingdom Metazoa; phylum Chordata; class Mammalia; order Carnivora; family Felidae; genus Neofelis; species Neofelis nebulosa. The sequence goes on along the minus strand of NC_080785.1, from coordinate 125,226,994 downwards.
TTTTTAGCCATCTACTGGTATTATTATAATATTTCTGGTGTTTTAACTGTGTTTTTGAGTATAGTTTCTCCTTACACAGGACTATGTAAGCCATCTCTTCCCTCCACAAAGATAATATCTGGATTATGGATGCATTAGAAGAATGCTAGTGTCATTCTTAACTTTTCCCCCCTCCATTAAGCAGTAGTGAACATTTATTGTCTCATGCTATTTGTTGTGTTGTGTTTTGATCATCAGGAATTTAGGAGCAGCTTATCTGGGTGTTTCTGACTCAAGGTCCCTCAGCAAGTTGCAGTCAGATGTTACCTGGAGCTACGGTGTCTGGGGGTTTGACTGGGGATGGAAGATGTACTTTCAGGTTCACAAAATCACATACATGGCTGGCAAGTTCATGCTGGCAGATGGTGGGTGGCCTCTGTTCCTCACCGCATGGAGCTCCCGAAGGGGCTGCTTGTGTATCCTCTTGGTATGTTCCCTTGTTTCCTCCCAAGAGCAGCTGGCCCAGAGAGGAAGCAAAAGGAAGCCACAGTGCCTTGTTGCAGGCCATTGTGATAGAATGTCATTTCTACCACATTCTGTTTGTTACAGTGAGTCACTATGACCTGGCCCCTCTTCAGGGAAGGGAATTAAGTTACATATTTTGGAAGGAAAGTGCGAAAGAGAAGTGGTTTATTTAAAACCACCACAATCTACTTGTCTTCATTGCCTATGCTTCCATTTTAGGCCAAACTCTCATCATTTCTTACTGAGATGACATGGAACACTTCTAACTGGCCTCTTCCTTGTCTTAATCTCTTCCATTCTTGATGTAACAGCCAAGGCAATCATTTAAAAACAGAAACCTATCATATCATATTTCTTAACTTTGTGTGGCTTGCTCTTGCACATGGAATAAAATTTAAAGGACTTTTCACAACGTATAATGTCCTACATAAATGTCCCTGCCTTCTTCTCCAACTCCATCTCATGCAACTCTCTCCCTAGGTCATTAGAAATTTTAATCTTCTTGGGGCACCTGGGTGGCTCAGTCGGTTAAGCAGCCAACTTCAGCTCAGGTCATGATCTCACAGTTTGTGGTTTCAAGCCCTGTCAGGCTCTGTGCTGACAGCTAAGAGCCTGGAATCTGCTTTGGATTCTATGTCCCCCTCTCCCCCTGCCCGTCCCCACTCTCTCTCTGCCCCTCCCCACTCTCTCTCTCTCTAAATAAATAAATAAATATTTAAAAAAAAAAGAAATTCTAATCTTCTTTCCATTTCTAACACATCTCATTCTCTTCCTGCCCAAGGGCCTCTCCCCGATCATCACTCTGTCTTGAATGATCTTTTCCCTTGTTTTTCTATGATTGGCATATCCTTTGGATTTCCACTTAAATTAAACCTCTCCATCAGAGAAGCTTTCCCTGATGAAACTAAAGTAGAACCTTTCTACCATGTTCTTTTTGTTTTAATTTATCAAAATATAATTGACATGTAACAAATTCCACACTTCAAAAATGTACAATATGGCACATTTGATATACATATACAATTGGGAAGCCATCACCACAAGCAAAATAGTGAATTTATCACCTCAAAAGTTGCCTCATGGCTCTTTGTAAAGAGCATCCTCCATTGTTTTCTAACCCTGTTTGTTCACTACAATGCTTAACACAATTTACAATTACAGTTACAATGCTTATTATAATTTATAATTGTTAATTGCTCTTTTTTCAGTTTATAATACTTTACCTATGTGTCTCCCAAGTAAACTAAGTGCCACATAAAGAGAAAATGCCCCTGTGGAGTTCATTGCTATATTCCGTGGTCATGTTGCCTGGAACTTTGTAGATGTTTGATTAAATTTTTTTTAAATAAATGAACAATTTAGTATATTATTAGCTGATGAGGGCCCTTAAAGAGATAGAGGTCAAGTGCTATAGTGTAGAGAGGCATTTAACAGTGTCAGGGAGATGAGGATTCCCTTAGGAGTGTGTGGATTGATTGCATTGTAGCTTCCTTTTGAATATGAATAGGTTTGTGAATTTTAACACAACAAGTAAAACCATTCTGAGACTGAAAAAGAGAATGAGGTGCATATTTCTAAGAGGTAAACAAAGAAAAACAAGATCCCAATTGGACTGTCATGTAGGGTAGATGGAGAAAAGTTAAGTATTGAATGCCTTCTGTAGTAGTCTGGTTCTTTATTTCAGTAGGGGATGAGAGGCAGTGATTGAAGGTTCTTAGCTGGGTCTTGACTTCTGGTTATCCTGGCTTTTCTTCAGAACAATTAATAAGGTACTGGCAGATCAGAAAACGTGATTATCTTCCAAAGCTTTGTTTTACCTGTCTTTATGGTTTATATCACTCCTATTAAAGAAGAAAAGTTATGAATATGCAAATATCATTCCAAATATGTGTTTGAACTTCTCTAAAACTAAGGAGAGAATTGGTTTAATCATTCTCTGGAGTAGTCCATTTATAAATTGGTAGCACATCATTCGTTTGGTTTTAAGGTTTTCATAGCCTTAGAAATGTTCACACATATATTAGGAAATATATTTTGAGTACATCAGAATAGATGCTTAGTCCACATTTATTCTAGTATTTATTGAATTGTATTGAGTAGTTATAATTGGAGAACTGTGTATTGAAGAGAGAATCACTGTCTGAATGGGAAGTCTGGATTTGAATTTGGATATCTTTAAGCAGATTTCTTTCCTTTACAAGTCCTAATTTGAGCATATGCGGTACCCATTCACTATTCTCTGAGGTCATATGTTGGACATACCTGCACAAGTATACTATATACAATAAGAAGAATAACAGATGTTTGGTCTGTACACTTCGTAAATGTGTGGTAATATCCATTTGATGTACCAAGCACAGTAGAATTCACAACTTTGTTTGATTTAATTTTATGTTTCAGTTGTTATCGACTAGTAGTATGGAGAACAATAACTAATAGGTAAATGGCATGATAGTGGAATGCCATATGCATTTACATATTTCTTGACAATGAAACTCTCAATAATATTTACTTGTTCATTTAGCACCTTCTATATGACAACCTCAGCTTAATGAATCTGCCCCCATAATCTTCACAATTATCCTGATAAGTAGATATATTGAGATCATCCCTGTTTAACAGATGAGAATACTGAGGCTTAGGTAGAATTCATCCTTAGTTATTAGTAGCAGAATTGAATTGAAATTTGAGTTTGTGGCTCATGAAATGATCAGGCAATGGTTATTGACTTGTAAGTTCATATGATGACAAATTTTTATTTGATTATAGTCTGGATTAGGTATTTTTAATAGAAAGGAACATGTCATATTTTAGATGGGCAGGTGAAGGTCCCATAAGAATGTTCTGCTTCAGTGCAGACCCAGATGTGCTGAAAATATTTTAAGGAGTAAATTATGTGGGCTTTTGTATTTTTTTCATCTACTTCTGAATTGAGTACTTAGATCTAGTCTTGCCATATAGCTAAAAGTATTTGATAAAGCTTAACCATCTGATATGAGCAAGAGAAATACAAACTGTGTCAATATTATCATCACTACCTGAAGTAGTCCCACATATTCATTTCCTGTGATGCCCTGGTCAGTCCAAACATTGATACTTGTATTTAAATAAAGTCACATATATCAATAAATATTGTAATCTGGCAAGAAGTACATTATTTTTACATAAATAGATGTTTTCAGATAGTTTCATTATTGTGTACTTCAAGAATATAGTACCTGGAAGACCTTGACTTATTTTGGGAACAGGATGCAAATTGGGCTGCTTGAATATCCATTGGCACATAATCAAGATAAATACCTGTAAGGGGGAGATTATTTGGGGAGCATAATATAATCACGTTGCTTACATAGTTAATGATTCTTAATCTGGCATTTTATTGGAAAACTACATTTTATTGGAGTAAGTTTGAACAAAGTTCTTGAGAAACTGTTTTCTTTTGAAAATTTGAAGCATTACTCATCAAGACCCTTTAGACCAGTACTGTGCTCAAGGTACATACATGCCCATCCCATTCCAGGAAAACATGCAAATTACTTGCTCCTCATAAATAGATAATTTGGTAGAGGATTATTTGCCTTGGAGTATCTGCTGGATCAGGATATAAAGATGGAGCTTTCAGAATTCTTTATTATTAGATGGATGAAGAATGGTGTACGTGTGTGTTTCTGTGTAATTGTATAACTGTATAGTTGTGTATTTAGAGTAGGTTTTCTTAGTCATTTTCAAAGATAAATATGATAAATTTTGCATATTTCTTACCTCTCAACTCAGTCTGTTAGTGGAAACAATTGATATCTGATAGTAATTGGGAAAATAAAGGAATTTTTTAAAAACTGTTTAACATTTTTATTTATTTTTGAGACAGAGAGAGACAGAGCACAAGCAGGGGAGGGGCAGAGAGAAGCCTCAGACACAGAATCCGAAGCAGGCTCTAAGCTCTGAGCTGTCAGAACCAAGCCCAAATTGGGGCTCGAACCCACAAACTGTGAGATCATGACCTGAACTGAAGTCGGACACTTAACCAATTGAGCGACCCAGGCACCCTCAAAAAATTACAGGATTTTTAAAGAAAAAAGTATTTATCTCATTAGTCACAGTTCCTTCTCACATGGAGCGTGTGACCAGCCTTTAACCAGTTTGCATATAGAACTTGAGATGTGATCTAAGTTAGACTTTAGCAGAATAGTACATCTCTTCATGGTGACACTTCACTTTCTTTGCTTGTCTTATGATTTCATTGGCATATTTTTAATTAGCTCCTTCAAAACATCTGCCAATATTACATAATTTAAGTGTTTCTGATGCATTCTTTCTATTTATATCAGATACCAATAAGTTGTATAGTAAAATGATTTGGTTTTGGCATTTTAAAGATGGTTTTGTTCATAGTTTCTATGGCAGGTTCCATTTGAATCTACGTCTATCGTGTAGACACTAGGACAAATTTCACAAGGTCACACAGCATGGACTAGAAAACAGGATTTATTGGAAAACTTACATAGGTCAAGAGCAACAAAGAAAAGAGAAGGCAAAGTTCCCCTAATCCTTTTCGTCACACCAAAAAATATGTCCTAGCCTGATTGCATTGTGCCTAGAGTGGTTCTGTGTTCCTGTCAAGGGTTCCTTCCCTCCAGTGGTCTACCTTGTCAGGAAAGACTAAGTAGAATGATTGACTCTTGGCCTGCTCTTTGTAGGAGTTCTAGAATACTGGCTCCAGCACGTGGAGACCTTTTGGCTCTATGAGATGTGATACTATCTTTGTATGGAGTATAAAGCCCCTGCTTGCCTAATAAGCTGATCTTGCATTCAGCTTCTACTGGGAAAAAGTGCCGTGGCCCCCATCCCAGCTGGCATATGGTCGGTCCATGGATGCAAAGTGAGCTTCCATGGCTATTTTTAGGTAGTTCTGCTCTTTTAAACTATAATAGTAGATTTATGTCATTTCAAGCAGGCAGATACAACATTTTCTCAAAGCTGGTCTACACAGAGTCTCAGCATTTAGTGGAAGGCTGACTGTAAAAACAATGAGAATTATTTATCATCAGCTATTTTAGGTAGGTGGCATTGCAGTAATGCTGGATTTTAAAATGAAGCTGTCATGATTTTCTCTTCTATGAGTTTATGACATGACATCATTGTCACAGTCTACATGTTTTTAATAAAAAAATAGGACTATAGTATTTACCTTCATGTGAAGGTAGAATTAAAAGAAATAAATGAACGCATATGCTGACATATTTTACTTAGTGATAATATTTTAAGGATCCTGCTGTTTGGTGGTAGATAGGATTAAATGTTTAAAATAGACCTTATAACCATCCTGATTTACTTATTTCCTTGGAGAGAAGCATATTAAATTATATATAATGCCCACGTTGATTTACATACAAATTAATTTACGAAACAAATTACAGCTTACATATTGAGCTTATTTATTTAATTTTAATAGACTTGTAAAGTGGACGTTTGTTGTCCTCCAAATTTTTTCTATTTTTTTTCATGAAGATAAAGGTATTCTGTAATTATAATATAATTATTATAATAACATTAGCAACAGCAATCATTTGTGGTGTGTTTTCTTGGTTGTGGGAAAGAAGCGAGTTATATATACGTACTTACGCACGCGTGCACGCGCGCACACACACACATTCATTTAATCTACACACCAACCCAGCAAGGTAGATTCTTTGAGTATGTCTATTTTCCAGTTAAGGAAACTTAGAAAAGTTCAACTCTTTACCCTACATCATGCTGCTAGTGGAAGCAGGATTTGAAAGCCCCTTGATTTTTATCTCTATTCAGTACTGACTTATCCCCCAAAACTGAAAGACCATCTTGTAGATATAATTTTATTTCATAAATGTTATTTACTGAGGTTTTTTGGAAAGATTGGATGGTGAATCTACAGTGAATTGAGTGTGTATCTGAATCCCAGTCATACCATTTTTTGGCACTATGTACAGGACATAGTTAAATGTTAAGTGAAAACGTTTCTGATAATATCTTCTTATTGGAGGTTATCTCACTTGCACTATAGCAAATATGCATTCAAAAATTGTTTATTTAGGGAACTCAATGAACAAAATATCTTTAACTTTGTAGTGTTAAAGGGATAAAAGACCAGGTCACCTGGAAGCTTAGTTTGCAAATGCTTTGCTGCTATTCTAGGCAGCTACTGTCATTTCCAAGGCATTTACAAGGCAGTCTACATTCTTTTGCAGCTAATGGTACTCCACTAATCTTCTTTCTTACCAGTTCCAGAGCTAACATTGCAGAGATTGTTGTAAAAATTACAGCAAAGCAATACTTTGTTATAAATTCAGTAAAGACCACAATACTGTGTTGCAAGGGATGGGACAGTGCCTCTTCTGAATCTGTAATGTGCCTTCTAGGTTCAGTAATAACAGTTTGAAGGAAATCTTGGGAGGTTTAAAGAGTCTTTGGCTGGGAGCACCTTATGTTTGAGTGAGAGAGCCATAGTAAAAAGTCATAAAAATACCAAGGCATTTCTATCCTGACATAGGGCTCATGAGTCATAATTTTGTATAACTTCAGCATAGGACTCTAACAACATGGTGTATCTGGTGACTGCCTCCCAGCTGTTTCCCTGGAAAGGTGTAAAAGAAAGAATCAACAGCCTGAAGACATGAAAGACAACATCTGAGAAGTGGCGCTGAGTACCTAGAAAAGTGTAAACACAGTACAGACTTAATCTGAACCATTCCCCAGTGTATAGATGCACATATATCAAAGGGTCACCGAAGAGAAAATCGGACTTTATCAAGCTTGAAGTGTCAGAGAATGACTTGACAGTGTTCACCAGTCCCTTAAAACCGCCACTCTTGGTCCTCATCTAATCCTGTGACTTGACAAGTACTACGGAAAGTGAACACACTTGAACAACCTACATGGAGGAGGAAAGCTTTACAGTGTGTCACTTTTTTCTCCCCTTCCCCTACCTAATGAACTTTTTTGCATCCATCAGTTCTAATCAGGCAGCTGCTGAAATTTTTATTCATGCTTTGGTTGCCTCAAGAATTGATTTTTGTAATTCTCTTTTACAGCCTTCCCTTACCAGGCTATTTTGAGGTTGCCACATACTCTGAATTCAGCGGGTGCTTCAAGCCCGGCAGCTTCTTATTGCTTCTCTTCCGGCTCCCTTTAGTGACTCCCAGTATCAAACATGATTGGTCCTCCGATTTTAATTTTTACTTGCTGTGTCACCGAACAACCTTTTTAGTCCTATCACTGAGCCCAGTTGGCAGTGTTAGGAGCTCTGAGTAGTTACACACTCTGTAAACTGCAGTGGTATTACCAAGTACAATTGCACACTCTGAATCATCTTACCCTTATTATACAGGAAGTCTTCTGGCTTATTTTAAGGCAGGAAATGCTTTAAAGAGGAAAGAGGGAAGAAAATCAAAGCAAACTCTGTTTGCCTCTCAACATTCTAATCACCAAGGATTGGAATTTTTAGGAACCAATTTCAATTCCGTGTTACCAGTTTAAATTGAATTTAGGGTATGTGTGTGTATGTGTACATATTCACATACATATTTTTTAAATATGGCATTTGAAGTGCAATGAGGCCACCGCCCCTTCCTTGATTTTATGTGTGTATCACTTTTGCTCCATAATTCAAAAATACCAGGAAACCTATGTAGCTTTAATAGAAATTCAGTGAAATTAGATACTAAAGACAAATAAATATAATAGCTCCCAGCAGCTAAGTCCCTACAACTCATTTCAATTAGTTGATGTATTTATTTGTGCATGAAGAGCCAGGACAAAGGTACAGGACATAGGTACAAGTGTTGTCCCAAAATATATACATAAATGGGGAGATAAAGGTCTACTTTCTTGGTTTTGTAGCTGAACAAATATCCTTAAGCAGTTATTAATGGTAACAACTTTTCCCATTTAAAGAGCATTTTCAAATGGTTGTTTTCTTTTTGCCAAGGTTGCTTTTTTTTTTCTTTCCTGGCGTTAGGAGTAATTTCTAGTCTAAGGAAAATACATTTGCATCTATAAAATAGAATACATTATTAATAATAACAGTTAGCATTTACTGAGTATTTATTGTGTACCCAAGCCAGGTGTTTTGTGCTAAGTGTTTTGTGTGCAGTGTCCTATTTTAGTTTTCAAACTGGCTTAGTCAGTGGCAGTTGTAGATACTCTACACACTCACAAATCTGGTTTTAAAGTAGACTAAGGAGCTTGTCTTGAAGCTGAGTGTTCATTTTTATTTAAAAAATTTTTTTTTCAACGTTTATTTTATTTTTTGGGACAGAGAGAGACAGAGCATGAACGGGGGAGGGACAGAGAGAGAGGGAGACACAGAATTGGAAACAGGCTCCAGGCTCTGAGCCATCAGCCCAGAGCCTGACGCGGGGCTCGAACTCACGGACCGTGAGATCGTGACCTGGCTGAAGTCGGACGCTTAACCGACTGCGCCACCCAGGCGCCCCCTGAGTGTTCATTTTTAGCACATAATTGTTCCTTGGTATATATGTTATAGATCAATATAAATAACATTTCCTAAAAATACCTCAGTCACACTGTACATAAGACCTGGAACCTGTCTGTTTTCTGTTTAAGACACGTGGGTGTCATGGAACATGTGGTTGGTGGTTTGGCTAAAGCCTTTCTATGCCATTGCCTTGACATTGTCACTAATTGAAGGTTCCATTTTTTTCCCATTTTTACAAATGATGAAACTAAGGCCTTTATTAGAGTTTAAAATTTTTTTTAATGTTTATTTACTTTTGAGAGACAGAGAGTGAACAGGGGAGGGGCAGAGAGAAAGAGATTCAGAAACAGGCTCCAGGCTCTGAGCCGTCAGCTCAGAGCCCGACAGGGGGCTTGAACCCATGGACTGTGAGATCATGACCTGAGCCGAAGTCGGATGCTTAACCGACTGAGCCACCCAGGTGCCCCATGGCCTTTATTGGAGTTTAAATTATTTTTCACGGTCATACAGCTGGTATACGGCGGAGTAAGTATTCTAAACTAGTTTATTTGAACACAGAATCTGTGAGCCATCATCTGCCACACAGCACTGCCATCTCCAGTCCTCCTTGGGCAATCTGTTTCTCCTAGGGACCAAATATATCCTTGTGTCATTTTCTTCATCATTTTGGTTAGTTTAAACTAACCCCTTTTTTGAACTACAGAGTTGATGGTGAGTAACTAGTCCGATGTGTGATGTTACTGCACAGAGTCTGAAGATACCCAGAAAGCCTGCTAACCACTCAAAGCTTTGCTTACAGCAGTTTCTGTGTTATGAGCATCTTTTATAGAATGGTGTAGCATTTATCAAACTTCTCTTGGTTAAAAGTTTGTAATGCCAGAGAATCTTCAGCTGGTAAGTCAAAGAAAATTGTTCCTTAGAGAAAATTACATCAGCATTATTCATTATTGCATTAGGGAGTGTATTTTTGTCAATTCTCTGGCAGAGATCAAATTCCACAGAGAATTAAATGGAGAAGGAAGCATTGGGTACAAATTGGATGAGGTTCTGCCTTGCCTGAGGCCTGAGGTGGTTATTAGCAACAGTCTAAAAGATCTTCTTTATTGAGATTTGGAGCTATCTGTTCCTCAAGTAGTAAAACTTCAGATCCTTGATTTTGGAATTCTACCCCATCTCTGTTTTAGTTCTTGGTATTCTTATTAATAGATAACATAGATAAACCACAGATTACAAGTATTATATGGTAATAATGTAACACAAGCAACAGAGCAGACTAATGTACCAGTTACTTTCTTTATGAAGCACAACATTTGCCCCTAAACATGCTAGTCTACATTTTGGGTGAGGGAAAAAGGAAGGTTTCAGTAAATGGGGTTTCAGTGAGCACATAAAGGAATACATCCCATAATATTAAGGCTGCTTAGTAAACTGTATGATAGTTTACATTTCAGGATGGTTTCAGCGGCTTAATGAATATGAATATGGAGGGTGGGGGTGTTTTTTCTGCACTTAATTGGCGATAATTTGTTGGATTCTTGAGTCCCTTCCCGTTTTTCTGTGCATCTCAGTTCTCTGCCAAATTATAATTGTCAGGTATTTTTTTTTTCATTTAGGATGGAACAAACTTGTTGATATTCTTTTGGACTAGGAAGTGATATTTTAGATCAATATTAAATATAATAATTAAATAGTACCTGATTTTTCCCCATATGCCAAACATAGAAGCCTAAAAAATTTTGAAAAAGCAGTGTATTTCCTAATACTAAAAATATACAACATGAAGTTCTTTTTTTTTTTTTAAAGTTTTTAGATGTTTATTTAGTCATGAGAGAGACAGAGAACAAGTAGGGGAGGGGCAGAGACAGGGACACAGAAACTGAAGCAGGCTCCAGGTCCTGAGCTGTCAGCACAGAGCCCGATGCAGCGCTCAAACTCTGAACTGCAAGACCAGGAGCTGAGCCAAAGTCAGACACTTAACCGACTGAACCCTACAACATGAAATTCTATGTTTGATTCAGAAGGTATTTGAGGATCTCCTAGTATAGAAAACTCATTAGAAATTGTCAGCCTCTTATAACATTATGCAAGTGCCGATTTACAGAGATTTTTCTATGGTGAGAAGAGAAGATAATCAAATCTTTACTGAAACAAAATCCTACGGAAAATAATTCTGGTGCTCTGCTGATTTAAGTATCTAAATAAAATGGATTAGATACATAGAAAGAATGAACATGTAAGTAGTTGAGACAGTGGTTTCTAAATATCGAATTCAGAAACTTTTGATTAATGACTTACATTTCATGTCATATTGCTTAAAGATTTCTTTCTTTATTTCCTAGCCTTGAAAATGAAATGAGGTGTGTATGAGACTTCCAAGTGAATAAAAACAGCCCATTATGGGCTTGTATTTTCCTTCTGTAACAAAGCTCTGTCTACTGTCACAGAGCTGCTTAGAATGATAGAAAGGAGACACAGTATTTGTGTCCCAGCCCTTCCACTTAATAGCTATCAGTAAATCAGTTGGGACACACAGAATAGTCTAGCTGTGCTAAAATTAAAAACAAAACAAAACAAAAACAAAAACACTTCAAGATTTCAGCGTCATAACACAGCACAAGTATACATGTCACTAACATTACATCTTCCACGGTGATTTAACAAGGAACTTCTGCTGGGGGGGGGGGGGGTCATTTAGGGGACCTGGGCTGGTGGAGGCTCTCTCTTCACACCTGCTTTAAACAGCATCAATAGTGGAAAGGAAAATGTGGCAAATCATAGAGGCTCTTTACATTTCTACCTGGAAGTGACATAATTTCTGTCACATTTCACCTGCTAGAGAAAATCATATGGTTAAAAGGAAAGAAAGTAGGATCCTATCATGTGCCCAGCAAGACATTATTAATGACTGCCACACTGTGATTTTCTGTAACTCGTTAGTATATCTGAGTTTCAGTTTTTCCAATATGATAACAAAATTTAGAGGATTTCCCTGACTTGATCCCTTTTTTCCCTGGCCCTTCTTTGACCTTGTGTATCCTGTATGCCACAGTAAAATTTGTTTTTTCCATTCATTCAACAAATATTTTTTTGGAGCTTCTATGTGTCAGACCCTGGCCGAGCATTGGAAACACTGCAGAAAGCAAAAACAGGCAAAATCCCTGATATTTATGGATATTATAGTCTTTAATTTTTTGTTTATGTTTTTATTTTATTCTTAGAGAGAGAGAGACAGAGCACAAGTGGGGAAGGGGCAGAGAGACAGGGAGACACAGAATCTGAAGCAGGCTCCACGCTCTGAGCTGTCAGCACAGAGACTGATGTGGGGCTCGAACTCATGGACGGTGAGATTGTGACCTGAGCCGGTCGGATGCTTAACTGACTGAGCCACCCAGGCGCCCCTATGGATATTATATTCTAACAGCATTGACAGTAAACAAATAGACAAATAACTATGTCATATTTGAGGTGGTAAAAAGTTCTAAGAAGAATCAAGCAGGGTGGATTTTTCAAGGGAAGCTTCTCTAATAAGAGTAAATGTGTAGACATCTGAAAGAAAGGGGAGAGAAAAATATGTGATTATCAGGAGAAGAAGCATTCTGAAATACGGAAGAGTAAAGGCAGAGCGCTAAGGCAGATTGCTTCTAGGCATATTTGAGGGAACAGAGAGAACCCAGAGTATCTGGAGTGCAATAGTGAGAAGGACTGTAGGAGGACATAGAAGACATCCGATCATGAAGGGCCCAATAGGCATGGTAAGGAATTTGAGCTTGATTCTGAATGAAGTGGAAGGATTAGAGGGCTTTGAGCAAAAAGGTGCTTTGATGAGATTTGAATGCTCTCTGACTTCTCTGCAGGAGATAATCTGTAGGACAGCAATGATGGAAGCAGGGAGCATGGTTGGGCAGCTATTGCAGTAATTCATGTGTATAAGATAGTGTTGGCTTGCACGAAAACAGTAGTGGCAAAAGTTGGAAAAGAGTTGCATTTTAAACTTGCAGCCATCAGATTTGCTAATGGATTGTATGGGAGATACGAGCTTACCTTGGTAATTATGACTGAATATGCCAGTCATTTGTGCCACAAAACTAACCAATAATCTGTCAGGTGCTAGTGCTGTTCCATTATTGGGGTTACAGCAGTTAAATTTTCGTGGGGCTTAATTCTAATCAAGGGAGGCAAACAGTAAGTTAACTTGAGAAAATCATTAATGAGAAAACAGACATTAATGCTAGAAAGAAAATTTAAACACGGGTGTGTGAGTGACGTAAGTGGCCGGGTTGGGCAAGGTAATCGGGCAAGGCTGGTGAGCTGAGAATGAAGCAAAGAGAAGTCAGACCCGAAGAAACTAGTGGGTCAGAAGGATGAGTGCTCGAGCAGACACGCTGTAGTACAAGGGTCTGTAGGCCTACTTGATAGTGACCTTATGGTCACTGTAATTTAAGGATAGCAGGAAAGGAGAAAGTGGTTCCGCATTGGCAGGGAAGTGCATATGGGCCAGGTCACGCTGGGCCTTGTAGGCCAGGATATGAATTTCAGATGATCATGATTCTGTAGCAATAAGAAGCCATTGTAAGCTTTCAAACAGAGAAGGAATGTGAACTGATTTAACTTTTTTAGAAAAAATGATCCTTAAGGCCAGAGAATGGACTTGAAAGGGACTGTGGCAGTGAAACCATTTTGGACAGTACTGTTTACTGGCTAAATCCACATTCCTTTCTTATCTTTATGCAGCCAGTTGCTGTTAGCTTAGTTTTTACAGTGAAATATATTCTCCTCTATGCCCCTGCCACTCAACATTCTTAGTGAATGGAATAATCTCCAAAAGAATTCTTATATAGCTCTGAGTTTACCTTTTAAACTCTGTATCTTAAAAAAGAAAAAAGTGTTCCATGGAAATGAAAGTTTTTCTGAGTATTAAATACTCACATACCACTTAAATAAAAGATAGTGAGGGGTGCCTGGGTGGCTCAGCCGGTTGAATGTCCAACTTCGGCTCAGGTCATGATCTCACAGTTTGTGAGTTCAGGCCCCGCGTCGGGCTCTGTGCTGACAGCTCGGAGCCTGCAGCCTGCTTCGAATTCTGTGTCTCCCTCTCTCTCTGCCCCTCCCCTGCTCTGACTCTGCCTCTCTCTGTCTCTCAAAAATAAATAAATGTTAAAAAAAAAAAAGATAGTGAATATGGCAAACCCTTTCCTCTGCCTCTTTCCTTTTGCTGATGTTGATTAAAAGTGATGACCTCCGTGAGAACTTATCAGACTCAACACCTGAAAAACAAAATCCAGTGAAGAAATGGGCAGAAGACATGAATAGACACTTTTCCAAAGAAGACATCCAGATGCCCAAGAGAAACATGAAAAGATGCTCAGCATCACTCATCATCAGGAAAATACAAATCAAAACCACATTGAAATACCATCTCACACTGGTCAGAGTGGCTAAAATTAACAACTCAGGAAGTAACAGATGCTGGCGAGGATGTAGAGAAACGGGAACCCTCTTGCACCATTGATGGGAATGCAAACTGGTGCAGCCACTCTGGAAAACAGTGTGGAGGTTCCTTAAAAAATGAAAAATAGAAGTGCCCTATGACCCAGCAATAGCAATACTAGGAATTTACCCAAAAGATACAGGAGTGCTGAGTCATAGGGGCACATGTACCGCAATGTTTATAGCTGTGCTTTCAACAATACCCAAATTACATAAAGAACCCAAATGTTCATCAACTGATAAATGGATAAAGAAGATGTGGTTTATATATAGATGGAATACTACTTGGCAAGGAGAAAGAATGTAATCCTGCCATTTGCAACAATGTGGATGGAACTGGAGGGTATTATGCTAAGTGAAATAAGTCAGTCAAAGACAGATATTGTGTGTTTTCACTCATACATGGAACTTGAGAAACTTAACAAGACCATGGGGGGAGGGCAGAGGAAAAAATAGTTACAAACAGAGAGGGAGGGAGGTAAACCATAAGAGACTCTTAAATACAGAGAAGAAACTGAGGGTTGATGGGTGGGGAGGCAGGAGAGAGGGGAAAATGGATGATGGGCCTTTGAGGAGAGGGCACTTGTTGGGATTAGAACTGGGTGTTGTGTTAAAGGATGAATTGTGGGAATCTACTCACAAAACCAAGAGCACACTGTATACACTGTATGTTAGCCAACTTACAATAAATTATATTAAAAAATAACAAAAGTGATGACCTCAGAGACTGTTTACATCTCCAGACCTGTGAATTTTACAGATGTTGGTGCTCTGCTTTTTCCTTTGATTCCTAGCAGTGACATCTGTTTCTGAGTTTTATCAGCCCTCCTACAAGCTCCCATCACAAGCTCTTCTAAATACAGTAAAACCTTGGATTGTGAATAACTTGTTCTGTGAGTGTTCCACAAGAAGTGCGAACATTTCTAATACATTTTAGCTAGATAAATCAGTGATGTCTTGTAATATGAGTAGTATGTAATGCCGAACATCCCATGATCACAACTGAGCCAATGTTTTTTGAAATATGCTTTGATATACAAGTGCTTTGGATTGCAAGTATATTTCCGGAATGACTTATGCTCACAACCCAAGGTAATTTTAAAAGCTCCTCTCCTATTGCACTGCTACCTTTCTTGTTGAGTAAATTTTAGGGGCTTTGTGACTGCCATATTCTTCCAAGGCCTTTTACTTTGGGCACCTAGTTCAAACTTCTCTCTTTTTGCCAAAAAGTATCATGTGAGTGGGGAATAGAGTACACATTGTTACAGTCATTTTGTAGAGCAATTTTAACATTCCATGAAGTTGAATATGTGCATACCTATAATCCAGCAATGATAATTCTAGATATACCATAGAGAAATGTGTGTGTATATGCAAGAACACATGTGTGTAGGTGTTCACCAAAGCACTATTGGTAATAGCAAAGAGACAGAAGCAACCTAACTCTCCATAAGAAGGGGAATGGATACATAATCTGTTTATGCATGTAACGGAATACTAGATAATAAAATAACTAAATTGGAGTTGTATATATTACTGAAAACACCTGCAAAAATGTAATATTGAGTGGAAATAGAGAATTTCAAAATAATATAGAGATGTAATGCCATTGGGGCACCTGGGTGGCTCAGTCACCTGACTTCGCCTCAGGTCATGATCTCATAGTTCATGTGTTCCAGCCCCACATTGGGCTCTGTGCTGACAGCTCAGAGCCTGGAACCTTTCTTGGATTCTGTCTTGTGTCTGTCTCACTGCCTCTCTTCCGGTTGCACACTGTCTCTCTCTCTCCCTCTCTCAAAAATAAATATTAAAAAAAAAAAAAGAGGGGCGCCTGGGTGGCTCAGTCGGTTAAGCGTCCGACTTCAGCTCAGGTCATGATCTGCTTCCGGTTCTGTGTCTCCCTCTCTCTCTGCCCCTCCCCCGTTCATGCTCTGTTTCTCTCTGTCTCAAAAATAAATTTAAAAAAACGTTAAAAAAATTTAAAAAAAAGAGAAGTAAGCTATTTCTTAAAATAAGAAATGTAATGCTGTTTATATATATTTTAGAGATACAAAAACTATACAAATACATATATACATATATACAAAACTATGAAAAAATACAAAACTGTGTGTGCATTATACACACATATTCATACATCGTTAATAAAAGTATAAATCATGCATGATAATGATACATACAAATTTCAGAAAATTTCTGGGAATAAAAGCAAGTAGGAGAGATAGAGAAGGCCTTAGCCAAACCTGTCATTTTTAAATGCTATGTTAAAAAAGAGATATATCTTAAGCCAATCTGTAAAATATGATCATCTATTAAATCTAGCTTTTGAGTACATGGTGTCATAATAATTTATGAGCATTTCTGTGATAGAAGTATTTAATAATTAAAGATATTAAATAATAAAAATATTGTAAGTCTTCTTACAGTTATTTTTCCCACAAGTCATATCTTGATCATTCCTGTGGGTTTTTTTTTTTTTTTTCTGTGCTTCATACCATCTAGGCACATAACTGAGTTGTTTTTTTTTTCTAGTGAGTGACTGAATCACTTTTAGACATGCTGCTCCACTTTTAATGGTTAAGTTGTGTCTTCAATAAAATCACACTTTTATTGTACGATATAACCAAGGGATTAAAATACCTTGACTATAGTGAAATTTGAGGTGTTGTTTCAGGCACTTTAATGACCGCATGAAATAATGATGCGGTTTTGAAGTTAGCATCAGATGAACATTTGTGTTTTGGGTAAGCTGGAGGAATTCAAAACACAGAAGAACTGTTAAACCAGTTGCCCTAGCCCACTCATGTAAACCATTTGAGTACGATTAATACTAGACTCTTAAAAACACCAGTTAGTTTGAGTACAATGGATAGAAAAGGAAGTTGCAATGAACTGTGCAATTTCCCTATTGTTGTACCTTTGGGAGATTTCCTGGGCAGATAATCTCTTTAGAGATGGGAATGCCTGGTGATGCTGACAGTGAGTATACAGTGCCCTTGCTTGCCTTTCCACATCTCCTAGTAAAATAATCAACAACAGAAGTTTAAGAAATCTTCTAATGCTGCAGCCATGTCATTGAAGCCATTGTGTGGAAAGAGTGATTTTCCTAGTAAGCTTTCTTAGAAAATAAATGTGTATTCTTCATGTACTGACAGATATAATGCAGAATTCCAAGTAGTAAAACAGCTACACGCCTTTATAAAATACGGGTAGTTCTCAAAAGTAGTATGTTCACTAGGCTAGCTCTTCAACTTATCTCTAAATAAGTTAAATCCTTAAATTAAGGATTATAAATCAGTTTTAGTTTGTACTCTTCAAAAGAACATATATCATCGGGACTTGAAAAAGTGTGAGTTAAATATATTTCGGATATATATATACATATACATATGTGTGTATATATGTATATATATACACACACACATACATATTTCTGTATTATACACACATATATATAATCATGTGTTTGTCCCCTTTAAAAATCTAAAAATCTTCTATTTTTCCATTTTCAAATACATTTTCTCCCTCGCTATCAATGAAATGGTATTTTTAGACTTGTATAGCCTTACGTCTGGCATTATTCTATTTCATTAACAAATACCGCCACTGATTTTATACACACATAACTTTATTTTCTTCACCTTAATTTTGAGTATGTTTACCTAAACAAAATACCAATGTATCTTTGTGCTTTGAGGTTAGAAACAATGTCTTTCTGATTTCTCAGTCCTCACCCTAGCATAGTGCCTGGCACATGATAGGTACTTAAGTATCTGTTGAGTGGTTAAAGAAGCATCTGTAGGGGCGCCTGGGTGGCGCAGTCGGTTAAGCGTCCAACTTCAGCCAGGTCACGATCTTGCGGTCCATGAGTTTGAGCCCCGCGTCAGGCTCTGGGCTGATGGCTCGGAGCCTGGAGCCTGTTTCCGATTCTGTGTCTCCCTCTCTCTCTGCCCCTCCCCCGTTCATGCTCTGTCTCTCTCTGTCCCCAAAAAAAATTAAAAAAATTAAAAAAAAAAAAAAGCATCTGTATTACAAATAAATGTTGAATATTACATTTTGCCCAATATGCCCCCCATGTTGTCTGCCACCCCCCATCCTACTTTGTTTTTCTCCACTGGTACTAGAATGTTTATAGTCCACTTCTACCTCTTTGTCTTTTGTCTTTCTCCTTGGGTAAAATGTACATTCCAAGAAGGCAGGGATTTTATTGTCTCTCCTGCTTCAGCCACCTGGAATATTGTCTGTTACACAATATGCGTGTTATAAGTTTTGAATCAATGCACAAATACAGGTTCTCAGTATGTTCAAAGCAGATTGTCAAATGCAAGGAATAGGAATCCTTCTTTAATTTTCTTCTCCCTAAATTTGTGTATGGAATTGAGTATTTTGAGTATTTTGAGTATTTCCTATAAAGTTATTTTGGATTCACTGCCTCTCTTCTATCATGGATACTGTTTTCAAATGTAGAGGTGATCAGTTTGATTCCTTGCACTTGCAGAAATTGACAGCCTTTTGCATAGTGGCCTGTGGTCTAGGCAAGTTGTCTTCCACTCATGGGTTTATAATCTTTTTGCTGAAGAAAAAACCAAAAATGTTAAAGAGCATCTCTGATAGGTTTGTTCTTATATGCAGAATGAGATAATTTCTGGGGTTGCCATCCTGCAGCACTTTTTCTAAGTCTTTTGAAACCAGTGACTATTTTTAAATTGCTCTTGCTATCCATGGTAAAGCCTAGGTCTCTGGCCTTTTGAGATGATTCAGCTCATCAGTTCTAACATCTCTTTGTGGTGGCACTGCTTTTCATGTGTGTGTTTGCTATCCTTACCTTCTTTGCAACTATTTTCACTGAGTCATGTTTCAGCGCTTCTGGAAACTCATGACAACTTGTCATCTAGTAAAACCTTATGTTTTGTGCATTTTGCCATTATGGGGGTGGACTGGTAAGCTGTAAGTGTACAAATCTGTGTTGTAGCAGCAAATCTTAGGTGGAGAGGAAAACATGACAATGTTTTGTTGTGTTTTCTTTTGCTTTTTTATGAGTTTGCTTTTCTGAGAAACTTAATGATATCTCACAAGACTGATACCAGAATGTTTAAAAATTGGAAACATGCAGCCAAATGGGAGACCAGCCATTGTGAACATTTTAGTGTGTTGTATTTGAGAATATGGCAGTATTTCCCATTGCCAAAAAAAAATTGACATAGTACTCCACTAACTTGAAGAAAACACATTTTCAAGTACATGATGCAAGAAGTTACTTGACCTGAAATTAGTGCTTAAATTTGTGTTGATAGTATAAACATCACTACATAGTAATTGTTTTGTTTTTTCTCTAAAAGTTGCTTTCATCTAAATGTTATAATTATAATATGCTTTATATGTATTATGTCATTTACTCCATATTATTATCTTTTCAGATCTTGTGATTATCCCCATTTGACATATATTGCAAGCAAAGCTTAGCAATGTGTAGACAGGTATTAATGATGGATGGTGGCAGAGCTTACATGCTTAACATTGTTAGGGTGCAACACTTCTTAAATAATCATATAACACTATGTGTGCAGCCTTCATTTTTTTTAATGTTTACTTATATTGAGAGAGAGAGAGAGAGAGAGGGAGAGAGAGAGAGTGTGTGTGTGAGCGAGCAGGGGAGAGGTAAAGAGAAAGAGAAAGGATCCCAAGCAGACTCATACTGTCAGTGCATAGTGCGATGCAGGGTTTGATCTCACAAATAGAGAGATCATGACCTGAGCCAAACTCAACAGTTGGATGCCCAACCAACTGAGCCATCCAGGTGCCCCTGTGTGTAGCCTTTCAAATCATGCAGAAGAGAAGGTTT
Organism: Neofelis nebulosa; assembly: GCF_028018385.1. Classification (NCBI taxonomy): domain Eukaryota; kingdom Metazoa; phylum Chordata; class Mammalia; order Carnivora; family Felidae; genus Neofelis; species Neofelis nebulosa. The sequence continues at coordinate 125,206,688 of NC_080785.1, read as the reverse complement.
CAAAGCAAAAGTCATCACAATACATGGGACAAAAAGTGGAACCTGTTAAAAATTCCTCTGTCATAGATAAGACTCTTTTAAGAAAGCTAGTAGCCATGGGATAGATGTAAAGACAGATAAAGGAGATCAACAGTGAGACTGACAGCACCTCTCCAGTTTGAGCTCCAGGACTGTAGGGAAAATATAGGTGGCCTCTGAACATTGGTTGTTTGCTTTGCAAGAAACTGTGTTGCTAACTGTGAGAGGCAAGGATGGACCTAACCCTGCCCATCTCCAGTAGTAAGAAGATCCCACAACCACAACTGAGAGAAACAGATTGCATTCTGTTATTCTCTGTGTCCTGTAGGATATCACAGTCCTTGTTTCAAAACAGATTTTCAATGTCTATTGACTTGAATGTAATGAAATGAATGCAAACCTAGCTTTGAATGTCACTAGTGGTATGGTCTTGGGGCAGTCAGTGTATTTCTCTGAATCTGGATTTCCTCATCTCCATAAATGGGTGATAGTTCCTAATTGGGATAACTGTTGTATGAATCTACTTTATGAATTTGAAGAGAAATTTGACTTGGATACTTTCACGCTCTTTCTGTTTCTTCTTTCTTGGGCTCTTTAGTGCCCACCTGGCTTGGACTTTGTTGTTAATACCCAATTAATGGGCAGAATACAGAATGAGAAGGATCATGGAAAAGTTAAGTTGACTTATTTAAAAAAAAATAATGTTTATTTATTCCCAAGGAAGAGAGAGACAAAGCACAAATCTGGGAGGAGCAGAGAGAGAGGGAGACACAGAATCCAAAGCAGGCTCTAGGCTCTGAGCTGTCAGGACACAGCCCGACACAGGGCTCGAACTCCTGGACTGTGAGATCATGACCTGAGCCGAGGTCAGATGCTCAACTGACTGAGCCACCCTGGCGTCCCTGACTTATATTTTTAAAAGGCAGGAAGGTACTCATGAAAGAAGTGATGTAGAGGCAGAAGGGAAGGGTGAGTGCAGGTGAAGGCAGAGAACAGAACAGGAAAAGAACAACAAATTTTTGACAACCTGTCTTGAAAATTTAGGAAATACAGGTTGGTACAGAGACTTACTAAGATGTTTGGCTCTCTTTTGTGTAGTAGACCCTGTCGCATCTGTACAGATGGCTGTGAAATTTTTAATTAAATTTCTAATGTCAGAAGAGCTTTCCTTTTGAGTGCAACAATCCTATGGTGTGGTGAACTATTAGGTGGTTTAGTCTGACTCAGGCTGTATAACAGATGGAATATTATAAAGCTGCATCCACGAAGATTCCTATTAAATATGCCCAGATGATAACATTGTAATGGCTAAAAATGCTATCACATTTTTCAGTGCAATCTACTGTTCAACCTAATGTAACCAAAAATATGTTATTACTTTTTTTAGAATTGGAACGCACATAGTTGTTTTGCAACAGTTTTGAAGTAGAGATATGACATATATTAATATTAGTTTCACGAAGTAGGGAACATTATTATTGGTAAGGGAATCCCATGAGGAAGATAATGCTTTCAGCCAGTAGAGTGATATAAATAAAATATATTTTACAGATTCTTTGAATTAGAGATTTCATGTGATAAGCTACATGTCTTCTTCTTACTCTTTAAAGAAATAAACATGCACTTTATGATGTCTTTATTAAAGATGAAAATGGAATTGTATGCCAACATATAGGCATTTAATTTAGTCACATTCAATGTTGCAAACATAAAGGAAAAGATGAAAGAAATATTAATTTAAATAGCACAAGTGATTTCTTACACTATTTCACCCTAAGAGTGTTAACCTGAGTGACCTTGAGATAGAAGTGAATCAGGTGGTCACTCAGCAAATCTCATTTCATTTCATGCCTGAGTAGAGGAAGAATCTTAGGGTGTTGTACATGAGCAATGTGTTTCAAGATAAAATATTGTAAAAGTATATTTTACATATTATAACTGAAGGCTGCGCCTACAGATCAATATTGCAGCGATATCATCCGTAACATAAGTGTTTTCTTTTCCTCCATTAATTTACTCTTTCATTCTGAGAGTTTGAACTTAGCTGTCGTAGAATCAGTTGTGTAAATATAGAGAACAAACTGATGGTTGCCATAGGGGAGAGGAAAGAGAACAGGCAAAACAATCAAGGTGAATGGGAGGTACAGGTTGTCAGTTAGTGAAAGTAGAAGTCATGGAAGCAAAAGGCACAGCATAGAGTCTAACCAGTGATTTTGTAATAGTGTTGTATGGTGACAGATGGTAGCCACACTTGTGGTGAGCCTAGCATGACATATAGAGATGTTGAATCACTCTGTTGTATACCTGCAATTAATGTAGCATTGTGTTACCTATACTAAAAGAAAGAAAGAAAGAAAGAAAGAAAGAAAGAAAGAAAGAAAGAAAGAAAGAAAGAAAGAAAGAAACAAAGAAAGAAACAAAGAAAGAAAGGAAGAAAGAAAGATGGCTGCCATCTTTTTGCTCACATGGAGAGTCAGGTCCAGTGGAAAAAGTTCTATCTCTTCTATATTTTATTAGTGATGATGTCTTTGCCCACAAGCCCTCCCAACCTGTTGCTCCTCATTTATTTTTAGCCATAATTGCATCACATACCCAAACCAGTCCCTGGCAAGAAAAATGATTCGGTCAAATTAGTCATAATTCAGCAGTTGGGAATGGGCCCATATTGTTTGATGTATAGGGCCAACCACAGGAAAATATTAGATCCTGTTAGGAAAGAGGAAACAGAGTGACTAATGGTCAGGTAGGCAAAAAGGGTCTGTAGTATGTTCATTAGTATATTTGAAAGCACTATTTATATTACACATTTATACATTTATATTGCTTTATATACAAAAGACCATGTGAATTATACTTAACAGGCAATGGAAAGGCTTTTTGTAAGAGTAATTTTAAACTCATACTTTTGATGTGGGATTAATGCTAGAATGTAGTCTTGTCATAAAAGGTGAGACTCAACTGTGATACCATTTTTCACCTTAGTTTACCATTTATTCTTATTCAGTGTCATAAGCATTCTTCTTGAAGGCAAATATAGAATCAGGTTTGCTGTTGTAAAAGTTTGATTAACAACTTACATGGTTTGGGTTTGTTTCTTCTGAGAAGAAAACCAATGTAGAATAACTCTACATTGAAGAAACCTCTCCACATCTATCCAGACCAAAATACTGAGTACTTCCTATGTGCTTGCCATTCTAACCATTTTGGATAGATCAAAGGATGAGATAGATAAGGTACCTGTTCTTAAAGAGCTTACATTCCATTCTAGAAAGAGAAAATAACAAGATATGCTAACCAATAAAAACAATAAAAAGTGAGATAGTGAAAAGCATTGTGAAAGCAGGCAAGTGGATGCCTATCTTAAGGGGTCAAGGAAGTCCTCTCTGAAGAAGTAACATTTAAGCTGAAATCTAAATGATAAGAAAATGAAAACAAGGAGCCAGCCTGTCGAATCCCAGGGAAGCACAGGCGAAGCATGGGGAATAGCAGGCACAAAGATCGTCTGGTGAGAATGCACTTAAGATGCAATAAGAAAAGGGGAAAAAGGGGAATGAGGTCAGAGATCTCCAAGGGCCAGATCATGTGGAATTGTGGAATCAACTGTAGAAATTTCGGTATTTATTTCAAACATAGTCAGAAGCCTTTGGGAAACTCCATATGAGTTGACATATGTCATATGTCATATGTTTTGTCATATGAGTGACAAAACAACTTACTGGATGAGGTATGGGGACCGTATTATAGGGAAGCAGTTGTACAAACGGTGGTAAAACCAAGGTGGTAGTGGTGAAATGTATAAAATATGTACAGATTCAAGATATTTTGAAGGGAAGATGTGGGAAGAAGTGAGGAAATGAGAGAAAAAAGAATAATTTCTAGACATTTGGCTTAGGCTAGTTAGGTAGCAGAATTGTTATCTGAGATGGGTAGGAAGCAGGATTGCTGGGGAAAGGTGGCAGACAGAAAGAAGAGTTCTGTTTTGGCTCTGTTACCTTAGATAGAGATGTGTTTTGGGCATCCTTGTAGAAATGTCAGGTAAGCAGCTAGATACATTAGCCACAAGTTCCAGGAAGAGACTGGGTCTGGAGATAATAGATTTGGGAGTCATCCACATGTATAGATATTAAAGAAAAAAAAAAAAAAAAAGCAGAGACGTGCCCACACAGTTATTTTAATTAATTCCACAGAACATTCTAAAGTATAATTTAGATAACTGAAAATTGATGGGTACTTACATATTGAAACATTTGTCTTGAAAAGTTGTTGACAACATGATTTCTGAGAAATTCATTGATGACTCATGACAAGCAGTGATGGCTCATTTCATCAGAGTTTCCCTAAAAGCAAAGTTTTATATGATCAGCCTTAGCTTGGTTTGAAATGTGTTTTTGTACATCACTGTTTTGGATTAGCAATAAAATTATCTGCTTTTGCTTCATAAATCAAACAAGGACACAATTGTTAAGTAGTCTATATCGTATTAATTAAGCTCTGAAACAAGGCAAGCATTACAGCCATTTATAACAGAGTATTGTATACGTTGCTAATCAATGAGAAAAGCAACTAATTAACAGGCCACTAGTCAGCATTTTGAGCAGAAGTTGGTGACTTTCAGCTTAATTAAACCTTGCAGGTGTCAGTGATCATATGAAAGAATCTTTAATCTGTTTGTGTCTGAATTCCCCTAGATCATTTTCATGTCTGCACATGTTTAAAGCCCTTATCTGTATTAAGGTAGAGGGATTTCAGTATGTTAAAGCACTTGGCATTTTTAAAAGCTTTCTTAACTAAATTGTTGAGATTTCTCTTTGATCAAGACAACAGAATGAAGTTCAAGAACTATTTTACACCCAATGTAATACCTGCTAAAAGATTAACTGAATTTTTAAAGCACTTTTATTGAAGCATAATTTGCATACCATTAAATTCACTTATTTTAAGTGTGAAATTTAATGGTTTTTAATACATGTATAGAGTTGTACAGTCATCACCAAACTTTAGTTAGAATAAATGAAATTTTAAAGTTTGGGCACATTTATCCATGATGGTATCAAAATTAGCTTGCAGAGAAGAGATGCATCTCGGTTTTAGGAATGACCTATAAAAGAATTCATATGCCTTTGCTTCTGGTTCTGAAATATTTCCATGAGTCAGCTAAAGCCAGCATCCAAAACAGGAATCTAGGCGGGATGACTCAGACATCAAGAGTAATTAATTATTTCTTACATAATATTTAAATACTACAAATTTTTCTGTAATTACATTATTTGTCAAAAGTTAAGAATCTTAGTTCTTCAGGGTGCCCTGATTTCTTTCTATGGATCATTCTGTCATGGTTGTTACAAGAAATATAAATATTCTTTCATAATGAAAATGTTCTCATTTCTTCTCAGTGTATGTACTCTTTGTGTTGAGACAATGTCATTTTCAAAGAGTTGCTTAGGAAATGGTCAGACATTTATATTTGAGATTTCAATAAGTGTGCCTATCAAAAATATGTCACATTGAACACATTACATGAACTTATTTTTGATTTTGAAGAGATAGGTAGTGGTTTGCTGAATAAAAGTATCAAGTAATAATCATAATACCCTCGTCACTTTGTGTTCCAGGACATTTTCATAGCTATGTGTTTTTTTTCTTTTTTTTCTTTTAGTTGTATTTATTAATTTGAGAGAAAGAAAGAGAGCGAGAATCCCAAGTAGGCTTCATGCTGTCAGCACACAGCCTGACACGGGGCTCAATCTCATGAACGGTGAGATCAAGATCTGAACTGAAATCAAGAATCAGACGTTTAACTGACTGAGACACCTAGGCGCCCCTATATTTTTTTTCTTTTAAATTTTACAACAACCTATGGAATAGGCATTTATAGTGATCCCATTCCACAAACTTGGAAAACTCAGCCACAGAGAAATTAAGTAGTTTTCTCAAGGTGCCCCAAATAGGAAGTGACATAGCTGGGATGATAAATGTAGGCATGTGGGAAATGTAAGAATTGGAATTGGAATTGGAATTCCTGCTCTTATTTTAGTATATTTTACTGGAAGTTTTGATTACTCACATTGTTCATATCATATGGCTTCAATTATTTAACACCTATAATATCTAACAAAGTTTTATATGGGAGACCAAATCTAATTTAAAAAATCAGAATATATTCTGAAATGCTCTTTTTTTTTTAAAGTAGGAGATATTTTCAGATACATTGACAATGTACTGTTATGTAAAGAATAATACATTTGGAATCTGGAGGCTTGGGTTAGAAATAATTGCAGTACCTTGTCAAATTATTTAGGCTCACTGAACCGGTTACCTGTAAAATAGGGAAGGCGTTTCTTGGCTGACCTAGTGCCTTTCTTTTATGTCTTCACAATAACAAGATGGTACCCCTTATCACATTGCTTGGGAGTTGCTGTCATTTGAATCTCTTTCCATAGACCGTAAGCTCCTTAAGAACAGGGATCACATCGTTTTGTGTTTGTATCTTCATTATCATTTAGGATACTTTCTGTCAGCTCAGAAGTACATAGCAAATACATACAGAGGTAAAGTTTAAAGGAAGAGATAATATATATCTCCCAAAGAGTTGTCACCAGGATCAAATATGATAAATAACATTATGTTCTTGATCTCTTGCTATCAGCTATAGGTGACTAAAAACACCAATGTGGGGCTTCCCCTACTAGCAATATATATTGATTCATATGCCCAGATGCAACACAGAAGTAATATTGGGAGTACATATTTTCAAATAAATACTTTGAGAGATTGATAGCAAATATTCCACCATTCACTTTTGGGAAAAATATTTGTAGCATCCGTGTATGCCTTTATTTTCTGTTTCTGTTATCTCTTAAAATCTTTCACAATTGTGTAGGAAAGATGAAGGATGGTCATTGGATCACAGTTGTAAAATGATTCACATCAATAGGACTATTTGGTTAAGTAATACAAGAAGGGATAAGACCTGTTGAATCTATTTCTCGGGTATCACACAGTATGTTGCAGTTTGTTTGTTGTTGTTGTTTTTTTTTTACATCTTTACAGAGAAGTATTTTTATTTGCCTGATGAAAAATAGGAGACACCACACGCTTTTTCCTTGAATTTTTTTTTTTTTTGTATTGATCATAGTTTACCAGGGATGCACCTGCTTACATCTTCTCTGTTGACAAGACATTCATTTTCACACTGGTACTCAGAGCTTATGACTTTAACCTTTCAATTTTGGAATCTGTTTTTCCTGTGATAGAGACTATGCTCCTGTTTCTGTACCTGTTGCATTTTTTTTTCTACCATGAGTATCTTTCCAAATGTGTACTCACATAGTAATATGTTGTCTGTCCCATTCCCTAGAGACAGCGAAAATTGGAGATAAGCCAATCACTCACTTGGTTGTACTAACATTGAATAATTGAGAGCAGGGCAACACTATACTATATAAAATCAAATTTTACTTTTCACTTAATACAACTTTAGCTGAGCTCCTCTGGTTTTGCAGAAAGTATTTCTGAATTTAAGATAGTTATTGATTTATTAAGGATCCCTGGAAATCTATGCTACAGAATATGTGGGCTAAAATAATAACCCTATACTTTTATACCTATATAGGATTTAACTATATAAAATAAATATTGCTACAGGTTAAGTGTAATCATTTATAATTGCTTGGATTGAAGTGAAAAATCCATTTACACAATAATGCCCTTGTGCATAGGATAAATAGGATTTAGGAAATCTGACATCCTCACTGACAGAGAAATACACACTTCACTAGCCTCTATAATAGCCCCGCACCATTATCCCTCCTTCTAAAGAAGGAATTTGAACTCTCTTAAAAATTAAGGTTGGTTAGACATGGTTTTATCTTTTTGGGACTCTTTCCTAATGTTAACTAAAGCAGACTATATGCTATAAGAAAAAAAAAAAACTAAACATGAAATAAGAATGACTTGAAATCTAGAAAGTATATATTTGAACTTGGGTCCATACTGGACCTTGCTGCATCATAATTTCAACATTTATAAAATGAAATAATAAATGTGATATCTCCCTTTTAAGGTTGTTTAGAAGATTAAATGAGAAAACGGCAAAAATCTTGGCATGTTGTTGGACACCTCGAATGTTCTTAGTAAATTTCAGCAATTCCTTGTCCTCCTTCTCTTCACCTTTTATGTATATAAAAGTGTAACATGAGGAAAGAGAGTCTGCCTAAAACATTCTGGAAGGGAACATTCTGTTCTGCCTTTCCCCCTCACCATAATTTTTACTACAGTTCTCAGGTGTGTTTCACCCTATTTCTATAACTGTAAAAATATGTGAAGAGTTCTTAACTTGTATTTTATTAAAAACATAAAAATTTTAAGTGAATAATGAGTAATGAACCTCACAGAGTGAGAACCAAATACAATTTATTATAGTCATATAATTTGCATTGTTATAAGAAACACTTTCACTAAGTTGTGACTCACTGTCCTTTCACAAAAGAATTTGTGAAAACCTGAAGCAGGGATGGCCAAGAGAATGATAAGTGTTCGGATACAACTCAGACATGACTTCTCAGTGTCTTCTCTGGTACCCTTTATATGCCCTGCACAGGGCTTTATCCAGACCATTACATGCTGCCTTGTTGCTTCTAGATATTCATACTCTTCATTGTGCTCTGCAAAATCACAGCCTTACCATGTATTTAAATGCAGGAGGGATCCCTTATGAGAAAGAGTGCTGAGACACTTTGGGTTTCATCTGTGCCCTAACACAAAATATCCCTTCCCTGGGGCACCTGGGTGGCTCAGTCAGTTAAGCATCTAACTCTTGATTTCAACTCAGGTCATGATGTCATGGTTCTTGAGTTCAGGCCCCGCATCAGGCTCTGTGCTGACAGTGTGGAGCCTGCTTTGGATTCTCTCTCTCTCCCTGTTTCTTTGCCCCTCCCCAGCTTACATGCACTCTGTCTCTCAAAATAAAAAAAAAATAAACTTGAAAATAAAAATAAATAAATAAAATATTCCTTCCCTAAATCCACTCTTGCTCTGCATGTCTGCCTTTTGCTTTACTGTTTCAAGGTTCTGCTTTTTACTCTATGCTCTGTACTCACTGTGGCTAGAGGAGGGGGTTTTATGCTTATTACCTTTTGGTAGAAAAAAAGTAACTTCCACGTGGGAGTCTGGAAAAGGTAGACCTCATTAGACAGCGTATAAGGACTTCATTTGGCCAGAGTAGCACTATGAGACACTTAGATGCAATAAACATGATGTTCCTCTTGTAACAATACCACAGCAGTTACAGGGCTGACAGTGAATAAAGTAGCTGCTCAATGAAGATTTGTTGATAATAGTTTCACATAAGTAAGGGTCTTAATGCAGATGTTAGATGACCTGTCATGACTATTACAGAGGGGCGATAATCTCAAAAATGTACCTGTCTTTCGAAGGACATCCAGTTAGTACAACTTACTATGTTAGGAAAGTCATTTATTGGTTCTAATTCTGATGGTATAGACATAGTATAGATTTAGGACAAGTCCATTTTGAAAGAAAGGAGATGGCTGTAAAACCTGGAACATTTGAGCATTTAATGGACAAATAATATAGTTATTACTTTTGAGTGTTTTCATGTATGCCAGCCCCTATGCAAAATCCCTTTTATACATTGTCTTAAGATAGCCTATTCCAAAGCAACTATAAAAGGAGAGATGTTAATAAATCCATTTCTTGATGAACTAACAGAAGTTCACAGAGGTCAGTATCTCACCCAAGATCACATAGTTACAATGGAAAAATGAGAATTTTGAGCCCAGTGAACTCTGACTCTAAAACCAGGGCTCTTTTTTAAAAATTTTTTTTAATGTTTATTTATTTTTGAGAGAGAGACAGAGCATGACTGAGGGAGGAGCAAAGAGAGATGGAGACGCAGAATCTGAAGCAGGCTCCAGGCTCTGAGCTGTCAGCACAGAGCCTGATGTGGGGCTTGAAATCACAAGCCATGAGATCATGACCTGAGCCAAAGTCAGACGCTTAACCAACTGAGCCACCCAGATACCCCTAAAACCAGGGCTTTTAAAGAAAGGATCTCCTAGTGTGAAAAGTAGGTCAGCTGAAGATAATGGGGATGTGTATCTTTTTATTTTATTTTATTTTTATTTTCGTATAGTTGACACGCATTGTTAAATTACTGTCAGGTGTACAACATAGTGATTCAGCTTCTCTATATGTTGTGCTATGCTCACCACAAGTGTAGCTACATTTGTCACCATACAACCCTGTTATAATACTATTGACTATATTCCCTATAACTGTACCTTTCATTCCAGGAACTTACTCATTCCATAACTGGAAGCCTGTAACTCCCACTTCCCTTCACCTATTTTGCCCATCCTCCCATAGCCCTTACCTCTGGCACCCATCAGTTTGTTCTCTATTTATAGGTCTGATTCTTTTTGTTTGTTAATTGATTTGTTGTTTTAGATTCCACATATGAGTGAAATCATTTGGTATTTGTCTTCCTCAGCCTGACTTATTTTACTTAGCATAATACCCACTGGTCCATCCATGTTGTTGTTATCTATTGTTTTTTTTTTAATTTCTCAGTATCATTTCTGCATTTATACATAGTAAAGTAATTTTCTTTTTTTCAACATTTTTTTAATTTATTTTTGGGACAGAGAGAGACAGAGCATGAACGGGGGAGGGGCAGAGAGAGAGGGAGACACAGAATCGGAAACAGGCTCCAGGCTCCGAGCCATCGGCCCAGAGCCTGACGCGGGGCTCGAACTCACGGACCGCGAGATCGTGACCTGGCTGAAGTCGGACGCTTAACCGACTGCGCCACCCAGGCGCCCCAGTAAAGTAATTTTCTATAGCCATCAAAGAGTTACCTGCAAAGGAACGAGATCCATGCTGTGTTATGGAAGGCATATTTTCTTTCACCTTGAAAAATGGTGCAAAGCACTGTAGAAAGCTACTTCTCTGCTTTACCCAAATATGACAAAATCCCTTCATCTTCATTTTAGTCAAGGATGATATTCTGGTGGGCCTGTAAATACTGAATATTAGCTTTGTGAAGGATCATTTTTTGTGATTAATTATCTTTTATTTTCATTTTTATTCTCATGTTTTCTTTCCTGATTGTCTACCCCCTTGTTTTGTCCGTTCATGGTCCATATATTTTTGTCATTTTAACTCTTCATCCTGAAGCTCTGCAATCATTTCTGAGTTTTATGGATCACTGCACAGATATTCTTGTGGTGTGCTATTAATCCTTCTCCGAGCATACGGCCATTTTACCAAGGCTTTGGGATGATATTTAGCTGTTACTGTGGAGCTTCCTACTGGAATCTAGACAGAAGGGGGGCAGGAGAGGTCAGGGGATAGGTAAACATAAATCAGGTTTGTGCAAACAAGCATGATGAATGCTAGTTCCCAAAGTGCTCTGCCTTTTGTCAAACTTATATATTAGGAGAGGGGGCTGTGTGGCGTGAATGATGAATCATAAAACTGCTCCCTGGTGAAAGAGCAAGCGTGGAAACTACTGCAGTAACAAGGTAGCTTGGATACATCATAGGGCTTGGGAATACAGAATGAAAAACAATGGTATCTGTATCAGCCTGACTGAAACGGCACAGAGAGGAGAACAGTGTCCCTGACTGGGAAACCCAGATAAGTCAGATGGGGGTGAGTGTGGAGAAGCAAACTAATACATACTGCATCCGGGCTGCTTACCCAGGACCCACAAGTATAAATTTTTTTTTACAGAATCACTAAATTCTTTGTTCAGTAACCTTTCACTGAAATTTAGCAGTTCCTTCAATTATGAATGTAGGTGGTAATAATGGAATTATGACCTCTTACTGTGGTTTTGCAACTGGTAGAAATCAGTGACTTATTTATATTGTATTGACAGTTATTACAAATATCTCCACACATTGTTTATGCATTTACTACTTTGAAATTTCAATAGTCATTATGCTCACTACCAGAAATACTTATTTTATAACAGAAGTTTACAATGTTTTATAATCATATTTGAGTATTAGTAATGCTATGCATGTTATTTTATGCCTAAAATGTATTACTCTGAGAAAGCATCTAAAGGTCTCACCAGAGTATCAAATGGGTCCCTGACACACACAAAAAGCTATGAACTCTTGTAGTAGACGTTGTTGTTAATGTTAGATGAGGTCTGGATTCTTAAGGATGTAACTCTTAAAAACTATATGAGGAAGCAAAAGTTGTACTTTGATATATTAGCTATGTACATGTTGCCACAATTCAGCATCTACTGTGAGTAAAAATTAATTTGTGGAGTAATGCCTAACCTTTGACTTGTCAAACTTTGCAACCTCAATGCCATCCTAGAACCATGCATGATTTTCAGACTCTGTGCTTATCCATCCCCCTGTTAACCTTTAGTTTTATTGTACAGGTAGAGTTTGCATTGTGTTTAAGAGTCCTCACCCTAGAATTGGAATTCTTCAGTTAATTTTAGCTACACGACTTCGTTAGATGTGTGGTGGTGAGTGGGTTATTTTACCTTTCTAAGCTTCAAGGTCCTCATCTGTAACAATGGGAATAATAACAATACCTACCTTCCAGAGTTCTGGAGAGGGCTAAATGAAAGATTGCACTTAGAGGATTAAAACAGTTATGAACACAGGGTAAGTGCTTAACACACAATCACCAGTATTATTTTCAGTACTGTAACTCTGTGTTTAATAAGAATTGTAGTCTACCTCCATCTTCTGCCTCCAAAGATGTACCAGGTCCCTAAAAACCCATGTACCTTAGCTGGATAGATGGATGCCATAAGAACAGACTTCCAGGATTTGGAGGACCCTGCTAACTTTTCATGTGATGGCTTATCATATAATGAGCCTATATTCTGTTTTAAAATTAGTTTCAGTAAATATTGGGTCAACATATAGGAATCCTTGTATGTGTAAGATATAGAGTATAATAATATAACATGTACTAATGATGTCATTACCATTAACTTTGAAATTCTCAGCCTGCTACGTGACCCCAGGCTCTCCTTCCCTCATATGTAACCACTAATCTGAATTTTATTCATTATTGTATTGCTTGCTTTTGTAGCTTTTATCACATTATTTCCTAATAAATATAAATTTTATATAAATGAATCGTATTGAAACTTATGACTTGTTTTTTCACTCAGTTTAAGTTCATCAGATTCATCCATACCATTACAACTGACTATAATTCATTTTATTTTTTCCCTTTTCTATCATTTTTTATTGAACTAATATACCACAATTTATTATTCATTTACTATTGATTGCCTTTTTTTGCTTTTACCAATAATGCTGCTATGACTATTGTTATACATGTTCTCTGTCTCTAACAAAAAGAATCGTTGAGTTATGAGTATCCTCACCTTCAGCAGATAATTCAAAATTGGCTTTTAAAGGATCATTCTAATTTAAATTCCTACCAGCAGTGTCTAATTGTATCACATGGCATTCATGTGGCATTCATCGCAACATGGCATTCATCGCAACACTTGATACTGTCAGACTTTTGCATGTTGACAATCGATTGAACTTGAAATGATATCTCAATGTGATAGTATTTTGAATTTTTTATTTTTAAGTCTTTCTCTCCTTTGAATTGCCTGTGAACATCATTTGACAGTTTTAGAGGATTGTCTGCACTCTTTTTATTTTGAAGAAGTTCAGTATACTCTGGATACTATCTTTTATATACATATATACACACACACACACATATATATACACATACATTTACATACATACATACATACGTGTGTGTGTGTGTGTGTGTGTGTGTGTGTGTGTGTGTGTGTACATATTTCCCCCAGTAGGTTGCTTGCCTTTTTACTTATTTGGAATATTCTGAGTAAAATTAAGACATACTTAATTTTAATATATTAGAGTCTCTTAAGCTTTTCCCTTATGATTGTGCTTTCTGTCTTGTATTAAAAATTGCAGTCTACTCTAAGAGTAAAATGGATAAAATATAAAACCATTGCATCACTTAACAGGGCAAATTATGGCCTGAAGTAAGAGCAGAGTTGTCTTGGCTTGGAAATGGTTCTTGTTACATTTTTGATGTATGGCTACACTGCAAAATTGTGATTACTCAGATTATTTAGAATCTTTAGTAAACAAAATTTTAATGTTCCTGTGGTGTTGACCTCCAATTTAACTTTTTTTATTCAAATGTCCTAGATGATAGAGATAGAAAAATTGTTACAAGAAGTAAGCATTGTGTTTGGGATTCTACTTTTCACATTTACCATGCACTTCTCACATTTACCTCATCACTAGGAAGTGATTCAAGGATAACACAGAGAACTCTGTGTTTCATTCTGTCATCTTAATATTTGATATGTTCCTAGTCTGTTACACGTGGTCTGCATCCCCCACTCTGCTTATCTTATATAATTGGGCTTCTGCCTCACCTTCTCACTTGTCTGAACTTACTTTTGAGGTAGAATCCAACCATCTCCATTAGACTGGATATTTCCAGAGCTGCAGGACTTACCATGCTAAACACAAGCCCCAGGCAGCTAGAACAAGTTGGTGACCCTACTTTAAGGGCAAGAACTGTATATATATTGCATCTTTTTGGGTTGTTGCAACTCTTTTCACAGAGTTTTTGCATCCTCAGTAGTTTAAAAATGTGTGTGACATAAGTTGGGGGGCACTCAGTTCTGAATTGGATCCTACCACGTCTTAAGAATTACGCTTCTTCAGTGTGGAGGTTCCTCAGAAAATTAAAAATAGACCTACCCTATGACCCAGCAATAGCACTGCTAGGAATTGACCCACGTGATACAGGAGTACTGATGCATAGGGGCACTTGTACCCCAATGTTTATAGCAGCACTCTCAACAATAGCCAAATGATGGAAAGAGCCTAAATGTCCATCAACTGATGAATGGATAAAGAAATTGTGGTTTATATACACAATGGAATACTACGTGGCAATGAGAAAAAATGAAATATGGCCTTTTGTAGCAACGTGGATGGAACTGGAGAGTGTGATGCTAAGTGAAATAAGCCATACAGAGAAAGACAGATACCATATGGTTTCACTCTTATGTGGATCCTGAGAAACGTAACAGAAACCCATGGGAGAGGGGAAGGGAAAAAAAAAAAAAAAAAAGAGGTTAGAGTGGGAGAGAGCCAAAGCATAAGAGACTGTTAAAAACTGAGAACAAACTGAGGGTTGATGGGGGGTGGGAGGGAGGGCAGGGTGGGTGATGGGTATTGAGGAGGGCACCTTTTGGGATGAGCACTGGGTGTTGTATGGAAACCAATTTGACAGTAAATTTCATATATTAAAAAATAAAAAAAAATTAAAAAAAAAAAAGAATTACGCTTCTTTCCTAGCATATGATTTCATTAAGGTGTCATTTTCTTAAATATCCTTAATCTTTTTTTCTTAATCTGCTGGCATTAGGGTAGCAATAGGTTTTGTTTGCCAACAGGGTCTGTCATCCATATGAGTGATGTTTCCTGTAGCCAACATGTATTATTTTTTTTTTCATTTTCAGAAACACATCACAGTTTACTAATTAAAATGAATTTATTATGAATCATAAGATTAACAGCTTAATTAACATCTTGCAGACTTTAATTGAAGATATTTACTTTTTATTATACCATCAAGTATCTCTCCTTAGAATCATAAAAGTGGTAGTTGTCAAGTTTTCCATCATTGTTGAATTATCCTGCAGGTGACACTTTTGTGAATATATTTATTAGGGACTTGCTTCATAATGTAATTTGAGAGGTGGCTTAAAAGGCTTCTGTAGCTGGAAGGATCTCTTCCTTTAACTTAATGCGTACATTAAACTTCATCAACTTTCACCCATTCAGTCTGTTAACCCTTGTTCTACCCAGCACCCCTGCTAAAATGTGTGTGCTGACTCTGGAGCCTGGAGGAAGCTTAGCATATTAAGAAGGTTTGGATCCTACTCCTTTTAGCAGAAATTAGTTTATCAGCTGCTTTCCAAAGCAACAGCTTAGGTGAAGGGGAATTTGAATAAGAACAATGAGATTATGAGATAGCAGGTAGGAAGCAGTCATCAACACTGAGAAGCAAAGAGGACAGTCCAGGCCACCTCTGCACTTTTAGAAGTAGGAGTAGGGCAGCTCAAGAGAAATGGCTCCACAGACTAACTTTGCTATCCACAGTGTTTGTGTCTTGGAGCAAAAAGGAAGAAAGTCTTTAAAAGGTTTGACTCATGAGGATATTTTTCACTCCAGATAGAATGCAATGGATATCTGATGTGGTTTTGTGCCAATCTAAGTGACTATTGAGAAATTTCCAAATTTCTCTGATTGCCATCAGTAGGCAACGTTGAAGTGGGATTTTTTTCCCCCTGGTTGCCTTTATCAATGTCAGTGAAATGAGAGCAAGGCTCTCTATTCTTCCAAATTGGAAAGAAATCAGATCTGAATCCTGAAAAATCAGCTGAACATCCTTCAACCTTAGTTCCACATCTGATTTGTAGAGCCTAACAACTGCCTTATTAAAGGGAACCTAATCTTGTGATCATTCAGAATTGGGTATACCAAAAGTTTTATTTAAAAAAAAATCTCAAAATAATTCTTCTAAGTTGTGATAATTTGGAACAAGACAAAAAAAGTTCTTTAAAAACTCAAAATATAATTTTTCTGAGCAAATCTTTCCCAGCTGTGTGCCTGTTAGAGTAAGAATCCAATTACTGGTACTGTAGACTGTCAGAATAATTTAATTTGATCACTTATCATTAGCTATAGTGATATTGTGTCTTAAAACATAACCGAAATAGGCATCTATTATAGACCGAATTGTGCCCCCCCCCGCTACTTTGAAGTCCCATATGAGCCTAAAATATTTACTTCCTGTATAACTGTATGTTACTAAAATATTTACTATGTATAAAAATATTTACTTTAAGGAAAATGTTGGCTGACCCCTGCTGTGTAGTGACCTCTTTGCCTCATAGCCCCAACACAGTCCCATACCTTATTGGTATATAAATCCTAAGTAATGCTGAGAAACTGTACCTTAATGTTGTTAAATCTTTTGTGAAATTAATATGTCTGTATTTATCAAGGGGTGTGTGTGTGTGTGTGTGTGTGTGTGTGTGTGTGTGTTTATTATAGGTTAACCAAGTTACAAAAGGTTGTTTTTTTGTTTTGTTTTTGTTTTGTTTTACATTCCCATCAGATCTCATTCATACTGGCTGATGTGAGAGTAGTAGTATTATCAGGTAAAGTTTTTAATTTCTTCTTCACAAATTAATTAACTATTGACAATGTTTTATAAGAGTAATGGCTCTCATGCAGTGTTCGATGCTTTATTTCTAGCTTTGTTATTACTGATGTTAGGAAGCCAATGTTACTAGGTCAGGAAATTCGCTTAGGGGTAAGAAAAAAAGGTAAGCACTTACTCTAAGATTGAAATCCATACAGTGTGATGGGTTATTGTGATGAATACTTAGTTTTGAAAGACTTCATTTATTATGTAATAGCAAAATGCAGTTAGCAGAATGCTCCTGTCAGTGAACCTTACAAATGCTGTGGTTACCCCCAGAGATGTTCAGATGCACTGTAAGAAGGGAGCAAATTTGACACTAAAAACAACATACAATCTAGTAAAAACAAAATATTCTGAGAGTTACCTTGTGCTATAGAAGACGCCTGGGTCTTCAAGAGCCTGAGGTTGGTCACTCCTCTCCATCATATAGTTCTTACACTGCTTTTGGTGACTTAATTATAGTTTTGATAATGAATCCCTATAATAAGGGATTCATATATAAATAATTGTGATTCATAAATAAATACTTCAATTTTTATATATAGTTTTTAATCTGAGGAAACTTCACTAAGATGCACTAGAGAAAATAACCTTTCACACTAACTATACAAGAATCCAAACTCTGCAATATTTAAAAATCTTTTCATTCCTGAGATGCCTGGGTGGCTCAGTTGGTCAGTTAAGCATCCGACTTTGGCTCAGGTCATGATCTCACAGTTGGTCAGTTGGAACCTCGTGTTGGCCTCTCCCCCATTTGCACTCTCTTTCTCTCTCAAAAATGAATAAACATTAAAAAATTAAAAAAAAATCATTTCATTCTTGTTTAGCTGCATTATGTTTACTTTCTCTCCTAATCTGTAATCTCATAAAAGACAAAGACTATGTCTTATTAACTATTTAATTCTCCCTAGAGCTTATCAGGTACATGGCCTACACAGTGCAATTATGATCTCATTCAGTTTCTTTTTAAAAACAGTGAAGAGATAAAATTACTTTTCAGAACCTTTAGGAAAGGGCCATGATGGAGAGGGATATATTATTACCTCTAACTAAATCCAATACTTCTGAATTTCCCTATAACATTGGGGGAAAAATGCTATTGAACATTAAATTAAGTATTTTTCTTATCCTTGTGACCCATGTTGTATGTAAAATATGCCCCTTGAGGCACCTAGGTGATTCAGTCGGTTAAGCGTCCTTCTTTGACCCAGGTCATGATCTCACGGTTTGTTAGTTTGAGCCCCGTGTCAGGCTCTGTACTGACAGCTCTGAGCCTGGAGCCCTTTCCTTCTGTGTCTCCCTCTCTCTATGCCTCTCCCCTGCTCACTCGAGCGAGCTAGTGCTCTGTCTGTCTCTCTCTCAAAAATAGGTACACATTAACTTTTTAAAATATGCCCTTTGACACACCAGAATCACACTCAGCATGGCATGGAGTGGCATGTAGAGCTCAAGGCTTACTCCAAGAACTTCAGGTTTATGCCACTCTTACACTCACCATAGTGCACAAAATCATTGAGAGCCTTCTGAGCTCTCATTCTAATTCCTGTAAATTAAATTCACCTGTGAGAACAAATCATTATAACAGGTGATGGTAGTAGTAACTTATTGAGGTTTATTTTTAGCCCTTACTCTGGACCAAACAGGCTGCCTGCACTTCGAGAGTAATAATGCTCATGACACTGAGCAAGGTATATCATCAAAATCTTTGTTTTAGGGGTGATAAAGCTGAGGAGCAGAACAGTTAAGCAAATTACCAGAGGTCACTCTGCTAATGAGTGCCCCAAATCAGGATTTAAACACAAGAAATGCTCTTAAC
Organism: Neofelis nebulosa; assembly: GCF_028018385.1. NCBI lineage: Eukaryota > Metazoa > Chordata > Mammalia > Carnivora > Felidae > Neofelis > Neofelis nebulosa. The sequence goes on along the minus strand of NC_080785.1, from coordinate 125,187,562 downwards.
CACCAAGCTATACTACCTTAAGTATTCAATCAGTATGTGTTGATTGAAAAACTACAAGTAATGAGAAGTATATTTATTTAATTGAAAACTTGTACAGTATCTAGCTTTTGTTTCAGGTTGCTTTTTTGAAATTATTAACCTTTACATTTATTGTTTCTGTAGTCCAAAGAACAATTTAAGATATTGAAATAATCGGCCATTTTTACATAGGAATCTGGTCATCTAAACCTTGGCTGTAGCCATCTGCCATCTTGCACAGATCCAGGAGCACTGTTTACAAAGAACACCATGTGAATGGTGCCCCCATTCCAGAATGGTACAGAGCAATCAGCGCCCTGGCCTGCTTCTTAGTCATTGGATTTGTCAAAAAAATTGTCTTTATCAAACAAAAAAGTTGTGTCTTTTTCACACTAGTTACATTCAGTGCTTTGCCTCCAAATTCTGCTCCTATATATATTTAATACACAGAGATGTCAGCTTGGTGAACTTTGTGCCCATTAATATGTTTGTTTCTTGTGTTTATACAGAAATCCAAGCTTGATTTCACCATCAAATCCATTGTGAAAATTCAGTGTATCTTTTTTTAATTAGGTGGGGATTTCTCCAAAGACGCCTTTTGTGTCTGTTGTATTAGTGTTAATAATCTAATCGTAACTATGGCTAATTCCAAAATGTTGCCCAAGTAATCACCATAGTCTGCTGCCTTTGAAGTCTTTGGCAAAGTAGAAGCAGTGTGTTTGTAAACTTGCTGGCATGAGGTTAATTCAGAAAGTCACTTGATCTGCGGCTCTTGACCTCAAAAACCTACTTTCTGGTAAAGAAGGAGAAGAAGAAGGAGAAAAACATCTGCTCTGTCACTTGTCAGGAAATGAAAGGAAGAAATTAGATACACTCAGAATAAAGTAATAAAGCGGAAACATGAATTCTCTACCTAAAGTGCCATTACCTTTATAGACACTGGTCATACTGTAGATAATGCTTACTTACTCTCTACAAATGGTATCCTATCCCTTACCATCATTACTCTTCATGAGGAGGTGGACATAGTTGTTGGAAAATGACTTAGATTGTTTCCAAGTTCTTTGGAGGATCTCATGTAAATTCATTAGTAACTCTGGAACCATCTACTATGCATTTAAGTAATGAAAAATGTATTAGTTTCACTACACAAATGTATTAGCTTCTACTCTATAGTTAAATGAAAAATGTATTAGCTCTACATATAAATATATTAACATTCACTCTGGCATTTTTCTCTTAGACGTTACTCCACTTGAACTAGTCTGTAATGTAAACACTGCCTAAAGTCTCAATGTTGGAGAATTTCACTTAAAAAAAAAATCTCTTAAGTAGCAAAAAGTATTTGTGTCTATGGTGGCATTTCTTTATTATGGAGAAAAAAAGCATTCCTTCGTAAGAAAGTGCTGTTTCAGTACATATTTGCTGCTAGTTTTATGTAAGATGCCAAAGAAGGATATTATTTTTAAAAATCTATAAATGATTATATACTTTAATCATTTGAAATGTTTAAATCTAGAATTGAGAGATGAAGATACTGTCTTTGGTGGAAAGACATGGCATGAGCTGCTCAGTTATTGAAAAGAGGATACACTTTACATAATAACTAAATATATACATCAGTAAGATATATCACTCTGCACTATCCAAGAAAAGTTTTTTTTTAATTTTCATGAATTTCTTTCTTTTCTGTTAAACCATGTTGCTGTATTAAGTTTAAACCGAACCATTTCCTAACTGTTCAGTGCCATCACTATTGATAACTTTTAAAATGCCTTCCCCTCCACATACCCTTGATAAATAACGTGTTACATTTGATGGATTGATCTGGTAATCTCCAATGAAACGTAAAAGTAAAGTTAGAAAGAAAGTGTGAGATATCAAAATATAAATTGAAAAGTATCTTCTTGAAATTTTTCTGATTCCCACACTTTTTTTTTTCTCCATTAACATTTTAGTTGTGACTTACCGCCCGCTAAACTATAGTTTGGAAATGAACGATTCCAGAGCAAAAAAGGTGTGCTGTGTATATTTACATACATACTTTTTATCCACATATAACTTCCATCCCATGTGTCGGCTTGCACCTTCATCATGGAATAACTGGATCTCAATTTGCCATTTGTTCTCTGTTTTTGGAAGCTCCCACAAAGGGCAACTTATAAGTCCCCACGAAGGACTTGCTATGTGGACGGTCACCGAGAATCTGCCCTGGTCTTTTCCTACTCTGCTTTCTGGCCATGTTTTGAGCTTGCAAATTCTTTAATATTCATGGGAGTTGCCACCACCCTCAGGAGAATGAGGACAAGAGAGCTAATCCTAGATGTTGTCCGTACTTCCTATCGTCAGGCATCAAGATGTATTTCATCCCCTCTCCTCTGTCTCCTCTGCTGAACAACACTGAATATGTCTACTTAAGTTAGACATAGAAAGTAGGATAGTGGTAGCCCATTAGGGATTGCACAATATTTTCCAGAAGTCTGAGACTTACACCTGATAGAGAGACCTGCTAGCCTCAAAAAGAAGAAAAACCAGGAATTGCTTATGTCTATGCCTTAAGTTATCTGAGTTACTTGGAAATGAAGTGGTTTACAAAATGAAGAAAAGTCTTTCATAAAGCATTTTGTTATTGGGCAAGTTCCAAACTCTTAAACCTAAACTCATACTTTTTTTTTATTTTATAACCACCCCGACTCCTCATATCAATGAAATCCAAACAAGCTTACAAAATCCTAACAGAATAATAAGCACAAGGTTTTAAAAACATCAAATTTTATGTAGAATATTTTCTATTTCGTTCAAATGCGTTTAGCTCTCTCCCTTAGGATGAAATGCCCTTTGCATTTGCTTTAGAATTAACAATATTTCCCCATACATATCTCTATATGGGTTTTTAATTGTTTTAATTATTTAAATGCAGGGCATAATTTCTATTTTCTTTACATACATAGGATTTAAAAAAAAAATAGTTCATAAGTTAGTGTCCTCCTTTGCCCTTTTTCTAAGACAAGCAGAATTCATGTGTTTTGGTTATTGTTGTTCTTCAGATTGTACAACACAAGGGCCCAATAGCCTGAGGGCCCTATCATCCCAGGATTGGCCCCTACCTCTATGGGAGATATCACTAACCTTTGAAACCAAGTCTGCTGTCGAGGTCTCCTGGGATTTGCATCATTCTTGCCTCTTGCCATTCTGCGTCTTCAACTCCTACAAAGCCCTGGTTCTTGGCCACTCTGGAAATCAACTATAGTTGTCCATAGACATGTGATAAAAGGGCTCTCTGCCTGACCTCTGATGTCCATCTAGACCTGTCATTTAATACTATGCCTACTCTTGCCTAAATACATTTCCTCAGTTAGTCTCCAACTGCAGAGGTTGTCCTTACTGATTCTTCATCTAACACCTGATCTGAATTTGATCACTAATGTACATTTGGGAATAGAAAAAGCCAGAATTTGGAAGTCATACTTGGAATCAAAACTCATTGCACTTTTGAACTGTATGACCTTGGACAAATTCCTAATCCCTCCATCTAAAATTCTACTTTTACAATAGAAGTAGATAAATGATAGGTCTTTAATGCGTTATATGTGTGAACTGTCAAGTGCAGTGCAACACATATTGTAGGAATATAACAAATGGTAACTTGTTTTCTTGCTTGACTTTAAATTCCAGTTCACTGGATAAATTTCTCCATTTGCTTCTACCTCATAGTGCTCATGTCATTTGGTTTCCAATTCATAACTCTAGATTCTTGAAATCTTTGAGCTGTCTCTGGATCCCTTGATCACCATATGATACAGTGATTTATAATAAATATAGAAGGTCTTTATGTTTGCTTCTGACACAGAACTCCAAAACCCTAGGAATTTCCTAAGTGATAAGAACCATGATAGTGTTTTAATATACATAACAAACCCTCTCAAGCACACCTGAGTTTATATTAATGAGGTGACTTTTGAAAAGCCCCAAAGATGCTGCTAGGGGAACCACCCTGTGATTGGAGAACTGGAACTTTCAGTCCCACTCTCCTGACCTCCAGGGAGCTGAGAGGGACTGGAGGTTGAATTGATTGCCTGTGAATGATTGACAAGTGAAGATAGGAGAAAGCAGCACATTATGTGCCCTTTCCCCATATCTTACCCTGTGCATCCTTTTCATCTGGTTATTCTTGAGTTATATCCTTTTATACTAAATGGAAATCTGGTAAGTAAGATGTTTTTCTGAGTTCTGTGGGCTGCTCTAACAAATCAGTGAAACCTGAGGTAGGGGTCATTGGAACACATGATCTATAGGTGGTCAGTCACAAACATAGATGACAACCTGGACTTGCTGTTGGCAGTGGAAAGGGGGAGCCCCTGTGATTTGGTGTTGTGCTCCTGCCCCCCAACATAGTTGTAGCAGTAAAAGGTTTTCATAACCATAAGTTCTAAATATACTTAAAATTTTTTTGAGGAGAGAGAGGACAAGCCGGGGAGGGGTTGGTGAGAAGGGTAGAGGAAGAAGGAGAGAGAGAGAATCTTAAGCAGGCTCCATGCCCAGTGGAACCAGACTTGGCTCGAGATGATGACCCTGAGATCATGACCTGAGCTGAAATCAAAAGTAGGACGTTTAACTGACTGAGCCACACAGGTGCCCCTGTCTTAAACATTTCTAAGCCCTTTAAATTTATAATGGAATTTTATTTATATCAAATAAGAAAAAGCAAGTTGTACAAGTTGGAGATTTCTGAAGGAAATAAGCATTTGTTTCTCTTTTTTCACTTTCAGATGTGCATTCACACATGTCTTTATATGAAAAAAAAAAGCCTGCAAAATCAATAAACTGATACTTATTCATTATTTTTAACTGTAAATACAACTCTAAAGCCATAGCAGAGTGAATTTCTGTACATTATAACAAATGTAGTTAATGAAGCCATTTAGCTAGACATTATGGAGTTTGATGTCTTAATAGGCATCTCACATCCAACATGTTGACCTCATTGCCTCTTTTTCTCCCCTAAACCTGTTATACCTACAGCCCTTCCCGTCTCAAATGATGGTAACTTTATCCTTCCCACTGTGCAGACCAAAAACTTGAGATTCCTCTTGAATTCCTTGCTTTCTCTCATATATTTTGGCCAGTCTATGGCTTTACCTTTAAAATATATTTGGGGGGTGGGGGGGCCTGGGTGGCTCAGTTGGTTGCGCGTCCAACTCTTGATTTCGGCTCAGGTCAAGATCTCAGATTTGTAGTATAAAGTCCCGAGTCAGGCTCCTAGCTAAGTATGGAGCCTGCTTAAGGTTCTCTCTTTCTCTCCCTGTATAATATATATCTCCCGATATATCTCTCTTCATATATATATATACTTATATATATATATATATATACACACACACATATATACATATACATATATATACATATATATGTATATATATATTAAAGTAATTAATTAATATAATGTATATATATGTGTGTATATATGTATATATACAAATATACACACATATATATACATATATATGTGTGTATATATATATGTATATATGTGTGTGTATATATATATATATATATATATACACACACACACATATATATATTAATGTTCAAATCCAGCTGCTTCTTCCCCCCTTCCAGGCTCCCCTCCTGACCTGAGACACTGGCAAGCATCTCTCTCCTCCACTACTAAACTGTCTTCCTAACTGGTCTCCCTTTTGCTTTCTACATTGTCTTCTACAGTCTACTTTTCCTGCTTCTACTGTCTACTCTATATAGGTCATTCTCAATACAGCTATCAGAGTAATTATTTTAAAAAGCAAACCAGAACATGCCATTCCTCTATTCCAAAACTTGCACTGACTCCCTGTTTTACTCTGAGCAAAGCCATAGTCCTCCTGACAGTCTGCACTGTGTGACCTGTAACTGCACCTGTACTGCTTCCCCTCCCATAACTAGCTTACTCCTCTCTTCCTGATTCTAGTCTTTCCCACCTAGAAACATCCCAGGCTTTACCCACGTTTATGCCTTGGCTCTTACTGTCGTCTGCATGATCCACTCTTTCCTCAGATAAGTTATTGGCTAATTTCATCTCTTCTGCCAGCTTCGTTCACATCTCACCCTCTCTATGAGACCTATCCTGAACACTACGTACCATACTATTGCCTATCACGCTCATGGGAACCTTTATCCTGTTCCACGTTTTCTTTTTTCTATAACATTTATAAACCTCTCACATACTATTTGTTTTCCTTGTTTATTGTATCTGTTTTGCTCCTAAAATGGAAGCTCTTTAAAGACTGCCATCTTTGTTTTATTCACTTACGTATCCCAAGCAGCGAGAATAATGCCTAGCACAGAGCAGGCTCTTAATAAATACTTAGTGAATGAAAACATGAATGAATAAATGCAACTTTCTGTCGAATAAATTCATTTTCATAAGTGTAACGCATTAGTGTTTTGTTGGGTAGGAGGTTTGTTACTACTGCTATTTCTGTTAAGTTGAAATACAGAAGGGAAAATCATATCTCACCAGTTATCTGCCTTTGCGCAGATAAAGCCTAATGATTGAATGCTTGACTGAGTTAAACTGGTTGTTTAGACATTCTTTTAAATAATAGCCCAAGGGAAAACTGAGCTATTTGACTTCCACCCCCTCTCCCCTTACTAGAGCTAGAATTGTCAAAATGGCACACAATACACACGTGATTTTTAAAGAACTTAGTTAATTGAATTCATTGAACCAAAAATACTCACAGTGAAAATCATCAACATTTATATGTAAAACAAAATCTGTTTTTGTCTGACTTAAAGAGGCTGTAGCTGGGGGCTAAAGGATTACAAACAAGTAGGAAAATCATCTGACATAGTTTTTTTTTTGTTTTGTTTTGTTTTCATGCGAGCTTTCTAAACTCTGAAATGACAGTATTTGGAAATTCTTTACATGATGCTAAAGTGTGTGGTAAGTTGAAGCGTTCAAATTGAGTAACAGAAGGAAATCCTAACATATCATACATGAGAACTACCATATAGAAACAACAGAGCAAATGCTGAATTCTGTAAAAATGCTATACTTTGTAGGAAACCACAATGCTCTATTTTCAGAGATTTGGAAGGTCATTTATAGGTTAGCCTGGAAAGAATAAGATCTTCCGCCTAAAGGAGATAAGAATTTTTGTACAGGAATATGTTTAGCATGGCTTATATAATCAGGAAGTGGTGGGTTTGTGGAAAGAATAGGATGTGAAAGGGAAAAAAAATGTGAAGAATCAGTGGTTCCCTTATACAGTTCTTAGGGAAAAGAAGGCCAGGTGATGGCAAATATTACTTGGAAACGCTTATAAAGCTAAACAGGGTCTGCCATATAAATAGCTAGATTCAAGAACAGCGCTTAAATGTGTGAGTATACATATATAAAACACATGCACATGTATGCTTATAACACGCACACAGTGTATGTGTATATGAGAGACACTAGGATGATCCTTTATCAAAAATACTAGCATCATTATTAAACCCTTGATATCTCATTTTCCATTACTGATGGTAATTCCTTTATTGCTGAATTTTGGAAACAGAGAAGCCCTTGTAATGATGGAACTATTCCTGGGATTATATATCCTATCAAAACCTCTTTTTGAGTGTGTCACTTTTGTTAGGTCTCTTTCCTCCCTGATTGCAGGCGGCATTAGAGTGCTGGGTAGGGGGTAAGACAAGAAGAGAATAAGAGTGATTAACAGGAAGAAAGAAAAATTAGAGGGTGGTCATGAAGACTTTTTTTTTTTTTTTGATTTCTCAATTCTGCATTGTCACAGCACTAAGAGGAATTCTGACAGATTGTTCATTATGAATCAGTGCATTCATTAATACCACCAAATAAATGTGATACACTACACCAAGTATGTGTTTTTTAAAAATGCAGTAAACACAACCAATCTTAAATGCTTTCATGTGGTTGGCCACTGCCAAATCATTCCATTAATTATGATAGGTAATTCCGCTATAGCAGGTGAGTATTAAAATCCCTTTGAATTCATCTATAAATAGATTTGAAATGATTTGTGTATATTCTGTTGATATCTCCCAGGGTGTAGGTATTATTCACATATTTCAAAGACACATGAAAGGAGGAGACATTTAGATTGTCCAGAAATCAGGCTTTGCTTTTAAAAAATCTAGGTTATTTTATTCATGACTGCAGGAAATACCTGATTAAAGTAATCTTGACATAGATGAAATAAATAAATTCTCCCATGGAGAATGTTAAATTCATCAACTTTGGTCCCATCCACCTTACCCACCCCCAATATTTTCAGTCTTACTGTTAAAATTGGTCACATTTTCTTTCCAGTTGATATTTTTACACTTCATCTTCACGATGCACCTGGTTTGCATTCCTGGTTATATATCGTTACTCTAAACAGTCCCCCAGATTGTGGCAAAGTTTTAGCACAATGAGTTACAATGCAATTTGGTACCCTGGAGGTGAATTTTGAGATATTCTTTCTTTGTTGGTTTGCCGGATTTTATTTGATGCCAGCAAGGAAAATTGTTGAGAAGATAGGATTAAATCATAACCTGTATCAACAGATGGAACTTTAAAAGCCAGTCAGATTGCAAGCCATATTTGTATTATGTTAAATAATATATTTAATTATATCAGTACTTCCTTCACACCTTAACTTCAGTGAATCCCAAAATAAATTCACGAAAACTTGGGGAAGAAGACATTCTCATTCCTCAAATAAACTACATAAATTATACAAAGTTTATTGTCCCTCTCTGGTGCTAATGGCTTCCATCCTGATCATATTTTATTTATGTGTGTAAACTTAGAAACAGGTATGCATGTACATTTTCTTTGTATATTTTGACCAAATCTAAAACACTGAGCTTTACCGTCTCTCACTGACTTTCTCCCCAGCTTCTTCCCTTTTGCTCAGTGAGCACACATATATTTACTTCTGCAACTAGAAAACAAAAACTTTGTTTTTTTCCATTCCTCTGTCTTTATTTCTGCTATTTCTTCCTCACCTGTGTCTGTTAAAGTTCTGCCTGTACCTCAGGACCCAAGAGGCACAGTATGTTCTGATTGCTTGGACCCTGTTCAAAATCCACTAACAGACAGCTCTATGATTTGGGGCAAGTGACCCAGCCATTCTAAAACTGTGTCCTTTTCGGGAAAAGAGTGATGGTAATAGTATATACCTTCTAGGGCAGATGTGATTATATTGAAATAATCCCTTTTGAGCACTGTATACAATACCTGTCACACAGGAAGTGTTTAAACAATGGAAGCTGAGCTGTATCATCTCCATGGAGCCCTTTTTATCCTCACATGTTAATCTCTTCCCCTCAAGTGACCTCATAGTGCTTTACTGTTAGAAACCTCTTACTGAATTGTGTTCTCTAGTCCAGTGGCTTGTGCACATGCCTGGCTTCTGTGTTACTGAGCATTTGCAGAGCCCCTAGAATGCAGACACTGTGTCTGATGCTCAGGATATGGTAGTGAAAACATAGGCACAGTATCCCTGCTTACCTTCTCTCTGGAGAAGACAGATAATGCAAAAGTTAATAGATCAGTGGCATAATTTGAGATCGTGATAAGGGCTAGGAAAGCAATAAAAGAGCTGATATGTTATTGTTTTTGTATGTTTGGAGCTACATTACTTAAGAGCTTGAGTGCCTCTTAAGACCTTAGACTGTCCCTGTCTAAGGTCATAGGCATCCTATAAAAAGCTGCTGCAGCTACAGTTTACAGAACTTCTCTGGGAGCTCCTTCCTCCCTCTCATTCAAATTCATTTCTCATTAAATCAGATTTAAACCTATTTTCTCCTTATATCTGATCACTCCATTGTCTCTCCCATTCTACTCAGATTGAGGCTACTGTCTGCCTGGCATTGATTTCAAGTTCATCCCAAGACACTATCACTAGCCTAGATCCTCTTTATGGTTCCATGTACTGTAGCTGGATAGCAGAAGCCCAGAGCCAGGACAACTGTTCCTTTGGTACCCTGCCTCCACACTTGGTGTTCCTTCTAGCCATAGAGGGAAAAGTAGATAAGGAATCCCCTAAGGGTAAGTTCTAATTATTTCCCTGAAGAAAAGAACTTGGTCAGAGAAACTCAACAACAGTACCAGCTGGCATTGCTGATTTTTATTTTAGAGATTAAAAAGGGATTGACAATACTTGTCCTTATAATAAAGTAGAAAAAAAAGTTTCCTTTGGATAAATCATTCTACAGGCTTCTTTAACACAAGCTGTATAGATTTTGGTTTCTAATATGCTTACCATATTAACAGCTCTTTTCAGAACCTCTCCTGAGACTCAGAGCCAAGGATGAAATGCTGATGACAAAGGGAGATTATACATGTCTCTCAACATGCTCATTCTGTCTGTCCACCTGTCTGTTGTCAGTTCATCTGTCCATCTGTCTCTCTGTCTGTCTCTCTCTCTTTCTCTTTCACTCATTTTAGATATGTTCTTTATCCATCCACTTTTCTAAAAAATACCTGTATCTAAACCTAAGAAGACTAAAGTGGAATTGGATTCCGGGGTTGCTTCTGTGGGTTTGACTCGACATTGCCTCTTTGGTCTGTCTGTAGGAAAGTCACAGAAACATTCGGGCTCTCTGAACTAGGGTCAGTGAAAATGGATCTAGTCTTACTGTGGCTAACCCTGAGAATACTGGCTTGATATTTCTCTTTGGGTTATGTCAGTGCTGCCTAAAGAGGAAATGCATTGACTCTTCCTGACATTGAGAAAAGCAACTAATCCCTCATCTTGTATCTTGCAAACATCTAGTATTATTCTGCTTGTTCTCAAGGCACAAGCTTCATGAATTAATGCCTCCTTTCACAGTTAAATATTCAAAACTCATTGAATATTTTTAAGATGGGTGGTAGCAGGGGTTGCTGAGTTATATTGAAAGCGTTTGATTAAATAGGTTTGAGAGCCACAGCCAAATTAATAAAAACTGGCACACTTTACCCACTTTTCCTTCTTATTTTTCAGACATGAAAATTGCTCAGACTTTTAGTCTGTGTGAAAGCATTAAGTGTTTCAGAAATCAACATGTTCTTATCAATCTATTGTGCTCGGGGGGGAGAAAAAGCCAACTTGTGACATTACTTCCTTATGTTCTAGAAACCTGATAATACCTTATTGTACATCAGGAGTATAAGCAGGTTTCATTGCAAAGAGGTTCTTGTGACAAGATCTGTGAAGACGTTATGTTATTAACTTAGACGTCTGCACTTAACCAATATAGCTTTTTCAAGACAATTTTTGTTGGGCTACAGGTGGTTATTTAAGACAATCAATTTACATAGAACAATTTATTCTTTTTTCATGCTGTTAAAGCAAATTGGTATGTAATTAGATTTATATACTGAATAATCTCATTTGCATATCCAATTAATTCTTCCTATTTTAATTTGCTAGGGTTGAATTCACATTAGTAGTAAAAATAACACTTAAATTATCAAGGACTCAGATTTTCCTTTGCTGTAATTTGTTCAAGATGTTCCATTTAAAAATTGGTCCCCAGCATTCTTTTCAAAATCTATTGGGAATATGTGAAAAACTTTAGTTAAAAGTGCCCTTAGCCCAAAATCACAAACTTGTGGTTTGCCCTTTGTTCATGATACACGGGGAAATGGATGGTAGAAAGCCACTTCCTGCCTCCTTACACAGTATTTTTCAAAACCAGGGGAAGTCAAGTTCCAGGTTTTTATCCTCTGACCTATTTTCACATTTCAGGATATGTTTAAACACAGAAACACATTTTAAAGTGATGTCTCTTCCTAAATGATTTGTACTCACTCTTCAGTTCTATCACTTTATTGTGACTTATCACTAAAATAGAAAACATATGGCAGTGGAATTCAAACACACCAGGGCTTAATATTTGTTTCTCCTTTTGCTGACTCTCTTTTGGGCAACTGACTTTATCTGGGAGTCAGTGTCCTCCTCTGTAAAAAAGACAGTCCATGTAAGGATGCCTTTTAGAATTACTATGATTTCAAAATGCATAACATGTGAAAGTATGTGCTGGTGTGGAACTGGCAATAGAAGGTCACCAGTAAGTAGCTGTGTCTGGTCTGTACTCAAGATACATGAGCTCTATCAACCGTTCACTTTGTAAGACTCAATAATATTTTTTTATTAAGCTCAGTGAACATTTATTAATGTTGATTTTCATTGCCAGGCACTTAAAGTTAATGTTGGCTAAGCATTTTGTGTGAGTTACTTAGTCTGTCTATGCCTCAGTTTCTTCATTTGTAAATTAGGAATAATAAAGAGTACCTCTGTCATAGAATGGTGATCATAACTAAAGGAATTAAAACGTGTTAAACTCTTGGAATATTTCCTAGTACATAGTAGGCAGTCGATAAATGTTAACCATTGCTGTCATTGTTACCATCTTGAAAGAATATGCACACATATTACAGTTTTCTTTTTTAATCCTTGCCTGTTATCTAGTGTATTAAGCCTGCCATATCAAAGTGCTATACACTGGAGAGGTTAACCAACAAATTTATTGTCTCAGTTATGGAGGCTAAACATCCAGAATTGGGATATTAGCAGGTTTTGTTTTTTCCTGAGGCCTCTCCCCCTGGCTTGCAAAGAGCTGCCTTCTTGCTGTGCCTACAGGCATTTCTTCCATGTGTGTATCCAAATTTCTTCTCCTTATAAAGATACCAGTTAGATTGGATCAGGACCTGCATTTTAATTTAATCACCTTTTTGAAGGCCCTGTCTCCAAATCACTCATGGTTGGAAGTTATGGGGGTTATAGCTCCAGTCCTTTGAATTTGAGAGAACATAATTAAGTCCGTGATACCAACGTTGAACTTCACGTGTGAGAGATATCCTGAAGCTTTGCCTTCAGAACGTGTACCAGAATGTAAGCGTACCTATTTTCATAAGGTGTTTAAAAAGCATATATAATCTATGCCTTATCTCAAAAATCTGTGCCCTTTTTCTGTGGCTACAGTTACTCTTTCAAAGCCACGTGTTTCTCTTTTGATCCTTAGCCTGTGTGTCACAGTCACACAGTAGAAAGATCGTAACATTTGTGGTTAAGAGACTTAGGTTTATGTGCTGGTTCACTTTATTATACACACATACATACTGTATAAGTACACATATAATAATTATGTATTATGTATAATTATATAGGCAAGTTGTGTCACCTCTGAGAGACTTTCTTTTACTTACCTGCAGAAGGGGACACACAACCTCACAAAAAGTTATAAACCAAGACAGGGTTGGGAAAAGAACTTTGCAACTTCAAAATTTCTACACAGGTGTCTGCTTACTGAGAAAGAAATATTAATAACATTGCCTCTTTTGCAATAGTTGTTAGTTTACAGTTATTAATATTTCATGGCTTTAATGGTCATTTTAGGAAAGATATTTACTTCATTGCTAAAGCAGTAAGTCTACATTTAAATGCAGGTTTCTTTTTTTTTTTTTTCTTAAAACCAGAAAACTGTGATTTGTAGTTGAAACTAAAGCAAATTGTAATGTTCTGCTGTATACCCATTTTAAAATACAAATCTTGCCCAGTCATCACTGATTATATATAACAGCTGCTTAGCAAATGCTGTAAAGATTTTTTTGTTTTAGTCAAAATTCTACTTTCCCTTTGGAACCCCCATCTACATGTTATTTTAATGTCATCTACACTATTTGGAATGCCTGTATTCTGTGATCTTGTGTGTAACTTTCAAGTAGCCTACAGACATTTAAAAAACTATACCAGGTTCTTCATTTCAATTTGGAAGATAAACAATTTTTTATACATAAGACTAGAAAGGCTTAGAATTTTATAAGTTGGAACGATCTTAAACTAATCTAATTCATTCGTGATCCTGTTACTAGACCCTTTACATTAGAAAAGAAGGATACCAGAGTCTTTTATTACCAGAGATTGACTGGCCAAGTATACAAAATCAACAAGACCATTGCAGTCTTTTCCTTTGTCATGGTTTCCCATCAGCCTGAGAATGGATTCACAAGTGGGTACTGTAGCCTATAGAACTGCTCTACACGATCACACCTCCCACGTCTTTATACCTGAGAGCCTCCTTTCTTGGAGTGGGGGAATAGGCCCAGGGCAGGGGGATAATTTGTTAGGATTCCATCTGATTCATTTCTTCTCCCTGTGATCCTTTTATGTCTTTAACCCATGTGTTTCTTTAATATCTTTACTCCTCCCTTCTCTAAACTATTCCTTCGTCTCCTAGGCCATCTATATAGATTGTCGGTCATCCCATTCTGTCAGATTCATGTAGACCCACCCTTTTCACTTTTCCAAGAAAGACCTTCTACTGTCACATATCCTGGATGGTATGCTGAAAGAAAAACTCTCTTCCTCTGATGGAGTTGTATTATCAAAGCCACCAAGAAAATTGAGAGCAGAAGAGAGAAAAACTTCTCCAACCACACATTTATTCACAAGACACAAATTTTATATGTGCCTGTACTAGTTACCAATAATTCTATCTAAAAAGGGAGTTCTTTCCTTGTGGATCTGCTAATCTAAACAGATGCTACCCACCCTGCCCCCGCACACCAAAATATGGTAAGTACTGGACAGAAAATGAACACTAGCTGTGATGCAGCTACAATGAGGCATAGCATCCAACTCAAATCCAACCCCTACTGGGGCCATGGTAGGATGTGAGATAGAGTGAAAAGAGGGACTTCTTGGAGAATGTGCTACTATTTTTAGATACAGGGAACTTAAGAAAGAAACCAGGGCAGGGGCCCAAAAGGTAGAGGGACATGCCCAAAAGTATGAGGCAAGGAGTACTAGGTGCCAGAGGAACCCACACCTCAGTGTGGTAGGTAGTTGTTTATGGTACAGACTGATTCCTTAGGTGTGAATTTGTTCTCCATCAAAGTATGCCTTCCAGACTACAACTGTATTATCACAGTCTGGCTATTGTTAAAAACATTTACTATGGATCTTCTCTTCTGGAATTTTCCTTATGGCTTTTGTTTTATTCCTCTGAATATTTAAACTATTGGTAAATCCTTTTCCTTTGGAGTTTGTGTTTCATTTTTGGCAGTAGCTAGCTTTCTATTTTTAGAAACTTACTCAGAGGCAAGTCACAGTAAATGTCAGTGACCATGCTGGGTAACACTATTTTTGGTCAGAAAATGAATTGTGACTGTAAATTCATAAAGCTAATTTTCTTACATGGTTTATAAATCAGTTCTCTGTACAGTTTAAAAGAGGAGTGTGAAAACTCACATGATATATGTGAAAGCTTTTTTTAAACTGTAAATCATTCTATAAAATAAGTCCTTATTTTATTTGTATTAATTATTACATTATATTTAAACACACTGCTTTAGAACCCAATACCTGTTTTAGATAAACTTTATAACTATTAATGTAGTTTCTTTAAAAATTGTTCATTTGGCTCAGGCGCCTGGGTGGCTCAGTCAGTTAAGCGTCCAAGTTCGGCTCAGGTAATGATCTCAGGGTTCATGAGTTTGAGCCCCACGTCGGGCTCTGTGCTGACAGCTCAGAGCCTGGAGCCTGCTTCAGATTCTGTGTCTCCCTCTGTCTCTGCCCCTCCCCCTCTCATGCTCTGTCTCTCTCTCTGTCTCTCTCTCTCTCAAAAATAAGTAAACATTAAAATTAAAAAAATAATTTAAAAAATTGTTGATTTGGTGGTTTCTACCAGTCAATCTGTAGATTGAGCTCATTTCAATTTCAAATCTTGAATTGATAGGAAATATGTTAAGAGTATTATCAAATGAGGAAACTAAGGCTTAGAAAAGAGAAATAAGTAACTTCTTTTAAGTTCACAAGGGTAGTAACTGACGGACCAGAGAATATAATTCAAATTTCCTGACCCAAATCCCACTAATTTTTGTTCTTTCCATTCATGTAGGTCAAATGATGTAGCCTAAAATATTCCTCTTTTTCTCATTTTCTCTCCAAAACCTCTGCCTTCTACCTCCATTAGCCTACACCAAACTGACGCCCCTTTTTCCTTGTATTCCTTCCATCTGTTTTATGATTTAAATAACAAGAAGACCTTCTTCTTGCTTGGTTATTTCCTTTACATACCTTCAGTTACTAGTTAAAAATGATGAACATAATAGGCACTGGATAAATGGACTTCTAATTGTTAGCAGTTTTCTCTTCCGTAGGAATCAGCTGACTGGTTCTCTATGCCAAATCCAGGATGCAGTTTCGACTGAGTTATGAGTGGCTATGGTAGGGCCAATGGCAGTTGCAAAACAAGTTTGACAATATTGATACTATATAGAAAAGTGGAGTTTGGTTGTTATTTCATTGTTGTTTGTTTTGTTTTTTGGTTTGTTTCCTTTTGTTTTGTTGTCCTTGGTAGCTAAAACTAACCTGATCATTGGCCTATGTCTGCTAATTTCCCCAAGGCCTTGCTTTCCTTCCTGAAAGCAATTAATTTCTGAGTTTCTACTCAGGGGTTGAACTTTACCTTCTCCCACTACCCCAAAGCTGAGCTACAGGAATTCAAGAGGGATCTGGAAAGGCCACTGAAAGAGTTCTTCACTGCCTTGGCAACAGTCTGTTTGCCATTGCCAACCTCTTTGTTATTTGCTGAGAATATTGTCTAAGAAAACCCCCTCAAAAAAAAAAAAAAAAAAAAAAAAAAGAAAACCCCCTCAAAGTTGAATGACTCTTAAAAATATACAGATTGCAAGGCCCCAGATGAAAATTTCAATTATTCTGCTATGTTCAATATTATATTGTTTGTAATCATGATGTTGAAAGAGCATAAAATTTTGGATTTAAGTATATTCTTTATACTTCATACATTACTTCTCCATTAAAAGTGACAGGAAGTACTTACTACTACTTACATTGTTTTTAGGGGACATGTTTGCAGGAGATGGCCGGCCACGTTACCAATTATTTTCTTTTTGTCACGTCATACATGGATCTTTTTCCTTCATTTATTTTACATGCCAAAGTTGAATTTGTTGATAGAAAACATGAAGCAAAATGTTCTGTTTGTGGAAACAGCAAGGAACGTACATGAGGGCAAGGTGTTTTTGCTTGTTAATTCCCTGCTACAATTTTGTTTTTGTTTTTAGTGCCGTAGGGCAACAAATTGGCAAGTGTAAATAACGCTCTAGCTAGTGTCATATTGTATTTACAGTCAGTTATCACGGATTAAAACATCTGTGGTGCTTCAGGGATTGGGCTCACAATTTCTGTTTAGAATAATGGAAACTTAACGACTAATTGCAAACATAGGTTGAGTATACTTTAGCCTAATGTTGAAACAGTTCCCACCAACTTTTATGAAGTATATACAGATGAATTCTTAGGGATCTTTTTGTTTGTGTCATATTTTATACTTGCATAAAGTTTGAAATTTTAATGTTAAAAAATGATATGGTTTAGAAACATATAGTCCTTTTTCCCCCGTGCTTTTTTCTACCTTGCATCTCTCTTTTTCAGAAGACTTAAGGCCAGCCTAAGGGTATTAATTTAAAGAATGAGCAAAAATGGCCTTATTCTTTCCCAGAACTTAGTCATTTACAAGCATTCAGCCCTTCCTTGCTATATGTACTTTATGAATGGATTTTTGTTTAGGAAAGAAAAATGTTTGGGAAGAGTGTGGGGTTTTATTATATGCTGCTCTGTCACCTTCCCCCCAAAATCCTTTCTAATCCCAGTAAATTTAGGTAATAGACCCGGATTTAATTTTGTCAGAAAAATTAAAATATACAGTCCTTTCTGGAACGTTTGGGTCATAACTCTTTGCTTCTCCTGTTATCTACTTCATGGAGCCAGATATTGTGTCCCAATTAACTCTGGGGAAAAATTTGATCTGTTCACATCTTACATGCAACCTACACTCTGGAATTTATAGAATTTTGTGAATCAAACAAAGGAGCAGCTCACCCCAAAACTCAGATGGCTTTTTAAAAAACCTATTCCCTACATAGTTACTTTGGATGAAATTTGTAGTCTACCAAAGTGCAAAGTCACACATGGTCACTTTCTATCTAGAATGTCACAACCTCTAAATCCTGAAATTTCAAGGAATTTAGAATATTTTTGCTCCTTCCACTTTGATACAGAATCTTCATGAGAAGCCTACCCGGCCTTTTGAATCATTAGCTCTGAAGAGAGTTCAGGAATGGGAAACTTGGGAGATTCATAGCTGTAACTGCACAGAGAAATCTTGTCTGCTAAAGAAGGTGCATGTGCACTACGGCATCACCCAGTATGTGTGTGTGCCTGGCTTTCTATTTTTAACGTTTTTAATGACAGGCTGTCTCTTTGGTTCTGTATGCCCTTCACCTTTCTCAGAATGAGACTGATAGTGGAAGTTTCTCTAGTGTTCTCATAAAAGTTGGATTAAGGGTCTCGAATCTGTTTAAATACTACAGCATTACCTCATATTCATGTAGTGGTCTCGCCTCTGTTTCTGTTTCCCGTTCCCTCTGTATTCTGACATGTAGGGCAGTTCACATTGGATCTGCTAAAAGTACAACACCATATTGAGATGCCTGACTTCTCTATAATACAGACAGGAAAAGAAGTCTGAAGAATTGAAACAGAGGATTGCACACTGCCAAAGCAATTTGAAGTGATGGAACATGAGTATTTTGACATGAAATAGCCTACTACCTCTTTGCCAGAGGATGCTAAAGAAACGAATATGCAAATCACCACAGTGTTACCAAGTTTCTTTTGACTTTCAGGGCAATTCCATGTGGGTTGTTAACTTTAAAATATTTGAAGGACTGTCACATAGAGGAGGAAACTGACTTGTTTGCAGTAGCCTGAGACCTTGGATACATGGGAAAAACCAAAGGCACATTCTACCTCAGATTTAGGATTTGCTTTCTCACAATTTGAGATATCTAAAAAATAGAATGAACATTTTGGATTGGAGAAGAGGAGAGTATTTTATTGTGATGAAAATGTTAGGATTGTGGCAGGAATTATTTATCTGTCAAGAATGTTGAAGACTGTGAGCAAGTATCCTGTGGAATATTAAAAACAGAATAATTTTTTTAATTTTATTTATTTATTTTGAGGGGAGGAGTGAGAGAGCAAGTAGGGCAGGGGCAGAGAGAGGGAGAGAGAGAGAATCCCAAGTAGGACTGTCTGCACTGTCAGGATAGAGCCCAATGTAGGGCTTGAACTCACAACTGTGAGATCATGACCTGAGCCAAAACCAAGAGTCAGGTGCTTAACTGACTGAGCCACCCAGGCTCCCCAAGCAGATTAATTATAATTTAGTTTATAAGAAAAGGAAGCTAGCCTTTTATTCCACTCAGTGGTAGTAGACAAGGATCCACATATATCTCAAGAAAGAAAAATGTATTCCAAGTCCGAAAAATTGAAGGTAATTAAAAATGGATGTAAAAGGTAACCTAAGGATGATACTATTTTCCCCTGAAAAGAGCAGTGTGACCTCATCTCACATTGAATTGCCCAGAAGTGTCATCAGATTCCCTGTGCTTCTGTGTTCAGAGTATGTTTCCCAAGTTGTAATCAAGGGTTTGTTATTATGACTGTTTGAGGTTCAGTTTGTTCTGACCCCCCTAATTCTAGGAAGATAGCAGCTGTATCTGTTCCTCTTTTGAATCCCAAACTTTAGTACAGTGCCTGGAACATAATATGGACTAAGTAAATATATGTTAGATAAATTAATAAATTGATAGATTTTGACAATTTTAATGTGACAGTAATTTATTGGGAAAACAAGTCTCAAAGGGGAAGTCTAACTAATTAGTGTTTTGGATTTAGATGCTTCCCAGTCATCAATGAGTATATACATATAACGATAGGTTGCAAATGCTCTGTAGACTTGTTTTTTCTCCCAAAACACTACTTTGCCTTTGGAACCATCATCTACAAGTTATTTTAATATCATTTACACTATTTTGGACTGCCTGTATCTTGTGATTCTTTCAAACAGCCTGCAGATATTTGAAAATTTCTACCAGTTTCTTCATTTTGATTTCGAAGATGTGGCTAGAGGAGCAGTGGGTAAAACTCAGTGGGGATATACAGACACACATGGGGATAGGAATTCAAGTTTTCTACTTAGTTACCTTCCTTTTTCTGGGGTAGAAAGACTGCCAGTTTTATGTAAGTGGTTTTCCTCAGATTTCAGGAGAATGGCTCCTTGAGAGTTCTGGTCATTACTTTTAAATTCAAATGAGCAAGCTCTCTGAAAAATCTATACATAACACAAAATAATTTAAGATTACAGTGGTCATCTGATGTGATCTGGAACAGTTGACCTACTCCTACTTGGCAATAAAAATAGTTAATATAATGGGACAGCCAACTGTTATGGCTTAGAAAACTATTAAGGACTAAAAATAACTATATAGGTTAATGCCATGAAGTACTTGACCAGACAGGTGTATTTTTCCAATTCTGGGGGCAGAAAGTGTCTGTAAACATTCCTGGATGTCAAAAAAAAAAAAAAAAAAAAAAAAAGTGAAAATGACCTCTAGCTTTGAGGCATTTAATGAAAACCTATTTTAAATTGAATACACAAGCCAAGATAATATAGGCTGTTTGATAAGAAACATTAGAGAAATCTATAACATGAGGCTTTTTATTATAGGTTTATTACATCAATCTCTCCAGTGGGTAATGGAACTTGTAAATATACTCTTATGTGGGAGTCTCCTTGCAGGCGTTTTATTCATGCTGAAGTAAGCACAGCAAACTTACTTGCTGTCAGGGTACATTGAATTTAAGATTAGTATTTATTTTGGTTCTAAGGAGGTTTTGCTTTTGTGAATTGAAAGTTGGATCAGCTGCATGGAAACAAGATGGGACTGCAGGGAGCAGGGGAAGTAAATTAGTTTTTTGTAAATATGCATTCTGTAAACCTAAGTAGTTAGCATGGGGCGCGCATGTGTGGTTTCTCAGATGGGTGAGTCGTGCATCGGATGTGTGTGTTTATGGCTCTGCGGTTTGGATAGAGAGAGAGACATTCAAAAGAATATGTTGTAGCCGTTCTTTTCCAACACAAGAGCTCTAGGGTGAAAAAGGATATAAAATAATAATAATTAATAATGAAGTATTTCTACAAGGGAAATTCTTAACCCCTTTTTGACCAGAGACTTTATTAATTTCATGGGAGCATGTGAATAAGTAAAACCCTCTTAGGTCATCTGGCTATACTATAGTTTCCATACAGTGGACAAATAACATAAATAAATTATTCCAACTTGTCCCGACTCTCATATTGACTTTATCAGGTATAACTCAAGCGATGATAATGACTTGCCATAGAAACGATCCTAGAAGTATGACTTACTACTCATATACTAGGGGCCAGATTCATTGCCAAGTGACCTACATCACCACATTTGATACTCGTTAATATTTAGATCAGCTGATTTGTGTCAGGTGATTTTGAAAATAGGTACTACTGATAACTCATTTTACAGTGGAGGAAAATTAAAGCTCAGAAAAGTAAAGCAACTTACTGAAGTTCACACAAATAAGTAAGTTGGTTCCACCTACCTCTATTGTAACGTCATTTTGTTATCTTCATGTTTGTGAGGCAGCATCCTTCGGTTTTCTTCAATCCCTGGAGCCATGAGCATTTGTACCATCCTTTATTTCTTACAGACATTTCCAGTAAAATATCTCTTCATTTTATCTTAACTCATAATCTAAGAAGTGAGTGGTGTTATTTTATCTGAGGGATCTGAGACTAAGAAAGGTGGAGCAAGTTGCCCAGAGTAGGTAACTTTTCTTCATTTCAAGACTTTTTTTGTTAATAAAAAAGCCCAAGGGTACCTGGGTGGCCCAGTCAGTTAACCAACTGACTATTTTGGCTCGGGTCATGATCTCACAGATTCATGGGATTGAGCCCTGCATTAGGCTATGCACTGACAGGGCTCAGCCTGCTTAGGATTCTCTCTCTCCCTCTCTCTCTGCCTGTCCTCTGCTCACTCATGCACTCTGTCTCTTAAAATAATAAATCAATAATTAAAAAAACATAATAAGTAGGGGCACCTGGGTGGCTCAGTTGGTTAAGCTTCTGACTTTGGCTCAGGGCATGGTCTCCTGGTTTGTGAGTTCGAACCCCACGTCAGGCTCTGTGCTAACAGCTCAGAGCCTGGAGTCTGCTTCAGATTCTGTGTTTCTCCTCTCTCTGCCCCTCCCCTGCTCATGTTGTGTGTCTCTCTCTGTCTCTCAATAATAAATGTTAAAAAAAATGTTTTAAATAAGTAAACCAAAAAAGGCCATACTTTCTTTAAGAAAGCATTTTGAAGTTTCTAAGATTTGAACCCAGGAGAGGATCAGCTGTAAGTCATGAATCCATGATTTTAAAACAGGGCTTCAAATTTTTTTTTTAAATTATGTACACACATGCACACACAGTCAATATTTCAGTTTTCATGAATTGTGTTTGATTCAGATTTCATGAGTTGATTTTATCTTAATTTTTTTTAACGTTTATTTATTTTTGAGACAGAGAGAGACAGAGCATGAACAGGGGAGGGTCAGAGAGAGGGAGACACAGAATCTGAAACAGGCTCCAGGCTCTGAGCTGTCAGCACAGAGCCCGACGCGGAGCTCAAACTCACAGACCGCGAGATCATGACCTGAGCCGAAGTCGGCCGCCCAACCGACTGAGCCACCCAGGTGCCCCATGAATTGATTTTAAAATACAATTGGCCCTTGAACAACATAGGAATTAGGGGTACCAACCCCCCATGCAGTATAAAATCCACGTGTAACTTTTGAGCCCCCCCAAAACTTAACTACTTATAGATGATTGTTGACTATGCCCTTTACTAATAATGTACACAGTCAATTGACACATATTTTGTATGTTATATATATTATATGCTATATTTTTACCATAAAATAAATTAGAGGAAAGAAAACATTATGAAAATCATAAGGAAGTGAAAATACATTTATAGCACTGTACTGTATTTATCAAAGAAGATCTGTGTATAAGTAGACCCACACAATTCAAACTCATGTTGTTGTTCAAGGCTGAACTGTGCAATTATAACAGAATGTTATTAGAAAATAATATTTTATTGCAGAATAAAATATCATAAGAAGGTTCTCAGAAGTAGTAACAGAGCAGTGGAAGGGAAAAAAAAGAAACAGGAGCAAAGAGTAAATCTGTAGTATCTTATAGACAAAACCCTAGTTTGCCATGAGGTTTCTGTTCTCTTATCTGCCATAATGATTAGTGAATTCTAATGCTGCGTACGTTAATGTTCCAGCTGTTCTTTAACTATTATTATCTACCTTCTCACTCGTTTAGTTTGGCTTCCTAAATATAAGATGATCAGCCTGAGACTGAGGACTTATTCTTTCTTATCTTTCAAGATTTTCATGATATCTGGTGTATATTTGACATACACAGTATTTATTTGATTGTTTTCCTGTGATATGGCAGTGGCTTGAAGTCATACTCAGTGTACATCATCTTTTTGAGAGATATTATATTAAACATGACAACACATGAATTTCTCAAAATGTTGCTTTTCTTCCCATGTATAGAACTGGAAACCTCATCAAGAATTGTTTGAACAGCTTCATTTTCTTAGCTGTACCTTATACATGGACTCCTATTTGCGTTTGTATTTTATTGGCTTTTAAAATAGCATGACAGTTTGCTACAAAATCACTGAGCTTTGGCAAATCTCTGTTTGTGTCCAGAGAAATTTACATTTCTTCTCAAGCTACTCTGACTGTGAACAATCTATCTCAGGAGTGACCTCAGTTCAGTTGTAAGCATCCAACATCCTGAAAACTGTAAAGTCACAGTACTTATGGATTTTCCAAGGTGTATGAGATGCTTTATAAATGATGATAAAACTACAGTAGTATACTCAAACACTTTGAAAAAGAAATAAAGTTATAAGTCTGCAAGGGCTTATTTAAGGAAGATGTACTAATGTCGGGGGCGTTGGATCCAGCCACACTGTTACATCAAACAGGTATTTCATGTGTGAGGAGATAAAGCAGCAAACTGTATAAAGTAAACAGCATGTGTTCACCTTAGATAGCCAGGACATTTTACTTTGAATACATTTGCTTCCTGAAACTAGCATGCTGCTTTTAAGAATCTCTAGGCTGTATTGTATATTTGACAAGTTCTGTATTTGGCCTGCTTCAGGCCTGTTTTAACCCTGTCAATAATCAGTGTGTGCCCAGGCAAGTAAAACTATAGTATCTAGCAAATTAGGAAGGTGAAATTTCAAACCCCACAGTCACTGGAAATTCCAAGGTCGAATTGGAATGACATTGAAATATCGTCTTTAGGGGATTATCCCTGCCTCTGTTTTGTCTTCACTAGTGATGATAATCTAGACTTGATTGCTTCCTCTTAGCATCTTCACAAGGAGGAAACACAGGAGCATGACTTGTGCAAGTCCAGAATGACAGGTAGAAGACTGAAGTTAAACAAGACTGCAGCCCCGAATGTCAGAGCAGTAGATGTCAGAGGCGATTTAATCCCACGCTTTGCTTTGGAAAAACAGGGAACTGAAGCCCAAGTGGTAAGGTGACTTTTGCAAGATCACCACAAGGAGGCTTGCTGCCAGTTCTCTTCCTGTTAATAACTATGGCATGGAACGTTTATTGAGCATTTACTTATGCCAGGTACTCTACCAAGTTCTTTACATGTTTTGATTTTTATAGTTGAGGGCACTGAGATGCAGAGCCAATTAAAGAAGGTTCCCTACTATATCATACTGACTACA
Organism: Neofelis nebulosa; assembly: GCF_028018385.1. Taxonomy (NCBI): domain Eukaryota; kingdom Metazoa; phylum Chordata; class Mammalia; order Carnivora; family Felidae; genus Neofelis; species Neofelis nebulosa. The sequence continues at coordinate 125,162,823 of NC_080785.1, read as the reverse complement.
AAAGTCTCTTTAGTTGAGCCAATAGCTACATTCTTTTCACCTCATTCTTAGCCAGACTGAGACAACAAAAGAAATGCACTGAGCATGATTTATTTTATCCTCACATCCCTAGTTCTTGTTCTGAGTGTGTACTCATGGCACAGAAATATCCCAAAGCTAGGCAACCCCAAATGAAGAGAGCCTATGGCATGAATATTCCAGAAACTCATCAGGCCCTGAATATTTAAGCTGGCTGTGTGATTTATGCATCTAGGATTGAAATAAACATTTCAGAGTTTCTGTGCAAGATTTTGCAATATTTATATTACTCAAGGTCAGCTCTTGTTCCACAATATGCTTTGTGGATTACTTGCCTCTCAAGATGTTCTGTAAGAAAAAAAGCCTGTGATCAAATAATTTTTGGGAAAAAAAACTACCATCTTGATGAGGTTCATCACTATACAGAAGTTTAAGAATGACTACAATAAGGAAACATTTTTTGTTTAATGTAGCATTTCTCAGATTTATTTTTTTAATTTTTTAATGTTTATTTTTGAGAGAGAGACAGAGTGCAAGCTGGGGAGGGGCAGAGAGAGAGGGGGACACAAACCGAAGCAGGTTCCAGACTCCGAGGTGTCAGCACAGAGCCCAACGTGGGGCTCGAACTCACGGGACTTCAAGATCATGACCTGAGCCGAAATTGGATGCTTCAACTGAGTCACTCAAGTGCCCCAAACATTTCCCAGATTTAGATAAACACAGAAATAAATACCCCTCCAACAACACACACACACACACACACACACACACACACACACACACACACTTCTTGTTATAAAATTCCTAGTGTTCCTACAAATGGGGAAAGATATGTGAAAGGAACTTTAATTTATTCAACAAATACTTATCAAGTACATATATAGTGGATATTATGGTTGATGCTGGGTTATAAAGATCAAAGACCCAGTCCATGGGTTGAATAGGTGGCTTAGTTGGTTAAATACCTGAGTTTTGAATTTTGCTCAGGTCCTCATCTTATGGTTTCCTTGTGAGTTTGAGCCCCGTGTTGGGCTCTGTGCTGATAGTGCCAAGTGTGTTTGAGATTCTCTTTCTCCCTCTCTCTCTCTTCCCCTCCCCCGCTGGCACACATGTGCATGCTCTCTCAAAATAAATACATAAAAATTGGGAAAAAAAAGAAAAGAAAAAAAGGCCCAATCAATGACTTCATGAAGTGTGCAATATAGTGAAGGGAATAGGCTTCCCAAGTACTGTTCCCATACTATTTAGCAAGTAGTATGATGCACAAAAGGATGGATGTGGAAGTAGAAATTAAGACCTTTCCTGTGATGCCTGGGTGGCTCACTGGGTTGAGTGTCTGACTTTGGCTCAGGTCATGATCTCTCCAGGCTCTGTGCTGACAGCTCAGAACCTGGAGCCTGCTTCGGATTCTCTGTCTCCCTCTCTGTCTAGCCCTCCCCTGCTCACATTCTCTCTCTCTCTCTCTCTCTCTCTCTCTCTCTCTCTCAAAAACAAACAAACAAAACATTAAAAGAAAAAAAAGAAATTAAGACCTTCCCAATCACTTGGTTGTTGGAGATTAGTGCTGATTGCTATATCGGATTATCCTTAAAATCTAAGGGTTAATATCCTAGAAATGTAGTTCTCACTCCTGTAAGATTCAATGAAGGAGAGTGACAAGAACAGCTGTGGCCCAGTGTAGTCATTTAGGGATCCAGGCTAATCTTCAACATGTGACATTTCAAGATGTCTTTGGACACAAACATTCAGCCACTTGACAGGGAAAGAGAAAGGGACATTGTACAAGAGGATTTCACTGTCTGACTCTGAAAGGATACTTCCCCCATGGGCCAATGGCTGGAATTCATTCACAGGCTACACTTAATTGCAGAAGGGCGCGGTCTGGTTCTGGGTCCAGGGAAAAGAAAAAGTGTTTAGTGAGCAGCTAACTAGTCTCTACCTCAATGGACATATGAAATTAAGCAATAGATGAAGAAAATTGAATTCCAGGCAGAGGAAATAAACTATCCAGTGACATAAAGGTAGGGCAATCCTGGCACTGTTCATAAACACCAAATGTCTGAAATGACTGCAGTTGAGGTCACCTGTGGAAAATCAGAGCAAGATCAATTAGATAAACAGAGGCAAGACCATGCAGGCTGCTTATTTTATATGCTAAGCAAGTTGGATTTTAGTTCCTCAATGATGTTGACTTATTAAAGAGTCCAAGAAGTGTTACACTAGAATCCAAACAATGAGTCTGTAGAATAGGGATGCATGGTGAGCAAACAAGTAACTAATGGCATGGAATAAGGATGGATTCAAGACATAGCTGTAGGTAAAATAGATATGCCATGGGGATCCACTTAATGTGAAAAATGAGGGTGAAAAAGCAAGAGTCAGGATCTTTAGGGATGTGCACTGAAGTAGTTAGATATTTGGAAAGATAGTAAGTAGCATGGAAAGTTAATAGGGAGGGAGGAAACTGTATGGGTCCAACCCATAGCAAGGAAGTCTCTAGACATTGAGATTTGAGGCTTTTCAGCATCTAGGACTCACTGGGGCATACCGAATGAATGTAATCACAAAGAGAATGTAGAGGCATGCAGAGGGCACACAACAAATTTGCAACCTAGAATTTAAGGGAAGAAGTTTGTCCATGGAAAGACTAAAATTAGGTAACAAAGAGAACCAAGAGAAGAAAGAATTTGCTAAAGGAAGGTAGGAAACAACACAAATGTACATCTGCTGGTAAATGCATTAATAAAATGTGGTATATCTATACAGTAATCTTATTCAGCAATAAAAAAGGAATAAAGGACACCTGGCTGGCTCAGTCAGTAGAGCATGAGACTCTTGATCTCAGGGTTGTGAGTTTGAGCTCCATGTTGGGTGTGAGCCTACTTTAAAAAAAAAAAAAAAAAGGAAGAAAAAAGGAATGACGTACTGATACATAGTACAACATGAATGAACCTTAAAAACATTATGCTGATTAAAAGACTCTTGTCATGAAAGACCACATATTAAATGATTCTGTTGTTTGAAATGTCCAGAATAACAAATCCATAGAGTTAGAAAGTAGGCAAGTTGTTACAGAGGTGAGAGCATTCGCTGGGGGGGGGGGGGGGGGGGGGGGGGGGGGGAGTGTGGTTGGTTGGTAGTGGGAGAAAAAGAAATGACTATTAATGGGCTTTGTGGGGGAAATGATGAAAATATTCTAAAACAGATTGTGGTGATAGTTGCACAACTCTGAATATATTAAAAACTATTGAATTTTAGACTTAAAATATGTGAATTGTATGATATATAAATTACATCTCACTATAGCTGCCATTTAAAATAAAGGGAAGGGGACCAGCAAAGTCTTAAATACAGTAAACCCCATCTGTCTTCTAAGTCAGAGGTAAAATTCTATGATTTCTAAACCAATCATGTATTTTTTTGGTCCAAAAATATATTTAAATTTCTGTGTGAAAAAGACTTTCATTTTATTTAAAATTGGGCACATTCTTTTTTTAAGGGGCGCCTGGGTGGCGCAGTCGGTTAAGCGTCCGACTTCAGCCAGGTCACGATCTCGCGGTCTGTGAGTTCGAGCCCCGCGTCAGGCTCTGGGCTGATGGCTCAGAGCCTGGAGCCTGTTTCCGCTTCTGTGTCTCCCTCTCTCTCTGCCCCTCCCCCGTTCATGCTCTGTCTCTCTCTGTCCCAAAAATAAATAAAAAACGTTGAAAAAAAAAAATTTAAAAAATAAATAAATAAATAAAATTGGGCACATTCTTTTTTTATTTTTTTAATGTTTATTTTATTTCTTTTACGAGAGGGAGAAAGAGAGAGAGACGGAGGACTAGCTGGGGAGAGAGGTGGCAGAGAGAGAGGGAGACACAGAATCTGAAGCAGGCTCCCTCCTCCGAGCTGTAAGCACAGAGCCCAACGTGGGGCTCGAACCCACATACTGTGAGATCATGACCTGAGCCGAAGTTGGACTCTGAACTGACTGAGCCACCCAGGCACCCCAAAAATTGGGCACATTCTTAAGTCACTAAGATCATTACCTCTGCCTCTGCCTTTCCCTTCATAAAGAAGTGTAGATAGTCTGTGAATTAGCTTTGGGATTTGTGATAAGTAGGTTGGAGACATTTTATTTACAATAAAAGACTTTTAATAACAAAATTAATAGCAAAGTTATCTTAGAAAATTTTGCACATAGCTATAAACATGTAGCCTCCTATTTTCCAGGATTAGATAGTCAAAAACCACATCTTGAGCAATTCCTGGGACCCAAAGTGAACCTAGCTAAAACTTACCAGAGAAAAACATTTGTCATTTTACATGAAAATTCTCATTCAAGATATTCTCCACTTTTTTTTTTTTTGGAACAACACAAATATCATAGTTATGCATTATTTAGTAACCAGCTTGCTTTGCGAAGGTCACGTCTGTGTTCTCCAAAACGTGATGCTTGGTATGCAATAACACAAACAGATTTGTTGTTTTAGAGCAGTAGGATGTGATGAGTGAATCCAACTTTCTCTGAAAGAAAGATGTCTCCTTTCTTCTGCATTTGATTTGTAAGTGGGTTTGGCCTCGTTAATATTTAATTGTCTTTTTAATCTGTATGTCAGTTTTTATTGCATCCTGCTTCTGGGGAGGTTTTCCTTTGAAATACCAGTAACACCCATCCTTTAACATCAAAACAAGGGCTCTCTCAGGGGGACAACCAGTTTTATTTCATCTCTAGGGATATAATTATTTTCTGTTTATCCACAATTCCTCAAGGGGCTGATGATGTAGGATACCCTTCTTGCAAGGCTTTGTATATCAGAAGAATAATCTGATTTGTTAGTTAGTATTAATTCAGATGATCTTACATCATTCTTGTACATTGCCTGTTCTTAACCAAGCTATGTACAAGCTCTACTTTTTTTTATTATTATTAGCATTGTATTCAAGTCTTTAAAGCTGTGCTACTTGATTATTTTTAAGATGTTTTCATGAGCTTGAGTAGTTTAGGGAACAGTGTCTTAACTGTTGATGTGTTTTAAACATTTAAATTCATTTTTAAACTCGTAATAAAATAAATAAGAATAGGGAATAGAATTATACACAATCCTCTTTGAATTTTCAGTATGATCATACATAGTGATAAAGCTACAAATAGGAACTGAGAATTAATATCTCTGGAGACTGACATTGAAAAATCGAGCTTGGCATCTCTGCAACAAGCTTGAACCTCTTTGATGTAGGTTGGTGATTTGTTTCCTGCTCACTTGAGATCTAGGTGAAAAAAAATGTAAAGTCTTAGTTTTTGTTCCTGATCGGAGAAATTCCAATGATAGGAGCCTCAGCCTGATTTGGTGACCACTATTGGCCTTCTCAGGAAAGAATATGAGGGTAGATCGGGTGGGATAGACTCAAGGTGCGGTCTCAGTCATTTCCCGTGGGACCCAACGCCACAATTTCCCACATTCTTCTCTAGCTGGGTGCCTGTACATAAGGAAAAAGAGTAGGGTATGGAGGATATGTATCTGTTCACACCCTAAAGTTGTAACAGTGTCCTATGTGTACACAAATAACATGAGGCATCAGTGAAGGGATACTTTCATCTGCCTTTTCGGGAAGGTCAGTTGTGGCATTGCTTTGATTCTTTAAAGATTTTATCTCCCTTCTAAACTGTATTATCCATTTGTGTAGATGCACTTTGAAGTTAGAATATAGCCTGCAAATATGAAAGGGCAAGATTATCTTAGAGGACTGACCCCCATGAAGTTCAGACTCATCCAGGTGTCTGTACACCGTTTGCTGTAACCTGCGCTGGTAACACACCACAGCTAACAACAGAACAAATGTGTGACTTTCTTTCATGACTTCCTAGAAGAGGAATAAAGATGATTTATCTTGTTATCCAGGCCAATTAAAACTCTTCCTCTTTAGATTTCTCAATTCCGTTCACAGGCTACTTTTGGTATTAGAATAACTGGCTACATGTCCTTGGGGTTTTAATTTACTTCCAGAGTTTTGTTTTCATAGAATAGCTAGAGTCTTTGTAGCCATTGTTTATGACTCTACAAATAGGTCCTTATGAGTAAGACTTGATTTTTGAACTAGTATTAAGAAAATGTACATTTAAAAACAAAATAAAACAAAACAAAACTGTGTTTTAAGGAGTAACCATTTTCCTTTCTAGATCATAGTTCAATAAGTGGCCCTTTTTGATCATTATTGATTTTTCCAAAGTAAGTCATTGCTGATTAATTTTATCTGTTTCCATTTTTTTCTTAAATAAATATTACTTGAGGCAATTTTATTACAAGGAATAATTTTTTTTTTAATATGTAACTTTGTACTGTTGGTGGCAGAAAATACCCTTATTTGGCTTTGTAACAGTTAAAATCCATTAATTAATTCGGTAATAGTTATAAGAAATCTATGTACCAGCCAGCCACTGTTTTAGGCCCTGAGGTTCCATAAATGTTTAAGACCTGATCCTTTCCCTATAAAAGCTTTCATTCCAGTGGCCCATAAAAAACATAAATAGCTAACCGCAATGCAATTTGATAACTGCAGTAACACATATGCAAAGAACAGTGGGAACACAGACTTACTGGTTTTCAAGTTATGATAAATATTCTCTCCCATCAGCACATTATGGTGGGAAATGGTAGAATACAGTAATCCCCCTTTATCTGCAGTTTCACTTTTTGAGGTTTTAGTTACCTGTTTCACTTCTGTCAGTAGATGACCCTCCTTCTGATGTATGTTCAGAAGTTCAGTAGTAGAGTAACTCTATGTCACAATGCTTCCGTCATTCACCTCAGTTCATGTCATCACTTTATCATCTCACATCATCACAAGAGGCACTTTATCATCTCACATCATCACAAGAAGAAAGGGAAGGACAGTACAATATGATATTATGAGAGAGAGAGAGACCATATTCACATAACTCTAATAACAGTATATTGTTATAATTATTCCATTTTATTGTTAATGTTATTAGTCTCTTACTGTGCCTAATTTATAAATTAAATTCTATAACAGGTATGTATATATGGGATATTTCATAGTATGCTTTGGGTTCAGCACTCTCCAAGTTTGAGGCATCTTGGGGGGTGGTGGGTCTTGGAACATATAATTTCCCCAGATAGGAATAGACTACTGTATTTTAATTACAAATGCACAATCGGTAGTCAAATGACTTGGGTTTAAATGTCTGGCTTCACTGGCAGCTGGGTGACTCAGTCAGTTAAGTGTCTGGCTCTTGATTTCACCTCAGTTCATGATTTCACAGTTCATGGGATTGAGCCCCACGTGGAGCTCAGCACCAACAGTGAGGAGCCTACTTGGGATTCTCTCTCCCTTTCTCTCTGCCCATCCCATGCTCATGTGTGCACATATGCACTCTCTCTCTGTCACTCTCTCTCTCCTTCTGTCCCTCAAAATAAATAAGCATTTTTCTAAAAAATGTCTGGGTTCAATAACTAGGGAACACTGGGAAGTCATTTAATTTGTACAAGCTTTATTCCATAGACAGTAAAAGAGGCATAAAATAGAGCCCTCTATGATAGTTAAGTACATTGTTTCCATCTTCACATTATCACACCCAGCTCTAAGCCACCCTTAACCCTTGCTTGGACCACCCCTGCTGAGGTAGACTGCAGAACATTACCACAAAGTCTTCCCATCCACATGTGCACAGTTGTTTGCAATGTGAACTTTCCTGCCCCTCCCAGCAAGAGATGGACCATGTTTCTGTATTCTGTTTTGTGGCCTGCTTTGGCCAGTAGCAGAAATGATACCTAAGAGGTTAGCCTTTAAGTCTTTAGCCTTGCAGCTCCTGCCTTTGCCCTCTTGATTGTTGCCTTGTGATTACCGTGAAAGGAATCCAGTCTAACCAGCCAGCCAACTGCCAGACATTTGGGTGAAGCCATCTCAGACCTTGCAGCCCAGCTGACCCTCCACCTGAATGTAGAACAGGTGAACCCAGTTGAAAGAATGGTGAACAACAATAAATAATTATTGTTTTCACCACTCAGTTTTGGAGTAGTTTGTTACACAGCAATAGATCCTTGAAGTACTTATCCCGTATGTTGCATGTACCCTAACTGGACAATTCTTAAATAGTAGATAGTGTTTATCCTTCGTTGAAAGATGCTTGTAGACCAAGGGAATCTAAATAGACTTTTCAGTCACTAGCCAATAATAATTTGAATCCAGTAACAGGCGATGACTATGTAGGAATTAACACACCAGATTCTATTGTGAGGCTTTTCTTAAATACCTTCTTACTTGAGCAAATACTGTGTGAGAAGAGCAAATCTTAGTATCCCACACATTTACTATGAGCTTAGCGGCATATATATGTATATATTTATAAATGTAAGTTATATATATATTATATATATATGTACATATCATGTATACATATATATGTGTGTGTGTGTGTGTATAAAACTTAGGACTGGCTTATCTTGGCAGGAGACTTAAGATGTTAGGATGTCTGGGAAGTAATATAGTCTTTATGAAGATAGGTTGAACATCATCAAACAGCATGGTTTATTGTGAGTTTTTGTTTTAAACATTTTAAGGGGTTGACTTCACATTCCCAGCAGATGGTGGTGGCAGCAGGCAGGCACTCTAGTCAATGAGAAATCAAAGTGAACTTTTAAAAGAGCTGATTCTTAAACTTGGAACAAAAAGGAGTGACTGTTAGGGGAAAAAATAACAGGTTTTCTACAATGCATGTTATTATGTGCAAATCAAAAAATTGAGAAACTATAGAATTTGCAATAAATAAAAGAATGTGTATTTTTACATCATGGAATTGTAAAGTATTTCATCAGTCTGTTAGGAGAGAACTTGAATTTTAGCTGTCACTAAATCTTTTTAGTACATAATAACTTAAGAAATGCAGACTAATGTTTTTGTTTGTTTGTTTGTTTTTCTAGCACAGCTTACCAGAGGTGTTTTCTACATGATTGTGGTGTTTATGTTGATGATTTAAAGTGGTGAAAATCACGGCATATATTCTCTTAGCCCATTCCCTACCATGGTGATGATTATCTTATTATACTTACTATTCCTGTTACTAATGACTATGATTTTAATACAATTGTTAGAAAATAAATGATTATATTAATCATTAAACTACTTTTTATAGATTTCTGAGAGCTTCAAAGCAAAAAATTGTATGATTTTATTAAGAAATTCTTATTCAATCCTGGTTAAAAATAATCTTCTTTCTCTTTAGTCATGTTTATGCTTACCTTGTCCTTAAAAACATTGAGTATAACTTCTCTTATCACTAGAAATTTTCCAGATTGTTCACTTTTATATTACTAAATAGCTGCTTAATAAAACCTAAACCAAGATTATATATGTCCCCTTTCCCCTTTAGTTATGTTTTTTATTTGTCTTTTAGTTTCATTTCTGCTCTATGGTAGTAGAAGTGGTGGTTTTGGTGGGGGGATTAAGAGAGAGACTATGTTTGCAGATAACCTTTCTGTTTTATTTGCTATGCTATATCTTGTGTTATCCAAGATTCTCCAGGCCATTTTTGCACGGTTGGTTTATCAGCATGAAATGGAATAGTTCAGGATACAACACAGCCCCTCCAAATGTCAGGCGTATGAGATAGCTAACAAACTTCATCAAATGCCAATCGTAGGAAAAGAACTATATGTCTTATGAAACAGACCCACTTAGTCTTTAGGACTGTATGGCTTTTTGTATGCCTTAGAAAGTCAACAGATGTGATAACTCTCCAACCAACTGCTTTCCTTTCCTTAGTTGAGTGATCAAGGGAGTAAAAGTACAGCTGCCGTTTTGGCGGCAAAGGTACAATTTTACATTAAACTGAAAAAAGTGCACACATTTCACTGAAATGCCCTCTATATTTGTTTTGAATTTCAGTTCATTGAATACCCTGAAAATTAAATAAACACACAACAGGGCTTGCTAATATCTTCAATGAGGTGCTTAATTCCCCATCTTAATCAGCCATTTTCCATCCCTTTCCTCCTTCCTGCCTATCTGTCAAATGTTCCTTAATTAAGAATTATTCTTAATTACAAAGTTTATGTGTCATTTTATTTTAGAGGTAATTAATTAAATTTAACACTAATCGTTGGGGATATTGCCTTTTCTGCACACACATGGTTGCTTAATTATTGGAATACCTTGAATCCCTTGACTGAGAGGAGTAGAGAGTATTGATTTGTTTTGTGTCTGGTATGTGGCAACTCATACTGAATAGGACAGAGACTCAGGCCATCGACCAGACAAAGAAGTCTGAAGCATTTTTTTCTCAACTGATAAAGGACAGTGAACAAATGCACTCTCTTAATTCAGTGCATTATGTGGAGTCTCTGAGGGGCAAGGAAGTGTGATGATTATGTATAAAATTCAATCTTAAAAAGAATAGCCACAGTGAAGCTATTCTTTAAGGGTCCATGGATTCTTGTTTGAATGGATTTTCCAATGTTTGAATGTGTGGGATTATACTGAGGTCACTCTGAGTAGATCACCAGGTTGGTGGAAGGGAAGATCCAGTAAACAGATGAGGAAAGGGATACCTTAAATCTTAGTTCCTTCTCTCCGTATTTTCCCTTCCCACATTCTCAGAGAAACCTTCCACAACTAAATTATATACCTTTCCTTGACACCACCTATTCTTATTATAATTTAAATGCCTTTGGTTGATTACTTGATTGTCTGCCTCATTTAATAAATGAAGTCCCTTCAAGGGCAGAGATAATTTCTAATTTTGCTTATCATTTATTTGTCATTTGTTTAGTAATTGACACAGAGAAGACACTAAATAAAAATTTTAATGAATGAATGAATAAATTTTAAAATATCTTTTCTAGAAACTGTAAGTTATTTGACCTTTTTCAAGTAGTAAGTGTCCATTATGTTTGCTGCCTCTCTGTTATTAGGTTCTGGGAACAAAGGATGGATGAGTAAAAGTTAATCCCTGACTTCAAATACTTATAGTACAATAAAGGAGAAACATTTAATTATGCAATTAAATACCATACAAGACATACTATAATACAAGCTCTAAAAGACACAGAAACATGTCCCTATGAGAACACATAGAAGGCAGAATTTCCATGATGGGCAAACCTTTAAAAATGTAAAGATTATTTGAGATCCGCCTTGAAGATAGCTTGAATAAATGGAGAATTAGGGAAAGGGCATGCTGGGAAGAGGTAACAAGATGAACAAAGGTCAGGTACATAATTGAATATGATGTTAGCAAATTGTCAAAGATTAGAAGACATAATGGCACTCAAACCTGGAAAGGATCCAGTGAGAAGGGCATTCTCTGCTGGCAGGAATGCAAATGGGTAGACAATTTCTGGAAAGCAATTTGGGTATACATATGAGAAGCCACAATATTTCTTCTTCTAGGAATCTATGTAATGATCAGAGATACGTGTAATTCTTTATGTTCAGAAATTTTTGGTCACATCATAATTAGCAAATACCATTAACAGCCTAAACAAACAGTTGTAGGTCAACGATTAAATAAATTACAAAATTTCTATGAAATGAAGAACTATGCAACCATCAAAAAATCATGTTTTTAAATAACATATAATGACATGGAAAGGTGCTTGGAATGCAGTATGTATATAATATAATGAAAATTGAAACATAAGCCTGGATACCAGTTTCATAAAAATAAGAATATATCCAGAGGCCAAAGGGAAATAATATAGCAAATGTGTTAATTTATTAACATTTACCTTTTGGTTGTGGGTTTACAGAGTCTTTCCATTTTCATCTGCCTGTATTTTTTTTGTTGTTTTCTAGAGTTTCTACACTGGATATGTTGCTTTTATAATGAGGAAAACAAATATATTTGAAATCATGGATGTTACAAAGGGAATTGGTTAGGATAACTTGCAACTAAATGATAAAATGATCTGAGAATAGTTTTAGAAAATGAAGCTAGGGGTGCCTAGGGATGTCTGACTCAAGCTCAGCTCAGGTCTTGATCTCACAGTCGTGGGCTCAAGCCTTGCATTGGACTCTACACTAAACATGGAGCCTACTTAAAAAGAGAGAGAGAGAGAGAGAGAGAGAGAGAAAGAAAGAAAAGAAAAGAAAAAATAGAAAATGAAGCTGGAGTTTTACAGGGTATTTAGAACCTCATATGGGTAAAGCCTGGTATTTGGTATTCAGAGTAACTGAAAAAAGTACATGATATGGCTGTCTACTCAAAGATTTTATAATCTTTGGAAGGATTTTGGGATGGTTAGACATGTAATTTAATAACAACGTTAGGGGAGCCTGGGTGACTCAAGTTGGTTGAGCTTCCGACTTTGCCTCAGGTTATATTCTCACTATTCTTGAGTTCCAGCCCCATGTTGGCATCTGTGCTGACAGCTCTGAGCCTGGAGCCTGCTTCAGGTTCTGTCTGTCTCTCTCTGTCTGCCCCTCCCGCACTCACTTTCTGTCTCTGTCTCTGTCTCTCTCTCTAAAAAATAAATAAACATTAAAAAAAAAAAAACAATGTCAGATAACAGTGGTAGATGTACCAAGGGTCGTGATTCTATAAATTGCCAAAACTGTGATATAGAAGTTATAAGCTAGGTGAGAAATTAGCTTACTGAATAATTCCATAGAATTTCTAAGTGCTTTTTGTCATCTCCCAGCCATGTTTCCATAGGGTAAGAGTGGTTTCACCAGCTATGCAAGGATTCATGGGCTCTGCAATCACCTACCATGGCAGCAGAGTCAGAGAGTGATGGCTAAACATATATAGGGTGACTGAGAAGGTGGCGAAGAGGAGGGTTAAGAAATGCTAGACCTTATATGACTAGGGATTCAGAAACAGGTAGATGCTACTCATTGGCCTTCTTTCCTCAATTATGTATCTCTCCGAAGGGTCCCACCCTAACTATCTAAAGTATATAGGATATATTTTATCCCATATATGATGAACTTTAATTACACACACAAAATTACATGTGTACACACAAAATTATATGTGTATACATACATGTGTATATTCTGTATGTGTGTGTATACATAAACATACATACATGCGTATGTGTGTGTATATTTTAGGAGTCACTCAGTTTCTATAGTGGTTGATTATATAAACATACTTAAATTGAATTACTATTTTTATTCCTTGTTGCTAACAATTTGCTTCATCCTAAATTACTGTTGAATTACTAGGATGGTCAAAAATATGTATATTGTTGTAATTGAAAATGCCTAGTATTTTGGAAAGGAACAAGAATACTTTTTTTTTCCAGAGGCCTAAGAGAATAAACAAGTTTTTTTTAAAGTATTAAACCAAATTAAAAATATTAGGAGAATGAAATAGTTCTTAGATGTTCATTTAATATTTTTTGTTTCTTCTTTCAGTAAGAGTTTTCATTCCCATTCACAAATATTTATAAATATACTACGAAGTGTAAAGCCACTGATAAGCATTGCAGGAAAATACATTACAAATGATGGAACAAGAGTACTTGCAGTCTACAGATGCTGAGAATTCTAGTATAAATAAAATGCACTCCTTGACCATGAAACATTCAATGTGTTCTTGGAGGAGTTAGGAGATTAAAGGTGTTAATTTTGCCCTGAAGGCAATTCTAGCTGTTGACCTTTATGAGCTGATAATCAGGAACATCTTTTTGGATAAGGTAGCCCATGATTTAAGCTCCTGGTTGCAGTAGTTCTTAACTTTTTTGCAGTAGGTAAGGTTATACATCCCTCAAAGATGATAGATCTGACGAAAATGATTGTTTCTCACATCCAAAATTCACAGGCACATTGTAATTCAATTTAATAAGTTTATGGATTCTTTCCAAGTCAATCTTTGTGCATTTAGTTTACAAACCCCTACTTTAATGCATAGTTAGATGTTCATGCACTGTGCTCAAAGCAGGCAAAGGGAATTTTAGGTGACTGAAAACACTAAGGCTAAATTCATGAAATATGTATAGAAAATGGAGAGTAGCTGCATTTGAATACATGGAATTGGATAATGGAAGATCTGGGTTGAAACGTAGGGGGAATCATATCCCTAATTACTAAAAATTGCACCCTGTATCATATCATGAATCCATTTCCAAGAACAATAAAGCAACTGTTAATCGTCACTTAATTCAATAAAAGGGCCCAGTCTTCCTAGTTTCATTTCAGAGTTACACTTTTACAAAACAGCAGATTTTTTTTGGGGGGGGGAGGGGAGGACAGCAGATTTTGCTCTTATCTTTCATAAGATAGTTTTCCTTCTGCTGACAGCTTCCACATATATGTTTCACATTTTGTGAAACCACAGGAGAGACTGGGGACAGACTGTACCAGTCACTGACCCCATCATTCAGAACCATTGAGTTCTGTCTTACCACTTTACAGTGTGGGGACATTTTCTCTCCTTAGATTCCCTATAAGTCAAAACTATCCAGCACCATTATTGTTATAGAATGTCCATCTCCCAGAATGTCAGAAACTCTTTACAACAAGAAATGGAATAGAAAGACAATGTTTTGCAGACTTGGCTATAGTTATTTTCAAACAGAAAGGGAAAATGACAAGAAGAGATTGAGTGGAGTAAAAGTAAAGATAAGGCTGCTGACTTGAAAAAATAGTCAAGACAAGATTGATAGATTTGTACAAAAACACGTACCTTTCTCATGTATACACGTGTGTGCATGTGCACACACACACACACACAGGCACAGAGATGGTCTCAGGCAGCAACTTTTTTTTAATGTTTATTTTTTTTAATATGAAATTTATTGTCAAATTGGTTTCATTATAACACCCAGTGCTCATTCCAACAGGAGGCAGCAACATTTACAGTTTTGTTGATGATGTGATCTTCCTAATATTTTCAATGATAAAAATATAATTTCATGCCCATTCTTGAACATGTTTTATTAAGTTCCTTTGAGCATATGTTCACCTGGTGATTAAATGGGTTAATACCTGAAAAAACTTAGAACAATGCTTGACACATGTGAACAGACTTCCCAGTGATTTTCCGTTATTATTGAGGTTAATGATGACATTGATGGTGATGGTGGCTGACAATGGTAAAATATTAACTTGTTTATTCCTTAGAAGAACCCAGTAAAATTAACCTTTTTAACCTTTTGATAATTCAGCAGAGATAAACTGATAGCTGGACCTAAGTGCCAAGTCTAGGTGTTGTATTCTGACTGGGAATGTTCCAGTAGCCTTTTGGGTGACCGATATTTCGTAGAGTTCTTTGAGGACTACTTGCCTTAGCATTACTTGTGTTATTTGTTTAAAGACAGACTCCTTAAACCTCCTAAAACAGTGTCTCTGAGGATAGGTCCTTAAGGCTGCATTTTTGGCAACTCTCCAACATGATTCTTAAGCACACTGAAATTTAAGAACCATTGTTCTATCCCAACTTGGAAATAACTCAAAATTACATATCATTTACAGGATATGTCTTAAAAGAGGGCTTTCATTTGTTGAGGACTGGTGGAGAACACCAGAGTTAAAATGTCTTTCACTTTCCTGCAATTCACAATATTAAATATTTATTCTTTTGGTTCCCCTTGTACCTATAGGAGTTTCCATTTAAAATTTAAATACTTGGGGAAGCCATTAACATCCATTAGCACTCTGTGTGATTTAGGGATTTGAAAGTCAGTCATTTAGCAAGACTTCAAGGGGAGAGGAAGATGAATGAATCCCATTGAGGACAATGAAGAGAAAAAGCAAGGAGCAGAGTAGAACAACCTAACTGAAGTATTGCAGCTGAGAATTCTGGACAGCCACAGAAATAGGAAAACAATGGATATTATAGCTGGCTGCTGGGAAGCTAACAAGGGGAAATTATAGAAAGCTATATAAATAAGTTTAAGATATAATGTTAGTAGGGTGGACGCCAACGACCAGTTCTCCCTGTTTCCTTCCCAGAATGGCCTACAGTAGAATCTGATGTCTGATCCATGTATTTAAAGGTCTAATGCCAAATGCAGACATCCTCGCAAAAATCATGGGACTAATAAGCATGAAACCTGAACAATTCAAACAAAAGTTAAAGCTAGATTTATCCAAATAATAGTAGTCAGCTAATTTTGTTTTGGCAATAAAGTTTTCAGTTATGAATACTCTTCCCCCTAAATTATTTTTTTAATTTCTTACAAAATTTTCAGTTTTTTTTTTCTTTTCAATGGTCATAAGTAAAATAATTTAACAAAGGTTTATATCCATGTGACTTTCTTGTTATCTGTATGAACATATCATTGTACAGATTAAAGTAGTAAAAGAAGGGTCAGGAAAGTTCAGACAAGATGAATCGGGAGGAGCAGAGAAGAGAATACATTTAGAAATGTAATTAAGCAAGCCACTGCCTTGTTCAAGGATCGGTATAATAATTTGTACTTGTCTGAACTTGTGGAAAAGAAAGATTAGCCATACATTCTTGTGAAATGGAAACTATATTCATTTAGTGATGAGTTCTTCCTTTACATAGCCATTAGCTTTGGTCATTGAAATATACATAAACATCACTGTTATTAATCTGCCATGCTTTTCCTTCTATGTACATTATTTCCCATATGGTCTCTAACTTAAAATGCCCACACCATGAATTATCTTTGTCAGGGTCAAGTAATGGGAATAAGTCTTACGATGGAGTCTTATTGTAGAACTGAAGAAGGATGTCTGAAAAGAAGTAACTTAGGCATCACAGTCTGAGACATAGTTTTAGGGTGAATATTTTAGGTATCTCACCTAGGTATTCCTTTAACTTATGACAGAAATGTTAAAAATTATCCTGAAATAGAAGAATGCATATAAAGTCCTGAAGAAACTAATAGAAATAGTATAATTCCCCCCCCAGTACATTTTTTTCATCTAATTTTATTTCGTTTCAGGAGGTAGCATCATCCCCCAAAGTCAGTAGCATTTGGTCTTCTACTGAGACAAGACCTATAAAAGGGTCCTTTCAAAAACATGGCTCCTTTGACAATTATACAAGCAATTTTAATGTTTAGAACTCAGGAAATAAACTTTATAGGTTGTAGTAGTGATTAAAAGGAAAGCTAAGTGCTTTTTCTCAGTTTATTTGGTTAAAGCTTAAAACTTACTGTATTTTCCTTGATAGATGAAAGCCTTGTTTTCCCTCTGGCCCTTTGTTATTTAAGTTGTATCATAAAGGAATTAAAGGGCCCCCTTTATAAGTTTATTTATGTATTTTGAGAGAGATAGTGTTAGCAGGGCAGGGGCAGAGAGAGGGTGAGAGAGAGAATCTGAAGCAGGCTCGGCACTGTCCACATGGAGCCTGACATGGGGCTCGAACTCACGAACCATGAGATCGTGACCTGAACTGAAACGAAGAGTCAGATGCTTAAACCCACTGAGCCACCCAGGTGCCCTAGGAATTAAAGAGTCCTAAGGTGGATAGTGGTGGCTTTGGTTTACATCATTGGACGCTTCATAATGGTGTTCTGTTCCAGTTTCCAACGTCAGTTAGCAAGGTTATACTCTTTGATTTGGGATAGTAGAAAACCCAAACCATAGACTAGCCTGATTTTTGTTTGGAGAAAATGAACCAGCCAATTCCTGATAACCCAAAGTGCATGAATTAAAATAATTACAAATGGGAGTACACACAAAGAGAACTAAACTCTGTACAGAAAACTAACTCCCCACTTGTTTGTAGGAGGACAAAGGTACTTGTTCTGGAGTGGTATGTGATTGCTGTTATGGAACAAGACCCTTAACTTGAGAACACATTCATTAAAATAGATCGGTGCTGTAGGGGAAGCTAGCATTATGCATGATACATGCAGCTGATAATGAAACAACTTTCTAACAGGGTCTAACCCTTACATTAATCCAAATATACCTCCTTTTAACTTACACTTTTTGGTTCACTTTAACTGTATCCACAATTGAATTCTTGAATGCTGTGGGAGATAACAAATTGGCGCCACTAAAATTTCATGGTATCCAAGTGGAAATGCCTGGGAGGCCACTAAACATACGACCTGAGGCTTAAGAATGAGAGCGACACTAAAGATTTAAACCTGGGAGTCCTTAGCTAAGTGCTGTAAATGGATGCCAATGGGGGCACGACCTCATTTGGGAAGAAGACATGCTTTTAATAGAGAACTATGATTTTTCTTCAGTCTACAGAGTTTCAATCTTTTGACTATCAGGAAACCTAACAGAAAAGTCTGACTTCTTTTAATGATGTGGAGACTTGTATTCCTAGATGGCAGCATTAGGTTGGAACTGAGAAGTTGCCTTCTGTAGATAGGACATAAGTTCTTTGGTTCTCAAAGCTTCCCACCCCTTACTCTTATATTGATCTCATCCATTTACACGTAAGCCTGTCACTTATAGACATTTGAATTTGCAGTTTCAAATGTACAATAGTAAACACATAGTTCTGCCATTGATTTCATTCTCTTGTTAGTTGGATGGGCAATTTTTCACAGTTTGAATGGGGGTTAAAGGTTTGGCTTCTTTGTAGGGTTGTTTGCCTCAAGTCATCAAATGTTCCAGTAGGAAGAAATCTTAGCATTTATTGAGTCAGCAATTTATTCTGTGAAAGAGAATATAAACCCAAAGAGTCAGGGGCAGTGATTTGCTCAGAGTTGTCAGTAAGTTTACATCAGAGTAATGATAGAACTCAGGTCACATGGTTCTTCTGTAAACCTTGTCATCTTCAGTTTTTAACATGTGCTGACTTTGGGACACCTGGGTGGCTCCCTCAGGTAATGGCCTACTCTTGACTTTGGCTCAGTTCATGATATTATGGTCTTGAGATAGATCCCCACTTCCAGCTCTGAGCTGGGCATGGAGACTGCTTAAGATTCTTAGTCCCCCTCTCTGTCTTTGCCCCTCCCCTGCTTGTGAGCACAGGTACACGCATGCACACATGTGGGCTTTCTCTCTTGACCTCAGAAAAGTAAAAATAAAAAGCAAATGCAATAAAATTAAAAAAAACATATACTGACATGTTTGCTTTTAATTGAATAGAAAATTGTAGTACTTGTATCTGGATGAGAATAAAGAGAATACAAACATGAATTTGAAACCTGTAACTAATTTAGTAGCTTACTAAAATATGAAAATATGGTGTATACATTTTTAAGGGCTTGTAAATTTACTTAGTGCAGTTGTGCTTTGAACAGTGCTTTTTAAAAAAATAATCTGCTTATTTCTACCTATTGAGAGAGAAATAGCTATTTCCTCAGTGTTTTCCTTTGGACCACACTGGGTTTTTTTCCCAACACAGTTCGCAATGCAGCCAAATTAAAAGGCCCACAGATACCGCCTTCCACCCAAGAATCAAAGGAATCATTTGGTGTGAAAGCTGAGTCGTGCCAGGCACAGCACCAGCCAATTACTGATTACCCAAGCTGTATTTTATCATCCCGAATACATGGAATTAAAATAATTGCAAATGTGTGTATACACACAGAGAGAAATATATCATATGCACACAGCTCTCTTTGTTGGTGGGAGGACGAGGGATATTTTCTGTGGAGTGGTATGTGATTCCTGTTATTGGAGAAGGTGCTTAAGTTGAGCCTGCATTTATTAAAACAGCAGATGAATGCCGGCAGCTTGATAATGAGCAACCATCCAGCAAGGTTAACTCTTCAACAAGGTTACTGGCATGAATAGTCTCATCCCATTACCAGCTGAAAGATTTTCAGAAAACACACTTTTCCTGACTGTTTATCAGACTTCCTGCCCTTCACAGGTCTTTGTAACTCCCATTGGGAAGGCCTGGAGCCATTATCTGAGCCCAGGGCAGTGAGCTAGACATTTCTATGGCCCAGCCATGAGTCAGAGTTAAGCATTGAGAACATTGTAAAAGCTGGCAATCTGGGAACCATTAAACCAAGGAGCAGGGCCAAGATGAGGAGATAGAGTTCTTATTGAGTTCACTGTAGCACCTGAGGACTGTATACTAAATCTTCCACAATTGAGACTAGAAGTTTAACACGACAGAGAGTTCTGGAACTTGCAGACTTAAACAGGTAACAATAGTATATAAAACTTCATTTCCTTATTTCCTTTAAAGCAACTTATTTTTGACTCCAAAGCTGCATCTTTTCTTTGTCAGGTTGGTAAGAAAATCGTATTTCCATTCTCACTGGAACCAACCCAGTCCCTAAAGTTGTACACAGGAGGTGGGGAAGAAGGATATCTAAATTCTGGTCTGTTAAAGTTGCCATTGACATTCTCATTGTCAAAGCTCAAGTGAATATGGGAGCTCTCAGCTTTTTTGCCTCTGGAAAGGGAATCTATCCTAAGGTTATAACATCAATACCTTAGATAGCACCTCCCTAGGCACATTATGGAGTAACCCAGTGGTGGGGAGCACTGGCTTGGCATAGATGCTCTGCTCCCACATCCTTTCCTCAGTCCAAAGGGATCTTGCTTTTCTTCTTGTTTATGACTCTCACACCACCCCATTTGTCTGCATCTTGCTGGAGACTCTCTGCTTTTACAAGTTCTTTGCTATCCCTTTCAGGAGGGAGACACAGAAAGGGGGGAGCAGAAAACATTGTCTTCCCCACCCCTTCCTCAGGATACATTTGGCAATGTCTGCTACCAAACATATTCCAATGTACCCGGGCAGTTCCATGCAACAAAGAATTACAAGCCCCTACATGTCAGTACTGCTGAGGTTGAGAAATGTGTCTGTGTGTCTTATTTAATGGGATCAGGTTAGAGATATTTGGAACTGATCATAAGAGGGAAAAATGAGGAGGATGGGAGGAGATGATACTAGAGAAGAATAAATTTGTGGGAGAGTGGTTATTCAGAGAGTCAGGATGAAGTGAACTTTCTAAAATCCACTCTGGGATTAGCAGCGGAGAGGCTGATGTATGAAGTCTGCATTTTTAATGTAATGGTCTGGCCCCAGTTCCTTCTTTCTCTTCACTATGAGAATTCAGTGGTTTTTTACAGAGACACTGAGCAATCCATACCTCCCTGTCTACTTCCAGCATATACATAAAAGTTCATATCAGTTTACTATTTCATATGTATTCTTTATGAAAAGCCAAGCATGACTGTGAGAGGGGTGTGTGTGTGTGTGTGCGTGTGTGTGTGTGTGTGTGTGTGTGTTGCCATTATGCCCAAACGAAGATTATATTCATGACTCCTCATTACTTTATATTTCTGTTGCTCAGGAGCAAACTGAACATTTAAACTTAGAAAAGCAGTCATACTGGCCTATGATGTTTATACAAGGTATTAATTCCTCCTATTTTTTCCTTATAAACTTCAGTTCCTTTGATAAGCTATTAGAGTAATAGGTTTCCAAAATAAAGTTTCTGTTCCACTAACAGGAAGTATGTGTCCTATAGCTTGTGAATACTTTGCTGCAACTACCATCACGGTTAAATTATGTTCTCTCGCAGAGGTAATGAGAAGCAGATTTGTTCTGCTTTTGGTTCCATGCACCCTTCTCCACTGAATAGGCTCACCATGGGACAAAGTAGTCTAGGCCAAAGTCCCAACTATTTAAGTTAATCATTTCTCAGAAAAGTCATTCAGCATAATGGACTGAGCATGATCTTTAGGATAGTCCAGATATATACCCCTGTCCTAGCTATAAGGTTTTAGATAGGTTTTTAACTCTCCAAGCCTTATTTTCTAATCCACAAGTGGGGCAATACTGCCAGCATCACGGTTGAAGCAAATTATCAGTATTAGATCTATGAGAGATACTGTGATTGCTTTTACCATTCTTAACAATATCCTCGTCATTTTCAAGGAGAAGATACTACCTGTCATTAAGTAATAAATCCATACTGCTACTCTTCCTAGTGGAGGGGTTAGCAGAGTATGATCTATGGGGCAAATCTTCACTGTTGCCTGTTTTCGTGCAGCTCCTAGGCTAAGAATGGTTTTACAGTCTTTTTTAATTGTTGAAAAGATAAACAAATGAGGAATAATATTAATATCCCATATAATATGATAATTATATGAAATTCAAATTTCATTGTCCCTCAATAAAATTTTATTAAAAACATAGCTTTGCTCATTCCTTTATGTGTTGCCTGTGACTGTTTTCACACTATAGCGGCAAAATTGTAACAAAAACCCTTGCTCATGAGACTTAAAATATTTACTGTTTGGACCTTTACAGAATATATTTACCAACCCTGGCCCTAGAGAATACTCTACAGAGAACATGTGAGAAATAGCTCCATCAAAAATAATCACCTTGGCCCTTGTTTTCATTAATGTGGGCCTTGCATTCAAAATCAGTGTTTATTTTTATGTATGCCATACCTTCATACATATGGCTTTTCTCTGTCCATTGGCTGTTAACCTGACCTATCATATTATGTAAGTTTCAGCTCTGAGAGAATATGTGACAGTTTGAGACATTCCTGAAGAAGTTCTCAAAGTTAAAAAAAAAAAAAAAAAGAACTTCTCAAAGTTTATTCCTTACATGCCTCAATGACCAAATTTTAAATCACATTACCCATAGAATGCCTTCAGAGTGGTTAAAAAATCTACCCAGTGGTTTTCAGAATGGGAAAATAACAAGGATTCAGAAACGTAATTTCATTTAGGGGTACCTGAGTGGCTCAGTTGGTTAAGCATCCAACTCTTGATTTCAGCTCAGATCAAGATCTCCTGATTTGTGAGTTTGAGCCCTCAACTGGGCTCCATGCAGATAGCACAAGAGATTCTCTCTCCCTCCATTTCTGTCTGCCCCTCCCCTGCTCATACATACTTCCTCCCTCCCTCTCTCTCTCTCCCTCCCTTCCTCTCTCTCTCTCTCTCAAAATAAATGAATAAACTTTTAAACAAAAAGAAACATAATTTTATTTATAATGTGATGGTTATGGTGTTGATTTTGATAGAGGAGGAGGAGGAGAAAAAAAAAGATTAAGTTTTCCTCCTAATAATGAAATAATAGCACAAGAACTGTAATGTCAGTGACTCGCTTGGGAATCACTTGATCAAGGTACCAAGCTGGGTGTAATCAAGGTAGAAGCTCTCCCCCTGGGGTACTGAGAATGAGGAACTCACCAGAAGGTAGTAGTAACTCTTAGTTGCAAGGTCTAGTTTTTCCAAGATAATATTTCATCATGCTCTTTACCTGAAGCTATTGCCTCAGGGGAGTACACTAATTAGCATAGCTATCAACAACAGTAATGCATATGCATAAGTTAAAACCTAAGTATTTTGACTAGCAAATTGCCACATTAACTAGAGAGGGTTAGATGTACTTTCTTGGTGCCGTGACAATGTGCAAGTTAGAATAAACAATTATTAGAGGGTTTTTTTTCCTGTTGTTTATAAGTGAGCTAAGCTAACCCAGGTATTTCCCATTGCAAACATATTTATGACCTTTGTCAACATATTAGACAAGTGGATATCTACCTGCTAGAGATGATGACATTTGTTCTTACTGCTCTGCAGAGCATCTAGGGGTGATGAGTGCCAACAGCCTGCACCCTTGTTGCTGTCAGGGAGCAGAATGCAATCCAGTTGATTTTCATTTAGTGTGTTGCCTAAATTACATCTCCAATTCTTAAATTAAAGCTAAGTGGCACACTTGGACCCAGGAGAAGTATTAAGTTTCTCAGTAGGCAACTGGCAATTCTTTCTGCTTATTCACAAATATTTGAAGATGCACTCCCTTGACTAAGTATTTCTGCAAATAGCAGGAGGATAAGTTGGCATGGAAGCAGCTTTGCTTCTAAGAGAGTTTGATGTTCCCCTTTTGGAAAAACAATGAAAACCTACAGTGCCCAGTGCTTTCCCTCTACTACCTGTGCCCTCTCTGCAGATAGTTCTATTAACTTCCCTTTTCCTGCCAGCCTGTTTTCTCCTCTATGTAGTTCAGTGAATAGCTAAGCCTTGAGGATTAGGTCTGGAGGGAGGAAACACTAGTTCTATCGGTTGTTTTGGAATCCTTGGATATTTCCTCTTTTTCCTCTTCCTCTCTTTTATTTTTTTATTTAAAATTTTTTAATGTTTATTTATTTTTGAGACAGAGAGAGAAGGAGATATAGAATCTGAAACAGGCTCCAGGCTCTGACCTGTCAGCACAGAGCCCAACGCGGGGCTCGAACTCATGGACCACGAGATCATGACCTGAGCCAAAGTCCGACGCTTAACTGACTGAGCCACCCGGGTGCCCCTCTTTCCTCTCTTTTAATATGACGAAAAATTTAAGATTAATTATATCTCCCAGAAGTTTATTGCTGTTTATTTCTTTGACTAAAACATCCTGCAACCAGATATCCTGAGAAAATTTCTTTTTTAATACTTTTCAGTAAATAATTTTTTGTCATAGACACATTGACATACAAAAGCAATTTTATTTAATCTTGTCATGACTTTGTCAAGAAAGGGAAATATCCTTATAGAAAAATGAAAAAATGGGTAAAAATCATTAGTAAAAAGATGCTCCGTTTTTACTTCCTTACATTTCTTTATTGTAGATTAGAATTCTTATAAATATAGTTGTCTCCAAAGATTAAGTTGGTGCTTCTTTGATGCATTTCTGTTACTGATTTTTTTTAAGTTTATTTATTTTAAGAGAGAGTGTGTGTGAGCAAAGGAGGGGCAGAGGGGGCGGGGAAGAGTATCAAGCAGGCTCCACATAGTTACTGTGCAGAGTCTGATGAGGGGCTCAAACTCACGAAACTGTGAGATCATGACCTGAGTAGAAATGAAGAGTCAGACACTGAAGTGACTGAGCCACTCAGGTGCCCCTGTTTCTGATTTTTTTTTTTTAATTAAAAATCTTTACATAATCTTCTTAGGAAAATTCTCAAACATACATTTAAAAAATTTGAAATAATACCACTGGTGTGCCCACCAGCTAGATTTTACCTTTAACATCTTTATATCCATTTATCTATCCATTCCACAATTCATCCATCTGTTCATTTTGTTTTCTGATGCATTTCAAATTAAACTACAGACAACCATATACTTCTTTCTAAATACTTAGCCAGTACATTATTAATTTGTGTTAAATATTTGTTTATAGGTTTTTTCCCATTTGAGTAAATGTGTATGTATTGAAATGTTCAGATCTTTAGTGACTATTTCTTGAGATTTGAGAAATGTATACATCTGTATAAACCAAACCCCTATTAAGATAGAAAGCTCCTTCCTGTCCCATCCAAATCTGAGTTGAATTTTAAATCAAATATCAGAAGATTGATTTTATGAGAGTTTCTTTACAACTCTTTATAGAGCCAGGAGAAAACATCAGTTAAATTCACAGATTAATCCAGGGTAGATTTGCCTGTAGCATGACTTTATGAATATCCTTGCCTGGATTTCTCTTTTGAATATTTTAGTGACATTAGGCAGAATCTGCTTAACTGTGATGGGAATTATTATCTTTGTTCTTAGGGTTGTGTCAGTGGATTATTGTCTTTGTTCTCTTGGCCATCTCATAGATATGTCTTAGTCATGGTATAATTTTCCAGTTTCCTAATTTTTGTCTAGGAGGTGTTTTCTCTTTTGTTTGGTTGTTTGTTTGTTTGTTTCTTTATGCTAACTGATCCTCAAATCTAAGTAGTAGGTAATCTGCTGTTAATAATATGTATATCCCACTGTAATTACTCTATGGAAGAGATCACTGCTCCTATCCTCTGAATTTCTTTTGAAGACCCAAAAATCCCAAACAGCACATGGTTTTCCCACGATTGCATATCCCAGAAGTATGGCTAAACTTTGAAGGTGGGTGTTCTAAATACTGAGTCTTTTTAAATGAATAAATTTTCCTTTATTTTTTTTAAATTTATATTTGCCAGGCATGTGTTGGATCCAGATGGGATACAAAAGGTGAATAAGACACAATCTCTACCCTCTAAAAGCACAAGTATTTTGGCCAAAAATACAAAATAGAAATTTTCAATTTCTTTGTGTTTTAAAACTTTTTATTTTTAAGTTTATTTATTTTGAAAGAGATGTGTGTGTGTGTGTGTGTGTGTGTGTGTGAGAGAGAGAGAGCGAGCGAGCAGGAGAGGAACAGAGAGAGGGAGAAAGAGAGTCCCAAGCAGACACTGCTCTGTTAGCTCAGAGCCAACATGGGGCTTCAACTCAGGAGCTATGAAACCATGACCTGAGCCAAAACCAAGAGCAGATGCTTAACCGACTGAGCCACCCAGGTGCCCCTTCAATGTGTTTTAAATAGGAAAATGTGGTTGGTGCTGTAGGAGTGCCTATGAGTGTCTGTCAGTACATCTGGGCTCTTAGGCAAGGACTTTGTAGAAGTCAGCTGAACTCTCGAAAGATGAGTAAATGTTAGCCATGAGAAAAGAATGGTAAGAGAAATTGCTCCAAGAAATGGAAGATTTAATTTTAAACAATATGTGCTATTCTAGTGTCAGGGAGAATCTGAATCAGAGACACCCAGAAGAATGAACATCTTCCTGTCAAGAACTCTAGGAAACAACTCACAGGGGAAAATTCTCTGAGAAGCTCAGAAATCCCTCTGTGCACTGAGGGTCTTTCTCTCTACTTGGTGAGTTGCTGAGCCCCAACTTATCAAAGAGACACTTCTTAAACCTTCTACTCACCTTAGGGTTTCTGGGTGCCTGCACCAAGGACCTTCATGAGATAATCTTGATCTAACTTCCTGGTTACTTTTCCCTCACATTTTATATTGAAAAGGTACCCAACTCTGTAACTCTCCAGTTTTTACAGTTTCCTTCCAATACACCTTTGCTCAAGCCATCCCCCATCCCTGATATTCTCTGTCAATATCTGCATTTCAGAATTTCATCTGTCTGTCATGTCTTTCTCCCTTCCCCTGTGAGAAGCCATCTTGTATAAAAACTCCCTTTGCCCCTTTTAAAGTCAGACTCTGATATTTTGTTCTGCTGCAGCTAAGTCCAGCACAGCTTTTGGCACAAAGTAGGAAGTTAGTGTATGTTGAATAAATAATGAATTCTACCTTATGTCAGTGTGTACTTTTAGACCTAGAGTTTCACTAAGGTAGGATGTGTGTTCTGTGTATTTTTTTGTATTCCCAGAGGTCATAAAGGGCAGTGAAACAACTGAACAAACATCCATACGTACGTACCATGCTGTTCTATCAGAGCTGTAGTTTTGCATTATTCTATTTATATAGTAAAAGTCCAGACAAGGTGTTGTTTTAGCTTTGGACCTCAAAAAAGGTTCAGTTTTATATCAGTATAGTTCAGCCTCTTCTTTACTACCCATACTGGCTTCTAAGTGGACCATTTGTTGTTAATTTTTAAAAGAAATTCTTATAAATGATGCAAGGAAAGGAAATAAGGGAATGCCTTGACATAATAAATGTTCAATTTTAGGGAGATCATCTATGTCATGTATCCATCTTTTGACTACTTACTATGTGCTAAGCACTGGGCAATAACAGTCCTGTCCTGGTATAGCAATTTGTCCAGTACTGAATTATAGCAGACCCCAGAGAAAGACACGGGCATTTTCTGTCTTAACCTTTAAAGATAAGAAACTTTTTAGTGAATTAAGGCCTTCTATCTACAGACAGCCCTAGTTATTGGAAAGTTCTTTATACTAAACTTTATATTGCCTCCATCTACCTTCTCCCATTCATCCCTGTTTCTGCCGTGGTACTCTAGAATCAAGTAAGCTACTCTTATGCACAGTACCTTTTTCAATATTGAGGATTCATGCCATGCACTCTACCTTCTAAGTCTTATCTTTTTCAGAGCAAGTATGCATTAAAAAATTCAAAATAATTGTTTTCCATAGGAATTGGTTTCCATATTTGCTGTTTTCTTTTCCTTAAACATTTGTTGTCAATTCTATGAACGTTGCTACTGAGTTTATTTTGTACAAGTCTGGTGATAGACATCCGATAGGGGGATTTCTGGGTGGTAGGTGTTGTAGAGAAGATGAACAGGGCATAACCTCTGCTTTCCAAAAGTATATGTGTGGCAGAGAAGAGACAATCATTTTGTCAGATTATTTCAGTATGATTATGCAAATCACGTCAGGAATAAAGAAAGTACTGTGGAAGCACTCAGGAGGATAGTTTAGTCCAATCTGAGTTTTAGGGAAATATTTTTAGAGAAAATGTCACCAGAATTAAATCTGAAATGATGATCAAATGTTAACCAAAAGAGAGGAAGTAAGACTACAGGAGTTAAGGCCTTGAAGTAAAATGAGTAGGGTAGGTGGGGGTTGTGGAGACATAATAGTTATTTTAAAGAATGAAATATGGCAGAAAATAGGGTTCATAGGATATGCATGTATGTTTTATAACTATGTGTGTATATGAAGCTATATTCTGATGTTTTAATTATTAAATTTTGCCACATTTTTCTTGTTAGAAATTAGAATTCTTTCTCTATGGCCAAGGATTTTAGCTAATGTATTAGCTTTTCAGGGGGTCATAAAGAATCAGCTCTAATGGTCATAATAACCTGCTCATAATGACCTCAAATGTCATAATAAATAATTTCTGCAAAGCAAAAGATTTAGGTACTGCATATTGTAAAAGATATAAATCGGTAGCAAGTTGTTACAAGTACTACCTTAGTATGGAGGTTTGCCATTTGGGGATGCTTCATTATTTCTTTAGTCTGAATAAAGTAACATATTTGATTCTTGTTATGCTGTTTGTATTAAAGGGGAAGGTTTTCATCTCTTTCAGAAGAGTTGTATCCCATGCACTATTTGCATTCTAGAAACCAACTTTTATTTGATGTTCTCCAACTTAAGATAGCTATTTAGTTAAATAATTGCTTTGAGTGGTCTGAGCGATTGTATAATCTCTGTAAATAGGAAGAGAGTTTTGTGAATTAAAAAATAAATTCCTCTAGTATTCACTCAATATTGTATATCACTCACCTCGAAGCTCACTGTGCACAGTCTGTGAATGGTGTTTGAATTCATGGATCTAAATTCATGTTACAAAGAGGGGAGGGAAACGTAGAACTCACAGTACTACTTACCACAGAAAATACAACAAGCTATTAAGAACTTGTCTTTTCAATAACTTTGTAGTTTATTTAAAGAGGTAATGCATATGCTCATAAAAAGGTAGCCTACAATATTTAGTAATAGCTAAGTGTTCTGTATTGTGTAGGGGACATCTGTAGTGTCCCTGTCTGGTGTCCGCTTCCTCTGCTTTTATGACTGCATTTTAATTTTCTTTTGAAGTATTATGCCTCTCCTATTTCCAATCCATTGGTGTTCCTCTGAGCATCCCCTTCTATCTTGAGACACAGATTTGACTGCTCAGAGCCCTTCCTCAACTCTGGCTGAATGTGTGTGGAAGAAGTGCTTACTCATTATAACGTGTGAGGTGGTAAAATGTAAGCCCAGGATGCCATTGACCATCTTTGTGAGTACAAAGTAGAGCCCCCCGAAAAATACAGACAACAAAAGACAATAGAACTTAGATTTTACATTTATGTCAGACAGTACATTTTTTTTTTCTGTAGCCAGTTTGAGTTGAATATATTGTCTTTTGTTTTATTAACCAAGATTCTCTAGAAGTACAGAACCAGTAAGATGCATGTATATACCGCAAGAAAGATAGTTATTTTAGGATACAGGCAAATGCAGATATGAGGACAGGCAGGTCTGATTTCTCCATGACAGGCCACCAGGCTGCATCACTCTCTAGAACCAGAGGAGAGTTGATATTGCAGAATTGAGTCCAAAGACAGTCTGAAGGGAAAATTGCTCCTTCTCTGGGGATTTCGGGTTTTTGTTTTTGTTCCCCCCCTCCTTTTAAAGCCTTCGAATGATTGAATGAAACCCATCTACTTTACAAGGGGTTATCTGCTCTAGTCAAACTCTACTGGTTTAAATGTTAATCATATTTACCACACATTCACATCTATCTAGACTGATGTCTGACCAAACAACTAGACATAATAGCTTAGCCAAGTTGACACATATAATTAACCATCACACTTGTCAATGAAAAAGCCGTGGCTAATCCAGACAGTAACTGGATGTGTCAGGAATCATCATGGATGGAGACAGTCAGGAGAGATTGCTAAGCGGATGTACTACTTCATGGTAAGTTAAAAAATTCATACTCTACTATTTTGTGTTTATAAAGTGGGAATATGTTTCTTGGGTTTGGGAGAATTGAATAAGCTAACATAGAATGCCAGTAAACAGAGACACCTAAATGTTCAATTTTTTTTCTTTCTTTTCTTCTCTCCTTTTTAAATTTTTTTTTAATGTTTATTTATTTTTGGGAGAGAGAGAGAGAGACAGGGTGTGAGTGGGAAGGGGAAGAGAGGGAGGCAGACACAGAATCTGAAGCAGGCTCCAGGCTCTGAGCTGTCAAGCACAGAACCCACAAACTACAAGATCATGACCTGAGCTGAAGTCGGATGCTCAACCGACATCCTCTCTCCTTTTTTTTTTAAATTTTTTTTTCAAAATTTTTTAACATTTATTTATTTTTGAGACAGAGAGAGAGCATGAACAGGGGAGGGTCAGAGAAAGAGGGAGACACAGAATCTGAAACAGGCTCCAGGCTCTGAGCTGTCAGCACAGAGCCCGACGCGGGGCTTGAACCCACGGACAGTGAGATCATGACCTGAGCCGAAGTCGGACGCTTAACCGACTGAGCCACCCAGGTGCCCCTATCTCTCCTTTTTATTTGCAGCTCAGAGTAAGCCTGTTGCTGTACCTGAACCTGAAATTTTGAATAACACTTTATGTTGAGAGTTTCTGTTTTAGAGATTAACTGGTTTCTTGCTGACCATGTAACATTCTATGGAACTAGAGCTAGAAATGATCACAGAAGAGAGACTTAGCCTTTCTCTACTCATTTTACACATAAGAAGCTATTCTCTGTGGTGATGACTTTTTTAAAAGAATGAGATTTGACTGCCCTGTGCTTTGCCAATCAAGTATTTACATATATTTTAAGCCACTACAGCTAGAACATATGTTTCAAATAATATTAACAAAGTTGATATTACTTATTCATGGTCTCATATCTATTGATCACGGTATTTTAGCATTCATTTAAGACATAAAAAAGCAAATATACATAAACATAACCATTTCTATATAGTTTTAGGAGACTGTGTTTAAATTGCAGTTGAGGAAATGGCTCAGTGCTTAGGAGAATCTAATGACAACTTTTTTTTTTTTTAAATCTCACCAAATCTAATCACTTGATCCTAAATTAA
Source organism: Neofelis nebulosa (assembly GCF_028018385.1). Classification (NCBI taxonomy): domain Eukaryota; kingdom Metazoa; phylum Chordata; class Mammalia; order Carnivora; family Felidae; genus Neofelis; species Neofelis nebulosa. The sequence continues at coordinate 125,131,690 of NC_080785.1, read as the reverse complement.
ACCTTCTGGGTCATAACTTTAGGTTACCAGGGTCTCAGACTTTTATAGAGGGCTGTAGAATGGAGATTTCTATCATTGTTACTTTTCAGGAAGACATCTCTGGTGTGGTTTTGCAACGGTTTCACACGTTACACTCCGTCTCCCACACTCTTCACTGTTCTTCACTCAGCTCCTCTCTGATTGTTGCACTGGGATTGTCAAATGCCACTTCAGACTAGATCTGTGTCCCCAAAAGTCATATGCAACTTTATAAAAGAATTCTACCTGACATTTTCAAGTGCAACTCACTTGAACTCGTAAAAGTCAGGTATAAATTGAGAATGGATTTACACCTAAACTTTTTTGGTTGATTTTGGTATTTATTTGCACCTGACATTTGTAGAATAACTCAGTTGCCCTTAGCATTGGTCCCCTCATTGCTCCAAAGTGTGAGGAAGATGGGAGCCAGTGTCCAAATGGCTAGTACAAGAATACTTCAGGTGAATTTTAGGCACTCGTATTTACTGGGTTGTGACCAATTTGGAGTGGAAGTCAGCAATGTGTGCCTTCAGTAATTTCACCAATGTGGCTTTCTGGTTAGAGTTGGATTCTGAATCACATTTTTGCCTAAAGATGTTAATGATTACATGGCCTGGCCTAATGGGCCTGATTCTTTACCAGTAATATTTTGATTGTTGGCATTTTAGATTGTTGGGGTAACACAGCTGAATCTTTGCACAAATTCAGAGCATTCACACAGGCTTCTACCACTGGGTGAGTTGATGAAGCAGATGATGCCTACTCTCATAGTGCTACACCAAACAGATGAGATGGCAAGCTGTATGTGCCTCTGAGTATCTCTAGGTATGAACCTGTCCTTCTGACTACCCCAGCCATTCCTCCTCCATGAAGTATGCTACTAAGCCATAGAAGGATAACACAGGAAATGAATGTGATGCCTTACTCCAGTGCAACACAGTTACAAAGCCTTTGTGAGATTTTATTGTCCAAGATAAAATTAGTGGTGAAACAGCTGTAAAATTCACCATACCTAATTTTCTCAACTGAAAGATAATAAAACTGTACTCCAGAAGGCTTAAGCCCCTACAGTTACATAGGTGGCAGAGATGAGGCAATAGTCACAGTGTTATCCTCATAATAGAGTGACCAATGAATGCACTGTTTGGATTGCAAGTGAATGTGAACTGCAGTATTCATCCTTTCCAACAATATAAAAATGTGGACTCTCACATACTGTTTGAACTCTTCCTAGATTTATTCTACTTCTCTGTATACATTCCTAGAAAGGAATTCTAACTTGGATTTCTAACTTGTAGAACTAATCATTTGTAAGTTGGTTTGAAATTAGCCTGTCATCTGATTGACTGAGACAGAGTTAAAATGAATTGTCTTAGGGAGGAGAAAAAAAAAAACAGTGAGAAAAGATTTTATCATCTTTATGGATCAATTCCAAGAGTATACTTCAGTTTAGTTATTAGTTTTCCCTACAGTATGAGATATTCAATTAAACCTCCCTTCAAATTGACCGTAAATTTCGATGAAAATGAAAGAAGTTCCATTTAGCAAACAATTTCTGTCAAAGAATGTAATAATGGGATGCAATAAGAATGATTTTCACCTGTGCACCTGAATGAGAATGTTTGGTCTGGTTTTTGTTTGGTTTGGTATGGTATTTTTTTTCTTTGTTCTTTTTTTTGGGATTTTTTTTGTCGTTATTGTTTCTTTGATTTTTTTCCCCCATATTCAGTGTAGTGTGCCCAGAGTGGTTGGAATGCAGGATCACGGGGAATGTTTTATAGCAGTTTTCACCACTGATTTGGTGGGTCTTTGATTAAATCTTATACTCTACCTACATCATTCTCTGTTAAGGAGAAGTACTGGGAGATAAGTCATGTTTGATATTCATTCTTTCATTCTCACTAGAGCATGTACAAAATTTCTCATAACCTTCTTTTGTGACCTTGCTTGTAGCAACACATAATCACTTAACATCCATGGAGTAGCTGTAGGTAGGAATAGCCCACTTTGAAAAATTCTTGTGGTATGTATTGAGTAGGGACTGATTCCTGGCACTGATCTAGATTCTGGAAATGAGAGATAATCAGTTATGGATGGTAATTAGTGTAACTTATGGTGTAATGCAGGAAATAAGGCAGAAATGAGGGAGGACATAAGTAAAGCAACATTCAGTATGGCACAAAATCATGAGAATTGCTAATGAAAAAACAGTGATGTTCATCCCCCTAGCCTGGAAGGTCCTGGATGAAAGAGCTTTTGAGCTGCAATTGAAAATGTTCTGGAGACCTGCCCACCTTTTGTTCTGCTATCTCTGTGAATGTTTCCCCCCTGGGGCCCTATAAGGAGGTAGGGATGGGGGAGAGCACCCATAGCATTCTGACAAATGTTTCCTAGGGCTAGACGTGAATAATAGTATCTGTAGTCCACCCTTACTTTTTACAGTCAAGACAACTGGCACTTAGCCAGGTTAGCGATTTACTAATTAAGTTATAAAAACTGAAATTTCACTGCTGATCTTGTGATTCCTCTTTCACCGCTGTTTTCTTTGTTGAAATAAAACTTTTTTCAGAATTCCTTGATTAGTTAGGATTCTTAGGATACAAGTAATAGAAGCTGACACAAGATAACATACACAGAAAAGGAATTTGTTGAAAAGTTAGTAGGAGTTCCCAGGAACTACAGAGATCTTAGAAGGCCAAATTCAGAAGACAAAAGCCAGATTAGAGTGAAAGGGGCACTTAACGACTCTATCAACAGTTTTCTCAAGATAGATAGTTATTGGAAAGAATGGGCTTCTAAGCTTTGTTGCTGTTTTTTCAATTTCTGTACTTTTTGTTACTCACAATCCAAAATGTTAGAGAGAACATGTGTAATTAGCTTAGTTTGAATGGCATGCTAGTGCCCACCATTTACACAGTGGTGATTTATATACCATTGTGACAGCACCCATAAGTCATCATGCTAATTTCAGAGTTGAAGAAACTGAGGCAGAGAGAGTGTTTAATAAACTGCTTCAGATCATTGTGTGTGTGTAATCATATCATCTTTTCTAATATCTGCCATACTCTTCACATGACTATCTTCTTCACCAAACTGAAGTCCTCCTGGAGGGCACGAGTAGTTTTTATTCATATATACATCATCTATGCCTAATATGGTACATACTAAATAGCTAAAAGAGACAAAATGTTTGAATAAATAAATTTAAAATGATATGGGACAATTTAAGGGTATATCGTAGTAGCTTTCATGAAAGGGGAAAAATCTACACTTCAAAATTTGTCTAAAATTTTCATATTCATCAGCTCATTTATTTTTTAGAAGGCATGCTTTAGTTAAGGGTATTATTTTTTTTTTTTACATGAAACAAAATTTCAAAGAAGATGTAATTTGCCCCTATTGACACAACTATAAAAGCCAGTTTTTAATTACTTCTGCCACTCCACAGATTGATTTCCTAGGTGTTCCAAGTGATCTGACCTCAGTACAGCTGTGTTTGAGAGACTAGTAAAGCCCAAGGTCCCCATACGTCTCTGCCATCTTAACTCCTCCTTACAATTTTGTAAAAGGATAATAACCCTACATCCAGCAGAATCATCAGCACCATTTTCCAACAATATTTGCATACTTCATGCTTCTGTCACATTTTGGTAATTCTTGCAATATTTCAGATCTTTTAATTATTACTATGTTTGTAATGATGATCTTTGATCAATGATCTTTGATGTTACTGTTGTAATTATTTGGGGACACCATGACCCATACCAATATAAGATGGCAAACTTAATAAATGTGCATTTCTCACTACTCCAGCTACTGATTGTTTCCTTGTTTCTTTCTCCTTGGACTTCCCTGTTCCCAAGATGTGTCAATATTGAAATCAGATCAGTTAACACCCCTAAAGTGGCCTCTACATGTTCAGGTAAAAGGAAGAGTCACACATCTCTCGCTTTAAATCGAAGGTAGCAGAAATGTTTAGGGTTAGTGGGGAAGGAATGTTGGAAGCCAAGATGTGCCAAAAGGTAGGCCTCTTGTACCAGCCAGTCAAGTTGTGAATGTTAAGGAGAAGTTCTTGAAGGAACTTTCAAGTGTTACTCCAGAGAACACAGGAATGATGAGAAAGGGAAACAGCCTTACTGCTGATATGGAGATAGTTTGAGTGGTCTAGATAGAAGGTGAAACCAGCCACAACATTACCTCAAGCCAAAGCCTAATCCAGAGCAAGACCCTAACTCTCTTCAATTCTATGGATTGAGTGAATTGAGTGAAGTAAGGAAGGTACAGCTGGAACCTAGTAGAGATTGTTTCATGAAGTTTAAGGAAAGAAGCCATCTTCATAACATGAAAGTACATCAAACAGCAAGTGCTGAAGTAAGAAGCTTCAGTTATCCAGAAGATCTAGGTAAGATAATTAATGAAGATGGCTATACTAAACAACAGATTTTCCACATAGACAAAACAACCTTATATTGGAAGAAGATGCCATCTAGGATGTTCATAGCTGGAAAGGCTAAGTCATTGCCTGGTTTTAAAACTTTAAAGGATAGTCTGACTCTGTTGTTAGGGGCTAATGTAGCTGGTGACTTGAAGTTGATGCCAGTGCTCATTTATCATTCCATAAATCCTGGGGTCCTTAAGACTCATGTTAAATCTACTCTACCTGTGTTCTCCAAGTGGAACAACACAGCCTGGATGGCAGCACATTGGTTAAAAACATGGTTTACTGAATATTTTAAGTCCACAGTTGAGAACTCAGAAAAAAGATTCCATTTCTTTTCAAATATTACTGATCATTGAGAATGCATATGGTCACCAAGGAGCTCTAATAGAGATATACAATGAGATTTATGTTGTTTTTATATCTGCTCACACTGCACCTATTCTGCAGTCCACAGATGAAAGAACGGTTTCTACATTCAGGTCTTATTATATAAGCAATACATTTCATAAGGCCACAGCTACCATAGATAGTAAATGTCTGTGATGGATCTGGGTAAAGTCCATTGGAAACCTTCTGGAAAGGATCCACCCTTCTAGATGCCATTGAGAACTTCTGTAATGCATGGGAAGGGCTCAAAATATCAACACTAACAGGAGTTTAGAAGAAGTTGATCACAACCCTCATGGATGACTTTGAGGGGTTCAAGACCTTAGCGGAGAAGTAACTGCAGATGTAGGAGAAACAGCAAGAGAACTAGAATTAGAAGTGGAGCCTGAAGATGGGACTGAATTGCTTCAATCTTATGATAAAACTTGAATGGATGAGGAGTTGCTTCTTATGGATGAACAAAGAAAGTGATTTCTTGAGATGGAATCTACTCCTGGCAAAGATGCTGTAAAGATTAGAAATGACAACAAAGGATTTAGATTACTACATAAACTTAGTTGATAAAGCAGCAGCAGGGTTTGAGAGGCTTGGCTCTAATTTTGAAATAATTTCTACTGTGGGTAGAATGCCATCAAACAGCATCACGTGCTACAAAGAAATTGTTCATGAAAGGAAGAGTCCACTGCTGTGGTGAATTTCATTGTTGTTTTATTTTAAGAAGTCGGCAGTCACCTGACCTTCAGCAATCACCACCCTGATCAGTCAGCAGCCATGAACATCCAGGCTGGACCCTCTACCGCCAAAAAGATTATGACTTGTTGATAGCTCAGATGATGATTAGCATTTTTGGTAATAAACTCTTTTAAATTAAGGTATGTACATTGTTTTTGAGACTCAGTGCTATTATACACTTAATACACTACAATGTAATGTAAACATAACTTTTATATATATACTAGGAAACCAACCAATTCGTTTGACTCTTTTTATGGTGATATTCACTTTATTGTGGTAGAACTAAACCTGAAGTGTCCCCAAAGTATGCTTGTAAATACTGGGCAAGAGAAGAAGAGACAGGAAAGAATGAGCCAACTATTCTCTCCAAGTTGAAGTTGATCTAAAACACACTTCTTTTCATTTTTCCTACTAATTCAAGACCTCTTTAAAGTAAATGATGATATGAAAGATAAAATCATAGGAATAGAAAATAGGATCATACTCTAAAATTAAAATCAATGTTAAAAATACAGGCAAAGTTATCTCTAATGGAGTATAAAAGAGGGGTGCATGGATAAAATTGGTTAACCAGTGCAATGACAAGCCTGGGATTCTTTGTTGGAAGAACCTGGTATAAGTTCTCTGGTGAAGGCAAGACTAGTGGTTCTCTTTCGCAGGCATCAGAATCACTTGGAGGGCTTGTTAAAACACAGATTACCATCCCCATTTCCATAACTTCATTTTAGTACCTATACAGTAGAGCCTAAAATTTTGCATTTCTGGGTTCCCAGATGCTGCTGCTGGTGTGAAAACCATATTCAAAACTACTGTGCCAGAATACTGGGATCCCTTTCTTTAGAGCTCCGCCATCAACAACTCATGGGAAGAAGGGAAGATCTCTCACTAGTCCAGTGATATATAGGGTTTATTCTTTATTGTAGAGATGAGCATCATATACACTTAGAAAAAGCATGAATAGCTGGCCTCCTTTTTGGACTTTACATTGTGTGTGTGTGTGTGTGTGTGTGTGTGCGCGCGCGCGCGCACGTGTGTGTCCGTCCAGATTACTAAAATATAGATTTGGATATGGACCATCAGATTGACTTTAAAAATGCATTATGGCTTCATATTTTTAACAGACAGGAACATTTAGAGAAAATGAAACGAGAAATGTCGAATAAAAGACTTTAATGTGTCATATATTTTATTACAGTTGGCTATAGATAATGATAGTTGAAGTTTAAGTCTTAAGAAGACTGTGTTCCTTAAGGGACATTAATGTACATTTTCCTTAATCATCTAAAGTTGTATCCTAAAGACTATGAGCGATGATAGGATCAAAGATCACTGGAGCACTATATTAGGCATATATTAAATCAGAGTTCTGAAGAAAGTGTTCTGATTTCAGATATTATATGGCTTTATAAAACATTGAGTGTAAAGTTCCTACCTACCTTTTTGGAGGTGAGACATTTATTAATCTAGTAGAATAGTAAGATAATACATGACTATAGAAGTCCATTTTTAAATATGCTTTATATACTAGGGAAATCCCACTGACGTAATGCATTTGTATCACTTTTGTGCTCATAAATTCTCTGGTTTATACCCACTACTATGATCCATGAAACCTGCTTGATATTTGTCTATTCAGACAATATCCCATTGTTAAGTTTTGAGAAAATAGTAGTGTTGTTTCATAAGAACGAATGATACCTGTAGATGTTTCATTAATTATACAGTGCTATAAAATATAAATCAGCCTAGTGGAGTGGTTATATTGATGTTTAGTGGTATTATTGCTTGACTCTCAAGTTATGTGTGCAATTCACTTTTCACAGCCGATGAGCAGGCCTTCTGGGTCATCACATCAGACCCTGTGCCTCTTCCACTTTACATAGTAACAGGGAGGCAGCATGGAAAGTTTCATTGTACATGAAAAATGTAGCCATTTGTTAGGCATATGCTCTATCTGTGGTTATTTAATTTCATCCACCATAGTAAAATAATACTTGTATAGCCTAAGTGAGTAGGTAGATGGCTATTCACATACAATTCTTTCAATGTTTCTGCATGTTTGAAACTTTTCACAAAATGTTAGAAGAGGAAACAAAATATCATGCAGTCTCCAGAGCCAAACCACCTAAATTCAGATCCCAGCTCTTGTGGCATGACTTTGGGCAAGTCCCTTTATCGCTCTGTGCCTCGGTTTCCCCAATGACTTATTGGGTTGTGATAAATTTAAGTGAGTCAGTATTTCTAAAGTACCTAGAAGAGTAATTGGTACAAGGAAACAAGAATGTGTGTATGTATGTGCATTTTTAATTATAAAATGAAAATTCATCCACCATTTAGTACATCTTGTTTCCTGTTTTTATTTACATCATAGAAAATTAAATTCAAAAAACTTGAGAATAATTTAATTCAACCTTCTTAATTCCAAAAGGTAATACAAATAAGTGTGTGAGCAGAGCATTCTTGGCCAGTTGATAGCACAGTCAGGTCTATAAATCAGGTTTCCCAATTGCAAGACCCATATTATTGCTAACACACCAGAATTTCTCCTTTGGCAGTGGCAGAGGAAAAAAAAATGAACAGTTTTTGTTACTACATCCTTTTTTATTTAATTTAATATTGTTGATGCTTTTAAGTAAATTAAAATGTTTGATTTTCACAAATCTAACTGGATTTCATGTGCTCAAATATTTGTACCTTAGATGTAATTTAAGCTATCAAGTATGGGACTAATTAAACAAATTAGAATATTTTTCTGTTATTTACTACATTGTAATATTGAGATGTAGTAGAATAAAAAAAAAAAAAGATTGCTTGTTTTATGTAATTCCAGTCCATTTTTCTCTTGATTCTTTTGGGTGCTTAGAAAAGAAAATGAAAATTTAACAAATTGGCTTCAGGCTAGGAAGCTATTTAAATATATTATCCTTAAGACCGATCCATATTATTTTATATTTCACAGTTGCAGTGGGTTAATCTCACAGTTACCATTCTCTTAAAAATGAAAGTAGTAACAAGAAGTCAAAATATATATAGTAACTCTGGTCTTCCTTATCTTAAAACCTTAATAATTACCTTCATTACCTAAGACCAACAATAATGACAAGATGTCTTCATTTGTTAATAATACAGTGGCATTTTTAAGAAGGAAAAGGAGCGTTTAACAGAAAATAATCATTTGTCTCCAAATACTACATAAAAAATAACCCATATTATTTATAAGAAATAGTTAATAATTATTGAGAGGGGTGATACTAAGGGACTTCTTAGGAGATTCTGTCCATTGTTGGAGGAGATACACTCTCCAGATTTCTGAGAATTAGGTTATCTATGGCTGGTGTGCTGGAGCTCTGGGAGATGAGCCATCACCTTCAGTGACAAAACTGTGAAGTTTTAATAAAGGAGCCTACCGGTTTGGGCCTGAGGCTCTAGCACTGTGGCTTGTTGTCCCACTCCATGAATATTCAAAGCCTGAAATCTGGAGACCGTCATGTATCTCCTGGAAAGGCAGTCCGTTTCCTCATTCCCAGGCAGTGCACGCATGCACATATACACACACACTCCAGAAGAAAATGATAGACCTTTTTCTTAGTACAAAAACATTAGTATTTTATACTGAGTAAACAAACAAAGTCCTTTTGTTGGAAATGTATATATAAAGAACCTCTCCATTCCTCATGTAAAATGTGCTAATAGCAGAACTTTAAGAATAAACCCTCTTGTTTGATATTGAGGGAAAGTATGTATGCATTTTAATGGCTATTACTAGTCACGCCTTCAGAATAAAAGGTGGCGTATCTCTTTTAGATAGCCCACATAATCCATTCTTCCACCAAGTGAATTTTGCTTTGCTTATACCTCAGAGGCTGTGTTTTATACCATAGATCACAAATACAGACTTCATATTTGAGGACAACCCAGCAAAAATGTATATTGCATTTACAACAGACAAACCTAATTTTATGGGTAGAGACAACCATTCCTTTTGGAATATGGAACATGTTCATAGTTTTTCGTTCTTTCCTTTGAATCTGCAAAGGTATTTACAATCAGTGTGGTGTGTTTCTCAACCTTGGCTGTATACTAGAATCATCTGTGGAACTTTAAAAAAACAGTGATGCTTGTGTCCCACTCCCAGATGAGGGTTTGCTTGGTTAAGTGCAACCTGTGCACGAGGGATTTTTTAAAGCTCTCTTCTGTTACTGCACTGTGCTCTGGAGGATGGGACCAGCTGGGGCTCAGTCTCCAGAATTATAGTAAGTGTACCTAGTTGGCCTACGCCCAAAGAAAGACTTAGACTGGATCTCCAGACCAGCCCCCTTCCCAGTTCTATAAAATGAACCATTTCACATATTTTAAAAATGTTTTAATAATTACATAATTATTGAAATTCAAAAAATGCATGTTTCCCCAATTGTTACTTATTGCTAACCACCCCTTTTGTTCACACATTTAATCATCACTCTATAAAAATTCTTACCATTCTTCTGGAAAGTCATTGATAAAAATGCAATTATTAGCACTAGCTATAATATTTGGCCCTTGTTATAATTAGAACCACAATTAGTATTCACTAATATACTATCTAATAAAAGTGTCTGTGTTGTAATGCATCACAATCACATGCTTTTTCATATGAGGGGTTTGGATTCTTAGTTATGCACCATGTAAGAGTGACTTTTGTTTGGGGACTTTCATTACTTGTCGTACAGACCTCAGAAAACTCTAAATAATGCATTATTTAATGACATCCATCTTGTATGGGGTATGTGTAAAACCATTTACAGATTGCTTCTCTTGGCTAGACACAAATAGTGATTCGAGAGGGAAAAGAAAAACCAGTGAGGAATAATTTTAATTGTGCATTGTTGTGGCAATTTTATTCTGGCTTTTGTTGTATTTTAATAGTGACAGCTGCACCCAGAATTTCTTGTTTTCATAACTAGTCCAATTTCCTTTTCCTGAAAGCTCTGTGTAGTTGTAACCTGGTCTTTTGTTTTCCTGCTTTGACTAAGGAAATTAATTTTTTTTGTTACTAGATGGATAAAAGAAAAATGTTAAAAGGTGTCAATTGCATTCATTTTTTTTAAATATGGAGAAAATGCCCAATCTTATGGTCTGTCTTCAACTCATTTTAGATAGAATTTTATTTTTCTGGCCACCCGTGGGTTTGTCACAAATTAATTAAATGCTCCATTTCTTTTATCTAATTGAAGCCATTTCTACCTCTGATGAATAATTTCATAAAGTTTGTTACAAAGGAAATGTGAGTGACTGTTTATGCAGAATAAACACACAGAACAGCTCTATTTCACCCTTTGCTTATGGCAGAGACTTTCCAGACACTCCCCTGGGAGACATTCCCTCTTCAAGGTCAATCTCTTCCTTTTTTTTTTTTACTTACATTATGAAAATGTGCTTGACCCCAAGCTTCAAAGCAGAGGGGTCAGCTTTATCTAGCATGTACACTGTGTATTAAATCAATAAAATGGCAGAGTATGAAACCAGTGATATTTGGAATTGGATTCTAATAAGAGTCAGTCAGCCCAAAGAGATCTGATATTTTCTGAATGAACTGTTTGAAGCACCAGCCTTCAAAGTGATCCTTGGTTTTTGATGGTTCCCTCAGCCAAAGAAGTATCACATATAACATGGGGTCACAATTCCAGATGCCTACAGAGGGCAGGTAAGGACAGACGTAAGTGATGCTCATCAGGTAGATGATAATAGGTGGTGGTAGAGGCTGTGGCCTGGACTTTGTAGAATGTGTGGCTCATGTAAGACAGTTGGCATTTACTGAGTGCTTTCTACTTTCTGCCTCATAGGAATGCTGGAGTAGTGTTACAAGAGCTTTCAGTGTTTTCAGAGGAGTTATAAGTCTGGATTTTTTATTTTAAACGTTCAAAACTAATTTAAAAGAGATTTTTAAATCTCCATGCCAGTAACATAACAAATATGTTTGGCTCAGGTTTAGCAAGAAACTTTACACTTGATATATTCAAGATCTCCTAACTTTTCTGTAAAAAGGAAGAAGGAGAAAGAACATGTAGAATGAGAGGAAGTTTAGGATGAGGCCCTAGTCCCTGAAGATGCACAAAGGGAGATCCCATCAACATTACCCTCCAGACTGGAAAAGCTAACCACAGAGAGCATTAGCATAACAGAAAGAAAGCTACTCATTTGGGACCGCCTCTTCATATACAAAGTCCAGTCACCCAACTTCTGAGTGTCAGAATTAGAACCAGACAGTGATCATAAGAAAACCATAAAACTGCTAGGAATCTTTGAGAGAATATGAATTCCAGCTCATTCTCTGGTAAAGATCCAAAGACCACTAAGGATAGCTAAGAACTTGCCCAAATCCTATCACTAGTTAGTGACAGAGCCTATCTCCCAGTTGCATTTGGTACAAATATTTTCAAGCGTATGAGTGCTCGTTGTTTTTTTTTTTTTTTTTCAACTCTCCCTACGATGTATTACAACTTTCAAAAGTGTTATTCATGGTATATTTCATCAGAAAGCTTCGTGGTTGATCTGCTTCTGGCTGTTAATGACAGATGAATCATCATGCTGCATTTACTGAATTATATAACCATTAAAAATGCAGTTTGTGGAGGCTCTGTGGAAGTGTTGAAAGTGCTTATCATTAGTGCAAAAGCCTGGTATGAAATAATACATACATTTTGATTACTACTGTTATTATAGTTGAATTACAAAAAAAAATGGAAGGAAATATACCAAAAGTAGCTGTTAAGGAAATGGAATTACACGTCATTTAAAAAATTGTTTTTTTCTGAATTGTTATATCTCTCGTATTATACTTTGAATAAAAAATAAATGTACAGCTACCAGAATCAATTATTATTTGAACATCTACTGAAAAGTCCAGGAATGTGCTAGTTTGTCATAGGGAGATAAAATTTCATTAGTTAGCCTCATCTATAAACTAGGTAATGAAATAAATATTGAATGAAAGAAAGAAAGAAAGAAAGAAAGAAAGAAAGAAAGAAAGAAAGAAAGAAAGAAAGAAAGAAAAAAGAAAGAAAGAAAGAAAGAAAGAAAGAAAGAAAGAAAGAAAGAAAGAAAGAAAGAAAGAAAGAAATATGAATAAATCTACAAAGAGTATATGTTGGATTTCACCAGACATGAATTTTACTCTCAGCTCTGCCATTTAGTTTTGTTGCCTTGGGAAAGGAACTTAACCTTTCTCAAAATCTCAGGTTTATCATTTGTAAAATCCAAAGGATAATAATGCCTTTCTCATGGTTGAAATGAGATAGTGCATGTAAAGCACTTAGTAAGGAGCCTGTCAAGGAGACATGTTCTATAAATGTCACCTATTATCACTACTATTATGGAACTTATCCTCCTTATAGAATGAATAATAATAGTAGCACTAGGAACCTAGTAATTATAGTAGTGATCACTCATTGTTGAAATGAGTGCTCACTAAATACCAGGTAGAGTGGTAGGACTACTACTTGATGGTTTCCTAAATTTTACACAATTCTTTAAAAAAAGTACTATTGCTAATGCTATTATAAAGTAATATAATTATTAAAATAATGTGTCATAATGTTATATTTTATTTTATAATACAGTGTTATAATAATACTATTATAGGGGCACCTGGGTGGCTCAGTCAGTGAAGTGTCCGACTTTGGCTCAGGTCATGATCTCATGGTTTGTGAGTTCAAGCCCCACATCAGGCTCTGTGCTAATGGCTCAGAGCCTGGAGCCTGTTTCAGATTCTGTGTCTCCCTCTCTCTCTGCCCCTCTCCTGCTCCTGCTCTGTCTCTCTCTGTCTCTCAAAAATAAGTAAATTTAAAAAAAAAATTAAAAAATAATAATAATACTATTATAAAGAAAGTAAGGCTTATAGAGTTTAAGTGACTGTTCTAATAACTTATAGCTAAAAATTGAGGAGCTAGGATTTAAAACCAGACTTTTATGATTCCAAAACTGAGTTATTCCCTCTGTTCTGCAGACAAATCTATGTGTAGTCTTAGAAAATGACACAGTGAATGGCTCTACACAGTGAATGGCCAAGTGGGGAAGTATTGAGACTAGAGACATTTCTTCACTAGTTGGACTGCCAGGGAGTTAGATGCTATGCCAAAAGGGAACGTGAGAGTTGATGAGAAAGATAACATCTTTTAAGCTGCAGCTCTAGAGTAATGCCAGGTTGCCAAAGTCCAAAGGGAAAGTGAAGTTGAACAACTATTTCCTCCCAAAGACAGAGGTATTATAGGAATCAATATGCAGTGAGAGAGCAGGCCAGGCTAATTACAGACAGGACAGTGAAAATGTACTTGGCCTTGTGCTCATTCTCAATGTTAAGGTTGAGGGTTGTGTAGAGAAGTTAAATAATTTAAAGGCATGGGAAGAAAATGGACAATAATTGGGTTATTGGGGAAAACTATGACCTTTTAAAAATGCGCTCCTTCAATTAAAATATTAGAATATATTATAAAGTTTTAGGAGATTTTAACATGGAAATACCTCAATTCACAAATACCTTGTAGCATGACTTTATTCAGCATTTTTTCCACAGTGAGATAAAGTGTAGTCTGACACCACACACAAGATGAAGAATAGATACTAGTAAAGCTACATGGCTGTGCTGAGGTGATGGTGGTACTACTCATTGACGTCTTCACCCCACCCTCTCAGGGGTTGCAGTTTTGCCTCAGCAAAATCACAAGATGTCAAGCACAACTTTGGGATCATTTACAAAAATCAACATCTCTAACATTCATCCTTCAACACAAAGATTCTGTTATAATTAAAAGTCCTCCTAAACTCTACTTAGGAATCTTCCCAGATCTTCATAAAGGTTCCTGGTACATATAGACAAAGATATTGTATTCAAATCAACAGTTATCATAGGATATGACCCCAGATCGAAGTATTCACTTGCATCACACTATACCTACTTGTGATTTCCTCCATTCTTCACTGGTGCTGTAACCACTTCCTCGTATCTACATCCCAGTGACAGAATCAGCTCTTTGTTTCTATGTAGAAGAAAGCAGAGATGTCATTGCAGAAATAACATGGTGAGTTTACCTGTCAATTTTCTTTTCTTTGTCAATGGTAAATTGCTTACTCATGAAGAAAACTGTTAGCTATAGTTCTGAGCAATTTTAATCTGTTCAATTTGTGACTGGTTAGACAAAATTAGTAGCACACAATAAGACAACATAAACAAAATAATCATGAGACCCCTTACAGAGGAGATGTGGCTCTTAAATTACACAGTTGTGACTTTAAAATAAAAGGAATCATTACATTAAGAATCAAATCAAAGTAAACATTTCTTAGGCCTCTTCCGTGTATCAGGTTTCATGGAGGTTTGGCTTGGAGACCCAATGATTTTGCTTATGCACAATTCAGCTTGAGATAGTGTTTTAGACCCCTGTCTGTTGCTAAATGTTGACATTAGTCTACTCTGTATTCTGGGTTTTATGGAGTACTTTGTACATGTCATATTTCAAACATAAGCCTTCCAAATACAATTTCAAATTAATTTATTTTAAAACTAGGTCAAAAGTAAACTGGAAATTAAGGAAACTGGACTACATATTTTCTTATCTACAAATGTATTTTATTTACATGGAATTTTGTGGATTATCAAAAAGATACTGGTGTGGGGAGAGAAAGAACAGGAAACAGAGAGGGAGACAAGATGAGACACAAAGAGCTGTTTTTGTCGGATTATGGTGCATATGTTTCTCAGTATTTAGAGGAATAATTTGGAGGCTTTTTTTTTTTTTCATTTTCTTAGCTTGAGAACTGTCAACCTAATTGCATTCCTTAAAGGTTTGTAGAATTTGTAGATCCATCTGTGTCTGATTCTTTGGTAGCTCTTGGACAACTTTCTCTCTACTCTGACCTAATTAGGTTTTATGTTTTCCTCTAGTGTTAGTTTGGGACATTAATATTTTACTACTGATCATCCATTTGCATAGAATTGAAGCAAATAATCTCTTTGGATTTTTTAAATTTCCTCAGAGTTTGTAGCTATTCATTTTTTATTTTGTGTATGGGGGCTTTTACTATTTTTTTATGTAAGACTGTTACACCATTTAACTCTTTGTTTCTTTAAATTAGGTGTTTAAAATCATTAGTCTGTTTACTAATTGATTTGTTTTGTGTGTATGTTTATTTCCTTCCCTTCATATTTGGTTGTTGTGCTTTTCCTTTGTTCTTTACTTACATACTTAATATATTTACTTCATTAAATTAACAAACACAGATGTTCTTTGAAGCATTGCGCTTTTTTTGGCTATATAGGTTTTATATGATATGTTTACTATGTCATTCTGAAAGTATCCTTTAGCTTTCATTTTCATTTTCTACTTGATCTCTGACTGCTTTTAATTGTCCAGTGTTTGTTGTTTTTTTTTTTTTTTATTTTTTTTTTATTTTTGGGACAGAGAGAGACAGAGCATGAACGGGGGAGGGGCAGAGAGAGAGGGAGACACAGAATCGGAAACAGGCTCCAGGCTCCGAGCCATCAGCCCAGAGCCTGACGCGGGGCTCGAACTCACGGACCGCGAGATCGTGACCTGGCTGAAGTCGGACGCTTAACCGACTGCGCCACCCAGGCGCCCCTGTCCAGTGGTTTTTTTTCCTAGTTTGTAATTAGTGTATTCTTTTATTTGAAAATTTGTTGTATCTAACTAATACAGTCAATTGTGACTGTTACACAGGTATGTAAAAAAAATGTTCATTTTTCTGTTGAGCATAGTGTTATATATAGATATAGGTATAAATCTATATTTGTAGATATCATCTATTTATATCTATCAAGTAGGTATTGCTTAGAATTATGTTGGTTAGAATCCTGTGCAGTCTTTTTTTCTCCATTTGAACTGTCATACCATGAAAGAGACAAATCATTGTTTCCTAATATTTTCAGTATATTTCTTCCCATATCTCCTTTAGTACTTGCTTTGTAAACGTTGCTGCTATGTTATTTGTATACATATTAATAACATACCTTCTTTGTGGATTGAACCCCTTATCATTATAAAGATTTCTCCTTTCTTCGCTTTTACTTTGCCTAATACTAATATAGTGACAACTGATTTCTTTATATTTGCTTTTGTTGTGTGTATACTTATCCATTCCTTTATTTTTAACAAGCTGTGACTCTTACTTAGGAAGTAATTAGGTTTTGCATTGTGACTAAAATCGGGAATATATTTCTTTTAATAGTCCTTCCATATTTCATTAATATGAAGTCATAGTTTATTTTGATATGGTATCCATTTTTATTGTTTTTAAAAATATTCCCACATGTATATATTGGGGTTATTTTGTTGGTAGGTGTATTTTTTTAATAATTTAGAAGCTTTTACTTTTGATTCTAGTAATTATGTTGTTATATAATGTTGTTAATCATTCATTTCTTAAGGTAGTGTTTTTGACTCCCTGCTGTGAACAATAGTGGAATTAATATATTTCTATTTCTTGATTCCTTCTCATATGTATATATTTAAATTTTTTAATGTTTATTTATTTTTGAGAGAGAAAGAGAGAGACACAGTGCGAGCGCGGAAGGGACAGAGAGAGAGGGAGGCACAGAATCTGAGGCAGGTTCCAGGCTCTGTGCTGACAGAGGGGCTCGACGTGGGGCTCGAACTCTGGAACCTGGAGATCATGACCTGAGCCAAAGTGAGACAGTTAACCGACTGAGCCACCCAGGCGCTCTGTTATATATTTTATATAGTGTTTTTCTGTATATACTTTAATGTTAACATCATATTAGCTTTAAATAATATCTTTTGAACATAAAAGATGAAGAAACCTGTGCACATATATACTACCTCCCTCTTTTTTTTCCTTTCTCTTGCCCGACTTGGTAGTCATAGATTTGCATGGTCAGGTTTGTAAAATTTCATTCTGTTGTATATAATTTCTCATTTGTTTTAATATCACGTCCACAATTGTAAGGATTCCTTATAATCTCTAACCCTTCTGTGATATTTTCTCAGTTTATCTGTTGTTTGGCTGCTTTTATGATATTTCAGGAAAGGATTTTGAGAATTAGATTCCCTTCTACCGTGTCTCTGTGTTGTCTTGTTATTCAGATGATAGTTTGAGTATAAAATTCTGGATTCACATTTTTTCTTTGAAGTGTTTATAAATTGCTCTAGTGTCTAGCATTACATTTTGATTTACAGAAGTCTGAGGTGAATCTGTATTTTTATTCTTTTTAAATGATTTGATTGGATGCTTAAAGGATTTTTTTAATGTAATCTAGTGACTAAGTTATATCCCTATAGTCACTGTTCTGGGATTTTTGTTTCTGAGGCATGAGTGCTTTTTAAATTCTATCCTAAATTACAAATATAGATGATAAATATAAATAGATCTTAAATGATATCTTTGAATCGTTTGGTTTGTTTCATTGGTATAATTGTCTTCACTAAGGATATCCACTGAGCAATATGTTGAAACTGCTGTACTATAAGAGACTCTTAAAAACTGAGAACAAACAGGGTTGATGGGGGGTGGGAGGGAGTGGAGGGTGGGTGATGGGTATTGAGGAGGGCACCTTTTGGGATGAGCACTGGGTGTTGTATGGAAACCAATTTGACAGTAAATTTCATATATTGAAAAAATTTAAAAAAGAATAAAAAAAGAAACTGCTATACTTTAATAACTATAAAGTGTACCATTTTCTTACTCGTCCTTTTCTTTATTTATAAGTTTATTTCTTTATTTTGAGAGAGAGAGAGAGAGAGAGCGAGAGCGAGAAAGTGTGCACACAAGGAGGGGAGGAGGATATAGAGAGACAGAGACAAAGGGAGAGAGAATATTCCACGCATTCTCTGTGCTGTCAGTGTGAAGACAGCTCTAGAACTGATCTCACAAATTGTGAGATCATGACCTGAGCTGAAATTAAGAATTAGATGCTTAACCAACTAAGCCACCCAGGTGCCCCCTTACTAGTCCTTTTCAGTTCTTTTGTGTGTGTGTGTGTGTGTGTGTGTGTGTGTGTGTGTGATAAATGATTCTTTGTTTATTTTGTTTTTGTTTCGAGTTTTTATTTAAATTCTAATTAGTTAACATATATTTTAATATTAGTTTCAGCAGTAAAATTTAATGATTCATCACTTACATATAACACGCAATACTCATCACCAGTGCCCTCCTTAATGCCCATCATCCATTTACCCCATCCCCTACCCACTTCTCTCCTTCAGCCCCAAGTTTGTTCTCTATCAGTAAGAGTCTCTTATGGTTCGCTTCCCTCTCGTACTCTGTTTTCTTTCTTTTCCTTCCCATATGTTCATCTGGTTTGTTTCTTAAATTCCACATATGAATGAAATCATATGGTATTTGTCTTTCTCTGACTGACATATTTCACTTGCATAATACACTCTAGTTCCCTCTCTGTCATTGCAAGTGGCAAGATTGCATTCTTTTTTATGGCTAAGTAATATTGCATTGTGTATATATACTACATCATTTTTATCCATTCATTGGTCAGTGGACATTTTTAGTCCTTTTCAATTCTTTTTTTTTTTTTTCAAAAAAAATTTTAAGTTTATTTATTTATTTTCAAAGAGACAGAGACAGCGTGAGCAGGGGAAGGGCAGAGAGAGAGAGAATCCCAAGCAGGCTCTGCACTGTCAATGGAGAGTCTGACGTGGGGCTTGAACTCACAAAATGATGACATTATGACCTGAACCAAAACCAAGACTCTGAGGCATCACTGACTGAGCCACCCAGGCACCCCGTCCTTTTCAATTTTTAATCATTTTTTTTTCCATTTTCTCATTTTTTCAAGTCTATCTTTGTCTTTTACTATATTCTTTCCAATATTTTCTCTTTTGTAGAGTTTCTAATTTGCATGTATCTCCAAGATCATTTTAACTTATTCTACTACTTTATACTTTCCCAGCTTATATTCTTCTGATATTACAACATATTTTCCTGAGCTTTTGTATCTCTACATTCAGTTTATATTTTGTAAGTTTGTTTCTTTATAAATATATTTACTACATGATAATATATTTGGTCACATTTTACCTGTTCTATGGCAGCATATTTTTGGTGCATACTCTTTTCAGTCATTCACTTCTGCTCTTCCATTCATCATTTTTTGTATTTATTTATTCAAAATAGTCTTTACTTTTTTTTTTTTTTTACTGTTAGTATTACACATCTCTGAATAGGGTGAGTTCTTTCTGGACCACTCAGTACTATAAAAAGCCAATTTTATATTCCAAACTACCAAGTGTTCTCCTTTTGACTCAAGATTTTATAAATAACGTTTTCTAGGCTATAATTCTTTCCAGCCAACAGAGATCAATAGTTATAGTGATGCTCACAATATGACATCATTCTTGCTGCTAAAACATAATTATGCCATATATTCATCTTCCATGTGATTCCATGTTTATTCTTACATTTCCTGTTTCTTGAGATTTTCTAAACAACCAATTTTATAGTGTCCTTAGTTTTATTTCATAAACCATCCTTTTTATTTCAAAAAAAACATTATTTGTTGGGCACCTTGCTTTGGAGAGCTGTCGTCTCTTGCTTTGTCTGAAATCATCCCATTTTTTTGCTCGATCTTTATGAACTCCTATTTGACTTAAGTAGCATTTGGCAGCTTTCTGAATAATTGTGTTTCATAGATTTCCATAGTTATCCCCTGTTCTTGTCTTTGATAGAGCTTGCACTTCCTTCTTACATTCTTGTTGCTTTGTAGTGATTTCCAACAAGAACAGAGTGAAGCATTGGCTTTATGTACCCACTTAAAACTGCATGTTTCTGAAGACCTTCTAAAGGAAGCATTTATTGAAAAGCAACATAATGAAGGACAAGGACTTGTGGAAATAAATGCATAAAGGCTTGATATATGTATACGAAAGAAAATTTTAGAACAAACAAATGTTATATAGTCTTATAATTTGGAAATTTCTTCACAGTATCCTTATTTGAGGCAATTAGAGTATCGTTGAACTTGAATTTTTAACATCAGACAACTTTAATTTAAATCCTATTTTGCTACCTTAGTAATTAATTTTCTTCAGCCTTTATGTAAAGAGAAAATATCAATAGAATATATCTCACAAGATTGTTTTAAGGATTAAATGAGATACTTCATAAGGCACATTGCACAGTTTCTGTCTTAGCTAGGACTGCTATAACAAAATGCCATAAAGTGAGTGGTTTAAACAACACACATTTATTTTCTCACACTTCTGGGTGCTCAGAATTCCAGGATCAAGGTGCTGTCTGATCGATTTTCTGGTGAGGACTTTCTTCCTAGCTTTCAGTCGGCTTGCTATGTCCTCACATGGCAGAGAGAGAGAGCATGAGCTCTCTAGTGTCTCCTCTTATAAGGGCATTGATACCCATGAGATCAGGACTCTACACTTTTGACCTCGTCTAATGTTAATTTACTTCTTTACTCCAAATACATCCACATTTGGAGTTAGAGCCATAATGTAGGAGTTGGGGGCGGGGGGTATGCAATTAATTCCCCATTACATTTTTAAATACACCATTAAATTTAATACACCAAATATATACTTGTTTAAATTTAACACAAAGGCATATCTTCTTTAAACATCACGAAGTTTTTTTTTTAAATGATATCAAACTCACCATTTTAATGATTTTGAAGTATGCATTTCACTGGTTTTTAGTATATTTACAAAGTTGTGCAGCCATCACCACCGTTCTGTGGGTATTGTTCAGAAGAGGCAACTTATCAGGCTTGGCTGCTGTATTTGAAAGAATTACTTGAAAGGCTAGCCCTTGTCTAGCATCTGGAAACTTCTATTTCTGTATGTTTCCTATTACCCTGAGAAGAATAGCTCACTGATCCTAAACTGTTTATGCACACAATATTCTTTATAATGAATACCTGCTTTCCTTCTGTGAATCTATAAATTTGATATGTGCCACGAAGAGTCTGCTTGAATGACCAATGCCCACCAGAAATCCTGGGTGCTGAATCTTTCATGAATTTCCCTGGTAGATAGCATTTCAAAACGTCTTGCTTTTGGATGAGTCCCCTGGGAAAGAGTTGGGAAACTTGTCCCTGGGTTCCTCAGGTCTTCACTCCGTGTGCCTTTTCTATTTGCTGATTTTGCTTTGTATCCCTTCACATCGTGATGCACTGAATCATACCTGTGAGTACTCCTGTGTGCTGAACCCTGTGAGTCCTCCTAGCAAATTATCAAGCTTGGTGTGACTTTGGGGACTCCTGAAATATGTATATACCTAGGAGTGGAACTTGTGCATCACTTAACTTTTGGTGCACCTCCAAACTGTTTTCTACAGTAGCTATGCCATTTTACATACCCACCGACAATACTGGAGGGTTCCAGTTTCTCCACATTCTTGTCAATACTGGCTATGTTCTGCTTTTGTTTGTTTGTATGTAGTCTATTTGCTGGCTGTGAAGTGGTGTCTTATTTGATTTGTATTTCCCTAGTGTCTAATGATGGGAACATCCAATGTGCTTTTATCTGCCTTTATAAATTTATTTTTTGAGACATACCTATTCAAATCCTTTGCCATTTTTTTAAAAATTGTGTTCTCTCATCATTGTTGAGTTACAAGAATTCTTTACAAATTCTGGACACCAGACCCTTACTAGATAGATGATTTGCCAATAGTTTCTCCCATTCTATGGCCCATGATATTTTAAGTCCTTTGTAGAGATTGCCTATAATTTTTATATTTGAATCATCATATTTTCAAATCATCCACTAGCCTTTCTTCAGCTGACAAAAATGACTTCATTTATATTATTTCCATATGCATATATTTTCACGGTTATTTTCTAACTGTAACTTTTGCTATGTTGATAGCATACTAAGTTACCTATGTATGTTCACCAAATATTCTACGTATCTCAGTAGTTATCTGTGAAAAGGTTGTAAATACCTTAGTTACATGCTGAAAATTTTGCCTAGGGTAGAAGAAGCATATCAGCTATCAATGTCAGCTCCTGAATTCCCTTTGAGGAAATGTTACCAACTGCTCAATTCCTACTTCAAAATGCCTTTTGGGTAAGATTCCAAAAGATTGGTAACAAATAGTTCCTTCTCATTTGAGGGTAGACATTGCCCAAGAAAAATAGTTTTATTTCACCTAATCTTATTATAGACACTGGCTTCTAACATTATAACCAATAGTCTTCTCTTGATTTTATGAGGATACATAAGAGTTAAGAATAGTTTTGGTGTTCAGAGTATATTTTCTTATAACTTTACTGCTAAGAAAGGACAAATTCTTCCTAATTATCACCTTCTTCCATAGTCACTTAAAATTTTTTAATTTCACTTCTGCAACTTCTCCAGCTCCCGAAATACCCCCAAACAACTATAGTTAACTTTTTACTTCTGAAGTTAATCTTTTGAAGTTTTCAAGTATAAGTCAAACATTACTTTGTGTGTGTGTGTGTGTGTGTGTGTGTGTGTGTGTGTGTGTGTGTGTTGTTTTTATTTTTACTGAAGTACAATTTACATACAATATCCTGTTAGGTTCAGGTATACATCATAGTGATCCAGTATTTTTATACATTATGAAATGATCCACATGGTAAGTCTAGTTACCATCTGTCACCATACAAAGTTATTACAATATAATTGTCTCTATTCCCTATGCTATATAATATATCCTCATGACATACTTATTTTATAGCTGGTAGTGTGCATCTCTTAATCCCCTTCACCTCTTTTGCTGCCCCACCTCCCTGGTAACCATGAGTTTGTTTCTTATATCTGTGAGTCTGTTTCTGTTGTTTTTTTTTTCATTTATCTTAGTTTTTAGATTCCACATGTAAATGAAATCATATGGTATCTTCTTTCTCTGATATATTGCACTTAGCTTAATATCCTCTAGGTCCACCCATGTTGTCCCAAATGGCAAGATTTTATTCTTTTTTTTTTTACGGCAGAGTAATATTCATTTGTGTGTGTATTTATGGTTATAAATTAAATAGATATATAAGTAAATAGGTAAGTACATAAATATCACATTTATCTATTAATGTATTGATGGACACTTAGGTTACTTCCATATCTTGACTATTGTAAATAATGCTACAGTGAGCATAGGGGTGCAGATATCTTTCTGAATTAGTGTTTTGTTTTCTTTGGGTAAATACCCAGAAGTGAAATTGCTGCATTGTATGGTAGTTCTGTTTTTAATTTTTTGAGGAAACCAAATACTGTTTTCCACAGTAGATGTATCAATTTTTGCTCCAACCAACGGTTTACAAGAGTTCCATTTTCTCCACATCCTTTCCGACACTTTTAGTTTTTTATCTTTTTGATGATAGCCAATATGACATGTTCAAGTTGCTATCTCATTGTACTTTTGATTTGTATCTCCCTGATGATTAGGGATGTTGACCCTTCTGTGTGCTTGTTGACCATCTGTGTGTCTTCTTTGTAAAAATGTCTACTCAGGTCTCTGTCCATTTTTAATGAGGTTACTTATTTTTTAAGTATTAACTTTTGTATGTTCTTTATATATTTTGGATATTAACTGCTTACTGGATACATGATTGGCAAGTATCTTCTCTTATTCAATAGGTTGCCTTTTTATTTTGTGGATACTTTCCTTCACTATGAAAAAGCTTTTGAGTTTGATGTAATCTCATTTGTTTATTTTAGCTTTTGTTGCCCTTGCCTGAGTAGACTATCCCAAAAAAATATTGCTAAGACTGATATAAAAGAGCTTACCTATGTTTTCTTCCAGTATTTTTATGGTTTCATTTCTTACATCAAGTCTTAAACCCATTTAGAATTTATTTTTGTAAATAGTATAAAATAGTGATCTAGTTTCATTATTTAGCTGTCCAGTTTTCCTATATCATTTATTGAAGAAACTGTCTTTTCCTGATTTTATACTCTTGCCTCCTTTGTCATCATTTAATTGACTATATATGTGTAGTTTATTTCTGAGCTTTCTTTTCTGTTCCATTGATACATGTATCTGTTTTCTTGTCAGTACCATGTGTTTTGATTACTATAACTTTGCAGTACAATTTGAAATCACGGAACATGATATCACTAGCTGTGTTCTTTCTGAAGATTGCTTTTGGCTATTTGTGGTCTTTTGTGGTTTCATACAAATTTTGCATTTCTTTGTTCTACTTCTGTGAAAGATGACATTGGAATTTTGAGAGGGATTACATTGTATCTGTAGATGCTTTGGTAGTATGGATGTTTTAAAAATACTAATTTTTCCAGTCTATGAACACAGAAATATATTTCCATTTATTTGTGTCAAATTTAGTTTCTTTCATCAGTGTCTTATAATTGTCAGAAAATATCTTCAACCTCCTTGTTTAAATTTATTACTAGACATTTTATTCATTCTGATGAAATTATAAATGGGATTATTTTCTTAATTTTTAGTTGTTATTTGTTATTAGTGTGTAGAAAGTCAACCAATTTCTGAATGTTAGTGTCCTGTGACTTTACTTAATTCATTTATTGATTTTAATAGTGCTTTAGTGGAATCTTCAGGTTTTTCCAGACACAATATAATGTCATCTGCAAATTAATGGACACTTCTACTTCTTCCTTTCCAATTAGGTTGCCTTTTATTTATTTTTCTTTTCTAATTGCTGTGGCCAGACTTCTAATACTTGAAAATAAAGTCAATGAATGTTGAATAAAAGTGATGAGAGTTGGCATCCTTGACCTGTTTTTGATCTTAGAGGAAAAGCTTTCAACTTATCACCTTTGAGTATGATCTTAACTGAGTTTGTTATAGGTGGTCTTTATTATGTCAAGGTGTGTTCCTTCTATAACCACTTTGTTGAGAGTATTTATCATAAGTCGTTATTGAATTTGATCCAATATTTTTTCTACATCTATTGCCATGATCATATGATTTGTATCCTTTGTTTTGTGTATCACAGAGATTGATTGTGGATATTGAACCATCCTTGCATCCCTGGAATAAATTACACTTGATTGTAGTGTATGATCCTTTTAGCGTATTGTTGGATTGGGTTTGCCATTATTTTTTTAAGGATTTTTGCATCTATGATCCTCAGCAATATTGGCCTGCAGCTTTTTGTTTTGTGGCATCTGTGTCTGGTTTTGGTATTAGGGTAATGCTAGCCTCATAAAATAAGTTTGACAGCATTGCTTCTTCTTTAAATTTTTGGAATTATTTAAAAAGGATAGACACTAACTTCTATAATGTTAGGTAGAATTCCTGTGGGAAGCTGTCTGGATGGACTCTTGTTTTGGGAGAGTTTTAAAATTATTGATTTAGTTTTATTTTAATTGGTCTCTTCATGTTTTTTTATTTCTTCATGATTCAGCCCTGGAAGGTTGTGTGTTTCTAGAAATATTACATTTCCTCTCAGTTTTCTAATTTGTATATCTAAAATTGTAGTAATCTCTTACCATTCTTTGTATTTCTGTGGTGTCAATTTAACTTCTCTTCTTTCATTCCTGATTTTATTTCTTTGAGCCCTCTCCCTTTTTTTCTTCACGATTGTGGCTAGAGATTTTTCAATTTTATTTATCTTTACAAAGAACTTTTAGTTTCACTGATGTTTTCTGTTTTTTTAGACTCTTATTTTTTTTTCAAATCTGATCTTTATTATTTACTTCTACTAACTTTAGGCTTTGTTTATTTTCCTTTTTTAGTTTAGGTATAAAGTAAGATTTATTTGATATTTTTCCAGTTTCTTGAAGTAGGCCTATATGACTATGAACTTTTCCTATAGAAGTGTTTTTGCTGTATTCCATGAATTTTGGAACATTGTGTATTCATTTTCATTTGTCTCAGTGTTTTTTTAATTTCCTCTTTGATTTCTTTGTTGACTCATTGGTTGTTTAGTAACCATGTGTTTAGGTTCTTGTTGCAGTTTCCTTTTTATAATTGTCTTCTAGTTTCATACCTTTGTGGTCAGAAAACATACTTGATATGGTTTCAGTCTTATTGAATTTATTGAGACTTGTTTTGTGGGTTAACATGATCTATCCTGGAGAATTTTTTATGTGCACTTAGGAGGAATGTGTTTTCTGCTGCTTTGGAATAGAATTTTCTATATATACCCTTTAAGTCCATCTTGTCTAATACGTCCTTTGAGGCTAGTGTTTCCTTATTGATTTTCTATTTGCATTATCTATCCAGTGGTGTATAGGGGAATTAAATACCTTCCTGTTATTGCATTAATCTCAATTTCTTCCTTTATGTCTGTTAATATTTGCTCTATATATTTAGGTGCTCTTATGTAAACAGCATAACTGTTTATGAATGTAATACCCTCTACTTGGATTGACCCCTTTATTATGAGATAATGTTCTTCTTTGTGTCTTGTTTGTCTTTGTCTTAGTCCATTTTTTCTGATAAGAGTATTGATATACCAGCTTCTTTTTTACTTCCATTTACATGGAATATCTTTCTTCATCTCTTTACTTTCTGTCTGTATGTGTCTTTAGATCTGAAGTGAGTCTCTTGTAGGTAGCTTGTAAGTGGGTCTTGTTTTTGTTTTTGTTTTTGTTTTTTTTATCCATTCAGCCACAATTTGTCTTTCTATTGGATCATTTAGTCCATTTATATTTAAAATAATTGTTATAGTCATGTGTTTATTATCCTTTCATTAAATGGTTTCTGGTTTTTTTTCCTGTGTTTTAAAGTAAGTATACACACACACACATGCACAAATGCATACACACACAGAGGCATGCATACATACACACAAAAAATGATACTTCCAGATTGGAACAGGAATTTTTAACCTGAATTCTACGAATCAACTTTCAGGGAAGTCTGTGAAACTCCTAAAATTTTATGTAAGTTTTGTGTGTATATTAATTCCTCTCCAACTTCCTCTTAGTGTGTTCTCTGACAAAAATAAATGATAAAATCTACTCACAAAACTGAAATGATGTCTTAAGCCTGTCAAGATCATGGTTTTTTTCTTTGAATTTAGTTACTAAAGCATCAACTTGTCAGTGAATAGATGCCCAGTGAAGGAAGCATTGCCTGTCTTTGTTCATTATTGTATCTGAAGCATGTGGAACTGAGCAAATGCTCAGAAAACATTTTTTGTATGAATAAATAAATGAATGAAAGGGAAAGAATTATTCTACAGAGTGACCTAACATTAAAAACACACTTCATAAAGGCAAGACTCCATTGTGAAATAGTAAATAGAATGAAATGTTAATTTTCATAAAAAACTCAAAAATTGATTTTCTTGATGGCCTAAACCCCAGCTAGTTCTCTCAAAAGATCTTGCAGAAGCACCAAATTCTCTTACAAATAGTAGTTGACAAGCAATTAGGATATTTAATTTTCTGTCTTGTTTTTGCTACATACCAAGTTATACTTGTTGGCAAGTTGTTTCCTTCATTCATTAACGTATTCATTAAGGATAGATCAGACATTGACAGCGTGGCAGAAAGAATGATAAAAATTGAGAAACAAGACAACATCGACTCAGGTTCTTATCTTCAAACAGCTTACAAGCTATAGACAAGTATATAAAGTATTACCATAGTCTGGGTAAGTAAGTATAGGGTACAAAATTCTTTGGGAACAGAAGGGAAGGCCGTTTCGTTGGAGAGGATGTTTTATTGCCTGCCAAAATAGAGATTTCTCCTGTTTTTGTTCTGATTTCTCACTGCTGTTTTGTTTTGTTGTTGTTGTTGTTGTTGTTGTTGTTGTTGTTGTTGTTGTTTTGATGTTAGGGAGATGGAAATGTCCTGACATCAAAAAACAGAAACCAATCAAAGGGATTTCTCTTCCCTTTATTCCGTTTTAAATGCAGACGTTACCTACATTCTTTCCATTCCTGTCTCAAGGTTAGTTCTTTCATTTAGACAAGTATTCTGAGCCTGAATCTTGGCATTACTCATTCAGAGACCTGGAGGAAGATTGATGACAGGCTGTGTGCAATTTAATATTTGTGCCTTATGCACACAACCAGGTTACTAATTATGGAAGATGGGGGTAACGGGAGAATGATGCAAAGTCCCCTTGTATTACTTTCCTTGAGGCAAAAATTTTGTGTCTTTGGTGATTTACATTCAGAAAAAATTTATCACACCTGGGCCACCGAAAGACAGTTATGTCTTCCTACCTACTAGAGAAACATTAAAGAGTAACAAGGGATTATTCTCTTCCTTATCCCCCAATACCACCACTCCACAAATCAGAGACTTTAAAGAGGGAATTTATAGATCTTTTGTGATACCAGGGACTGTTCTTGGCAGTTTAAAAATATTAATATGTGGAGCACCTGGGTGGCTCATTTGGTTACACATCTGACTCTTGGTTTTGGCTCAGGTCATGATCATATGGTTCGTGACATTGAGCCCAACATTGGGCTCCATGCTGTCAGCATGGATTCTACTTGAGATTCTCTCTCTCCCTCTCTCTCTACCCCTCCCCTGCTCATGTGTGTAACACCTCTCTCTCTCTCTCTCTCTCTCAATATCAATAAATACACTTAAAAATATTAAGACATTTGGGGCATTGTGTGGCTTTGTTGCCACAGCATGTTGGCATTGGCTTTGTTGCCAATGTGGCTTTGTTGCCACAGCATGCAACTCTTGATCTCAGAGTCGTGAGTTCAAACTCCACATTGGGGAATAGAATTTACTTTAAAAAAGTTAAGATGTTTAACACTCACATATAACCCTATAAGATAGGTGCTGTTCTAAGCTTCATTTCACAATTGAGCAAGCTGGGGCACAAAATCTAAGCAGTTTGTTCAGGCTCACCTAGAGGTAGAGATATGAACCTAGGCACTATTGCCAAGAGTCCAGCCTTTTAATTCCTGCACTACAAACAACTTATGGATCTGGCATATTCTACAGAAAGAAGTTCTACAAGAAAATTCGTCAAGAATTACAGTTTCCTAATTCTATTTGCATCATTTGAAAGAGAAAAAGGGAAAAACATCATAGCAATGCAAGGGCATCCCAGGCCTCCTCAAGTGGATTTTTTTCTGCCTCACGTTGTCTATAAAATAATGATACAGCAATAATACCTGTTTCTGCTTATACAAATGTGGGTTGAAGAACTCTACCATGAATATAGCAGTGCTCATAAGCACTAATAAGTGGTATAGCCGCTACCAGTCCTACTTAGCTTTTCTGAATGTTCCCCTGCTCAGCAGGCTCCAGGCACACTGGTTGCCATGTGCGTGTGTGCACGCGCAAGAAAGAGAGAAAGAGAGAATGGAAGAGAGGAAGAGAGGGAGAGAGAGAAGGCGGGGAGAAAGGAAGATGAAGAGGTAAAGCATAAAAGTATTTGTTTCCAGTAAACTAAGCATTTTCCCATTGCTGGAGGGCTTTTGCAGTCATTGTTGCCTTTGGTTGCAGTGTTTCTTTACCTCCCAGATATGTTCATGATGTGTTCCCTCTCTTTCAAGTCTTGGATAAAATATCATCTTCTCATGAAGACATCACTGGCAACTCTACTTAAAATTGCAGTATCCTCCCTGGACTCCCTGTGCCTTTTCTTTTTACTTCACAGCATTAGTCACTCTTCAGAACACTGTATAAATTCCTTAGAGTCTGCCTCCCCCAACCTAAAATGTGATCTGTCTTAGGATGTTGTGTTTATTTACTTTTCTATCTATACTCAATGTGTTGAATGTGATCTAGCACATAGTAGGAACTCAGTAAATGCTTGTTGAATGAATGACAGATATTAACCCAATATCGCCTGTCAGTTACCTTCTGCTTAGGTGATGTTTTGCTCAGGCAAACAGGTATTTTTATTATAAAGGTAGATACTTATGGTTATCCAATTCTTCTCTGGAGGTTTGTGGGAAAGGATTTGAGTTTCATTTGCTAGTGAAATGAGGAGGACAGGTGGATGACTTATTCAAAGGGCCCAACAACTTAATGGCCATGCTTTTTACCTTGTCTTAGGAAAGCCAAGAAAACGTTTTCCTCCTCTTTTGATAAACCTGTGAATTCAAGTCAATGGCATTTTCTGCTGCCATTTATCCCTTCACAGAGTTTTTGCTTTGTGTTTGCCCAAATCAGTGTGCATGCCATTTTACCTTATGACAGAATGACATAGAAAAGGCAGAATGCCCAATAATTAGATGCAAATTTTATGCTTGTCATTTTGAAAGGTTATGAATCCCCCTTTTATACAGTTTTCTATAGAGGATTACTTTAGGACAAAATATCCTTTCTGTACATCAATATGCTGGTAATTCTAAAAAAGAACAACTTTGTATTTTGAAAAAATTAGTAACAAGTGCAGCATATAATGAATACATTTATCCCTTCTGCTCTCTATTGAAAGGAAATAAACTTTCACTTATTTCCTCCTGAACCAAAGTTTGAAGACATAAATATTGACAAAATAGATTTCCTCCCTTCCTAAGAGATGACTCCATTATTCTCCTCGAGTGTATTTCTAGGTATAAGTGGACCATTTCTACTGTTATCCAAAAAACAAACTAGAGGGAACTGATGGTACTATGAAGAACATTCAATTAAATCTGAAAATCAGGATTCTTGTTAGAGCCCCATCATTGAGTATCCGTGCAACTTTTCATAAGCCATTTAATCCCTAAAAAACTTTGGTTCCTCATGTCAAAAATGGGGTGGCCTAAAAATCTCAAGTTACATTTGATGATACTGTTCTTATTCAACATATCAGAATCTCATTTGTTACTTGTTGGTGGTGATGCACAGAGAGTAATTGCAAGTGTATATCATGGTGTCATGGTGCCCCTGAGCAATTAGCTCTTCTCTTATAATACACCAGGTTCAAATGCCTGACTTGCAGCCTATTATACGTGAATTGTCTCTAATCTGCTCTTCCTCCATCATCAAGTGAGGAGGAATATAGCATCAGTCAGTAGGGTTGTTGGTGGGGTGAGACAGGGCCTGGCAAGTGTTTTTACTTTATATGCAGCCTGGCCTCATTATGCCCAATAATAGTAGGTATTATTGCCATTATTCTACATGTCTCTGTATAGCAGACATGGGGCCAGGGTGGGGGTGGGGGGGGAGGGGTTTATCTTTAGAGGAAGAGAAAGTAGAAGTTAATTTGTAGTCTCCTAAGCATCTTTTTTCCAAAGCTGAGGACATCTCTGCCTAAGTTGAGTGATTATGCTTATTTTCCCATCTCTAGCAGGACTACTGGATTTAGTCAGACAATGACATAGGACACAGTCTGGTTTGGGTTTTCATTTCAATCAAAATAACAGTGCCCCACCAAAGAGACTCATACACTGGAACCCAATGCCTGCCATGAACTGCAACTCAATTTTGCCTCCTCCCCAGCTTCCTCAGGGACATCATGACAACCTTGTATCCTAAGCAACTATATGCAAAATAACTAAAGTACTTACACACCAGAAAGAGCAGCATACTAAATTCAAATTTAGTGGATCTTTCCTGTTAGAAATATGTTGTCAGAGTTTTGCTTGAACAGCTCCCAGATTACTCCCTTTCACGCTTCCTAGTATATATGTATATTGACGCATTCACTCTGTGTTGAATTGAAAACCTGAAACATTTAAGGAAAGACAGACATGGGGTATTTCAGCTGCTAAAGAGACAGGTGCAAAGAATCATGAATATTACTTGAGGAGCCACAGTGCATGTAACATGAAAGTACCACCTGCAGGTGTTACGTGTTCAGGCAACTCAATATCAGGGAAGGAAGTGGGGAACCTAGGGTGTCATTGCGGAGATAATAAAACCAGCAAGTTACCCCAGAAGGCCTTAAAACAGATGGTTTCCAAGAAAATGCAAAATTACAACTGAGTGTAGAAGAGCCAACCTTGGTCATACTTTTGTTTTGTTGAGAATGAAGATACTTTGGTTCTGGGAGGCTTAGTAGCAACATAACCAGGGAAAGAGTTAATTGTTTCTCCCAGTCACAGAGAAGCTTGGACAAATCTGGATTTTCTTAATACATAATAAGCAAAACATCAGGAGCCAGAGCAGGTTTGTTACAATCATTTACACCTCCTATTGCAAAGAAGAATTTATCCCCATGGACAGACATAATGGGAAACACTCTGCTCACCTAAGCCAGAAAAGACAGGCATTTCCAGCATTTGATTTAAGAGCCAAACAAATACTCTGTTTCCTTGGTTAAAAGTTCTAGTAGCCACCGGGTGCTTGAAACATCCTACTGTGGCTGCTGCCATTCTCTTAATTTTTCTTTCTTAAATGGTGGCTCATGATTGTGGATCACCTGCATCTAAATAAGCTGAGATGCATAATTCAAATGTCTGTGCCCTACCTCCAGGTCTATCTAATCAGAATTTTGGGGGGAAGGCACATGTAAGCTCTGCATTAATTTTAACTGGCTCCCTAAGAGAGCCTTTTTGCACATGAAGGACACATAAAAGCACATTATAAACATTAACACTGTTTTAGGTTAATTATCTCTTTAAAAGGCCACCATTAAAGTATATGAATTTCAGCTAGAAGCTACACATCTGGGGAATAGATTAATATATTGTTATATATATATATATTTTTTTTCCCAACAGGTAATAATGTCCTGTGATGGGGAAGGGCATGGGAAAGATATGTCTTATGGGGCTTGTCATAAGTAATCAAAGTGACACAGGTCAAAGGAGCAGACTTTTAGGGAGCATTTGATCACAGGAGTGACCAGGTTGAGATAGAAGCATGAACAAGAACAGTAGCTCCAAAGGGAAGATCTTTGCCTGCCATATTGCTGAGGGCCTATTCGTGTGCATTTACACACACATACAGGGGCGCCTGGGTGGCGCAGTCGGTTAAGCGTCCGACTTCAGCCAGGTCACGATCTCGCGGTCTGTGAGTTCGAGCCCCGCGTCAGGCTCTGGGCTGACGGCTCGGAGCCTGGAGCCTGTTTCCGATTCTGTGTCTCCCTCTCTCTCTGCCCCTCCCCCGTTCATGCTCTGTCTCTCTCTGTCCCAAAAATAAATTAAAAAACGTTGAAAAAAAAAAAAAAAAATTACACACACATACATTTGGAGAGTGGCTGAAAGGAAATTGAAAGAAGAAAAGGAAGAGCAAAGGACATTAATTAACCCACGGATTAAACGATGTGTACTTTCTACGAATATAGTTTCGATTAAGAGTCACTTAGCTTCAGCTGTTAAAAGCCAACTCAAATTTGATTAAATAAAAGCAATAACTGGCTCACATATCTGGGAATCTTAGGGATAAAGCTTGCTTGGAACAGAACTGGTTCCAAAGCTCAAGTGATGTCATCAAAACTCAGCCTCCATTCTTTGGTTTCTTATTAGCTTCCTTCTGGTGCGTTAGTTCATTCTCTTGCTTTTTTTTTTTTAAATTCTCCATGTGGAGGCCTTTGAAAACTCTAGGCTTTCTCCCTCCAAGCAATCCCAGACTCTAAAAAACTTTTTTTTCCCCCTGGTAGTTTTATGAAAAGGCTTGAAATAGAATCTTATTATCCAAACTTGCATCATATGCTTGGGAATCAGTTTTCTAAGAAAATGGAATATTAATTGGCCAGGCCTGAGTTACCTCCTGCTCCTAACTTGGATACAAGATTTTAGTCTACCCAAACCACTTAGGCTACTAGGGCACTTGGGTCACCAAAGAAAAAGTGGAATGCCCTTACCTTGAAGAGAAGTGATGAATTCTGAGTAAGCAAAAACCATAGATATCTACTGTATACTTATGTTAAGAGGGAAATAACATTTAGTGAATTAGTGTTACAGATATCTTATTCCAACTTCTTTAGCCAAAACCAATCTGTTACATACATATGTTTTTATATATTCTTATTTGCCGTCATTAGTAAATAATGACTTATCCCCAGCTGAGTCTGGGTCAGCACTCCATAATCAAACAAACTTATAATTCTGTAGAGATATTCACACTAAGGCTATCATCTCATATCCCTTAAGTTCAGTTTTTGCCCCCAAATTAGTTACAGAATATTTGCATTTCTTGAAAATTTATCTTTATTTTCATAACTGGAACTTGTTGTCACAGTCACCCATTTACTTATATGTAAAGGAGTAATGAATCCATTGTTTCTGAAATGCATCAGGATTTGGGGTCAGGGTCAGGAGTAGGTTGGAGTAGATTGTGCTGACCCATTTCCCCTTGTTGATCTTTGCCACTCCTACAAATGCTTCCTTAAGCAATGCAGAATTTTTCTCCCAAAAGAGACCACTTTTATCTCCTAACACTTCCCCAGATCACCACCATTTCTAAGAGCTGGAGTTACATACAATTAGGTCCTTATTATGTGTGACACAATGTATAATGGCAGCAGCACTATTCTGTTAAGCAGGAAACAAAGAAAGAGTAGGAGAAGAGTTCACTTCTAGTTTGGATTTTCTTTCGCTTTCTGCCTTCAAACATGTACCAGCTGTCAGCAGACTTCTCTGTTCCTTCCTGTTTAAAATGCTCGTGTGAGGAGGTTAAAAGAAGGAAGGTGGAAGAAAGGACAGATGAAAGAAGCATCTTATCCTTTAAGCAGGCATGGCTGTCTCCTCTTGTATTTGTTTGCCTCTGTTCTATTCAACTGAGCAAGCAAATGGAACCAAGCAGAGTACTTATTCAATAAAAATACTGTGTGTTGGATAGTTTCACACATAGGCACTTGTGTGCGGCCTTTGAACATCCCTTGCTATTTATGTTATAAAGACTAACCATGCTAAATTGTATTTGTAATGATAGTTTGACAGCTGTCCAGTCATCATTTCTACAATCAGTAATTCATTTTAAAGGAATTCTCACATTCAAGAAAGTCAGAGTATTTCATTTGTTTCTGATTTTCCTTAGGTTATTGCCCATACATTTTGTGAGTAATTTCAATCCACAGAGATGTTGCTGACCTTGCAGTTTCTCGGCCAAAATTAATTTCTACAATCATTAGAAAGGTTAGAGGAGAAGGCTCCCAGCTAGCAGGATGCATTGGACCCTGTGTGTGCTCCTCCTGGACCATTCTAGTGGCAAAATGAATAATGTATCTCCCCATTGATGCAAGTGGTAAGAGGGAGAGAGTGAAATATGAGCATGACTCTGGGAACACACCCATCAAACCAGCATAGCAGAAGAAGTACCTCTTCTTTGTCCTTGGTGAGGTGGCTTTGGTCTGTAATCCAATAAGGCAACGTGTTCCCACTGATTGCCCACATAGAGAGCATTTATGCTCTTGATTGGTCAAGGGCTCTACAGGATGCAGAGTAAAAGGTACAGCATGGCACAGCCACTTTGGTTTGCATCAGGATGCTTCTGTGCATGTATAATGTAATAAACTATCTATCCTCCAGATGTGACCCAGATGTAACTCCCATCTAAAGCCACGGGCTCATGTCCTGAGCTTTTACTCAAACCTTTATGTTCCCTACTAGGTATCCTAGAGTTTACTTCTCAAATTGAGATTATTGTCATTTAAGTGTTTGTGCCCAAGACCAGGTGTTTAATCAAAAGCCTCTTTCGATGTCCTGGGAAGATTGACCCTCTATCATAGTCTGAGATTCTTGACTGTTATGGCAGAACTTCATATCTGCCATTAAGATTAAGGGCCTGAACAACCCTCAGGTGCAACACCTGGAAATTCCAGGGCAATTACAAGTAGAATTGAATCTGGTATTTTTAGTTTTCTACGATGAAATCATAATATTGCATTTTTGTCCTTTCCCAGCAGAGTTGAGTCAGAGTTTGCAAGACTTGAAAAATATTTCCAGCACAAGAGAAGTGCATTGACCTAAGGGCTTTGCTGGAGAAATGTGGCCTTTTACCCCATCCCACATGGAAACTACAGAGTGATCTAGCACACAGAACAAAACTCTGCAGGGTTGTTTTTCTTCATTGGTATCCTTAATTGGTTTAGGGCTGAAAGTCATCTGTGCTCAATTTATAATGTACAGTACTAGTTTTCAAACCGTAGAGTGCACAATAATGAACAGCAGTACTGGGATCTGATAATAAAAATCCAGTAAGTTTGGCAGGGGCTCAAAAATCTGCCTTTCATCAACACCACCGGGTAAGGTGATATTGATGCAGGAGGTTTCTAGAACATACTTTGTGGAATAAATTTACGCGTAGTTTGATTTTTTTTTTTTTTGCAAACTTGCCTTCTATGAAATATTTATCTGAAGATCACACCTGCTGCCTGATATGGCTCAGCCCTTTAATGCCTTTCCTATCTATATTGGCTACCGTTTAGGCTGGTTTACAGATGCCCTATTTTAAAAAGATCTACAGTTAGCATTAGTGGATTCTTCCAATCTGTACCCTACCCACCGGCTTGCTCCTTTATGCATGTTATCTTTTGCTGCTGACCTTTCACATGGAATGGGGATTTTGCTCTACACTTGCTCCACTATACTTGAACCATGGGCCTCTGCCTTGCTTCCTGAAGTATGCCATCACTTGAGATTCAGTCTTATTTTCCTCTTCTCAGTCTCAGAAAACCTACGCCACCTCCATCCATTCCAATTTCTTCTCCAAGTTTGGCTTCTGATAGCCTGAGAAACAGTCTGCTTGCTTGCCTGGGAGAGAAGTTTGGGGACATGTCAAAATGGGCCAAATTAATAAAGAAATTAAAAAGAAAAAAAAGAGTAAGATCGTTGATGTTTCAATGCTGCAGATAAAATGAGCAGTACCTCACTGTGGAAATGTGTTTTATTATTGTATTTCTTAGAGGATTATTTTATTTTTTAGGTAAAAATCATTTTTGTTTCTGTTACAGATATAGTACCTTTTTTACCCTGTGACCTGGGAAAATACATTCAGGATTAAATAATCTCTTTAAAGTTCTGTGATATTCTATGCATCTCTTTCAATACTCCAAACATTTTAAGAATCGCCCTGACACTGCATTTTGTTTCTGGAACACTTACAGGAGGCAGCAAGAAGAAATTCGCTGACAAACATTGATTTTGTCTCCCCCTAAAAAATAGATTTTAAAAAGAAAAGAATAAATGAGGAAAGGAGTTTGAGACTCACTTGTTGAGAACAGTGTTTTCTAATAACTTTCAGTATTTGATGAACAAAGGGACAGAAGGGTTAAGGGTAGTCTGACCTTTAACTTAAATACATTTGTGGTCACGAAAGTTGTACTCTTTCTGAAAACCTATAGGTTTCCCACTCTTTGTTGAAACATGAAAGAGGGTTTTCCTTAGCTTAGGTCTTCTCTGTTCTCTTTGCAAATACACGGTTTACTCAGATATTGGTGCATGAGAATTTCTGTGTTAAACTTTCGGGAATGTAAGTAGTGTTGTGGAAGTATCCAATTGACCAATTGGCAGATAGTCTCCAAAGAGGGGAGAACCAGAAAATCATGATGTACCAGTGTTGGCATCTTCACTAAATCCCCTAGGCTGGCCCTGAGATCAATGATCTGAAATCTGAAAGACTGTGTCTGGGCTGTTGGCAACCTGGCTTCCCTCTCTTTCTCTTCACCATGGTTTTCAAGAATTTCAAGAAAAGTAATTGCCTACTGCTCCTCTTAGAGATTCCTGATAATAATGTGAGTCCATTCCCCTAACTTCTTCAAGCTGGGTGAGTCACTAGGGTGAGTTTTCACCCTTTGGGGAATCCACAAGTGAAAACATCAATCTGAACATCCTGTCACATAAATAAGATGAGATTCATTTCTTATAAACAAAGGGTAGTAGTTACAGCAGGAATATAATGTGTATCAAGTAAGGATAAGTTATCACCATAGGACAGTGGATTATTAGGTCACCTGAGCATACCTTTTCCTTGTCACATCAGTCCCTCTTCTTTGTCACATAGAGCCCTTGGAAGCATTCTCATAATTAGCTGTTGGCATTCAACTATATGGGTCTTTCTAAGGAAGTTTCAGTTTAGTTTCAACTTGAGTCCCATACTTTGACAAATCCACCCATTTCCTTGTGTGGGTCAGTTTTATCGGTTTCTGTTCCTGTCTTCGTGCCTCTTAGCTGCTAGTCCAAACATGTGCTAGAAGTCCTTCTCTATATGCTACAAGCAAAGATGTGTTGGTTTGACTTTGCCAGACAGAGAATGTTTAGGAGTGTGTCTAAAGCCAGTGTTGGCTGATTTCTGCTCTTAGGAAATGGAGAGCTAGGAACAAAAGGATCTGTGTTAGTTTTGAGTTTCTAGTGTGCAGAAGAATCATCCAGATTGAACTAGGTTAAAGGCAAATTCATGGACCCTGGATTTTTCTGATGAAGTCATTTTGGACTTGAGTCTAAAAACACAAGCTCTGTACTTGCTCTATACTTGCACATACACAATTAAAATGCAGGTGGTCCACGGTCTAACTTGGAGACATCTTGGCTTATTAAAACCTTGCCCTCTTGTCATTTTCTGAGATGCTCCTTTATCCTGAAAATCATGGCTTCCCCCTCCAATTACATAGAAAAACTTAATATGACAAAGGAAAAGGGAAACTTTATCTTATAGGTTTTACAAATGGCAGATGCAGAGTGCTTCGTATGTACCTTCAGACCTTTAAGACACTTGAAAGTCACTTTGTGGGGCGCCTGGGTGGCGCAGTCGGTTAAGCGTCCGACTTCAGCCAGGTCACGATCTCGCGGTCTGTGAGTTCGAGCCCCCCGTCAGGCTCTGGGCTGATGGCTCGGAGCCTGGAGCCTGTTTCCGATTCTGTGTCTCCCTCTCTCTCTGCCCTTCCCCCGTTCATGCTCTGTCTCTCTCTGTCCCAAAAATAAATTAAAAAAAAAAAAAAAAAAAAAAAAGAAAGTCACTTTGTCACTACTACAAAAAGAACACACTTACTGATGTCTCCATCCATGTTTCATCTAAGAATGTCATTCTGAGGACTCTGTTTCACCCAGGTACCTTGAGGTTTGAGAGAAATGAAACAACCCTTTAACTCTTTCTTGTCAAAAATGTTGGTAACTCTAGGCTAAATGTTTTGTAGTTAGAATATGTCTTCCACATCTGCATTGCTCAACTTTCTAAAATCTCTCCCTCCATCTTTTTGAAATCATGTAGCTCATGCTTGAAAAGCTATGGATTTCCTTAGATGAGAACTAAAATGCTACTGTTGATTTACAGGCAGCAAGCTTGGTTAACCAAGAGAAAATAAAAACTTTGGATGTAGTGTGTTATTTATAGCGAATGCAAAAGCATCATTATTATCAATTCTTGTTACAAAATACACAGAAAAAATACCATTTTTGTTATTTAAATATGGCATGGATACATTGAGAAATAGTACAGATGTTAATCCACAGCCTCTCAGCTGCATCCTGGATAATCATTATTATGTTTCATTCTTATTTAGAATTACTAGTAATAGACTGTGTATTTCTGTGTGAAATTCTAATCAGGGAACACCAATGAATTGAGATGATTAATAATATATATATACACACACATACACACACACACACACACACACACACACACACACACACACACAAACACATAATTTTGGAACTGGGACAACAATAGAAATATTTCTCTCTTAGAGAAAAATCCACGAAGCATGCTGCTATGTTAGCTATCTTGATGAGTAACATTTGTTACTTAAATAGACATGCCAAAAATTCACATAATTTTTTGTATCTGAATTGAACTAATCCTTGACCAGTGTTTAAATTTGTTTTGAAACTATTTATGTAATTGTGGAAAATCTGAAATGTAAATATCTGCAGTTTGAAGTTTCTGGCTTCAAACCACAAGTGTTAAAAAAAAAGTCTGTTTGTGTACTTTCATTCTGTGCTTTTGAGTTCTTTGGCAGATCCTGTTTTCTTTGTGTAAGTCTCATTAACATGAGATTTTATACATGGAGTAAGGAGACAGGATGGTGGAGGTAATATTATTCATGCCATCTTTGAATGCAAACTTCACATGTCTGTGCATGTAAGATATGGGACAATATTCAGGGATTATTTCCCATTCTTAAGTGTAGAAGCACTAACCTAGTCCAGTCCTATTATTTTAGAGATGAGAAAATTGAGGGCTAGAAAGACTAGGTGATGGAGAGATAAGTCATGGATTTAGTAGGTGACCCAAGGCGTTGAATCTTAGCTCATTGTTTTTCTGAATTCATATCCTGCTTGGCTGTCCCCACTCCTCTATAGTAAAATAGAATTCTGTTTTGTCATCTTGTCTCCTTAAATTTTCTTCTGTCCCACCCTCAACATATGGATTCTTTTAAGTTTGGGTTGTAAGCCATACAAAAAATTACCTTACTTCCTGTCCTTCACCAAGATTCCCAGATCAGCTTTATTCTTTTTCCTCAGTCCTGATTCACCTACATGAATTTAGTGGCATCTTACCACCCGTCAACAAAGGCTGCTTCTAAAGTTTTTCTAGGATAGCAGTTGCAATTCACATTGTTAAAAATAATCACACCTTAGTGGGGAGTGGATTCTCAGCTACAGGGTGATATTCAGTATTATTTTACCTCATAGCCACTGGCCCTTCTATCTGGAAACTCATCAGGCAGTGCCTAAGTCAGCTGATTGAATAGATTAAAAAGTGAAAAGAAAATGACACTTAAATAGAACAAGTCCTTATTGATGATCTATGTACTAACTGCTATATCTGCTACATCAGAGCATATAAGAATGTGTAAGATATGGTTACACTCTCAAGGAGCTTACAGTTCAAAGCAGGAAAAAGGAAGCTACAAATACACTTGATAGAAAAAGATAAGCTTCCACAGGGAAATATAACTGAAGAATCACGTGGTTAAAGGAAGAAGATAAGGGTCTGGAAAAGCTTTGTAGGTTAACAATAAAAAAGCAAACAAACAAACTTGAACTAGATTTTGAAGAATGAAAATCACTTTCATGGGTATACGTGGGGAGATGCAATTTGACTAACATTTATTATATGTGTACTCTAGAAACTTATGTAATCTACATACTGCTACTTAAAGTATGGTTTGTGGATTACCAGCATGAACTTTACTGCTGTTTTGTGATAAAGTAAGTTTCATACATCTAGTTACTGTTATTGAGAGAATGCATTTAGAAAAATTCCTACATCATTGTACGTCACTGAACTAATAATAATAATAATAATAGACTAATTTGGATGTTACTGAATTTGTGTGCTAAGTCACGTATGGTTCTAGATGTATGATACTTACACAGATATCCCCAGGTATGAGTCCATTGTAGGTTGGAAAAAACAAACAAACAAACAAACTGGTCATTTACCACAGAAAATTAGTGAGTCGTGACTCTACATTGCTCTTTACCTGCGTAGACAACTTAAGAAAATGTTATACGTATATTAGCAGTACAGAGCTGTGTCTCATTATTAAGGTATTTATGAAATCATCATTGCTTACTTCCAATTCTATTATCCATTAAAGAGCAGAGAAATTTTAACTTTGTGACATTAGACCAGATGACAGAGGCACAAAAGAGATATATTAGGAACAAAATGTGAACAAAGTAAAAGGGTGAGCAAAAGACAGAAGGAACAGTAACTAAGAGGAGAGGAAAGGAAATGCCATGCAGTTTTCTGGAAGTAGTTAGTAAAAATAAGTTATCAGAATGAAATAGAGTCTCTGTCTCTGCTTCACAATATTCCGCAAAGGATTAGTCTGCAATGGGAAACTTCATCTAAAGGCTGAAAGTATATCAGTTGTGTACTACGATTTTTTTTTTTGTTATTTTATCTTTCTTGTTTTCATTTTGTACTTGGTTCCTGTTATTGTTCCTCTTTGGAAGATGTTCTTTTCATTTTTGGACATTTTCTCCTCTCATTTCAGATGACTACACACTGCACGGCCCTGTTTTTATTCAGGAACCAAGTCACGTAATGTTCCCTTTGAATTCTGAGGAGAAAAAGGTGAAGCTCAATTGTGACGTTAAAGGGAATCCAAAGCCACATATCAGGTTTGTTGTTTTAAATCTTATGTTTCCATGCATACCATTTCTATTATTAAAATTGACCCGTACTTCTAATTACATAAAGATCTTTTAGACAAGCATCATAGGCTGTCCTGAAATACTAAAGAGTTGATTGTGTTCTTGAAAAGTTGAGTGCCCAACTTCTGTTTCTGGCTATACCAGGAATTGAATATCCTATCTGACCCCCTCACTAAAAGCCTAAATATTCCTTAACGTATTTTTTTTTAAACATGTCTCAACAAACTGGTAAGAAAGTAAGAAATACTCAGAAGTAAAGAAATAAGTAGGTTTGGAACCCAGAGAAGAAAACTGACCCCCACAAGCAGTTTTCACCTTGATGAATTATGTGAGGGAGCTTTGGATTTTGCAGTTTCACAGGGGATCACAAGACTAAGCCTAAAGTCGACTGAGCGGAGAGTGGAACATGAGAAAACCTCCCAGAATAGGCCTGGAACCCAAAGGCTATATACTGAAATAAGCTTGCCTCCCCAAAGAACTGTAAAGCAAAAGTAACTGCCTATTTCAAATTTTGGTGCTAAGTGACCTTCAAAGGTTTAGTTATTTATTTTGAGAGGGAGAGAGAGAGACCGAAAAGGAGAGCAGGATAGGAACAGAGAGAGAGGGAGACAGAATTCCAGGCAGGCTCCACAAAGGGCTCAAATCCAGGAAACGTGAGATCATGACCTGAGCTGAAATCAAGGGTTGGCCTCTCAACCAACTAAACGACTCAGGCAACCCTGCTGCTAAGTGGTTTTTTTTGTTGTTGTTGTTGTTGTTTTTAAATTTTTTTATTTTGTTTATTTATTTTGAGAGAGAGAGAGAGTGAGCGAACAAGTTGGGGAGGGGCAGAGAGAGGAAGACACAGAATCTGAAGCAGACTCCAGGCTCTGAGCCGTCAGTGCAGAGCCTTGTGTGGGGCTCGAACTCATGAGTGTGAGATCATGACCTGAGCTGAAGTCTGATGCTTAACTGACTTAGTCACCCAGGCACCCTTGCTAAGTGGTTTTGATAGAAGATGAGACACAGCTGAAAGGAGAATTAGTAAATTGCATGATCTATCTGAAGAAATCATCCAAAGGCAGCAGAAAGGAGTAAAAAGATGCAAAGGGAGAGAGGCAGAGAGAGAGAGAGAGAGAGAAGAAACGAGGGAGGTGGGGGAGAGAAAGTGTAAGTGAAAGAGCAAAAGGGATTAATAGGAAATATTTACATAGTTTAATCACAGTTCCATAAAGAAAAGCAAGGGAGAATGAGGCAGAAGCAATATTTTAAGAGAAGGTTAAGAATTTTCCAAAGTTAATTAAAAATTCCAAGCTTTCAGGGCTTGGAGTGAGCCTGGCTGGCTCAGTCGGTGGAGCATGTGACTGTTGATGTTGGGGTTGTGAGTTCTAGCCCCATGTTGGGTGTGGAGATTACTTAAAAATAAAATCTTAAAAAAATATCCCAAGCTATAGATTTAGGAAGACAAATGAATTTCAAGGAGTTCAAATGAAAATCACGCCTCATCTAGAATTATTATAGTGAAACAGCCAAACACCCAAATCAAAGATGATCATAAAAATAGTTAAGTTGATAATATAGACAACCTTCAAGCAGATGGCAGACCAGACTTCTCAATAGCAACAAAAAACCAAGATGGAAGAAAATATGCTGAAAGAAATTAACTGTCAAATTTCTGTGTAGCAGAAATACTTTCTTAAAAAGACAACAAAGCAAATATGTGTTCAGGCATTCAGAAACTAAAGTTTGACTCCAGCAGACACACTCGCTAAAGAAAATTCTAAAAGATAGAATTAAAGCAAAATGAAAATGATACCAGAGTACCAGAGATACAAGAACTAAAGATAGGTAAAGCAAATGGTGAAGATTCGTCTTTCTACATCAAATCAATTGCAGTTACACTAAACAATAAAAAATAATTTTAAAAAGCACTGTCTTGTGGAGTTAAAAAAAAGAAAAATTAAAATCATAGCAACAATAGAAATAAGTTTTAAAAACATAAACTGCACAATGGATGTATCTACATGGCTAAAAAAAATAAAATTTGACCCCACCCTAATGGCATACACAAATTTCAGGTGAATGGAAGACCTGCATGGGACATGGACTTTTAAAAGAAGATAGGCATTCATATCTGTGACTTTGGAGGCAAAGAAGTATTTCTCAAATATGACAGGAAAAGCACAAATCTTAAA
This sequence comes from Neofelis nebulosa, assembly GCF_028018385.1. Lineage (NCBI taxonomy): Eukaryota > Metazoa > Chordata > Mammalia > Carnivora > Felidae > Neofelis > Neofelis nebulosa. Next base: position 125,087,112 of record NC_080785.1, on the reverse strand, counting down.
AGAAAATATTTAACCTCATTAACATTAAGAACTTCTGTTCAACAGAAATACTGAGATGAGTAAAATTTCAAGCTTCCAACTGCGAGAAGATATTTTTAATACATGTCATTGGCAAAGAAGTAATATCCAAAAATATATTTTAAATCCCCACAACTCAAAAAGTAAAAAAAAAAAAATTAAAAAAACCAAGTAGCCTAGTAGAAACATTACCAAAAGACTTGATTATGTACTTCTAAGAAAAGGAATATCAAATATCCATTAAATATGTAGAACGATTATCTGTGCCATTAGTGAGCAGAAATAGACAAATTAAAACTAAAATGACACACTCTTCCAAGTCTACCAAATTAACAGAAATTTAGAAGATTAAATTCAACATCGTACAGATAGATTAAACCTAGTATGTTCATACAAGGTATCCCCAAGCAGTAGTGAAAATGATAAATTATGGCTGCAGAGTGATGGATCACAGGAATGTAATTTTGAACAAACAAAGCAAGTCACAGAAGAATAGAATATAATTCCATATTCATAAAGTTCAAAAGCAGGTCAGCTAGAGCACTTGTTTAAGGATACCAATATACTTAATAAAATCATAAAGAAAATCAAGGGAATGAGAAAGTCAAAATTAGAAGTTATAATTAACCATTCAGAGGGAAATGACTAGAATCTAAATGGAAACAGGAGACTTTAAAAGTAATAATACTACTTTTCTTACACACAGATATTTATTGCCTCATGGTGTTTTATAATTGGGGCAGATGAAATTTTCTTCTGTCCAAGGTTCTTCTAGCTGCACTAAAACTTAAATTTACACGAGGCAGATTAACATAAGATAATCAAATATAGTCACATATGTATGAGGAATCCACACACATATGAAATTCCAGACAGGCAAAATGTGGTATATATGTCATTCTGAAGCAGAAGCAGGTAGGAGTCTGGGACTTCAAAGAGAAAGAATGAAATACACAGAAATATTAAAAAAAAAAAAAAAAAAAAAAAAGTAAATGTTGGGTGAATAAGTGTTTGCCAGGCCATATAGAAACAGTAACTCTAGGGGCGCCTGGGTGGCGCAGTCGGTTAAGCGTCCGACTTCAGCCAGGTCACGATCTCGCGGTCCGTGAGTTCGAGCCCCGCGTCGGGCTCTGGGCTGATGGCCCGGAGCCTGGAGCCTGTTTCCGATTCTGTGTCTCCCTCTCTCTCTGCCCCTCCCCCGTTCATGCTCTGTCTCTCTCTGTCCCAAAAATAAATAAAAAACGTTGAAAAAAAAAAAAAAAGAAAAAGAAACAGTAACTCTATATATCTTATAAATAGGATTTTGCCTCTATTCACATTTAATGACAATAACTTTAATAACCAAAATATAATAGTGTGTAAAAACAAAAATAATATATAACATAGTTAGGACAGGAAGAGATTAGAGTCATTAAGGATCCAGAGAAGTGGGATTTGAACTGTGATGCTGAGCTTGCAAAGTGGCACAGGGCAAAGGACATCTTATACAAGGTAAAGGATGGCAGTATTAGCATAGTGGAAATTATTTTAGAATTTAATTTGTGTGCCCATTCATTCATTCATTCATTCATCAAATATATCATCATGCATCAAACCACCCAGTGGTTTTCAAACTATGAATTTTAGGTACATGGAACTGGTTCAGCAATTAACCAGGGTGAGTAATTGCAGAACTTCTACTCAGGAGTCCACCATAGCAGCTCTCCTTTGAATGAGGGTATGGACTAGGTGTCTGAAAAGTATGTGGTCCAGGAAAGGTATTTCAACCACTCTATTAAGCAACGGCGATTTACCAAATGCCATCCTAGGTTTAGGATATTCAAAGATTAATAGACTGCATGTTCAAGTAGTATGCTTTTTGGAGGACTGCCTCATAGTAGGACTGCTATGCTGCAAATACTGTGCTGTCAGTGCTATAAAGGATGTCCAAGTTCCAGGGCATCCTGGAGGGAAGAAAGTCTACTTCAGGATGGAAGGTGGAAGGTTTTAGTGCAAGTTTCACAGAAAAGGAGACATTTAACTGTATCTAGAGGGTAAATATTATTTTGCTGTGTGGATATTTTGCCATAGGAAGTGCATTACTGAAATTAAAACCAAAAAAAGACCTCTCTAATGGACATGTAATTTATCATTCAAAACCAGGATAATTTTGAGAATGAACACCACTGTTAATAATTATTCTAGGACAGCAGGTATAAAACCAGCACTATCCTTGGGCAAACCATAATATGTACTTATTCTCCCTATAATATGTTGAATTCAAGGTTTAATCAGATATTTTAAGATGTGTTATATAGTAAACAATAAATGCAAGAAGGAAAGGTTTCTACATACATAAATGATGAGTTAAATGAACCCATGCTTTAGTACATAGCCAAGTGTAAGTTCAGATGTTAGCCTTAAATGAAAACAAATTTTGCAGCAGAATTTGGCAAGTTGTTGCTTTGTTTTTCCTCCAAACTGTGACCTTTAATTAACATTGTTTTTGTAACATTGTGTTTCAAGATATAGGGGCCTGCTTTGTTATTTAAAACAAGCAGTGGAACAGAAACCTATTATGTTTTTAAAGATTGCCAGAAAAAGCAGAGAAGGAAACTTTTAATCAAATGCACCAGCAATTGGTTGCAGTGGACTGGGTTTTCCTTTATACATTTGGCAGTTTCTCTGTAACATAATAGCCAGTTGCTACCTGGGAGCTAAAAACTCCCTCTTGTTGAAGGAAAGAGCAAGAGAAAAAATGGAGTGATCGGATATTTTCAAACATCAGTCTGGCTAAACTTTTTCAGTGCTCTGGCTGACTTTGAGGGGGAAGAACAAATAGGAGAAATTCAAGGTGAATTCTCCGTGGGGATCTTCAGCATTCGGTTTTTCCTCAAACACCACAACTGACCTCTCTTCTTTGTATTATTCCCTCAACTGAGCCTTCTCTTTTCATTGTTTCCTGCCCCTCGATTTTGAAAGGATTGACCCAGACCCAGAAAAATTTAAGAAGTTTTGACTTGTGCCAACTTTCCTTGTATTAAAGTTTCTTAAGGACTTGTGACATTACTTACTGCACTCAGCTTCCCTTTCCAGACAGAAGGGACGTTCAAGTACTTGGTTGGAGTACTTTTGCTGTGAGGTTTGTATTTGATTTAGTTTGTAGACAAAAAAATCCAAGTCAGAAAGGTCTTGCCCCTTCTTCCATGCCAAGTTGAAACCATGAACAAAGGAAGAGGGGTTTACTACAACAAATTCCATAGATACCTTCCCAGAAAAGTCGGGAAAATTGTACCTTCCAGAATGTCAGTGGGCACAATCAGACTCTGGAGAGAGTTAAGTTGTGGTTCCGAAATGATTCAGAAATCAGTTTACGTGACTTACTAATTTATCCTGACCCTAGAGAAAATCTCTTTGCTCCATATGGGCATTTTCTTTATAAAGATTCTTCAAACATTGAAGATAAACTGTGATTTTTCAAGAGTGTTCTAGTATGGAATAGGATAAGGAATTCAAAGCAATCCACATTCAGTGGGAATGAACATTGACTGCATTGCAATAAAACTGGGTAGAGTGCTTTGTAATCTAGTCTCAACTGCATTTCCCAGCAAGCACTTTATTTTCTAAATAATCCCTTTTCCTTTGCTATTTGTATGTAAAAGCAGGCAATAAAGTAGATTAAAGGACTTTCTGCAGAGCATTTAGGTTCAGATGACTAGTGTAGACAAACCTACAGAGGTGTTCTCATTATTCCTACAACCACTTTTCTAAAAAGGCTCACATGGTCCATTTCTAAATTCCACATTCTGCTTGCAGCTCACATTATATTGCAATTTCCTCTTTGAGTTCTTAGATTTGTCATATTAAATTGCTCAACTATCATTTGAAGTGAGAGTTATAGCCAAGACGTGATCAGCTGACTCAAAAAAAAAAAAAAATGTCTAGGGCAGGCAGTCATTTCTAGAGATTCATGTGCAGATAGACCTGCTAAAATATAATGCAGCTGTTCTCTTTTTATTGCTTATTACTTTCATGTCTGTGTCAGAACACAGAAAGAATTACTGTCAAGCTTAAAAACAATGTCTTTTTCTAATACCCATCTTCTTATAAACAAACACGTAAAGAGCTATGTCCAATTTTGTGATTCTGACCTACCTTTCCTGCCCCTCATGTTTCTAAATTTTACAATTCAAAGACATGGATGTGAACACACGTACACCACCATGCTGTGATGGGCTACAATGCTCATAAATTGTGTATGCTCAAAGCTAAAATATATCATAAAGAAGTACAATATTTAGTCAAGTTCCACAGGCATTTATTGAGGAGAGTGTCAAGGTCTAGGTTGCTAAGGGGACAATACAAAAGTGATGTAGGCAAATTATCTTTGGTGAAGGCAAATTCCTAACTGATGAAGCAGAGAGAATCCTATAGGAGACTGTGGAAAACTTTAATTAATTTTGACTATGAATATTGAAAAAGACTTCAATGGAAAAGGTGATTTAAAATTGACCCTGGGGTATCTGGGTGGCTCAGTCAGTTAAGCATCTTACTCTTGCTTACCCTTGATCTCAGGGTTCATGGGTTCAAGCCCCACATCGCGGGCTCTATGCTGACAGTGCGGAGCCTGCTTAGGACCCTCTCTCTCCCTTTTTGCCCCTCCTGCTCGCTCTCTCTCTCTCTCTCTCTCTCTCCCTCCCTCTCTCTCTCTCTCTCTCTCTCTCTCTCCCTCTCTCCCTCTCTCCCTCCCTCCCTCCCTCCAAAATAAATAAGTGAACTTAAAAAAAATAAAAATAGAACAAAATAGAATTGACCTTGAAGTGTGAAAAAGCTCTTGACACAGAGAAAAGGATCATCTTTAAACTTCTGCTTTTTTTGACACCAAATATCCAAAATCATGAAACAAACTGGATTGTATGGTTTCATATGAATCCTTTTACATTCATTGTACACACCAGCCATAGTACTCCAGAATATTGTGAGAAGATACACAATGAGTATGTAGGTATACATACACATTTTAAATGGCTTTTTGTTTGTTTTTTACTGATTGAAGGAAATAAAAATGAAAGTCTCTCATTCTTTAATCTTGTTACGGTTTTTTATCAATTTCCTTTGTGCTGCAGTGCTTTCTTATTTTTTGGTCTCCCCATGGGAATGCTTCTGTGGGACTCTTGATATTTTAGAAGCTTCAACCATGGCATATTTTCACTACCTGGTATTTTTGTAGAATTTGGGAGGGAGGGGGGAAAAGAAACATAAGATACATAGTCAGTGAATTGTATTAGCTCAAAAGTTCCAAAGTATTCAAAGGAAGGCAATTTGATTAAAATAAGCTCTCTTTGGAATGTTACTGGCTGTGGGAAAAAAAAAAAAAAAAAAAAAGAAGGAAAGAAAATGTGCACGTCCCAGGAAAATTTATTTATAGGGCCAAACAATATCATCAGATACAATAGATGATTGAAGTAAATAAACAGAAGAACAACACAGCTCTCTTTGCCTCTGTTACCTAATGACCTGATCTGCAGTTTACTGGGAAGGTTGATTGATATTTGAGTGCCATTGACTAAGAAGATCTTCAAAGTGATCCATGATCAAGACTAGTTTGGCCCCTAAGACAGCTCTAGATCAATAGAGTTCCTCTGCTTTGCAGTCAGCCATTTCAGTCATATTAAGGACCAAATCAAAGCATCTCTGCAGCAATTTCATCAAATACTCAGCAATCTACCTGTAAGTGGTATATTCTGTCATCTGTAGAGACCCATTTAAAGAATAACTACAAAGTAGAAAAAAGGGCTTTTTCCGAGGAGCCCTATTTGAAGAAAGTTGTACAAGATGCTATGGGGATTTTAAAATAAAGTGTGTGTAGAATCAAGTAGCCACAAAAGCAAGTGTTAAAATTTTAATACCATTGCTTACTATAAAAGGCATGCTCTTTCCATAGCACTTAAGTTGTCACCATTGCTGGGTAGAGCATTTCTAACTTCTTTTTCTACCATGGTTAAAAAAAGTCACAGATGGTATTTCATGCTATTTATATAGTTTTTATATGTTTTAAATGATTCAGAAATATTGATTAATATTACAAGGCTTTATCTACTGGCATTTTTATGCTATAGGTGGAAATTAAATGGAACAGATGTTGACATTGGTGTGGATTTCCGCTACAGTGTTGTTGAAGGCAGCTTGTTGATCAATAACCCCAATAAAACCCAAGATGCTGGAAGGTACCAGTGCATAGCAACAAACTCATTTGGAACAATTGTTAGCAGAGAAGCAAAGCTTCAGTTTGCTTGTAAGTAGCAATTACATTGTGTGCAAATGTTACTCTGAATTTTTATACCATTAAGCCTTTAGAACAGTTTCTTTTAAAAACCAAATAGATTTTAATTTGTTGTATGATCTTTACCTTTTCTTCATATTTGGGAAATACCTTGTTTATAGGATAAATTGTAAATCTAAGTGGAAAGATGTATTCTGCTTTTATAAGGATTAAGACTGATTATATGATAGTTTGTTAGAGGATTCTCTGTACATATATAAATTCACACGCACACAAATTTATATATGTATAAATTTACATACACAACAAAATAACACACATAGATACATACACATTATAGAGTGTGTATAAGCAAGCAATTGAACTGCCAGTAATAGTCATTTTGAGAAATGTTTAACCATAAAGTTTAGAGTTGCAACAAATTTTGCTAGTCTATTAATCCTATAATTCTCCTTTTTTTTCTTATTTTATAGATTAGGAAAATTTTTAAAACAACTATAACAACAACAGTAAGCAGAGGCAAAGTGTTAACTTTTATACTATACCTTTTATATTTCCAGCTTAGAACATTTAAAAAACAAATTGCCATCTCATAAGACCATCATCTAATAAAAGTTCATGAGCATATGAAAGAAAGTGGAATTTAGAAATAGTAAGTTGAAAATAAAATCCACAGGGAAGAGCAGTGAGTACACATTTGAGTATAGATGCCTTTGAGGATTGATGTGCAGTTACATTTTTAAGGGTTTATGTATTTGCATATGATTATATATTTCCAGTATAAAATCCCAACTCATACAGCAGTGCATTAATGTCAAAGGTTTCATAATTACAAAGTCTGTTGGCAGTAACACTGTAGAATATTCTCATTAACAAAATCCTCTCTGGGAACTCAACATCAAATATATCTAATATTCAGTGCTTAATCTATTATTGCCGTCACGTGGCATTTTTGCTAGTTGAGAAATGAATTTTCTGAGTATTAGGTATATATAGGATTCCAAGATTATTTTGTTGGTGAATATCTCCTGATATCTTCCAAATATCCTTAGGTGTACAGAATAATAGAAGGATTATATGTCTGATTGAATGCTACAGAACCAAAATGTTTATTTCTCCCGGTCTAATGCAAGTCTATACTTATTTTTTTAGGAATAACAAGTGAATTCTGTTGGATTTATTTAAAAAAATAAACACAGACTCATTGATTCTAAGAGTAAGGAGATCTCTACACTCAATTAAACTTGTACTTCTTTGATTTTTGGATTCCATAGTATAAGAAAATTTTTAAGATAGCAATAGTAACAACAAAAATTAGAGGTTGACATAGAACTGCCAACTCTTGATTTTCTAATTTATGACATTTAAAAAATAAATCACCAACTCTTAAGGCTATCCTTTTGTAAAAGTACAGGCATTTCTATTACCAGAACTATCTAAAAAACAGAATATCATATTTGAGAGTGGTCATTTAATTAGATTCATTTAGCCTAGGAGAAAGCTCTATCACTCATTTTGTGGGTGACTGAGTTGGCCTGAGGACCAGGGTTTGGAGTCCACCTTACTTATCCCACTAAAATATATTATGTAGGTATCCTGCCACCATCAAAATCTGTGACTGAGCCTTAAAAATTCTAAAACTAGAGAGCTCACCTATTCATCACAAAGCATCCTGATCCATGGTAGACTGCTCTAGTTATTCAGAAGTATAAAAACAAACGCAGCATCTCTTTCATAAAATTTTAACTAAATGTCTAAATTTCCATCACTCTCACTCCCCATGCTTACTGTGTGATCCTGGTTAGGCTTCAAATATGTGAAAATACAATCATGTCCCTTCTTTCCTAATTGTTGTCTTCTCCAGGCACTTAATCTACAACCATCTTCTTCATATCACATCCATTTTTGTTAATTTATCTATCAATTTATGACCATATAGAAATGTATCTAATTCTACGCATGTGCCTTGACCTTTGCAGAGGACAGTGGGAGCAGTAGTATCCCACAATGTGAACTTCTTTTTCAATGAATGCAGCTGACATTGATATTCATCTTTTCTTAAAGCCCCAGTCTCACATCTTAACCTTACATGAACATACAGTCATGTAAAGTCTGAGAATTGATTTTTTATGAATGCCTATTAATCTCTAGCTACCCAACCATGTTATTTTATTAACCTAAACTCAGAATATTATATTTACCCCTATTAAATTCACCTTCTGAGTGGTGACCCTTTGTTCCCTTACAGTTGAAATTGTTTTAAATCTTTTTTTTTAATCTGACATATTGATTGTCCTCCTACTTTAATGTCAGCAGAAAATTTGATAAGCATGTGTACGTTCAAATAATTGATATAACATGTTGACCAGGACAGGGCAGCATGCCAATACAAAATTTCCACTAAGATGAGATTGAACTTTTAAATCAATATTCTTTGCATACTCTTGTTCAATTAGCTACACATTTTCCCAAACATACTATAATTGAACCCCAGTTTTTCCTATGTGTTCTTAAAGCGGTGAGAATCTTTGCCACATGCCTTGGTGAAATCAAGATGTATTATTTCTTCAGCACCCCCTCCTACCTGGTCTCTGTGCATCTTCTCTAGATCTTCTTTAACCGTTTATCATAAAACAGGCAAAGTAATCTTTTAAACATGCAAATGAGATCATTCCACTTTGCTGTTTTATGCCTTCTACTGCACTTAGAATAAATCTCAAATTCATTACCATGGTCTCATTTTAATTTCTTGAAAATGAGAAACTATCTTTTGCACCCGAGCCTTGATACTTTCTTTTTTTTCCCACGTTTTATTTATTTGAGAGAGAAACAGAGAGAGAGAGGGAGAGAGGGGCAGACAGGGAGAGACATCCCAAGCAGTCTCCAGGCTTACAGCAGAGCCTGACACAGGGCTCAATCCCACAGCCTCAGGATCATGACCTGAGCCAAAACCAAGAGTCCGTCCACTTAACCGACTGAGCAACCCAGGCACTCCGAAGCCTTGATACTTTCATTGCCCCTGTCTGATATGCTTTTCTTTTTTTTTTAAATTTTTTTTTTTTTTCAACGTTTTTTATTTAGTTTTTGGGACAGAGAGAGACAGAGCATGAACGGGGGAGGGGCAGAGAGAGAGGGAGACACAGAATCGGAAACAGGCTCCAGGCTCCGAGCCATCAGCCCAGAGCCTGACGCGGGGCTCGAACTCACGGACCGCGAGATCGTGACCTGGCTGAAGTCGGACGCTTAACCGACTGCGCCACCCAGGCGCCCCTGATATGCTTTTCTTATGATCCTTCATATGCTCACGTCTCATGGTCCTTAATTCTCAATTTAGGTATGACCTCCTAAGAGAAAGTTTTCACATCATCCTGTCTAATCTAAGAAGTAATGCACATCATTTCTATTCTTCTCTGCCGCTTTCCTCCTTCCAGCCCGCCACTTCTACATAACAGCAGCCTCTGTTTCATTAGTAAGGACTTAATACAAAATAGAATGATTTTGTATATTTTTTCTCATTTAATTGTTACGATAGAATCTACATTCTAAGAGAACTGAGTCTGTCTTTCCATCCTTCTATTTGCAAAGTGTAGGACACTTTATATGTAATGAATAAAGGAATTATTTTATTAATTGCTTCTTTAGTGACACAACAAAGAAAATATATGCATAAAATTATTTCGGGGGTGAAGCATTTTTGTAAATCAAAACTCTTTATATTCTAATAATTTTCTAGAATCCAGCTTCTTGATCTTCATAGTTTTTAGACTTTTTTTTCTATTTTTTCTTAAGATGTTGCCTTTATTCAAAAACCATTTTTTAATTGTTTAGAGTAAAATACTTTTCTTGAATGATTTAAGGTGAAGCATGACAATTACACATTCTGAATGTTACTGAGTAACTTCTTTCACCCCAAGAATTTTCATAATCAGTGAGGGAAATAAAAGTCTTTTGATCATGCTTACTGTACTATAGTATGCAAGTGAAAATATTTCTTCATTTTTAATCCTATAATTTTATGGCTGAAATAGACCTTAAAAGATTCTTGGCCTATATCATTTTAAAAATGAAATTGAAGATTGGTGGGGTGCCTTGGTGGCTCAGTTGGTTAAGCGTCCAACTCTTGATTTTGGCTCAAGTCATGATCTCATGGTCCATGAGATCAAGCCCTGCATTGGACTCTGTGCTGTCAGCATGGAGCCTTCTTGGGATTCTCTCCCCCACTCTCTCTTCCCCTCCCCCAGTCATGCTGTCTTGCACACTCTCTCTCTGAATAAATAAATAAATAAATAAATAAACACTTAAAAAATGAAGTTTAAGATTGGAATAAATTAATTACTCATTGTTATTGACACAGTTAATCAGTGGCTACCAAGGAAAACCAGCCTCTGTTTCTAGTTCAGTTTACCCTTGCTTGCCTCTGCTTAAGACTCCTTTTATTTTTATTTTTTTTATTTATTTATTTTTTATTTATTTTTGGGACAGAGAGAGACATAGCATGAACGGGGGAGGGGCAGAGAGAGAGGGAGACACAGAATTGGAAACAGGCTCCAGGCTCCGAGCCATCAGCCCAGAGCCTGACGCAGGGCTCGAACTCACAGACCGCGAGATCGTGACCTGGCTGAAGTCGGACGCTTAACTGACTGCGCCACCCAGGCACCCCAAGACTCCTTTTAATTGGGGTGTCTGGGTAGCTCAGTCGGTTGAGCATTTGACTTCTGGTCATGTCATGATCATGCTATCCATGGGTTTGAGAGCCTGGAGCCTGCTTTGGATTCTGTGTCACCGTCTCTCTCTGCCCTTCCCCAGTTCATGCTCTGTCTCTCTCTTTCTCAAAAATTAGTAAACATTAAAAAAAATTTTTTAAGACTCACTTTGATGTATAAGAAAACATCCCTTCATCTTTATCGAACATGTCATACCTTCAAATGTCATTTTCATACTTTATATAAATTTATCTATAGGACAATCTTACAAGGTAGACATTGTGTATACATTATTTTTAAATATTTTCACACTGCTTTGTAGACAGAATTTTGTAATCTCTTGTATTTAGCAGTTTTTAAAAAATGAATTAATTTACATAACCAAAAAATCTCATTAATGGAGATGATGCCTCCGAGAACTTACCCCTCCACACCATTTTTTTTCATTCATTATCTTCAGAATAAAACTCCTTCCTTATTAAAAAGGCACTTTTTAAAAAGGCATAGAATAATTTAAGTCACTGTTGATGAGATGTGGACATTTTCATGAGCATACATATTGTATTGCAATATGGAGCACGTTTTGTTTCTCAGGCCCCCTGCAGTATTAAGCCATTAGCAGTCATTTCTCTTCCTGTCACAAGACTACCAATACCCCTTCTACTGTTTACTCCTTCTGTTATATCTAGGGCTACCAAACCTTATTGATTAATTTACCAGGGTCTACCCAGTGCCTGGCCCTTAGTGAACTTGCAATAGTAATAAGTGGATAGATAATAAGGGTGGATGTTAAGATCATCAGGCTATATTTGGGTCATGAGTTGAACCACTGAGTTCAAAGACTTTCTGTTGACCCTTTGGAAGTGCTTTGTAAGTGGGTGCAACATTTCCACCTTGAGGTTATGTAGAAGACAGTTGACATCTTATTCCAGATAAGAATACATGTTGGGGCAGGAGGTCTTTGTTTAAGGGGGAAAAAAATACGTTCATGTAGATAATGCATCAAACATGCCATCCAACTCCTGAAAACTTGGCCTCAGACTATGGATGGTCTCAATAAAATGTTTTAGGACTAGCCTTGCTTTAACTTCCCTTCCACCCAAGGAGAAAAGCAAGTTGAATCATTTTTAATTCTCACATAGGCAATTGAATCCGAAGATAATGCCAGTGGTGGAGGGAACTTTGTTGCATTATTCCTCAGCTTAATGGTAGGAATATTTCCAGACATTTTGTCTGTGTGGAATGAAGTGCTATGGCTCCATCAGCCTAGGTGCTCACTTCCCCAGCCAAGTATCCCAATCTAAATTTGCTTGAGAATCATTGTGCATGGTTATTCAGCAGGGCAGTATTTTTCTCAGACGTATGGACATTTTTAAAAAAAATTTTTTTAACGTTTATTTATTTTTGAGACAGAGAGAGACAGAGCATGAATGGGGGAGGGTCAGAGAGAGAGAGAGACACAGAATCCGAAGCAGGCTCCAGGCTCTGAGCTGTCAGCACAGAGCCCAATGCGGGGCTTGCACTCACAGACTGCGAGATCATGACCTGAGCCGAAGTCAGATGCTTAACCAACTGAGCCATCCAGGCGCCCCCAGGCATTTTTTAAAGTAAAATGCAATACACACTTACACACTTAGAAAATAGTCAAATAGGTATTAGTGTTTATTTTTGAGAGAGAGAGAATGCAAGCAGGGGAGGGGCACAGAGAGAGTGAGACACAGAATTTGAAGCAAGCTCCAAGCTCTCACTGTCCACAGAGTCCTACACGGGGCTTGACCCAGGCATGTGAGATCATGACCTGAGCCAAAGTTGGGTGCCTAACCGACTGAGCCACCCAGGTGCCCCTATCTATTTTTTTATTGTTTATTTATTTATTTTGAGAGAGAGAAAGAGAAAGTAAGGGCTGGTGGGGGAGGAGCAGAGAGCGAGGAGAGAAAGAACCCCAAGTAGGCTCCCCACTGACAGCATATAGTCCAACCCTGTCTCTATCTCATAACATTGAGATTATGATCTGAGCCAAAATCAAGAGTCAAATGCTTAACAAGACTGAGCCACCCAATTTGGGTGCCCCCAAATAAGTTGTTTTTTTTTTTTAATTGGCTGTGTGGATTTGAGAAGCTGAGATAACTATATTGCTTAAGTTTAGATAGAATGGAACATTGTGTATTGTTCTAGTTCACTTTAGTTGTCCTATAAGGTTTCTAAAACTCAGACTTCTCGTCAGCATTGTGCAGATAAGCATACTTACCTTTTAGGGTTGTTATGAAGATTAGATTATACAGCACATGCAAAATCCCAGAATATTTCCTAGCATGAGAAAACTAACTATAATTGCTTCTCTAATTTTCTCTTCTCTATCCTCTTTTTCTCCCTTTTCTGTCTCTTTAAAATAAGAACAATAACCAACATGTATTTATTTATTTTCCTGCATTTTTTATCAAGTTTTAGAGAATATGATTAGACACTTTGTTTACATTTTAAAGTTGTGTGGTTTTTTTTTATATTCCCAAAGTAATATATAATGGAAAAGATATATATATATATATATTTTTTTTTTTTTTTTAATTTTTAATTCCTATTTTACCCATCCTCCCACCTACCTCTCTTCTGGTAACTATCAGTTTATAACTAATATTTATTAAGAGCTTAGGTGTAATGGATAAGAGCACAAGCCCCAGAGTTAAATTCCCTGGTTTGAAATTTAGCCCCTGCTATAACCCTGTGACCTTGGACAAGGTACTTCTCTCTGTATCTGTTTCTTTCTCCATAAAATGAGGTTAATAACTTTACCTCCTTTGTTGTAAGGATCAAATAAATTAATACTGTTAAAATTCCTACGTCATTGTCTGGCACCCATGAAGGGTTTAATAAATGTTAGCTATTATTTTAATGTTTATTCTAATTTTACTAATCTGTATCTGATATTATGCTAAGAACATTGGAATATTGTCCCATTTAGTTCTCAGTATAACCCAAGATTTCCCTATAGATAAATGTATGTCAAGTATAAAAATGAGACTTGGAACAATGACCTGTTAGATAAAGATGAAGGTTAATAGACCAAAGTGAGTCTCAAGCAAAGGTGAGCAAGGGTGCACTGAACTAGAAGCTGTGGCTGATTATTTTTATTCCATAGGTGATGAATCTGAGAATTAGTGAAATGAGATACCTTTCACCGAACATGAAGTGGGAGGAAGAGAACCCATAGACACCTGACCATCCATTACATGGGATTTGACATACCTGGTTCCCCCATGACACCTAAAACTACACTTTCCTAGTAGAATTTATCTTCAAACCGTATATTCAAACCGTGATTGGTAACATATTTCCTTTGGAAACACAAACTTGGATTTTTTGATGTATTTTACAACCTTTAATATAATACATCCATCATTAATTTTTTGTTATTTTTAATTTTTTAGTTATATGCTTCCTTGATGTCATCATAATGTTGATTTACTGTTAACAACTAAAAGCATAATGCTGTGTACTGTAATTATGCATATATTTGTGACTCTAATTTTAATATAATTGGTTTCAGGTTCCATTATGAGAATAATTAATAACAGTATTTCTGCTCTAAAAGTTAATATGCAAATTTCCAATGTATTATAAGTAGGTTATAAAACATTCTTAATATTGATATTTTATGGTAAATAACCCTGGGTTGGTAAACTGTATATCCCCAAGCTGTCGACGACATATTATTATAAGCTTTCTTATTCCCATATCATTCCTCCCCTACATGTGAAAAGGATGCACTTTAATAAATATAGATTATTATGAACAGCTTCCAAGAGAATAATACAATAACTCTAGATTTTAGCCCATCAGACTTGATTGCTTCATAAATAGTGTTTGGGGCCTTCATTGTGGAAATTTAGCTGTTTTTTAACACTACAGATCTTCAAAACAAAAGACTTAACTTTATTTCATCATGTCAGGTTGTGGATGACTATAATTTATACATAAGTATCTCCAAATTGCTCATGGTAAAATTAAATTATGCAACGATATCCAGTCACCTGTCTTCTGTAGGGAAACTAGCATTGTCTTGGCCATGGGCAAGGTAGTGTTCTTTGAAGGAAACTCCTTGAGTGTTACCTATGCTGATCTCTGTTGGTACCTTGTCTGAGGTGGGAAAAGAAGCTAGATTGGTACAGTATGCATACCCTGCATATCTACCTCCTGAGCTTGTAGTAAGGGGAAGAAGATAGAAGACAGAAAAGATGATAAAAGAAGGATAGAGATAATAAGTAAAGGGATCCCTTAGGTGCAAAAGCCACTCCATCCTGGCCTCTCGATGACCTCAAGCAATGTATCTTTAAGGGTAAAGTAACTCAATAAACCAATCCATTCCAAGGTTAATTTCATTTAGCTTTAGCAATTATGTGGCAGCCAGCATTTTTTATGGTGAAAATATTTCATTGATGGACAGCAGCTGATTAGATGGTCTCATTGGAATAGATCTTTCTTATTGCTGCTACAGTATGCCTTGTCTGATTTCTCCTTAACTTGTGCACCCTCTGATAACTGCAGTGCTGATGGTAATAAAAATTAGAAAAAATGTATTAAATTTAGAATGTTGTACTGTGTTCAAACTGGGGCTTTTGGCAACCTGGTTTTTTATTCCTTGATTACTGCTTCTATTCACAGTAAATTTCAAATATTCATTGCTTTTAATATTCAATAATTAGTTTATCTTTCATAGCCAAAGAATGAAATGTGCAGTCAATCAGAACAATGGCTGGGGGTTTGATAGATGGCCAAACCCATGACTGGCTTGACTTATTTTTAATTAGGAAGTCTGCTTAAATAGGCAAACTTTTGTTTCTAAGCAATAAAATGTTGATGGATGACTGTTTGGATAAATAATTTGTGAATATTTAGATCAATTAAAACTTAATCAGCTGAGAAATATTTGGACAGTAAAACTGAAAATATTTATCAATGCAAGGCCTTTGATTCTTAATAAAGTAGTAAGTTTTCCTCATTTGAATAGTTAGAAGGATTTAAACCAAAACTTGCTGAGTTTCTGAAATAATTCTTTTAGTAGATCTGCCACTTAGTATAGTATACAAAGACATTACTGGTGAGAATTGGTGTCTCTGGAAGATTTTATAGTGTAAACCTTTAAGAACTAGTCAGATGCGGCCATTCTGTATTGGTTCTTAGTGATGTGGGCAGTTGTGAGTTGTGGTACAATTAATCATTGAAATTCACAGGTATACAAAATAATTGTCATGTGTGTTTTTTTCTTTCCCTTCTACAAAACCTATTAATCTACAGGTACTAGTTAATTATGGCCATTACTTTGTTAGGTATTTCTCCTTCCACTTATCCATAGTCCAATTTGGGGTCTATATGACTGATAAAGGGGGCTGGGAACTAAATGAATGAAGTATATAGATTTTAAAATTTTTAATGTTACTTTTTGAGAGAGAGAGACAGAGCGCATGTGGTCGGTGGTGCAGAGCGAGAAGGAGACAGAATCTGAAGCAGGCTCCAGGCTCTGAGCTGTCAGCACAGAGCCCTCTGTGTGGCTCAGACTCACAAACACTGAGATCATGACCTGAAGCGAAGTCAGACGCTTAACCTACTAAACCACCCAGGCTCCCTGTGAAGTATACAGATTTTTTTAAAAATCAAGAGCATCCTAAGAATATAGTTCACCTAGAAATTAGCAACCAAGACCAGATGGGGATCCAAAGAAGCTTACTCAGACAATACTTAAGTTAGTAAAGTTAACAATTTACACTTTGTACTTTAGTAAAAAAAATAAAAAGTTAATGAAATGTCCCTTTTTGTTTCCTTGTTTTAATTTAGTCAACAAATATTAAAATAATTTTGATTGTTTTTCAAGTTTAAGTTTTAGATAATGAGGTACAAATCTTACCTTCTTGCACAGCCTTAACTGTGCTTTACATTTGACTGAAGTTTTGGTGCACGATCAGTTAGGTATTGCCATACAGTTGAAAAGAGGAAACAGTTTCTGATTGGGAGAAAATGCCAACTATAAGAAGTCACTCAAATGTCACTGTCCATTCTTTCTCAAGATTTTATATTTGAGAGGTTATATGATGTTATAGAACAGATACGTATTCAGTTATGGTTTAAAATTCCCAACCTGATAGACCACCTCTAGTGGATTGAGTGGTAACTTCCCAAAAGGTGTGTCCACCTAGAACCTGGAAATGTTACCTTATTTGGGGAAAGGGTCTTTTCTGGTATAATTCAATTCAGGATCTCAAGGTGAGATCATCCAGAATTAAGCAGTCATACGCTCAATCCAATGGCAATATAAGAGACAAAGGAGGAGAAGATACAAAGGGGAGAAGGCGATGTGACTGTGGAAGCAGAGATTGTAGGGATGTAGCCAGGCAATGCCAAGGATTGCCAACAGCCATCAAGAGCTGGAAGCAAGAGAGACAGATTCTCCCCTAGAGCCTTCGCAGTGAGTGCAGCCTTGCTGGTACCTTGATTTTAGACCTCCAGCCTTCAGAATGTGAGAGCATACATTTGTGTAGCGTTAAGCCACCAACTTTGTGGTGACTTGTTTACAGTGACCCTAGGAAACTAGTAGACTGGCACATGTGCGGTTCCTTCCCTATTCTCTGCTGACTACTGTCATCAAGGAAAAATGAAACCATTTAGGAAATCAGACTGAAATGAGGTGCTTTTGTAACTTAGCTGTATCAGGGAACAAAGTATTGAGAGGGATAGCATTGCATAAATGTGGGATTATCTGTGCAAGTTTTGTGTCACGCCATGCGTTTGCCTCTGGTGAGCATAATGGCATTTTGAACATTACATAGTATGATTTGATGGAATAATGAAAAAGACAGCTACATAATTCAAAAAGTTACCTTTTCTTCAGCACTTAGATCTCTTGCAGTAACCCTCATAGTCCTTCTCTAAAACAGGCGGGATTGGTCCTTTCTTCATAAGGCAGCGATTTGAAGTGATTCAGGGTAGTCTGTTGGCCCCATACCCCTCTCTCTGGACTTCTTTTTTTCTAGGTCCTTTTGCCTGAATTTGACCCCTTTGTCTGGCACTCTAAAGCCCTAGAAACTAGCAATTATCACATTTAGAGTGTCTGACCTACCTGTGGCTGTAACAGTACCACTGTGGTCTCTCATGCATTATTACCTTTCGTGTTATGACATTTCTTTCTGCAAAAATCCCCTGTGCTAGCGAGGGCCCGATTCCATTGTCTTCCTAGTCAGCACCTTTCACTGAGTAGGCTCTAATCTGAACAAGCCATTTACCTCCTCTCTGACATGTATTTTATGCACCACACCAGCTTGTTTTTTACTTCACAGCTATAATACGTGATCCCTTTACAGAACAAAGCATGCTTTAATGTTCAGAGGTTAAATCTCAAATTCAGGGGCATCATAAAAGGGTGTGTGTGTGTGTGTGTGTGTGTGTGTTTTCAAAGAACTAAATTATGCTATTAGATATTATACCATAGATTAAATTCTTTGCTAACCACTAAACCCTGACTGGATGATACTGCGGCTCAGTAATTTATCCCTGATATATGTATTTAGGCTATGCATACTCCAGTTATGATCAGAGTATTAATTTGCTGCCAAACACTTGCATTGTTATTTACCATTAGCATTTCAGATTTGTTCATTTTTTCATGCATTTGCTGTCCACCATCCCCTCCACCAAACTCAGTGCAGTTTTTGCTATGAATAGTCTGTTAACTTGGCTTCATAAAATATAGATTAATTATACCTTAAAGGCCCTCCTTTAAGTAGCCCACATTTATTTTACAAAGCAGTCACAGGCAGCATGAGGGAGTCGACAAATGGATTTTCTTATTTTTGACCTCAGTGATTATTTTGTTCTACTTTTTTCAAATGTTATCACCAAAAAAATGAGGGCAGGTATATATGGATAGGTGTGAATAAGTATTTGTGGAGTGAGAAACACTGACAGAATATATGGATCAATGAAAGAGTATAAGAGAAATACAAATGCCTTGGGTTTAAGGTATGTGAGGTAATATCTTTTCATTCTATTCCATGAATTGGGAAGTATGTTTTTACATTTCTAAACCTGGGAGGTGCCCTCCATAAAGTTGTATGTTAACTATAGTTTCTAATAAAAAAATTCATTAAAGAATCATTGTTAGTTACTTTTCATACCGTGTTTTCTTTTGGTACCATCATGACTATCAAATTTCAGAACATTTTTATCACCTTAAAAAAGGAACCCTGTACTCATTTATAGTCACTCTCCTTTCTTCCCATCCTATTTTCTGTCTCTATGAATTTTCCCATCCTGGACATTTTATATAAATGGCATCATACAATGTGTGGCCTTTTATGACCTGTTTCTTTCACTTAGCATAGCATTATCAAGGTTGATCTATATTGCAGCATGTATCAATATTTTATTTTTCTTTATGGTCAAATGGTATGCCGTTGTATTTGTTGATGTAGGGGTCCAACTTCATTCTTTTTTATCTTTTATAAATGATTCTTTTTCTTTTCCCTTCATTTTTTTTAAATTGAGGTATAATTGACATACAACATTGTATTTCATGTGTACGCATAATGGTTGAATATATGTATATATTGAAAAGTGATCACTACAATAAGTCTAGTTAACATCCATCACCGATAGTTGTAGAAAATGTTTTTCTTATGATGAGAACTTTTAAGATACACTTAGCCACTTTCATGTAAGCTATACAGTATTATTAACTATAGTTGCCATGTTGTCCATTACATCCCCATAACTTAAATTTTATAACTGGAAATTTGTTGCCTTTGATTCCTTACACTCAATTTGCCCACCCCACCCCCCACCCTCCCTTGGCCCTGCCTCTGGCAACCACAAATCACTTCTGTGTATTTTTGAATGTGTTTATTTTGTTCTTTGTTTTGTTCCTTTTTTTTAGGTCCCACATATAACTGAAATCATATTATATTTGCCTTTCTCTGTCTGACTTATTCTAGCATAATGCCCTCAAGGTCCATTCATGTTGTTACAGATGGCAAGATTTCATTCTTTTTTATGGTTGAATAATATTCCATTGTGTATATACCACATTTTCTTGGTCCACGCATCTGTCAATAGACCCGAAGGATAGTTCCATATCTGGGCTGTTATAAATAATGCTGCAATGAACACAGAGTGCATATGTCTTTTTAAGTTAGTGTTTTCATTTCCTTCAGATAAATGCACAGAAGTGAACATTTTCAATCATATGGTAGTTCTGTTTTTAATTTTTTAAGGAATCTCCATATTGTTTTCCAAAGTGGCTGTACCAATTTACATTTCTACCAGTTTATTTCCCCTCCTGTCCGCATCTTTGCCAAGACTTTTTATATCTTTTCTTTTTGATAATAGCCATCCCGACAAGTATGAGGTATTATCTCATTGTGCTTTTTGATTTGCATTTCCTTGATGATAAGTGATATTGAGCATCTTTTCACGTACCTGTTGGCCATATATATGTCTTCTTTGGAAAAAAATGTCTGTACAGAATTGCCCATTTTTAAAAAAAATCAGATTGTCTTTTTGCTTGGAGTTGTTCTTTAGATATTTTAGATATTTACCCCTTATCAGATGTATGATTTGTAAATATCTGTAGGTTGCAGATACAGTAGGTTGCCTTTTTGTTCATTAGGTTGCCTCATTCAGTAGGTTGTCTTTTTGTTGTTGTTGATGGCTCCCTTTGCTGTGCAGCAGATTTTTGGTTTGATGGGGTCCAACTTGTTTATTTTTGCTTTTGTTCTCTTTTGTCGTCAAATTCAAAAATCCTCACCAAGACCTATGTGAAAGAACTAATTCCCTATGTTTTCTTGTAGGATTTTTATGGTGTCAGGTCATAATGTTCCATTTTACATTAATCCATTTTCAGTTAATTTTTGTGCACGATGTAACATGGTTGCCCAGTTTCATTATTTTGTATGTTAGTGTCCAGTCCTCCCAATACCACTTACTAAAAGACTGTCCTTTCTTCACTGTATATTCTTCCTACTTTGTTGTAAACTAATTGACCTGTATTGGTGAGTTTATTTCTGGGCTCACTATTGTGTTTCATTGAGCCATGTATCTGTTTTTATGTCAATACCATACTGATTTAATTATGAGAGTTTGGTGATATAGTTTGAAATTGGAGACAAATTCTTTTGTAATGTGGATATACATTTTGTTCCAACATCATTTGTTGAAAGGTGGTTCTTTCCCCCGTTGAATGATTTGCACTTTGACCATAACGCTATGATCAAAAATCAATTGACCATAAATATAGGGATTTATTTCAGGGCCCTCAGTTTTATTCTATTGATTGATGTATTTTCCTTATGCCAGTACCACACTGTGTTGATTCCTGTAGCTTTGTAGTAAGTTTTGAAATGAGAAAGTGTCCATTAATAGTTTCTTAAGACCAAAGAAAAAAGATGCACATAGCCCATTATCTACAGACTTCATTCTGCCTTCAGTATCAAATTGTGTGTTGTCTAATCTTAAATAACATCACATTTTGAGCCTTGACATTCTAATCCACTGGTTTCCTCACACTTGAGATGGAATTCATTTGTTCTTATTCCTCTTCCCAGGGTCTCAGTTCTAATTTTCCTCAAACAACCACTCAAACAAGAATGCTTGTGATTTCTTAAGAGCTGTCTCTATTTTACCACCCAAGCACAATCTAAATCCATAGAGGATAAATATTTGTCTTTAAGGCAGTGAAGCTCTAGGAGAACTATTCAATTAGCAACCAGAACATTTAACAAAAATTGGGTGGCACATCTCCTTTCCTAACTCTTCCAGGAACGATAGGGAGATAATTGTACATTTGCAAAACTTAGTGTCCCTTACTGAGTTTTCTCAGGACAAAGAATACTCTTGACCCAAGGTTTGATTTTAAAATGTTAATTTTCCTATTCTACCAGAGTACTTTATAATAAGTCATTTCTCCTAAGTTCACTTAGATCTTTCAATACTCAACTTGGCTTTGTATCTGCTATTCTCTGGTATCTACCACAAAAACACGTATGACCTTGAGAAAGTTTCTACACTACTCTGAATCTTAATATCCTCATCTATAGAATGAGCATAATGATGGTATCTTGGAGTAATGAGGATTAAATATGTCTAGGAAACGTACCATGTTTGTTTATGAACATTCCTTTATCTGTTCGTGCATAGACTGTACATTAACATGTGGGTGCTCCAGTATTTATTATGAGGTACTAGAATTCAGCGTATAGTTTTGTCTGGCTCTCTAAATAGTCCATATATAACCAGAAAATAGAACTGGCTCCATGTTTCTATATTTTACTCAACATTAAACATGGCTCTTTGTATCTAGTAGATGTTATAAGATTTCTAGGATATCTAAGATGTCTAGGAAATTAAACTTCATTTTACTCTAACCAACCATTTATCCTACATATAATTCAACATCAGTAGTCATAACCTGAGATTTTCTATTAAGTAATTAGCTATACTGTCAAAAATTGTTAATTTTTCTACATATTTGAAAAGTTAAGTACCTTTGGAAAACACCACCAAATCATCCAAGTCAGTGCGTTGTGAAAAATTGAATTATTGATACTTAGTGTGGAGATTTTTTTTTCATATGTTTTATTTTCCTTCTTTCCATAAATAATTAAGATACACCAACTAGGTAGTAAGCAACTGTGTTAGATGAGGAGGATTCCTCAGTGAACTACACAAATAGGAAGTTCGTATCCATCAAGGAAGACAGATACTGAACAAGTAACCAGCAGTATGGTGAGCGCTCACAAGGTCGAAGGCCTTGAATTGTAAGGAATAAAAGACAGAATAAGCAGCAGCAGAGAGAATGGGGAAATAGTTTGAAAGTAGTATTTATTTGTAAGGTAGTTTATTAGATATTGAAGGAGAGGGGTACATGG
This sequence comes from Neofelis nebulosa, assembly GCF_028018385.1. Classification (NCBI taxonomy): domain Eukaryota; kingdom Metazoa; phylum Chordata; class Mammalia; order Carnivora; family Felidae; genus Neofelis; species Neofelis nebulosa. The sequence continues at coordinate 125,064,220 of NC_080785.1, read as the reverse complement.
AAACAGCAAGGCATTTCAAGAGAGGAAAACACAGATAGCATTCATTCATTCAGTTTTTTTCTGAGTCTCCACTGTGCTGACCAGGTAAAGAAAGCAAGACCCATTCCTTCATTTTATAGGGTTTGCTTTCTAGTGGGGGAGGAAAATGTTCTTCGAGTAATTTTGCGAAAAATAATCACCAACTGAGATAAATGCTGATAAAATGTCAGTGGTACTGTAACATTTGTAACAAAGAAAGTAAACATAGACAGAGGGTATTAAGAAAAACTTCACTGACGGGCTCCTGGGTGGCTCAGTCAGTTAAGCATCTGACTCCAGCTCAGGTCATGATCTCGCAGTTTGTGAGTTTGAGCCCCGTGTCAGGCTCTGTGTTGACAGCTCAGAGTCTGGAGCCTACTTCAGGTTCTGTGTCTCCCCTTCTCTCTGCCCCTCCCAGGATCATGCTCAAAAAAAATAAAAGAAAAAGAAAAAGAAAATTTTCACTGAGGAAATGATTGTCAATGAGATCGGAAGGATAAGTAAAGATTAAAGGGGAAGCATTTTCCAGGCAGAAAACAACGTATGTGCGAAGGTATTGTGGTAGAATAGTATATGGAACATATAGGGAAGTCATAGTAGACCTGCCTGTGGCTGGAGAACACAGAACAGTGGAGTGAATGCATTAGAATAGGAGATGGTGATAGGGAATGAGACAAGAGAAATTATTTATTTTTTCTGTGTTTTTATTTCAGGACTTCTTTGGGTCACTGTACTTAAGCATGCCACTTTACTGGCTGAAGATTAGGAAAATTGTATATACTCCTATAAAAGATGTTCAGTGTTACAAATTCTGTGTGGTGTTCAGTGCCCTGGGCTTTATATAAATGCAATCATCAGTTCCCGGGTCTCAAACCAGTCACCTGTAATAACTACAGAGGTAACAATTCATACATGATTTGCATATGCCAGGTACTAAAATGTAATTTCTCCCTTACAATCCTTACCCGATTCTGGACACATGTATTCTTGATATTCCTATTTTGCAAAAGAGGGAACGGAGACGTGAGAAAGTTGTATAACTTGCCAGAGTTCACACAGGTGGGAAGTGGAAAAGCCAAGAGCTGATTCCAGGTTATTTAATGTCAATACATATTAATCACTACACTACACTGGCTCCCTGTTATTTCCACTAAGTGAAAATGCATCTTTGTCAGAGGCGATGATTTGGCCAAGAAACTCAGAACTGAGTTTGGAACATGATGCTAATGAAATAGCCGGACTCAATTTCTAAATGCCGTGTTGTTAAGAAACCGATACTTGCGTTCATATGTGTAAAGGCAAAGCTGTAGTTTGTTCATTATCCAGTAGTGGGCAGCCATGAGTGCAGTACAGAGAGATATATAAGATTTCAGTACCACTAGTATTATTTGTTATCCCCAGGTTTGTACACAGATATGAGAAAGATTGAAAATGCCAAGAAGTCAGCAAGAACCCACTTAGGTGGCAGTGCTTAGAGCAGATAGCTCACACAATGCCATTGGTGCTCTTTCTGTCCCGATTAAGAGGACATTTCTCCTGGTCCCCCTTCCTAGAGTACTTGCCTCACATGGTTATTCTAAGTAATAGAGAATAGCTACAAAATATCTGATGTATAGTAGAAATGGGGAACGATGTGTATCCATGTAGTTAGACAGCTGATCAGGTTATTACTTTAATGGCTATTAAATGTGTTTTTAGTTTTGTTTAGCAGTTTTTAATAATCATCAATTAAATATGTTTAAGTATAATTAAATAGTGTTACATCATGGAGATTTTATATCTTTGCATAGCTGCACATAAGATCCTTTGTCTTTCTGTCTTGGGCTCTAGTTTTAAAATAGGTGCCCATGGTGATCATACCATAGATTTATAAGGCAAGTGCCACCTGGAGAAACCTAATTCCTTCCTCCATAAATCTCCTTCATTGGCCAAAAAAATACATAAGCGCTTGTTAAATTTGAAACTGATGCAAAAACAAATATTTAGTGACTAGCTCTTCAGTAATGACACTGTACCCACATATATAGAAACTAACATTATTGCATACCAAGAAGGACAAACCACCAGCTTTAAAAAGAGAACACATTTAATGAACTTAGGGATTTGGGTGGTGGGAGAGTAGGAACCTTTCAGAATTTATCTCCTGTCTGTAGCTTTTCCAGTTGAATCCTACTTTTATTTTTCCCCAAGGGAGGGCATCTATTATCACCACTTCTTCCACATCCATTCAAGTCCAAAGTCCCAATAAGGTGCATCTGGGCAGGGGGGTGGGCATGCCGAGTTCAAACGTTCCATGTTTCTAGCATGCTGGCCCAGTATTGTCTTTTTCACACTCTCTTGATTTTCGTTATTTATCACTTTCATAGTTTATCATTTTATCCATCAGTCTGTTTTGCTTGTCAACCCCACTAGAAAATCCACCAGTGCCTTGCTTTGTTCAATAAAGTTTTGTTGGGTTAGCAAGCTAGTAAGTCACTCTACATGGAAACCAGGATCCCAAAGAGAAGCCGGGAGGAGTGGCAACTTTGAGATTTTTAACGTTTTAGAGCTAAACGTGGAAAATAAATTCAGAGACCAAGATGAATGTCCTTTCTTTTTGGAAGAGATGTGATGGGGGGAGGATGGAAATGGGGATCTCTCAAAACTTATTTATTTTACTACCAGATGATTATCATGCATGTGACTTTTTGATCAGAGGTATGATGTAACACTGGATTGACAGTTCTCCTACTCTTACTGAGCTGCTGTCTTATGATTGAGTTTTAAAATAGACCCATTGGAGAGAGCCAAAGCATAAGAGACTCTTAAAAACTGAGAACAAACTGAAGGTTGATGGGGGGTGGGAGGGAGGGGAGGGTGGGTGATGGGTATTGAGGAGGGCACCTTTTAGGATGAGCACTGGGTGTTGTATGGAAACCAATTTGACAATAAATTTCATATATTGATTGATAAATAAATAAATAAATAAATAAATAAAATAGACCCATTGTTTGCCTCAGCTAATCAGGACCTAGTTAGTGTGTCTTGAAAAAGGAAATTTATGCAAGTGTTCTGTATTGCCTTTAAAAATTTTTCATTTTAGGGCTACTGGGTGCCTCAGTTGGTTAAACATCTGACTCGTAGTTTAGCTCAGGTCATGATCTCACTGTTTGTGCAGTCAAGCCCCGCATCGGCCTTGGTGCTGACCACCCAGAGACTGCTTGGGATTCTCTGTCTCCCTCTCTGTCTACCCATCCCCACTTGTGCTGTCTCTTTCTCTCTCCATATAAGTAAATAAATAAAATAAAAATAAATAATTTTTCATTTAGTTGGACCATTGATAGAAAATAGAGATAATAATTAATTCATGTAATATTTCAAGGTGTAAAATGCAAGACCTATTGGAGAAAAGTTCCTGTGTGATAGTACCAAACTGGAAATCCCAGACATCTGAGCCCCTTACTACCTCTGATTTGCTCTGTGATCCATATCATAATAATGATAAGAAACAAAGTCTGCAGTGTGAGTTCATTGGTGGTAGCAACCTATCGTAATATCCGAGCAAGGAACACCTGTGTAGACAGCAGATGCTCAGTAAAAGCTCTTAAATAGGCTGCCCTCTTAGTGTCTATGTATTTTTTTCTCTTTAATTGGCTAGATGGAAGAAGAATTTAAAATATCGTCACATAGTAGTGGGTATGTGATGCCAATTACTGTTTTCCAACCAAATGATGAAGTTAAAAAATATTTGCATATAAATGTTACATTGGGTTGAAGTTTTTAAATACTGAAATGTAGGTAAAATGGTCAAAGTGTGGCACTTGGAGATGAACCAATGTATTACATTTGTGGATCCTTCATATTTATTACTTTGAGTGTCATTGCCATTTCCTGCTGGAAATTAAGCATCACAAATGGTTTGTTTGACCAGGTGGCCTTGCTGCCTTGAAAATGAATGGTGAATCCGGAAATATAAATTATAATCACATCATAAACATCCTCCTCTTACCCTTGGCGATGAAATAAAATAGTGCATTTTAAGCTTGTTTTGAAGGTTAAGCAGAAAATCTTGTCTTGGATAATTAATATTTCAATAAAAATCAATGTTGCTACAGTTAGCAGGTAGGTAATCTAGCTAATTGGCTCAATATTAAATTTGTTAACTATGAGTTGTCTTGTAGCTTAAATTGTGTTTGCAGAAAAATGGAAATCGGTGAGGTATTTACTGAATTTGTAGCATGTCTTGTTAAGCCAGCTCTAGAGAGCTCATGATACAAATATGGAGGAACATAGGAACTTGTCCTCAGATTGCTGCTAAAACAATCCTTGTGATTTTCCCTAACTGCTCTGTCATGGCACCAAACACTTTAACACTAAGGAAGTTTTTACCCTGTTCACAGAATGTATGTTGTCCCTTTTGCTTCACTCCTTCACTTTCTCCTTGGTAATCCAAGATGCCATTTTTACACCTTGGAAAAATAACTAATAGCTAAATTGTCTATACAATTTTACTATTTAGAGAGCACTTTCAAATCTCTTTCTTTTGATCATTACAAAAGTCCCATAAGGTATGGTTTATCATCATGATCATCCCCATTTTATTCACTGTGGAATGTGCAACTCACAGATGAGAAACAGCTTCCTCAGGTACTTTGAGGTTTGTGTCACTGTTGTGACGCTACTAGTGTCAAACCCAGGAGTCAAAACTCAGACTTCTGACTTCAAGTCGTGATGTCTGTTCACCACACCACATTGCTATTTTCATTTGAAATGAGCTCCTTTCTTAAACCAAAGAAATAGACCTTTACTAGCTGGGTCTGACACCTGTCAATATTTTGTGAAGATACCTTCAAATGCTGGTTCCTGAAACTAGTCTAAGATGAAATTGTACTATGTATTTTCAGTAACACAGAGTTTAGATAAAGAACAGGTATTCTCCTGAAATTATGCACTTCCTATAATTTTTAATGTTGAAAGTTTTCTTTTTCTTTTATGAATTGATAATAGTGGAAGATGGTGGAGGTAATGATAGTAACTTGTATTGAATACTTAGAAACATCTTTGTTGATTTTGTGTACCTCTTTTTTTCCCTTTAAAATTCTATTGGTTCATTAAATCCTAAGTCTGTACACCAGCAGCGGATGGAAGGGGTGTCAGGTAAAAGTGCTTCTCTCCTATAGCTTAGTTCAGTCCTTAGAAATCAGCAGCTGACTCAAGGGTACCAGCAAGACAAGCACACTTTCTGTAGGCCTCAATGCCTGTCATTATGGTGTTCCCTGGAGGCCATCTCTTGGACCTCAGCACCTGTAGTATTTTCAAGGTTAGATTAATTATGTCCTGTTACTGAAGAAAACAAGAGTGGCTAATCCATCTCTTTTCATTTAGTTTTGGAGGCAGCTGTTAGAGATCTACAACCACTTAGGATGAGGCAATGTTGCCTTTTAAATCCACATACCTCCCCATCCTTGAACCAGGCCAATATATTGTCCCTTCTTTCTGAGGGAGGAAACACATTGTATAATCCTTCTTAAGTCTGGCTCCGTCAAAGACAAAGAATCATAAAAGCTGCAGACTTTTGTGGAACATCATCTCCTTTTTTCCAGGTGTTTCATGCACAACTACTACACCTGCCTCCCAGCACTGATCCATAAGGATTAAGCAAAGTAAACAAACACAAATTATCCAGAGTTAATCAATGGAGTGGACTCAGCAAAGTGATGTGAAATTCAAGTGTCATGTGACTAAGAGTTGCTGTTTGTGAAGCTGATGCAGTGGGAATAGCAAGACTTTAAAAGCAACACTCATTAGACAGTCAGTGTTCAGAGGGATTCTGTTGCCAGCTGAGGCACAGGATGAGGGACTCTTCTACCGAACATGGCAGATTGCCTCCAGAAACACAGGTGATACGTACCCTACTGGTATAGACAGTGTGTTTTATGGTGTTGTCCTTATTTGGGGGGGTTTGCTTTTCTATTAAAATTTCAGATGAGAAGCAAATGTGCTTGTAAAATACTGCTTCTCTCTCACTGTACTGTCGAGAAGCGCTGAGTGTTCTGGAATTCAAAGAGCATGATCGAGTCTGACACATCTTCCAATGGTTTGTTTTCAAAGTCAGCACTTCAAGCAAAATGCATATAGTTAAAATTTCTGTGAAAATTCCCTTAAATCACGGGTATATGTGCCCACATTAGGACAGGCATGTTTTTTTTTTCTTCACCAGAATCAGAACATGTAAGTAACCATTTCCTTGGTTTAGTATCAAATGAAAAAACTAGCTTGAATTCAGAACTGTGTTGTGTGAAAAATAGATAGTTTTAAATGCTGGAAAACATGGCAAAGTACTCCCTCTATGTGAAGCTGGTAAATAATGAAACTAAGTAATAACATAGATTTGGGTTCCCTATCTTTAATGCAGTATGGACATTTGACCAAGCAAGTGACATGATGGGTAGAATTGTCCACATTGTTTATGTGGCTAGCTCTTCTGTGGCACTTCTGCTACCCCACTGCGAGGCATCTGACAAGCTGTTTTACCTCTCTAAGCCTCAGTTGTATTCTAGGAATAACGGAGGTGATGTCAACATCAATGACTCCCTTAAGGATCCACTGAAACAAAGTATGTGTGACTATTTCCTCCCAACTATAGAAGTAAGACATGCCATGTTGGAAAAAGAAACTAGGAAAAGATCTAAAGAAGAAAAGTTACAAAGGAAAAATGACCAAGAGGGATCTTGCACTCTAGTGGGAGAGAAAGACAAAAGGTATTAATAAATTATTAGTTCCAGAATTAATGTGTTAAATGAAAAGACAGCAAATGTTATGGAAGCGTGAAGGAGCAACATATAACCTACTCTGAAGTTGGCTCCGCAAAGAGATGATGGCAGAGCCTGGTCCTAACAGATGGTTGAAGAGGCCAAGAGAGTTGGCAGGGTGTTTCATGCAGCAGGAGCTGCAGAGGCAAGGAAGCCCAACATCAGAAATATGCAGGGCACATGCCAGTACTCCATATCTCAAGGTTGTCAAATATGAAGTGGGGAGTGACAGGCCTGGGGCTGGAGAGAGTTAAGGATCAGGTCAGGCAGGGTCTGTTAGATGTACCAATGAGCTTGATTTAGCCTTTTGGTGAGTGATGATTTTGAAGGGCTTTAAGAAGCAAAGTGACATAATCAAGTTTGTGTTTCACAAGTTGATTACTATGGCTTTATTTTGGAGGGTACATTTAAGGGACTGGAATGCCAGAGCTTAGGAAAATACTTATGATAGTGTTTATTATTCCAGGCAGGAAATGGTAAGAGTCTATCCTAAGACACAGGCACTAGAATTAGAAAAGGCATATTTGGAAAATATTTATGAGGTGAAATCATTAGGGTTTGGTGGATGGTATGGTTGATGGTGGGGAGAGGGCATGAAGAGTATAGAATGACTTCCAAGTTGCTGTCTTGTATGGTGGGTTCCCATTGAGTGAGTTTGGAAGCAGGTTAGGGTTGGAGATTGGGAAGGTGGAAAATTTCAAACATACCAAGTTTTACGATACAGCATGCAAAGCTGGATACTTATGAGTGTGAAAAAGGCCATTATAAATCATTTTTCACGACAATAAATATAAACCACAACTATCTCAGGAAAACTAAGATCTAAAGTCGCCTTATCCATAAGACATTTAAGTATGTATATCTATGCAAATCAGGCTGTTGAATATATGAGGAAAATACATCTGCAGGTTTGAAGGTTTGCAGTAAGTAGACACAAGCATGAAGGTTAGAATTAATATCATGAGCGTGTATTAGATTACCCATGAGAGTGTATCAGAAAGAGAAAAGAGAAGCAGGCCAAAGCTACCATGGAGAACACTGGTGTTTAAAGGGTAGGCAAAGTTGAAAGATCCCATAAAGGAGACTGGAGGGGAGACACACAGGAGGTAGGAATTGTAACAAGGCAGAGAGCAAATGTACAATGCAGCAAAGAAATGAGAAATTAGATAAAAGAAACCAAAAATGCCTCCTGGATCTAGCAACAGAGAGTTGAGTTTTGCCAGAGTGATTTCAGGTAGAATGGAGGACAGTATCCAGATGAAGGTGAGGTATGCATGGAGTGAAGAGTAGATGGGAAGGAAGGAGGTAGAAGAAGCAAGGGCACACTGAAAGAAGGAGAGAGAAAGACAGGGACATAGGTAAAGGAGTATACAATCAAAAGTTTTGCTTTATTTTTTGTTCAAATTGATAGAAATTGGCTTATTTTAATAGACTGAGACCACAAGTTAAAAGGTAAAATTTTTTTTCTTTTTTTATTTTTTTAATGTTTGTTTATTTTTGAGAAGGAGACAGAGCACAGATGGGGAGGGGCAGAGAGAAAGAGGGAGACACAGAATCCGAAGCAGGCTCCAGGCTCCAGGCTGTGAGCTGTGCACCACGGAGCCTGATGTGGGGCTGAAACTCACAAACCATGAGATCATGACCTGAGCTGAAGTTGGATGCTTAACTGACTGAGCCACCCAGGCATCCCAAAAGCTAAAATTCTCATTCATTAGTAGTACTGACTTCTTTAAGTTTTGTTCACATTTAAAGACGGTACTCTATTAACTCATTTCAGTTCTGTTTTACATGCCGCTCTTATAAGTAGATAGGGAGGGGCATCCACCATTCTTATTGGGCACTTTCCATGACACAGTGCTGCAGGATGATTTAAGAACACCTGGAAAGTGGAGGAAGACCTCAGAAAGGTGATGCACGTGTGATACTGAATGAAGATGAGACTGAGCAACCTGCAGGCATTGAGGGCTTAGGTGGTTCCCAAAATTCTCGTGTTGGGTGATAACGAAGCTTTCATCTCACCTCATTTGGACTTTTGACTGAGACTAGTGCTAATCCAGAGAGAAATGTCAACGCCACTGCTCTGTGGGTTTTTTTTTTTAACGTTTATTTATTTTTGAGACAGAGAGAGACAGAGCCCTGAACAGGGGAGGGTCAGAGAGAGGGAGACACAGAATCGGAAACAGGCTCCAGGCTCTGAGCTGTCAGCGCAGAGCCCGACGCAGGGCTCGAACTCACGAACTGCGAGATCATGACCTGAGCCGAAGTCGGCCGCTTAACCGACTGAGCCACCCAGGCGCCCCTGCTCTGTGTTTTCTATGTCAACCTCGTTCCTTTCTGATCAACCTACCATTACCACAGCAATTCTTCTTCTGTCTTCCACATCACTCTCATGTAAGTGCATTTCCCTTCTCTTCTCTACCTTCAGAGTGACAGTCGTTTTCTTCTTGTGCACACTGGAGTGAAGGAGGGACTCCTTTCCTATACAGATTGACTGACAAATCATGGTTACCCTTCACTTGGTTAGCTCTTGTCAAATGTAGATATCAAGTGTTATTTTACATATTTTGAGTTTTAGAAAGCCTTCAGGAATCACCAAACTTTGTCTTGTGAGCCAGACATACAAGAGGCAGGGGTAAGGCAGCAAATTAGAACATACGGTACTTTTTCATACTATCGAGTTTATCTCTTTGCTTTCATTTGGAAAGGGCTACAGAAGGGGTGAATATGAGAGGAGTTTTGGAACCAATGTGTGGCCAGAGAGTATGAGGCAACATCATTTGGTTTATAGGTGTTTATTCAATACTATTTTCTTATTTTCATTAACCATCCAGAACACGCATCCAGTGTTTCTTGGAGCAGTTTACAAACAGCCTATTGTTCTTACAAGATTCCCAGGATTCTGAAGTCACTTCCCCTTCGACCATAGATTGAAGAGCTCTCTCTGGAAGTAGAGAAGGCCATTACAGCTGTGCAAGAGACTGGTTGTGCTTGTAAAGTTCACCCACCCACCTGCTGGTACTCTTTATTCATCATATGCTCTGTGGGACAGTAATGCCTTTCCAGCAGGCATAAGTGATGGTTTGCTTTTGCATCTTAAAAGCATTAATCTTATATGATATGATCCATATGCTTTGTACAGTGACTGTAACAATTAAATGTTCACATGGATTCCTTTAGGGCACTGGTTTGGCTTGTTTCAAAATTCAACTACTGCTAATGTTTTTATTTCCATCCACTTTTTTGAGGATCTGTTTTCAAGCCACTTTTCTTCTGCTCCTGTTTTGTTCCCACCCTTGCCCTCTTCCCTATACAAACTCTGCTATTACATGTAGGGTGCCTGTGGAAGTACACCATCTCTGATCACCCTGTAGAAAGCCATGTCCCACCTTTCAATCTCTGTAACGTTAAAAAATTTCCCAGCAGATGGGGTGCCTGGGTGGCTCAGTCAGTTGAGCGTCCGACTTCAGCTCAGGTCATGATCTCGCGGTCCGTGAGTTCGAACCCCATGTCGGGCTCTGTGCTGACAGCTCGGAGCCTGGAGCCTGCTTCGGATTCTGTGTCTCCCTCTCTCTCTCTCTCTTCCCCTCTCCCACTCATGCTTTCTCTCTCTCTCTCTCTCTCTCTCTCTCTCTCTCTCTCTCTCTCTCTCTCAAAAATAAAAATAAACATTAAAAGAAAATTAAAAAAAATTTTTTCCAACAGAGCAGTAATGATCATACTTTCTGATCATTTGGTTCTTATTTCCTACTTTATTATCTATCCCCTTCACTATAATATAAGTGCCATGAGGGCAGGAAGCTCTTCTTTTTTATTCACTACTTCAGTGATTCTAACACCTAGCATTGGACTTGACTCATACAGGCACTTAGCAAGTATTTGTTGATCAAGGTATTGTTCTTCAGGTAAAACTAACGACTTTGTGCCTTAGCTCTTGTACACATTTATATCTTATCATATTTATTGTGCAAATTTGCCCTCTCCCCTCAGGAGACTTGGTAGACTAAGAACTCTTTGAAGGAAGAGATTGTATCTTCCTCATCTTTGATTTCTTAGTACCCAAGCTCTGTACTGTACAGCCAGTGCTCCATAAATGTTTGATGATAATGTAGGTGTTCACTGCATTAAATTTTACTTAATAAGTTTGCTGAGCCCACTGGGTGCAAAGACCTAGGTTATCCCTGTTTGCTAACTGGAAATAGACACCTTCTTCATTTGATCTTTTAGGTAAATGATGTAGAAACCAAAAAATATATGTAATATGTTGGAAATCTCTAATTTTTTATGCCAAGAGACATGATAATTCTGCGTTCAAAGATCTCTTATGTTTTTAAGAAAATAAAAATATATATATAATATTTAAATAGAAATTATTTCATTCATGATTACTGATACAAAGGGAAAAATAAGACTACTCAACACCCTGTATTTATCTCAGGTTAAGTGTGGTTTGTTCCCTAAATTTACTGCAGAGGGATTAAAGATAGTAAGAGTTGTGGCTACAACTAATATTTCCAGTACTCTGTTTGAAGGCTCTACCAGGAAGGACAGCTGCTCGTAGGCCTTTGGCTGAATAAAGTTTTGCTTCAGTTAATGTCCCTGACATCGATTACCCATTGGAGACCAGGCCGAGTGTACCTGACCCTCTCTGGCAGCATCAAAGGGCAGGAAGACCATTTGATGCCTCAGTTCAGGTTGCTCAGGTTACTCTCAGCTTCCTCAGTTACTATAAACTAAGTCCCCTTACAGGTGAGTGGCAGAGTGGGCTCTCCTGCTCTGCACTGCAGAATTTCCGACACACAACATGTCACAGGGCTTGCCCAAGACATCCTCAAGCAGGCAGTGCTAATGTATGTCCTTTTACACACACAAATTCTTTCCAACATGACCAACATATTTCCAAATGTTCCTAACCACATACTTGCATCTTTTTTTTTCCTATGAAAGCTCCTAAAATACCATGTATTTCTCATTCAGCGACCTAACATATTACTTTGTATTGTGGTGCAGTATTTTTTTCTGATAATGCCTGTCTTCTAGTTTTAAGAAAAATCTATTCCACAAATTTTTTGTGTCATCCGTATGTGTAAGAGAAAACCCTGATTCACTGTTTTTAAAGATTTTAAGTTCGATTAATTGCATAGCATTCCTTTAGGCCAAACAATTTCTGTTCCCAAAGCATGAGCCACTAATATTACGATCTTTTAAGAGCAAATTTGTGCCTAAAAATTTTGTAAAATCTTGGACCTAAGACCACTCAAATTTCACTACTGTTTTTCCCTGTTTATAGCAGATAGAACCCTTTAAAATTCCTCCTGCTCTCCCTCATATCTATTATAAAAATTTTAATTTACTCCAGCCATGACAACATTTAATAAGTGCTGTTTCAGACAGGAAATGGAACTATTACAATGATGAACTCCTTTCCCCTAGTTATTAAACGAATCTGTTTTTATCATGCTGATTCTTTTCAACGTATTATAATGCACAAAATAACCAGGACAGTTGGGTTCAGTATAATGTGGGAGAGAGGAGAAAACAACGCACACAATAATAGCTGACTTTTAATGAGAATTCTTTAGAGCTTTGACCAAGCAGATCCAAAATAATTTATCTATGATAGTATCAAAAGCAAATTACTCACATTATACTGTTAAGGACTGTAGCAATATTCCCAAGGCTATAATGCTGCCTCTTATAGATGTGGTAGAATCAACTTTATAACTTTCACTATTAGTTGCTAAGAAACAAATTATAATTGCAGCTCAGATTCTTTACTGTGTTAGCCTCTTAATGCCCCATAGTGGCATTTCTTTACTTCAGAAGATTAGATGATCAACAAAGTTATTGTTTTAAATATAATCGACAATGAAAGCATTTTCAGAAAACAAGCCATGTTTGTGTGATTTTTCTTTGGGGGGCAGAGAGTTAGAGTAGCCATTTTATTGACATCAACACGTTGAAGTAATTGAGGCTTCGAAAAAAATTCAGTGGCTTTCATTTCCGGCCATTGATTATTAATTAGAAGTCTCTTTTGCTTTTTGTTTTTGAACAATTATGTCAGAGGAAAAGGGACGTAAAGAGGAGAAACTTTGGAGTCAGGCCCGTTACAGTTCATATGGTAGCTCTTTGACTTAGTAGATTGAGCTAACTTTGGGTAAGATATTTAATTTTCTCAAAACCTCAGTGTTCCCTTCACAAAAATGGGTATAAATAATAAATACCTTGCAAAGACAAATAACCAGGATTATGTATGTTTTTCTAGTTTAATTGAGAAATAATTGGCATACATCACTATATAAATTTAAGGTGTACAGCATGATGATTTTATTTACATATACTGTGAAATTATTACCATAACAGGTTTAGTTAACATCCATAATTTCATATAGATACAATGAAAATAAAAGAAATATTTCTCCTTGTGATCACAGTTCTCAGGATCCACTCTCTTTTTTCTTTTTTTAATTGACATGTAATTGACATAAAACATGTTAGATTCATGTGTACAAGGTAATGATTTGACATTTGTATACACTGCAAAATGATTAACACACCAAATCTTGTTGCCATCTGTCACCATACAAAGGTACGTATTTTTTTTTCCTATCACAGGAACTTTTAGATTTAATTTCTTAGCATCCTTTAAGGTTGAAATACAATGTTATTGACTGTAGTAACTATGTTATACATTATCTCTCCATGGCCTATTTTATAACTGGAAATTTGTACCTCTCGATCACTTCACCCATTTCACCCATCCTTCAACCACCCACCCCCTCAGCAACCACCAGTCTCTTCTCTGTATCTATGAGTTTTCTCTTATTTTGTGTCCTTTGTTAATTTTAGATTCCACATAAAAGTAAAATCATATGGTATTTGTCTCTTTCTGTCTGACTTCTTTTAATTATCATAATACCCTTAATGTTCATTCATATTATTGCAAAGGCAAGATTTCATTCTATTTTTATGGCTAATAGTAGTATTTCCACTGTGTGTGTTTGTGTGTGTGTGTGTGTGTGTGTGTGCGCACGCGTATCACAACTTCTTCATCCATCCATTCATCATTGGGCACTTAGATTGTTTCCATGTTTTTGCTATTGTAAGTAATGCTGCTAAGAACGTAAGGGTGCAGAGATAACTTTTTGAGTTAGTGTTTTTGCCCCTTTTGGATATATTCCCAGAAGTGGAATTGCTGGATTATATTGTAGTTCTATTTTTAATTTTCTGAGGAACCTCCATATTGTTTTCCATAGTGGCTGCATCAATTTATATTCCCACCACCAGTGCACAAGGGTTTCCTTTTCTTACATCCATGCCAGCATTTGTTACCTCTTATCTTTTTGACAGTGGCCATTCTAACAGGCATGACGTGGTATCTCATTGTGGCTTTGACTCACATTTCACTTTTGGCTAGTGATGTTGAGCATCTTTTCATGTACCTGTTGGCCGTTCATTTATCTTCTTTGGCGAAATAACTATTCAAGTCCTTTGCCCATTTTTAAATCAGATTATTTGGTTTTTGGCTATTGAGTTATATGATGTCTTTGTATATTTGAATGTTAATCCCTTATGAGATAATATGGTTTGCAAACATTTCTTCCCATTCCACAGGCTGTCTTGTCATTTTGTTGACAATTTCTTTTGCTGTGTGGAAGCATTTTAGTTTGATTTAGCATCACTACTTTTTGTTGCTGTTGTTGTTGCTTATGCTTTAGGTATGTTTCCAAAAAATCATTACCAAGACTTATATCAATGAGCTTTTTTCCTATGGTTTTTTTTCTAAGAGTTTCATGGTTTCAGGTATTACATTTAAGTTTTTAATTTATTTTGAGTTACTTTTTCTGAAGGGTGTAAGATAGGGGTCAAATTTTATTCTTTTACATGTGGATATCTTGGTTGGATCTATAGATGGCTCTTAGTGGTATTGACATTTTAATAATATTAATTAGTATTCTTCTAATCCATGAACATGGGATACTTTTCCATTTCTTTGTGTCTTCTTTGATCATTTTCATCAATGTTTTATAATTTTCAGAGTAGAGATCTTTTATCTCCTTGGTTAAATTTATTCCCAAGTGTCTTATTATTTTTAATGCTATTGTACATGGGATCAATTTCCTTATTGCCTTTTTCAGAAAATTAATTTTTAGTGTATAGAAACACTGCTGATATTTTGCATTGTTAATTTTGTATCTTGCAACTTTGCTGAATTTATTAGTTCTAACAATTTGTTTTTGTTTTTGTTTTTTTAGAGAGAGAGATTGCAAGTGAGTGAGGACAGAGAGAGAATCCCAAGAGGGATAGAGAGAGAGAGAGAATAAGAAAGGGAGAGAAGCAGGGCTTGAACTCAACCCAGAGCAGGGAGCGAGCTCACCAAAGTTGGGCTCAAATTCACAAACTATGAGATCATGACTTGAGTCAAAGTCAGATGCTAAACAACTGAGCCATCCAGGTGCCCACCAAGTTCTAACAGTTTTTTGGCTGAGTCTTTAGGATTCCTTCCTTCCTTCCTTCCTTCCTTCCTTCCTTCCTTCCTTCCTTCCTCTCTCTCCCTTTCTCTCTCCCTTTCTCTCTCCCTTTTTCTTTCTTTCTTTCTTTCTTTCTTTCTTTCTTTCTTTCTTTCTTTCTTTCTTTCTTTCTTTCTTTCTTTCTTTCTTTCTTTCTTTCTTTCTTTCTTTCTTTCTTTCTTTCTTTCTTTCTTTCTTCTCTTGCCTGATTTATCTAGCCAAGACTTCTAGTACTATGATAAATAGGAGTGGTGAGTATGGACATCTTTGTATTATTCCTGATATTAGAGGAAAAGCTTACAGTCTTTCATCATGAACTATGATGATAATTGTAGTATGTATTTCTGACTTATACTCTAAGTATTATATATGAAAGTATTGTATAGGTGAATAAGATAAAACAAATTGCCATGTAAAGCTACAATGTCAGGGCCAAGTTGAAACAGAATGATTTTAAATATTTTCAGTTCAAGCTATAGTAAGTTCCCTGTTCCTAATATTAGTGTCTTTACTTATATTAGACATTTAGTGCCTTAACACATGGTCCTTTTCAGTGTAAGAAATCATTTGTGTCTGTTAGGCTCTATGAAACAAATTCCTCACCCCCACTCTTTTTCCCCAATAAGCACATTGTTAGGTTCTGGACCCACCAACCCTCATTGATTTCAATATGAACTAGTTCTTTTTTATGTTTTATACTTGGGGTTCTGCCGGAGAATAAAGGATTTTTTAAAGTAGTTTCTCCAGAAGATAATCTAGATTTCAAGCTCCTCTTAAAGTCATAAAATTTCTAGCAACTGTGACTACCATTGATGTCCTCTAGATGAGGGATATTTTTCTAAGTACTTTGACTTGTATGCAATAGGCAGTTTCATATCTGTAATAATATGTTTTCACTTCCTGAGAAAGTTGTGATGCTGTTTATCATACAGAATTAAATAATCTTCTTTAGAGTTCCTGCATTATAAATTTTAGTTGGTGTGTATTCTTTGCTGATTTTAATTATCTCTCACACTTCCAAGCCCAGGTTACGTAGGATATTTTGATCTACAATTGAACACCAACTAAACACATGACACTGTACTAGGAATTCTGAAAAGCAGGGGCAAATTAGATATGATCCTGCAAAAACCTCAAATGAGTAAGAAAAGGAGAAATAAAAAGAAATATACATGGAGTGCTCAGCCTCAAATAAGAAAGAAAGAAACCAATATGCTATAAGATCAATCGAAATACAGTATCTTCCAGAAACCTAAACAAGGAATAAAGGTGCTTTTAATCTTAATTCCAGTGAGTTCAAACTTGCTGAATTCAGTAAATACCATTTATATCCTTTATTCTTCTATAACCTTCATTTGAAACTTCCTTTTAAAACTGTGAGGAAAATACTCTGCCATCTTCTAAGTTTATCATCATTAACCCTGTGAATATAAAACATTCCACAAACAAAAAAAAAAAAAAAGGAAAAAAGACCAAACAATAATAATATACTGCAAATCAGATCTAAGCTGTATCTTAAATATAAATGCCTGAGGTGATCACACCACCTGGAAGCACTCTATTAACCCTTTTAGTCTTCCTTCCATGGAGCACCTTTTTATTAAATGGTTTCCTAGTAACAACAACGAGTTAAACCTGTATATCCATAATTGATTCCTACCTTCTGATTGTATGGGTTTAAAATTTTTCTTATGGGGAGGAATACTCAGTTCATAAAGGGTCCTGCTTTCCTTACTAACAAATAATTAGCCTTTATTCCAGAAAATTCTGTTTCTCTAAGAAGTTATGATACACCACTGGGCAGGCAGGAGACCAGGTGTCATGATTCAGTTCGGGGACCAAAAGTCAGTAACACTTTACTTTGAAAATCTTTTCAGTGCTCATTCCCTGTGGCTTTCAGGATAAGCTACTACTTTTCTTTATCTCTCTGCTCTTTAATGCATAATAAAGAAAAGAAAAGGAAGGCATGTATCCTAGAGGCCTGTGGTGAGGAAAAGCAACTTGATGTTTATGAAGCGCTTTCATGGGAGATCATAATCTTAGGGCAAATGAGTGACCTGGAATCAGTTTTGTGATTCTGTTAAATGTCCTGGCCTGATCCAAGAAATTACTTGACTATGTAAGAGATCGCTTAGAACACTGATCCAATTTCCTAATTATAAAGGCAAAGGCAATTAAGGCCCTAGAGGCAATGCATGTTGAAGGTCACAGTTGTTAGCTGAAGTCCCAATACTGTAATTAGGGCTTCCTATTCTCCTTCCCCCCATTATGTGTATGGTTTTCATACTGGCATCCCCTCGTGTATGTCCAGAGGTAGGACATTGAGGTTTTCATTGGGATCCAAGGATTAGAAAGAAGGAGAGGGGGAAGTAGGCGCCAAAGGGAATAGAGAGAAGGTAATTATGATCTTTCTGTTCAGGATTCAGGCTCTTAAACTTTTTAAAACTTTTCTCTAGATTACTTGAAAATACCAGTATTTTAGTGCTGGAAATTTGTAATGCTTAGAAAAATTCAAACCAATCTCATGTGTCCCATGTTATAAGACAGCATTTGAACTTAAGACTATAAAAGAGTTGTTACTTAAAAAAAAAAAAAAAAAAAAAAAAACATTTTTGGCATTTTGAAATATCATTTTACCACTGCAGGAAAAATTACTGCTGTCCCTAATCCACCAGGTTGACATTAATGAATATTCATGATGAATCCATTCTCTAGTTGGTTGAACCCTGTAATTTTCTTCCTTCTTTTTCATTTTACAATATTTGTAATAAAGGTGCCATGCATAATTCCTCTGGAAAGGTCAGTATACTCTTTGATTAACCATAACCCTTTCTGGTTTTCCGGGTGTATATTTGTCAGAGAATAGACTATTGTACCATGATTTTAAATTTTAGGCTATATACATTGGTTATGTTTATCTTATTGCTTGCTGAAATATTTACTTGCAGACATTTAGAAAATTGGGATAATAAAAAACCAGTGCTATTTATTGCTCTCTCAGAAGTTAAAAACCCAGACCCATGTACAGCCCAGGCAGGTAACATGAATGGGTGGAGCACCAAGATGGATTTAAACCCAATAGAAAGCCAAAAACTGTGCCAGCCCAGAGCATGCGTGCTCTCTTTTTATAGCATTCAATGTTTTGAAAGCATTTTAATCATTATATTTGGCAGGCACAACACATGTTGGGCTGATTCTCCCACCCTTTTGGTCCACAGAATTCAGCATATCAGTTTTCTGAGTGACATGGCAACAAGGAAGATAAAAAAGTTGGTTCTGTCTCTTCTTCCACATATATATATATTTTTTCTTTTTTTAAGAATTCCCCCAATCTATAATCAGGTATATCTTCAATCTGCATGATGTTGTATCCATTTTTTCTTAATGAGAGTGACTCAGGATCCCTAGGAATTTGCCTGATCATTTGAAGGAAGTCTCTAGAACCAGATGGTATAGGATCAAATTTAGGCTCCCCTTTATAGCTATATGCCTCTGAGCAGGTCCTTTACTCTGAATCTGTTTGCTCATTTGTGGAACAGTAATAACAGCAGTAATGGTAACAACAACACCTAATCCATGGGGCAGTTGCAAGGATTAAAGATGTGACACAGGTAAAGTATGAGATAGTGTTTAGTTATTATTATTGTACCGTCCTCATTATTAAGTTACCATGCCTGAGAGATCTTAGCCCTAATGTGGTTGCCCAAGTGGATGCAACTCAGAGGTTTCCTTCTTGCAGAAAACAGAGGAATCCCAAAAACAATGTTGGAACGTAAGGTGAAAAAGAAGCTAAACTAGAAGAGCCTTGGAAAGGTACATGTCTGGTTGCAGTGAGTTTTTTATTCTGAACCCAACCCATGATTCTGGCTACATCAGACTAGGGAAATGCTTATGGTTTCCAGCCATTTGGTAGGGCTTACAAGTGAGGTAGCTTTTTCTCTCAGAAGGTGGAATTAATAACGATGATGATTATGATAATAGGAGGAGTTGCCATTTAGTGCTTAGCATTTACCAGATGTCAGGTTACACAATTCACAGGCATAATCTCACTTCATATTTAGGGGGAGGGGAATCATTATCTCTTTTAAAAATGAGAAAGCCAATGTTAAGCCAAATGAAGTAATTTATCTGGAGTCACACAGTAAGTGGCAAAGTTAGAATCCAGACCAAAGTTTGTCAGATTCTTACGTTCTCAATGCTACCATCTCCCCTGGGCCAAGTTCTCTCTTCAGTATTTGTGGCCATCTGAAAGGATTCGCTATGGCATGGGAACATTCCTCTAGTGCCTAAAGATTTGCAAAGCAGAGCTCAGCTTTCATAAAAGAAGCTAAAATGAAGGAGCCATCGAGCCACAATAGATCTCTGGAGATCAGCTAGGCCAGCTTGCTTCTTTCCATCAGGTGAATGACTCAGCCATCTAAGACAGATGCTTACTAGTTTTTTGTTTTTGTTTTTTTTTTTTTTTTTCCAAAAGGCCTTCAAGGGTAGTCACTTCACAACCTTCTCAGAAGGCAGAGGAGCAAAACTGGTCAAGCATGCAAAGTAAGGGCCTAAGTGGGCAGATGTGCTCTATGGGACTCGTCCCCCAGCTGACAAACTTACTGGGAGAAGTTCTGCTTGAGAACTTTCTGTTTAACATGCTACAAAAAAGACTCCAAGTCTTGAGTCCAGAAAAATCACTTTGCTTTCCGTGTTTATTGTATGGATTTATCCAACAACTTTGGTTGTACCAGAGTGCATTTGGTATTTATCATAAACCTACGTACCTTCCACACTTTTCTCTTCCTGCCATCCATAACTTGTACATTTTCTTGACTTTTTTCCCCTTCCATGGCAAATCTGATCTTTGATGCAAATTCCACGCATGAAAGCAAGAAATACTTGATAATCAGCGTCTGCCACTACAAATTTGCAAAGGAATAAGTATTATTACTTTGGCTTAGTTATAAAATTCAAATGTGACAGGAATTAGTTGCTTAGTTAGTTTTTTGTCCTGCCTGCTAAATTGTAAACTCCGTATCACCAGATCTAACATAGTCTCCTAAACATATTATGTATTCAATGACAAAAGGAGAAAAGGAAGATGAAGGGTTGAGTCTCTATGAACTCCCTGTTTCAACAAGGATGAGCCACTTGACTTCTTGGAGATAATTACTAATAAGAGTTTTTAGAACACAACTCGCAGGATTTTTGTAAGAAGTTATGCAAACAGTGGTGGTGGTGTTAGTATTATCTATTATTATTTTCATTATGTAGTTCAGAGACCACTTTTCAAAAGATAAGGGAACTGAGGCTTGTACAAATGTTCTCCCCCCAAGTTCACATAGCAGAAGAATAAAAACCTAGTGCATTAGTTTCCTGAAACTGCCCTAACAAATTATCACACATTTGATGGCTTAACAACAGAAATGTGTTCTCTCACAGTTTTGGAGCTTAGAAATCCAAAAGTCGGTGGGAATGCACTCCCTCTGGCAGGTATAGGGAGAATCTCTTCCGTCCTTTTCCCAGCTCCTTGGGGGCAGCCCTGCCATTCCTGAGCTTGTGGCCACATCATTCTCATCTCTGCCTCTGTCTCCACATGGCCTTCTACCCTGTATGAATGTTTAATCTCCCTCTGCCTCACTCTTAGTAAATCTGACACTCATGAGTGAATTTGGGTTCTACCCAGATAGTCCAGGATGATCCTCTCATCTGAATATCATTAACTCAATTACATCTGCAAAGACCTTTACCTAAATATTTTCACACTCATAGTTTCTGGGGCTTCAGACACAGATACCTTTTTGGGAGCCACCATTTAGCTCACTATACGTGGTCTCCATGTATTTAGATGCTCCCTATGCCCTGCCAGTATGGGTTCCTTTGGAATTCTTGCAATGAGAACTGTTGGACCCCTTGAATCAACAAAGTACATAGCTTTGTTGATAATGATTGTATATAATCTTTATTTTGAAGATGGGTCATCTGAGGAATCACAGTCTTCCCAGCTTCAAAGAAATAGCATTAATTTGCTTGAATATTAATATTGCTTTTAGTTTTGAATAGTATGTTTTTAAAGTATTCAAAACTAATTGAGCTATGCATTTTTTAGTTTGCAGCTGAATATGTACTAATTCAGACTGTGAACTGCCTAAGCAAAAGTGAATTAGCAAACGCACTTGAATTCCGGTACCATTATTGAGCTAAATGTGGAAGTCCTTCACAAAGAATCAGGTACAAAAATCATTTGCTATGAGACACCTGTCACAACCAATTCCTTTTACTTAGCAATCACCTCTAATATTAAAGGGTATTTTCTTTTAACTCAGGATCTTCCTTTCCCTGAGAGAAAAAAAGAAAGATACTTAGTTTAATTTCTTAGTTTTAAAGTGAGTATCATAATAGTAAACCCCATAAAATTAACATAGGAGTATATGGATACTGTCTGTTTTTAAAAACCAGTTTCTGAAATGCCAGTATGCATGGGAACATTCCCCTAGTGCATAAAGATTTGCAAAGCAGAGCTCAGCTTTCATAAAAGATAGGGACATCTCTGTCACACCACCAATGACCTGAGACATGTAACCTCCTTGGGGAAGTATTATTGTTTTCATTATGGTTGCTGGGGGGCAGCAAGTTCAGTTGCTGAATTATTTCCACATTACAGGCAATGAAATGAAGAGAGCTAACCTTGTATAAAACTCTGTAAACAGAATGCCAGAGTTCAAACAAAAAAACAAAACAAAACAAAACAAAAAACCCTCACAATTAGTTTCATCCTAAATAGAAACAGGTTTACTTGCTAGAAACATAGACCACACATCTCACTCCTGATTCCTATCACACTTCGGCTTTTTTTCCCCATACCTGTAAGAAGGCTAGTTAATCACTTTATCTATTCAGCGAGCCTACTAATCTCTGCTATTAACCTGCAAGACCTTGGCAGATGAGGTCCAAAAGCAAGTTTTAAGACCTCACTAGCATTATTAGTGATGTGACAGTGTTTCTGCAACTCTTTCGTTTACCCATAAACATTTGGCTTACTTCCATCTGTAATGGAAAAAGGGATTTCGGTTTTATTTTACAATTTGTTTTTTTTTTTTAATTGAAATTTAGCTGACACATGATGTTACATTAGTTTCAGATGTATAACACAGTGATTCAGCAACTCTGTACATAATGCTGTGATCACCACAAAGTGTAGCTGTCACCCTACAACGCTATTACAGTACCATTGGCTATATTCCCTATGCTATACCTTTTAGCCCCATGACTTATTCATTTCTTTACTGGAAGCCCATATCACCCACTTCTCTTTTCCCCTTTTTGCCCATCCCCACACCTCTCCCCTCTGACAAACACCAGTTTGTGCCCTATTTTTATGGGTCTTTTTTGTTTGTTTGTTTTGTTTTTAAGTTCCATATATTAGTGAAATCCTGTGGTATTTGTTTTCTCTGTCCAACTTACTTCACTTAGCATAGTCCCTCTAAGTCTATGCATAATATTGTCACGAATGGCAAGATCCCATTCTTTTCTATAGCTGAGTAATATTCCATTGTAATATATACCAGCTTCTTTATCCACTTGTCTATTGATAAACTTAGGTTGCTTCCATACCTTGGCTATTGTAAATGATGCTGCAATAAACATAGGAGTGCAGATATTTTTTTGAATTAGTATTTTCATTTTCTCTGGGTAAATACCCAGCAGTGGAATTATTAGATCATATGGTATTTCTATTTTTAATTTTTTGAAGAACCTCCATACTGTTTTCCATAGTGGCTGCCCCAATTTACATTCCCACCAACAGTGTACAAGGGTTCTCTTTTCCCCACATCCTTGCCAACACTTGTTGTTTCTTGTCTTTTTGATACTAGCCATTCTGACAGGTATAAAGTTTTTGATTTGCATTTCTTGGATGATGAATGATGTTGAGCATCTTTGCATGTGTCTGTTGGCCATGTGAATGTCTTCCTTGGGAAAATGTCTATTCAGATCCTCTCCCCATTTTTAAATTGGATTATTTGTTTTTTTGGTCTTAGTTTATATAAGTTTTTTATACATTTTGAATATTAACCCCTTATCGTATATATCATTTGAAGATGTCTTCTCCCATTCAGTAGATTGCTTTTTTCATTTTGTTGATGGTTTTCTTTCCTATGCAAAAGGTTTTTAGTTTGATAGAGTCCCAATGATTTATTTTTGCTTTTGTTTCCCTTGCCTGAGGAGACATACCCAGAAAAATGTTGCTAAGGCCAATGTTGAAGAGGTTACTGCATGTACTTTTTTCTAGGAGTTTTATGGTTTCACACCTTACCTTTAAGTCTTAATGTGTTTTGTGTCTATTTTTGTGTATATTATAAGAAAGTGGCCCAGTTTCAGGGCACCTGAATGGCTCAGTCAGTTAAGCATCAGACTTTGGCTCAGGTCATGATCTCACAGTTGTGGGTTCAAGCCCCATGTCGGACTTTGTGCTGACAGCTCAGAGCCTGGAGCCTGCTTTGGATTCTGTGTCTCCCTCTCTCTCTCTGCCCCTCCCCTGCTTGTGCCCTTTCTCTCTCTCTCAAAAATGAATAAATGTTAAAAAAAATTTTTTTTAAAGAAAGTAGTGCATTCTTTTCATTCTTTTGCATGTAGCTGTTGAGTTTTCCAAACACCATTTGTTGAAGAGACTGTCTTTTCCCCATCATATATTCTTGCCTCTTTGGCTGTAGATTAATTGACTTCTGATCCATGAACATGGAATGTCTTTTGATTTGTTTGTGTTGTCTTCAATTTCTTTCATCAGTGTCTTATACTTTTTAGAATACATATCTTTTACCTTCATAGTTAAGTGTATTCCTACGTATTTTATTCTTTTTGGTGCCATTGTAAGTGGAATTGTTTTCTTAATTTCTCTTTCTGCTACTTCATTATTAGTGTATAAA
Organism: Neofelis nebulosa; assembly: GCF_028018385.1. Classification (NCBI taxonomy): domain Eukaryota; kingdom Metazoa; phylum Chordata; class Mammalia; order Carnivora; family Felidae; genus Neofelis; species Neofelis nebulosa. The sequence goes on along the minus strand of NC_080785.1, from coordinate 125,039,998 downwards.
AATGTTACAGATATATTTGTATTAATTTTGTATGTTGCAACATTTGTTACTTCTAATAGTTTTTTGGTGGAATCTTTAGGGTTTTCTTTGTATAGTATATGTCATCTCCAGGTGCCGTGTTCCTACTTCTTCATTACAATTTGGATGTCTTATGTTTCTTTTTCTTATCTGCTTTCTTTATTTCTAGTACTGTTGAACTGTCATGGTGAGGGTAGACATTACTGTCTTGTTCTTGATCATACAGGAAAAGCTCTCAGTTTTTCACCATTGAGTATGATGTTAGCAATGGGTTTGTTATATATGGGGTTTATTATGTTGAGGTGTGTTCCTTCTAAAACAACTTTGTTGAAAATTTTTATCATGAATATTTAATATTTACATAAGTTTTCTACATCTTTGATTTTAGGATATTTGGCCCTTAGTGATTGATGACTACCTTCACGAAACATAGTACTGCTTTAATTAAAGATGGTTGCATGGGGTACTTGGGTGACTTAGTAGTCAGTTATCATCCAACTTTTTATCTTTGCTCAAGTCATAATCTCACAGTTTGTGGGTTCAAGCCCTATATCAGGCTCTGTACTGACAGCATGGGGCCTGCTTGGGATTCTCTCCCTCCCTCTTTGTCTCTCTGCCCCTCCCCTGCTTGTGTGCACATGACTCTACCCCCAAATAAATAAATAAACTTAAAAAATTAGTTACAACTATTAAGAACCTAAATTATTTTCTTTTCAGTTCTTGATCACTGCTGTTTGAAGGGTCCTTTTTAGCATTATTTCCTATTTACATTTCCTAGGAATGACTTACTTGTTTCAACTGCCAAATTTCCAGACTTCGGTGATCACCTCATTTGCAGCTACCAGTATGGAATTATCTCATTAATAATGTGTAGTAAAAATAATAAGGAAAAACGGTAACCAGTTTTTGCCTTGATCATAGTTACTGAGTACACAATAAGGAGAGAACAGCGAAGTCATATGGAGCTTCATGTTATGGGAAGTTGAAAGGACTCATGTAACATTCAGGTAGCCCTTTCCTACGAATGAGTCTTGGAGAATGAATAACTCACATTCACATCTGAGAAAAATGACAAACTGCTGCCTTTTCTGGGAGGTTATGAATAGTTGTGAGTATCAAATAAAACTTGCTGTGCCACACATGTTGTTGTTTAGGACGTAAAGTTTACAACATAAAGAAATTTGCCATGTTTCAAATCTTCCATATCTTTCAAGTGTATTTTCCTGTCCATTCACCTCTTTGAATAGTTAAGAACAAATAATGAAAAACATGTCCTAAGTTTTATATTGGAATCCTCAGAATTGCTTAAGCCATTAAAGAAATATTTCACCCTCTGTAAATAATATTCAGTGCTTGATCTATCAGTAGAAAAATACTAGGATGAAGCTCTACTGTAACAGTTCTCTGTGTATCCTCACGAGGATGCTGATTCTAGGAGAGATTAACAGTCAATAGTTCACAGCCTTATTTTCTGCAGAACTCTGAAAATCTTTGATGCTATAATGTGCATTGTACATCCCATCAAGGAGATACAGTGAGCAGTAACTCCCAAACTTATTCCATGATAAATCCCCTTTTTGGTCATGGAAAAGCAGTTTTCTCAGAATAAACTTTGCAGTAACTGTTAGCATAATACAGTATATTGGAATGGGAGTGTAGTAAAAGTGTCAGCTTGGGTTCTTATCCTGGCTCTGCCACAAACAGGGCACTTCAAGCAAATCACTTGACAGCTCCAGGCTTCAATTTCCTTTGGGAGTGCAAATAAATGATGTCTTGAGTCCTTTGAAAACTTGCAATGCTATAATTCTCTGCCCGTGGGTAAGAAGGTTCTCATATAGTATCCACATTTCTATTCTACAAGTTTGATTATGTTCTGCTGGTTTCAGTGAGAACCATCAACCCCCACCCTGGAATATTTAAATGATTCAATAATCTGAAAGCGGTTAATATTTTGGAAGTATCATAGTCATGAACAAATATTCCAAATTAGATTAACTATCAAAATTGAAACTGGCAGGCTGACACTTTGATATATACCTCAAGAAAGAGCTGGACAAGATTTTGGCACACACAGTGTTTTGGAGAAAGTGAGTAGTTGAGGCAATGAAGGCCTAGAACTTTTCCTCATGGCATTTAGTTCAGCATCCACCCCTTCTCTCCAGGGTCTGGTGCTGAGTGGCTTCATATACATACTTTTTTTTTGTCCATTCTCGTTTGTTATTCTCTTTCCTTGTCTCCAAGAAATATGGAGGAAGACTTTTGTAATTGGGATTTCGTGGGATCCTAATACCTTCCCCCCCACCCCGCCCACGACTCAGGTACCACTCCCAAAGGGAAGCAGAGGGGACTTTCTGTAATATATTTTGTTAAATAGGTAAGAAGCTTAAAAGTTTTACTCATAGCAGTCTTACTTGAGAGTAACAGAAGGATATGTTTTGATTTAACCTTGTTTTGTATCCAAAAAAAAAAAAGAATATGATCAATTAAAAAACTAATCTGATTTTTAGAATATTTGATTGTAAATAATCTTTTTATTGCATCTAATTTTTATGTGTTCATTACTGTGGAAAATTTAGACAACTCCTTCTCAGACTTTTGAAAATTACTTTTCTAACCCTTTCATTAGTCACAGAAATAGCTGGAGAAAAGAACAGGTTGTTTTATAGAATCGTTCATTAGTGCTTTCTCAACAGTTCAGATAAAAGAAGTTAGGTTTGTGTTTGGTTTCTTCTTTTAAATTAAATCCAAGCACATCTCAGGTTATGTACTTGGCTTTTGACCAAAAAGGGGACCTAAGTCACACTGTAACTTGCACATCTTATTTGGTAGCTTTCAACTTCATCACTGCAGTTCTTAGGGAAATGGAATTATTGAGAGATGTTTTTTATAGGATTATATATGGAGATATTCTAGAAACCATACATTGCAAGCTGAGGAATTCATTAGTTTGGCTGACAAGAATTTGAGTTTCCTTAAAGCCAATCAAGTAGAATCTTTTGGCCTCCCCTAACCTAAAAATACCACTTGATCAAATTTACTTTTCAATATTCCTTTTAATTCCATAATATGGTTTTTAATACACTCTTATTTCTCTGAGAAAAAAATGGAAATGAAGAGCTGGAGTCTAAAAATAAATTCCATACTTAATACACAAGCTAAATATACCCCCAAGTTTTCTCATTGCTACATTAATTCAATGAAATCCAATTTAGGCTAGCATCACCGTTCTGAATAAAGATGAGTATTACCAGTTCACATTGTGTTTCAGCTTCTTTCTTTAAGACTTATCAGAAGAAATGTTAATTGCTTAAGTTCATACATAATATCATGTGTTCTTTAAAGTTTTCTGGAAGAAAGATTAAAAGAAGGGTACAGATAACTTTGCATTTATTTTTAACTTCATCTTATTCTGTTGCCATATCCCCAGAGTATTTGTCCTGACTTCATACTATTCTCTAAGAGTTAATTTTTCTAAATCCAAATATTATTATGTTGCTTAACACATCACATCCACTCCAGACCTAAATTCTTACTATAGCTCTCATTGATTCTATTAGTGTTTCCCAAACCAGTGAACTCTGGTTGTGTAGGATATTATTAATAAATGTACCTCCAGCAGCGCCTGGGTGGCTCAGTCGGTTGAGTGTCCGACTTTGGCTCAGGTCATGATCTCATGGTTTGTGAGTTTGAGACCCTCTGCGCTGACAGCTCAGAGCCTGGAGCCTGCTTTTGATTCTGTCTCCATCTCTCTCTCTGCCCCTCCCCTGCTTGTGCATTCTCTCTCTCTCTCTCTCTCAAATATAAATAAACATTTTAAAAAAAGAACAGGTTTCTTTATTGTGTTTTATTAACCTTTTGTAACTAACACCACAAAATACCTTATTTTATTTTATGATATTTTGTTATTTTTTACTTCAAATGATATATTTATTTATTTTTAATATGAAATTTATTGTCAAATTGGTTTCCATACAACACCCAGTGCTCATCCCAACAGGTGCCCTCCTAAGTGCCCATCACCCAATTTCCCCTCCTTCCCACCCTCCATCAACCCTCAGTTTATTCTCAGTTTTTAAGAGTCTCTTATGATTTCCCTCCTTTCCTCTCTATAACTGTTTTCCCCTTCCCCTCCCCCATGGTCTTCTGTTAAGTTTCTCAGAATCCACATAAGAGTGAAAACATATGGTATCTGTCTTTCTCTGAATGACTTATTTCACTTAGCATAACACTCTCCAGTTCCATCCATGTTGCTACAAAAGGCCAGAATTCATTCTTTCTCATTGCCAAGTAGTATTCCATTTTATATATAAATCACAACTTCTTTATCCATTCATCAGTTGATGGACATTTACTCTTTCCATAATTTGTCTATTGTTGAAAGTGCTGCTATAAACATTGGGGTACAAGTTCCCCTATGCATCAGCACTCCTGTATCCCTTGGGTCAATTCCTAGCAGTGCTACTGCTGGGTCATAGGGTAGATTTATTTTTAATTTTTTGAGGAACCTCCACACTGTTTTCCAGAGTAGCTGCACCCCTTTGCATACCCACCAACAGTGCAAGAGGGTTCCCGTTTCTCCACATCCTCTCCAGCATCTATAGTCTCCTGATTTGTTCATTTTAGCCACTCTGACTGGGCTGAAGTGATATCTGAGTGTGGTTTTGATTTGTATTTCCCTGATAAGGAGTGACGTTGAGCATCTTTTCATGTGCCTGTTGGCCATCTGGACGTCTTCTTTAGAGAAGTGTCTATTCATGTCTTCTGCCCGTTTCTTCACTGGATTATTTGTTTTTCGGGTGTGGAGTTTGGTGAGCTCTTTATAGATTTTGGATACTAGCCCTTTGTCCGATATGTCATTTACCAATATCTTTTCCCATTCTGTTGGTTGCCTTTTAGTTTTGTTGGTTGTTTCCTTTGCTGTGCAGAAGCTTTTTATCTTCATGAGGTCCCAATAGTTCATTTTTGCTTTAATTCCTTTGTGTCAAGTAAGAAATTGCTGCGGCTGAGGTCAGAGAGGTTTTTTCCTGCTTTCTCCTCTAGGGTTTTGATAGTTTCCTGTCTCCATTCAGGTCCTTTATCCATTTTGAGTTTATTTTTGTGAATGGTGTAAGTTTCATCCTTCTGCATGTTGCTGTCCAGCTCTCCCAGCACCATTTGTCAAAGAGACTGTCTTTTTTCCATTGAATATTCTTTCCTGCTTTGTCAAAGATTAGTTGGCCATACGTTTGTGGGTCTAGTTCTGGGGTTTCTATTCTATTCCATTGGTCTATGTGTCTGTTTTTGTGCCAATACCATGCTGTCTTGATGATGACAGCTTTGTAGTAGAGGCTAAAGTCTGGGATTGTGATGCCTCCCGCTTTGGTTTTCTTCTTCAAAATTACTTTGGCTATTCAGGGTCTTTTGTGGTTCCATAAATTTTAGGATTGTTTGTTCTAGCTTCAAGAATAATGCTGGTGCAATTATGATTGGGATTGCATTGAATGTGTAGATTGCTTTGGGTAGTATGGACATTTTAACAATATTTATGCTTCCCATCCATGAGCACGGAATGTTTTTCTATTTCTTTGTATCTTCTTCAGTTTCCTTCATAAGCTTTCTATAGTTTTCTGCATACAGATCTTTTACATCTTTGGTTAGGTTTATTCCTAGGTATTTTATGATTTTTGGTGCAATTGTGAATGGGATCAATTTCTTTATTTGTCTTTGTGTTGCTTCATTGTTAGTGTATAAGAATGCGACTGATTTCTGTACATTAATTTTGTATCCTGTGACTTTGCTGAAATCATGTATTAGTTCTAGCAGACTTTTGGTGGAGTCTGTCAGGTTTTCCATGTATAAAATCATGTCATCTGCAAAAAGTGAAAGCTTGACTTCATCTTTGCCAATTTGGATGCCTTTGATTTCCTTTTGTTGTCTGCTGATGCTAGAACTTCCAACACTGTGTTAAACAACAGCAGTGAAAGTGGACATCCCTGTCGTGTTCTTGATCTCAGGAAGAAAGCTCTCAGTTTTTCCCCATTGAGGATGATATTAGCTGTGGGCTTTTCATATATGGCTTTTAGGATATTTAAGTATGTTCCTTCTATCCCGACTTTCTCCATGGTTTTTGTTAAGAAAGAATGCTGAATTTTGTCAAATGCTTTTTCTGCATTGATTGACAGGATCATATGGTTCTTATCTTTTCTTTTGTTAATGTGATGGATCACATTGATTCATTTGCAAATGTTGAACAAGCCCTGCAGCCCAGGAATGAATCCCACTTGATCATGGTGAGTACTTCTTTTTATATGCTGTTGAATTTGATTTGCTTGTATCTTGCTGAGAATTTTTGCATCCATATTCATCAGGGATATTGGCCTGTACTTCTCTTTTTTTTTTTTTTTTTGCTGGGTCTCTGTCTGGTTTGGGAATCAAAGTAATGCTGGCTTCATAGAATGAGTCTCGAAGTTTTCCTTCCCTTTCTATTTTTGGAATAGCTTGAGAAAGATAGGTATTATCTCTGCTTTAAATGTCTGGTAGAATTCCCCAGGGAAGCCATCTGGTCCTGGACTCTTATTTGTTGGGAGATTTTTGATAACTGATTCAGTTTCTTCGCTGGTTATGGGTCTGTTCAAGTTTTCTCTTTCTTCCTGTTTGAGTTTTGGAAGTGTGTGGGTGCTTAAGAATTTGTCCATTTCTTCCAGGTTGTCCAGTTTGTTGGCATATAATTTTTCATAATATTCCCTGATAATTGCTTGTATTTCTGAGGGATTGGTTGTAATAATTCCATTTTCATTCATGATTTTATCTATTTGAGTTCTCCCTTTTCTTTTTGAGAAGCCTGGCTAGAGTTTTATCAATTTTGTTTATTTTTTCAAAAAACCAACTCTTGGTTTCATTGATCCGCTCTACTGTTTTTTTAGATCTATATTGTTTATTTCTGCTCTGATCTTTATTATTTCTCTTCTTCTGCTGGGTTTGGGGTGTCTTTGCTGTTCTGCTTCTATTTCCTTTAGGTGTGCTGTTAGATTTTGTATTTGGGATTTTTCTTGTTTCTTCATATAGGCCTGGATTGCAATGTATTTTTCTCTCAGGACTGCCTTGGCTGCATCCCAAAGCGTTTAGATTGTTGTATTTTCATTTTCATTTGTTTCCATATATTTTTTAATTTCTTCTCTAATTGCCTGGTTGGTCCATTCACTCTTTACTAGGGTGTTCTTTAACCTCCATGATTTTGGAGGTTTTCCAGACTTTTTCCTCTGGTTGATTTCAAGTTTCATAGCATTGTGGTCTGAAAGTGTGCATGGTATGGTCTCAATTCTTGTATACTTATGAAGGGCTGTTTTGTGATCCAGTATATGATCTATCTTGGAGAATGTTCCATGTGCACTCAAGAAGAAAGTATATTCTGTTGCTTTGGGATGCAGAGTTCTAAATATCTGTCAAGTCCACTTGATCCAGTGTATCATTCAGGGTCCTTGTTTCTTTATTGATCCTGTGTCTAGATGATCTATCCATTGTTGTAAGTGTGGCATTAAAGTCCCCTGCAATTACCACATTCTTATCAGTAAGGTTGTTTATGTTTGTGATTAATTGTTTTATATATTTGGGGGCACCCCTATTTGGTGAATAGATATTTATAATTGTTAGCTCTTTCTGATGGATAGACCTGGTAAGTATTATATAATGCTCTTCTTCATCTCTTGTTACAGCCTTTAATTTAAACCACAAAGTATTTATTTTACTTTATGATATTTTATTATATTATATATATATATATATATTATTTCATTTTTGAGGGAGAGAGAGAGACAGCCTGAGTGGGGAAGAGGCAGAGAGAGAGAGGGAGACACAGATTCCAAAGCATGCTCCAGGCTCTGAGTTGTCAGCACAGAGCCCGACAAAGAGCTTGAACCCACAAACCATGAGAAAATGACCTGAGCCAAAGTCGGATGCTTAACCAACTGAGACACTCAGGTACCCCATAAACCACAAAATATTTTAAAAGTGTCTCTATGTTAGTAAGATTACTCTGTGGAAAACAGAATGCAATTCTAGAGTGTCAGCAATGTCTGCAGGATGACCCTTATCCACCTCTCTAGTTTTGTGTCTCTTATTTTTGTGCAGACACCTGTCGGTCATTTGATGACCACACTATATATTTTTAATGCTTCTCGATCTTTGTGTATGTGTCCCTTGTCAACCTTAAAAATTAACCAACAGAGGTTATCAAGTAGCAAATGAGTTTATTCAGGAATAGAGTTGAATCACAATCAGGATACAAAGTATGGTGCAAAGTAATGGCAAGTCTAGAGTATAAAAGGGGAGAGCATACTTTTATAAAGGAAAGGAGGAAGTTGAGAGGGTTTGTTTTGAACAAAACTTTACTGGAGGGGCACCTGGGTGGCTCATTCAGTTAAGTATCCATCTTAGGCTCAGGTCATGATCTCACAGTTCGTGAGTTCAAGCCCCACATTGGGCTCTGTGCTGATAGCTTGGAGCCTGGAGCCTGCTTCAGATTCTGTGTCTCCCTCATTCTCTGCCCTTCCCCTGCTCGTGCTCTGTCTCTCTCTCTCTCTCTCTCTCTTTTTCTCTCTCAAAAATAAACATTAAAAAAAATTTTTTTTAAACTTCACTGGAGAAATAGAGTTCAGAGTATTGGCAGCTTGTCATTGGCTGCAGGCAATCAAAGTAGTGGCCATTTCTCATTGGTTACAGGTGAAAGCATCTTGCTGTTGCTGGATAGAAAGGAAATCTTACTTCTTCCTGCTGAACTATGCAAGGTGTGACAGTAATAGTGCATGAGCGCTCCTTGTTCATGACTTTCTGATTCCATTTTGAATGAGATTATCTTTATTCATTCTAATGCTCTTATCCTGGCATTCTTTCCTCTCTTTTTTCTCCCCTTGAAATCTTATTTTTTTGAGGTCATGAGTGCATGTTATGTACTGTAACTAACTTTCTACTGCAAGAAAACTAACTTTCTACTTTGTATTCCCATAAGCACTTTGTTTACACATGAGCTAAATCTCTTGCAGTGTCTGTTTTGAATCAAGTAATTGTCTACATCTCCCCTACAAGATGAGGAACTGTTCAGAAGCAGTGGCTAGTCTTAATTTATCTTTATGTCTTTTGTTTCTTAGCACTCCACCAGACATGTAATGGCAGTCATCCTTGTTGAACAGAATTGAGTTGAATAACCACAAAACCATGTCATTCTTCTGCTCAGAAATCTGCAGTGGCTCCCACTTTCACTCAAAATAAGAGCCAAAACAGTGATCGTCAAGGCCCTGAGCAGTCACTCACTTTCCCTGCCCCAGTACCTCCCTGACCCCATCTCTTAACTGCTCTCTTCCTTATTCATTACACTCTAGTTAAAGTAGGCTCCTGGTATTCCTCACAGAAGGGTTTCTCTTAAGCACTCACTTGGTCAAGTCTTTCACCTCCTTCAAATCTTTGCTCTAATGTAGACTACTTCCTCAGGCTTTCCCTGAGCCCATTATCTAAAATTGCAGCTGTCCTTCCAGCTCTCCCAGTCTTTCTTAACATGCTCTATATTTTGCTTCTCCCACAGCTTCACTACCTTCTAACATACTTTATAATTAAAATTTATCATATATATATATATATATATATATATATATATATATTAATTTTCCTACCTCACCTAGCTAGATGTAAATGCTGCAAATCAGATATTTGTCTGATTTGTTTATTGTTGGGTCCCAAGCCCCTAAAACCGGGTCTGACCAGTTTTTAGCACTTCATAAACATATGTTAAAGGAATTGAATAAATGAGTATGGTCTTCATCCCATTTTCTACTACAGTGACTTTGTGATGTCTGCTTGCCATAATATATTCATGCTGAATTTAGTATGATCAGGGTAGCTTCTCTTGGCTTTTATTATTGAAAAATTGTTCTCTGCACCTCAACTGAGTCAAGCTGTGAAGGCAGTAAAACACTGCATCAATTAAAATATTCCAATTAACACTAATCAGGAAGAGCAGTATTAATAACACAGCTGAACTGGGTTGTTAAAGTTTCACAGCCGCACATATCACCGTATGCACAGCATGTCAATTTCAAAACACAATTTGTGTTCCCTTTCATGAATTTTGGTAAAATAATAAAGACTTTCTTCAGAGGAGAAAAGGAAAGTGTTAAGAAAAAAAAGTGGGTCTCTATTTTAAAATACTATGGTTCTGCTCTTTGGTCAAAAATAACATTGATTTCATCATCATTATGCTTAAGAACAACATTTCATGGCATAATACTCCATCACAGCATTGAAATAGGTTTGGAGAACCTAAATGTGAGATGTTATTCTTACCCTCAAGGAGCTTGCCATCTTCACTGAAAGTGTTTTGGATTCTAGACTCAGACCATTTACTTCTTTTTTTCAGCTTTGTTGAAATATAATTGATACATCATTATGTAAGTTTAAGGTGTTGATTTCATACATTTATATATATCAAAATGTGACTCCCATAGCTTTAACACCTCCGTCCCATCATATACTTCCCATTTCTTTTTTTGCAAAGGGAACATCTAAGGTCTACTCTCTTAGAAACTTTCAACAATAGAATACTTTATTGTTAATTATAATCACCGTGCTGTATATTAGGTCCCCAGAACTTATTTGGATTGAAACTGGAGATTTGTACCCTTTAACCAGCATGTCCTCATTTCCCCCACCTTCACCTGGTAACCACCATTCTACTTTGTTTCCACGACTTTGGCCTTTCCAAATTCCTCATATATGTGATATCAAATAGTATTTGTTTTTCTCCTACTGATTTCACTTAGCATAATCCTCCAGGGTTCATCCATGTTGTCACATGTGGCAGGATTTGCTTCTTTCTCATGACTGAATAATATTCCATGGGGTGTGTGTGTGTGTGTATGTTTATCTCTACACATACATATATATATATATATCGCATCTTTATTCATTCATCTATAGGCAGACACTCAGGAAATTAAAATAGCATCTCAGATTGATATCTGCACCACCATGTTTATTGGAGCATTATTCACAATAGTCAAGATACGGAAATGACCGTATCATTTACTTATTAAAAATTTAACTGTAAGGGGTGCCTGGGTGGTTCAGTCGGTTAAGCATCTGATTTTGGCTCAGGTCATGATCTCACGGTTTGTTCATGAGTTCCAGCCCCACGTCAGGCTCTGTGCTGATGTGTCAGCCCCTGGAGCCTGCTTCAAATCTCTGTCTCCCTCTCTCTCTGCCCCTCCCCCACCTGCACACACTCTCTCTCTTTGTCTCTCTCTCTCTCTCTCAAAAATAAATAGACATTATTTTTTTTAATTTGAAGAAACCTTAACTTTGAACAAATCTCTAAACTTTTCTGAATTCCAAATATTGCCTTCTGTACAGTGCACCAAGTACCTAATGCCATCACTGTCTACTTCACAAAGATGCTTTCATAATCAGATGAATTATTATGAGTAACTTTGTTTTTAAATTTTAAAAACAAGGACTATACCAATTCATAGAGACAGAAAGCAGAAGGGTGGTTGCCAGAGGCTAGGGGCAGGGGAGGGTGGGCAATGGGTGGTTATCCTAAACAGGTATAGAATTTCAGTTTTATCAGATGAAAATAGTTGTGGAAATGGATGGTGGGGACGGTAGCACAACATTAATAATGTATTAAATACCACTGAGCCGTACACTTAAAAATATTTAAGATGGGAAATTTTATGTTATGTATATTTTACCTCAATTAAAAAAAAAGATGGGGAAAAAATGTGCACACCCTAAGGAGTCCCTGTTGAAGAGCTACATTCATATGGGTATGTCGTTCAGGTGACTTGGATAATTGGGATGGCCACAAAATTCATGAAAATTCAGCAGAAGTGAAGCAGTTTTACAAGTACTATAAAAATATAAGGAAACATCATTGGTATACTTGCTACTATTATTATTACTACTATGTCTAATAGTTTTATTGTTGCCACTGCTGTTATTACTAAACTATTACTCTTATTCCTGTCATCATCATTATCATCTTCTTCATAATCATCATTTTACCTGGAGTGTAGCCTAGGGAATAACATTTTTCATATCATCTTTGTTTAAACTCTGTGTAAGTTACTGAATATATAACTGTGACATTTATCAAATGCCAACAAAGTGCCCAGTCCTGAGCCAGTTGCTGGGTATACATTGACAATGTCTGAAATTTATCTGTAACCCCCAAATCAGTATTCTCAGCTCCTTTATGATCATCCATGGACATGTGCAGAACAGCAAATACTTGAGTCATTCTACATACTTTCCCTGATGAAGTTGAACAAGATGATGTTCTGCCTTCAGGTTTCAGCTCATCCTATAAACAAATGTCCTTTTGGCAATCTACTTAGTGCCATGTTTTTTGCTTTTTTGTGTGTTCTTTGTTGGTAATTTCATTGTTTAAAATAGCCCAAAGTGTAGTGTTAGGCTGCAGTCTAGTGTTCCTAAGTGCTAGAAGGCTGTGATGTGCTTTATGGAAAAAAAAATATGCATGTTACATAAGCTTCATTCAGGCATGAGTTAGAGTGCTGTTGCGTAGAAGTTAATATTAATGAGTCGACATTATATAGTACGTGTATTTAAACAGAAACACATGGGGCACCTGGGTGGCTCAGTCAGTTGAATGTCTGACTTCAGCCCAGGTCATAATCTTGTGGTCTGTGAGTTTAAGCTCTGCATCGGGCTCTGTACTGACAGCTTGGAGCCTGGAGCCTGCTTTGGATTCTGTGTCTCCCTCTCTCTTTGCCCCTCCTCTGCTTGCACTCTGTCTCTCTCTGTCAAAAATAAATAAACATTAAAAACATTAAACAGAAACACACATAAAACAACATATGTATTGATCATTTGATGGAAACATTGTGACTAGAGACTTAGAGAAACCTAATCATGTATTTCCTCCTAGGGACAATGGTTCACTATTTGTCAATTCAGTGTTTGCTGCAACTTTACAGTACATAACTACCACCAATGATGAGAATTGATTATAGATACCTGATAGTGTGGTGCTATGGTTGGAAGCAAGACCTAGACTTACATGAGAATAACAGAACTTTAATACTTTCATACTTTTAAAATATATATAGGAGAATACTCATATGGCTTTGGGATAAGGAAGAGTTTTTTAAATAAGAAAATGTGAATGTGGGGTGTCTGGGTGCCTCAGCCAGTTAAGTGTCTGACTCTTGATCTTAGCTTAGTTCATGATCTCACAGCTCATGAGATAGAGCCCCACATTGGGTTCTGCATTGATGGCATGGAGCCTGATTGGCATTCTGTCCCTCCTTCTCTCTGCCTCATACCTGCTTCTATCTTCTCTCTCTCTCTCTCTCTCAAAATAAATTAATAAACAAAAATAAATAAAAATATTAGCCATAAAGAAAAGATTAATGTATGCATAGGACTTAAAATCATCAAAAAATACCAAGAAATGTGTTGAGGGGAATCATATATGCAGAGATGATATTTGTAAAAATATAATTGAATAAGAAAGGGTCCCAAAGAAATCCAGTGAGTCAGAAACAGACGAAAATCCCATAGGTGACCAGATAAATTACATGAACTAATATTTTAAGAATCAGGAAATGTGATTGCCCCATGAAAAAAAAATATTAGTAACCAAGGAAATGCAAGTTAGAAGTAATGAATTACCATTTCATGTACTATATTTGCAAAAATTAAAATACTGAGTGTTGGTGAGGAACAGCAGCCAGCAATGCTCATTTGGGCTGACAGGATTGAAAATTGTGTCAACCAGGTTAGAAAACAGATTGTGTAACTGTCTTCTGAATACTAAATATGAACTTTTTTGGTACTCTTGATTATATATACTGTAGACCAGAGAAACATTTGAAAATGTGATCAGAAAACATGTCCTTATAGCAAGTTAGTTAGTAATAGCCAATAAAAAAAAATACCTGTGTGTGAACAGTGGAAAGGATATATAAACTGTGGTAAATTCTTACAAAGAAGTATTAAACCACAATGAAAATGAATGAACCACAGCTATAATCACCGAAGTTGACTCTCAAAGAAATAATGTGAAACAAAAGTAGCAAGTCTCAGAGGAGCATGATTCCATGTTCACACAGTACACGTTACTTTTAAGACTAACTACAGTATTTAGAAATACATATGTATCTGATAAAACCTTGAGAATAAACACAGGGTGGTAAGCAGAATAATTAGTGTGGAGGGTACAATCCTGGAGGAATTCCCAGGGTCTTCAAAGTTACTGACCATGCTCCACCTGTAAATCTGAGTGTTAAGTTCACAGGTGTGCATTTTATTATTCTTTGGACTGTGCAAAAAATCATTATACATTTGCCTTTATATGTTTAATATGTCACACAATAATAAATTTAAAATAAAAGAAAACATCAGGTTATCTGGAATTAGACAGTTGGGGTTCAAATTTGGCTATTACTTAGTACCAATATGAACTTAAGCAAATTGTTTGACTTTTCTGAGTCTCAGTTTGCTCATACGTGAAAGGGACTATTTTAGTACCCACGTCATGATATTGTTAAAAAGAAGTACCAAACTTCAAACTTAACAAGAAGGATGTGAGCATTACTGTCATCACTTGAATCTCAGGATTCCTCAGCAAAGATCCAAAGTACCTTCATTAACTCACAAACTCACCAATTACACACACACACACACACATACACACACACACACTTCAGGGACATTTAAAAAGTCTCTATCCTTTGTCCTGTTCTGTAGCATACTGATAACTATGGCTTCAGCTACAGTCTTTAAAGAAGTCTGTGGAAATTGAGTCCCAGAGTGAGGTTTGATGTGTGGAGTTTCTCGGTTCAGAAGAGCAACAGGGGTCACGCTGGAATCTTCTGGAAACTCTAGCAGAAAAGTTATGAGGCAGAGACACACCCAGAAATGTTGGAATGGAAATGACCTTGGAAGTAACCTTGCAAAGATGGAAAGATGACATAGCAGTGCTGGCGTGCATGATGAGCCTGTAGTTGGATATGAGCTGGTCTCATATTTTTTTAAAAATGAGAGCACTAGTGATTTCAATGGTTCATGCAGTCTGGAACATGCTTCATGCTAGAGCCCTCATAAGAACCCACCATCACCTTGCAGTAGAGTGAAGTGCCCTGTACTGCCTATGTGCGTTGACCTGCATTAAAGAAAGTGGGGAGAATGAACAAGCCTGCATTGGGGAAGGAGAGGAAGCAGGTCATTGGTGCTGACGTAAATTAAACCCAAGATTCAAGTCTCTTGGTTCCCATACGCTTGGGTTCATCATCTGTGCAAATGGAATGTGGACTGAATGATTTACCCCCAGCAAAAAGTACTTCCTTTCATCTCCCGTGGAACCTTCTCTCTACCACTCTACAACACTGATTACTTCCTTTATACCTTGTATTGGAGCTATTTATGTGCTTGTCTAATAGAGATTGTAAACTTCTCTTTTAATGTTTTAGTGTTTATTTTTGAGAGAGAGAGAGAGAGACAGAGCATACGCAGGGGAAGAGAGAGAGAGAGACATGGAATCTGTAGTATGCTCCAGGCTCTGAGCTGTCCACATGGAGCCTGACGTGGGGCTTGAACTCATGAACCATAAGATCAGGACCTCAGCCAAAGTCAGATGCTTAACCGACTGACCCAACCAGGCACCCCAGATTGTAAACTTCTTGAGGTCAGGGACCTTGTTTGATTTATCTTTGTACTCTCCAGACCATCTACCACATATGACACCATAAATAATATAAATGGGGGAAAGGGAGGAAGGAAGGAGTGATGAGGGAAGGAGCTCAGACTGAAGAAAGGATGGTGTTATGGACTGAATGTTTATGTCTCCCCAAAATTAATATGTTGAAATCTTAGTGCCCAGTGTGATGGTATTAAAAGGTGGAGCCTCTGGGAGGTCATGAGGTCATGGTCTTGAGGGTGGATCTCCCATGAATGAGATGAGTACCCTTTTGAGAAAAGACAGGGAGGGCTTCCTGTCTCTCCATTCACCACCACGTGAGGATACAGTGAGGAGACAGTCATTTGCAAACCAGGAGGCAGACCTTCACCAGACACCAGTTCTGCCAGCAACTTAATCTTGGACTTGCCAGTCTCCAGAACTGTGAGAAATAAATGTTGTTTAAGCCACCCAGTCTGTGGTGTATTTGTTGTAGCAGCCCAAACACTAAGGCTGTAAGATCTCCCCAGCTCTGAAATTCTCTGGCTCTGTAAGATTTCTGAGGCAGGAAACAGTAATGCTCTCTTAAAGCAGCACATAAATTATCACAGTACTGGTTTGGTGATCGTCTGCCTTTAGGAAATCAGGGTATATTTAGTATGCCTGCTCATTTGTTTCTGCCATTTCTTCAGTTAGAGTTATTTTGAGTTTTATGTTTGTTTTTGCTGGGGAACTGTATTAAACTTTTAGATGCAAAATGAAAATATTTATTAGGCTCCTCAGATGTTACCTGAACTAAGGTGACTTTAACTTCAGTTCTAAATAAGAAAGTACAAAACTATATCAAGACTGCTGTGTCACTTAGCACTACTTTGCACCCTTCCTGGCATTCTCTGTGGGGGCCCAGAGCTGAGTTGGCAGGAGAGTGATTTATTCCTGCACATTTGGAAGTAGAAGGGAAGTAAATAGATTCTACTTTTACATGATCTTCCTCTTTTAAAGGTTAATACCAATATTCCCTATCCTATTTTTTCTGTTTTTCTTTGTTTTCCTGCCCTTAATTTTTTATAGCCCTTATCATCATCAAAGATACTGAGTATGGTTTATTTATTTTGTTAATGGTCATTCTATCCATGTTAGCCTCTTTGCGAAGAGATTTTTGTTTTGTTTTTTTTTTGTTTTGTTTTGTTTTGTTGTTGTTCACTAATACATCCCCTGTGCCTTTAACGGTAGCTGACATATAAGAAGTGCTCATGGTAGGCATATTATAGGTATTGATTGAATCTGTATTAGTTCTCATCTCCCTCAACAGTGCATTTAAAAGCAAGGGGCTTGAGTGATGGCATTTCCAAAAAGTGACAGGTTTACCACACTGCAGCCTTATCTCTGATTTCTCCCAGAAAATAAGAACAGTGAAACAGCATCCATAGCAAAGTCTAAGTAGATGATGAATAAACACATAGCTTGCATGCATATTTGATGATAGTTTTATTTTCAAAACTGTAATGAGATAAAAATATATGGTTGAAGTTGCCAAAGCAACTTAAATTCAACATAAATAACTGCTGCTCTTCATCTGGGAATTTCATTTATATACAGAACTTTTTTTTATGTCCTTAAAAATTTTTAAGTGGTATACTAGATACAGCTTATGCAGCATCTAGTACCCCAAGGAATGTTTTTACTCAAAGAAGGGAAACGAAAAGGGCAGAGAAATATCCTCTTTGAGCCGGTGATGCAACAAACCTGTTACTTCTAACAGCTTTGATTTCCCCAAAATAACTAGATGGCAAAGGGTGTCCAATTTCTTAGGAGCAGTGAATATAAGAAGGCTGGCATTTTTCTTTATGAGTCACCATTCACTCTTTTATTGGGTCAAAAATCCAAAACTGAGAATGTGGTGAGGACTCTTCGATTTGCTTTCAAAGCAAAACTTTATTGCAAAGCCTAAGAGTGTCAGGAAATACTGATAAAGTATGCCTCTCCCTTTGAGGTTAACAATCAGTGTAATTTCTTCTCAAGCTTCTTGGGAAAAGAAATCCCTACTTTTTTGGATACAAATAAGAGAATGTTTAAATATGAAAGCACCTACCTACTTTGATTTTTAAGGAGGAAGTGAGCAACTGCCCCTCCTAGAGATGGTACCCACTTCTACTTAGTGGTAGGCGAGCTTGAAGGTGAACTCAGTCCTCGGGCTTGTATACTTAAAAGGTTAACAAAGTAAAAGATGTGGAATGAAAAAGTTTGAGATGAAAAGATTTCTTTCACTTTAAGGCATGGTGCTTCACGACCAGTTGTATGGATGGTAGATTTGTGGTCTCTAGGGTTTGCTTGTGATCTGTGGCCTATATATCTCCATTTAGTAATATGTTCCCAAGGTTTTTCCTATAGATTACTGACTTCACAGTGGCTTCCCGATGCATGCCTTTTCAGCATTTCTTCAGAGAATATTTATTCTAGCGTTACTTGAATATATCTGATTTGCCCTCTAGGATTGCCCGTTTTTTGAGAAGACTGGTACAATGAATTACAACTTGCTAATTTTAATTTTCAGAGGGGAGAAGAAAAGGCTATGAAGTAAAAATACAAAATGAAGAATCATGTTTCTTTCTGTCAAAACTGTAATGATCATAAGTCTATCAAATTACAGAATTCTCACACTAGATGAAAAACAGATAATTGTATGATATATCACTGACTAGCTGATAGCCCTGATCACAAATAACAGACCCATGCAATTTGCATGATGTTTGATATTTTCATTATCTCAGGCATTTCCTGAGCCTCAGGGGTCAGTGGATGGGAGGGTATTTCTTATACCAAGTAATGAACTTATTTCATATGCTGATTGTATTTCAGTCTTAGTCAGTGGATCTGTGAGCTTTTATATTAAGGCGTGGTAGGTGGCTTAACTCCTTGATTAGAGACGTAGTCTTAAAGGTACCATCCACAGCATCCCTGGCCATTGAGCACCCATAGGTCTGTTTGTAACATGACCCTGTGTCATGTGGACAAATACAAGAAAGTTCGCTTTAGGCCATCAAGTCTTGTTGACTCAGTGTCGTCCTGAGGAAGGGGATTGATGCTCAACAAATGCTAATTATGTACCTAAAATGTATCAAACACTGTTTTGGGCACTGTGCTGCAAACTGATAAAGACTGAAAAGATTGCTGCCCCAGTGAATCTTCATCTTGGGGCAGGGAGTGGTGGGTAGGGGAGATAATAAACCAAATAGCATAGACGCAAATAGTCTTTACTGATGGTGGTGACAATTGCTATGTGAGACATAATAAAGAAGTGAAGTGATGGAGAGTAACCAGAGCCAGGTGATGGTCTCCTTGAGATAAAGCCTCAGAGAAGGCTACTCTGGGGAAGTGACATTTGAAATGAGTCCTGAATATGTGCGTGATGAGCCAAAAGATGAGTCGAGTGTGTTCCAAAGGGAACAGCAAATATGAAGGTCTTAAAACAGGGTTACCTTTGAAGTGTTTGAAGAACCGAAAGCAAAACATGTTTATTATGTTTAAGGAAGGTGAAAAATACAGGAAATGACACTGGCGACATAGGCAGGGACCTATGTAGAGGTCCTTGGTAGAGTACAGTGAAGATTCCATATTTTATTCTAAAATGTACTAAGCGAAATCCTTTTCTGAAACCTTTGTTTCTGTTTCTGTTGTATAAACATGAAACCAACGATAGGGAATGCAGCTGCCTAACCATTAACACTCCTGAGTCAGGATGATATGCGAAAAGAGATGAGCTCCTGTAGAGAAAAATGCTGGTAATAATAGCTTGTATTTTAGAACACCTGTCTCCAAAGGAGAACAACATTATTTATGATGCCATATCACACTAATCGCAGTAACCTTGTGATTTAGATAGGTACAGGTTTTTATGGAATACATGAAGAAACTCAAGCATTTTAAATCGAGTTGTTCTTTGACTTCTTAAGTAGCACAAAAGTCTAGATAAAATAGTATATGCCCCCCCCCAAAAAAAATGAAGAGAAAAAAACTAATATGAGAAATAAAAAGAGCTACCAGGAGAGTCATACACTTAGAGCACAAAGGACAGCAAAGCAACCTTTATTTTCTTGAAAAGTCAAGAAAATAATAGAAGAGGGGTGAAAAAATGTGCACTTTAAATAGTCACCTACACAATCAACAAGTATGGTTTCATCTTTTAAATTGAATTCTATGTAGAAAAGAGGCTAAAAACATACATTTTTGGATTAGGTAAACCTGGATTTTAATTCATTCACTTCCTTATAGTAGGCCTTTGATCTTGATTGTTAACTTTTTCTTTGTATAAAATAGGATTAGTGATAATACTTCCTAAAGTTGTTGGAAGGATTAAATGAAAGAATACATGGAAAGTGAGAAATTGAGTTCTTTATGGAAGCCAGTTAAAACTAGCATTCCTTTTTTTTTTTTAATTTGCTAAATAGTATTTACAAAATGATTAATTTCCCAAACAATCCACAGAAGCCTGCTTAACACATAACAACACATTTTAAGCTCTTTCCTAGGTTTTGTGGCTGGAAACAGAAAATGACGCAGTAATGTGGTATAAGAGAAAGAGGAGCCTAACCTCCCCTTTTGCAAAATGCAAGATTGCTGACCCCAGGCAAATTTGTCTTTGGCAATCTCTACACACCTTTTCTCATCCTATTTTTCAGGTCATTAATCCCTTCTTGAGCTTTCTAAGCCCTATTCTACCTTCCCCATTACTTCATAGATAACATTTTCTTTTGTTTCTTTTTTGGCTAATCAAAACTCCCATTCAAAGAATCCCTACTGCTCTTATTTACTTAAGAGGAAGCAATCTGATTGAATTAATTTGCCACTGTAAATGACTACTGGCAAGGCAATGCACTTGCAGCCATTTATGTTTTTAAAATGTAATTTTTGCAATTCCAAAATAATCCCTAAATTATAGAGTTTTCATCTGACATGAGTAAAAAGGGTAGAAAAAAAATTCAGACATTTGGAGGGAGAACATTGTGCAGTCACAGTCACCATCTGGGAGAGCTCCCACTGGCTCTTCCTTTGTACTTGGAAATAAGTGCTCTAAGAATTTTCATAGGGTTGTCCATAGTAGCAGCATTAGGGACAATGAAAGAACAAGGTCGTAAGTCAGTTCTATGAATGAGTCATTTGTAAATTGAGTGTACGTTAGCTTAGAAATATTAATAAAGCCCTTTGTTATCTATACAAAGATATCCAGGAAAGAGATTTGCTTTACTTTGCAATGTCAGACTACCGCCTAGCATCAGGTTCTGGTCCCTTACTTTAGGGACCAACAAATTGGGATATTTAATATCAGATGTTTAGCATAGACAAAGGTTTTTGTTTCGTTTTGTTTTACTTAGTTGTTAGAAAGATAAGATAGCTGACATGAATACTTGGAACAGAAAAGGAACTCAAAAAATATTTGCTGAAGACTGAATAAGCAAATGGAAAAGTTAATGACATAAGGAAAAGTAAGATACTGACAAACATACCTATCAATATTTTATAATCATATATATATATATATATATATACACACACATATATATGTATATATATGTGTGTATATATATATACATATATATGTGTGTGTGTATATATATATATATATATACACATACATATTTCAGTTTCCATTTATACCCATCTGTTTACAACTAGTATGCAGTGTGAACTTATCAATTTTAAGTTCAATGAGTAAATTTATGTAATCAGTAAATAATAAAATGTTTCATAATTTATTTCTGTTTTGAAACATGTTTGCATACTTTGTAGAAGATAAACCTACATCCTACTTTAGTGTTTTATGAAAATGCTACCACATTTACATTAAAAAGTGGTACAAGCTCTCTGAGACCATATCATCATAGGTTTTTAAGGAAAATTTTCTGAATCCTTTATATGTGAGTATATCTTAATTTTAAGTCATATAAAGACTATAGTTCACACACTGGAAAGGATAAGGTAGCTGGCTTACTTCAGCTCCTATTCAGACTTGAAAACACAATTAAGATGAACAAAAATAGATGTATTTTAAGTCCTATTAGCATTTTTTGCCATGGTAGGATTGACTTGACCACTCTGGTGTTACTTTTTCTGGTGGAAATTTAGACTCACAAGCTTTTCCCCAGTAAGTCACTTTCTGTATGGTTTCCTTAGATGCCAAGAAATGATAATGATAATGTTAACATTTATGGGCTACTGACTTTGGATCAGACAGTATGTTAAATGCTTTATATGCGTGATCTTAATCTTCAAAGAGCTCTATGAGATAGAGATTTTTGTCCTAATATTAGAAATGATGAAAGTGAGGTTCTAGGAGATTAAATAACTCACCTACATTGTACAGCAAGAAAATAAGAGTACCAGATTTGTACTCAGGTTCTTCTGACTACAAAACCAGCATGTTAAACCATTATGCAAGTCTTCATCTTGTTATGTATTCTTACTGGGAAACCCAGTCACCTATGCCAGTTGTACTAATGGCTTCTCCCTTCTTCCTGAGTGGAAAGAATGTGACAAATGTGGTTTGCAATTCCTAAGGTTTTATAAATTTAGACTTATTTTCAGTATGAGTCTCTAGAATTCAAGAAACCATGCAAATGTACATCCACAAATGCATACACTCAGGAAACAAATGGCAGATTCAAGACCTAATTTTAAATATGCTACATGATAATCAATTTTTAAAATTATGCTCCAAAAATACGCCTTAAAAAAACAAACGGTACAATCATCATTATGAAAATCATATTCATAACAAATGTATTGCTTGACCATTTTTCCAAGTTGGTATTGATTTCCTTATTGATTGCTACTTTCAAAATTGGAGGAAGCAATAACAAAGGATACTGGTGATAGAAATTTCTTGTTCTAAGGCCACCCTGTAAGAATTAATAGAATCCAGGCTTACCCAAATAAGGAAAAACTGAATTGGTGTTTTTTAGCAAGTAGTAAATAATACATGCATTAAAAATGCATGCATTACTTGCACGGTTTACTGTATCATTCTTCCTCTCCCCTTTTCTCCTGCCTCTTTGTGGATTCTTAACAAACCATGATGTGTATTATGATCCCATTAACATCTTCTAGACATTTTAAAACTAAACTTATACTCTTTTCGGGGTGGTCCCACCCTGTGAATGGCTTCAGCTCTTCAGTGTTCAGTGGGTCATGGGTAGTCCCTTAGTGTTGGCCTACATGAGTTACTTTTTCTCACTTACTGTTACTTCTCAAAAAAATATATTGGTCCCTCTGGATGTTTTCTCTAGAGTACCTCCAGATATTTGTTGGAAGGTATCTTTTCCTTTCCTCTAAACATTTAATAACTTTACAGACAGGAAATATATGTAGATTTTCCCCCCTCGCTCTCTGATTTACTCTGTAGTTTGAATTATAAGTATTTTCATATATTAAGACATTTTATTATTTATCGCATATTGCAGCTTTAAGACCTTTGTATGCTTTTACTCCCGCAGGAATTTAAATGGAACTCATTTCCTCTATGCACTCAATACACATTCCAAGTTCCATAGCGTATTTTCTAATCTCATTTAAAAATGAAATGCTGATATTACATTCCATAGCAGAATAAAGGACAATTGTTTCCACAGGAAAATATGATATGAAAACACATCTGCCACAAAATTGTGCATCATTTAGCATATGATTTCTAGAAAAATTTATGTAAAATGCTGATGAATGAAATCAACACCGAAAAGTATAGCCATTTATTTTTTAAATGTCTACGAATCACATGTCAGTAAACCATATACAGAGTTGGAAAAATAAGCTGTTGTGAAAAACCACAATACATGGATATTAATTCCTTGTCATACATATACGTCGTTTATTCAACCATATCTTTAGTAATTGACTACATTGTTCAGCTACCTTTTGTTAACAATTCAGCGAGCATGCTTCTTAATAGAGTTGTTTCTGATTGTTTTCTCCTCATTCAATTTCATCCTTTTTACCTACTGTTTAAAATCCCTACATTTAGTACTCACCCACAAGGAAAAGCAAAGAAATAGGAAGATTTGGAAAGAAATGTACCTACTCATTGCTTTGTGCATTGAAATGTGGATTTTCTTGCATAATCACTAAAGAGCTTACAATTCATTCAAAGATTTTTATTTTTGTCACTAAGCTGTTGAGTAACTAGTTTGAATGTTCTTTTTCACTAGCTTCCACTAAATCAGTGGGGAAGCCATAGACGCTGGTGTTTGAGACCAGTAGCTTTAAAGGGAGACAGATATAAATTTGTATTTTTCTGACCACTTCCTGGGTGGTGAAGATGATACTGAACCTCTCTGAACTTCACTTACATCACCTCCAAGTTGGAAATTTAAACTGTGAGGGAATAAATGAGATCTATATGAAAAGCACTTGGCACATGGTATGACCTCAATACATTTTGAAGGTAGATGCTATTATTGCTATTAGGTCAATGGTCATGGTAACAGAGCATTATCCATAATATACTCTTACTATCTTATAAAGTCTGTTGCCTATGATCATTACCCAGTACCAAGGCTTTGGAAATAAAGTGACTCTAAAATAATAATATGTGCAGGACTATTGCTGACACAGGCCTAGCCATGAGTACACAAGGTTCAAAAAATACCCATTCACACACATAGTTCTTTGATTTGTATAGTTACCACACTGTTAGTAATTAGGATCTGGATGGACAGTTGTATCTGAAAAGACCAGTTTTGGACATGGAATTTTTCCTTAAACATGTGCATAAGTATAGTGTCCTTTGTTTATCAGTAGCTATAGCTCTCTAGAATTCTCTCTAGAATTCACTTACTATTGGGAACACTCTTATAAATAGAATGATTGGATTATGACCTGCCACTGTATAACAACATTCTTTAGTGGACAGAACAAATACATTGAACACCAGATTTGTAGCACAATCTTTGTGTTTGGCCTTGTGCTTTTCGAGTACTCTCTCATTTAATCTTTGCCCATGACTCTTACTTTAAAACAAAGCACATTTATTTGCATTTATTTATGAGAAAATGAAGACTTGCCCAAGGTCAGTTACACAGCTAATACATGGCAGTGTTGATTTCAAAGTCAAATCTGTCCAAATGCAGTCTTTTTACTCACTATGTAAGTAGGGTTTGCCATCTGGAATTTGTATCAACTAACTACTAAGAAATATGTCTAAATATTTTTGCAAATACCAGATTAGTTTGATATATTCTGACTGCCTGAACCTTGTAGAACTGCATGAATTCATAAACTGAAAAGGAAGAAACAGGAATCCAGTTTTTCAAGCTCATTAAGGACAATTAAAGATCATTTAAGCACATTACATGTGCTTCTTATTTTTTTCCCCCATTTCTAAATGCCCCTCCTCTAATCAGAACCATGGTGGACTTTGCCTAAATAAGACTTGACCTCTATTACCTATTAGCCCTTAAATTTTTATGCAACTCTGGTATTGTGATGGGATATTTGTACAAAAACTTAGATGACGTATTCTAAGAACCTGTATGCAGAAGTGACAATTCAGAATGATTCACTGTCACTTTTAGGGATGATGGTTTATAATATTAAACCATTTTCCATAATAAAGTTTTTAAAATCTCTCATTTAATCTTTTTTGAAGGCTTCTCCGACCATTTCCTTGGAAGAAAATAACATGTCTTAGCCTTACCTGATGCTCATTGGATTAAAAGAATTTTATTACAACAGAAATGTTATTCAAGTTAGAGTATTTTTGTGTATTGTACTCAGTATGTCCTCCAGGTGTCCTGGTTCACACCTCAGCTCTGTCAGTCTTTGGCTTCCTATGATTAGGTGTTATCTGTCAGTCCTGCCCACTATACTCTCGGGTCCCTACAGGGTAGGTGCTGTGTTCTCACAGTGTCTATATCAAAGTCTGACAACCAAGTGATGTATAATGAAATTTTTATAAGTACTTAGTTGAAGAAAATAATGTATGCTTTTTAAATTTGCATAATTCCAGAAGTTGGTAATGAAGATATGTATGTGTCTAAATTTTCTTTAATATCCTGACCTCTCCTTAAAGTCAAACCTAGTTATAGAAGCATCCCGTTTGGGTTTTTTTGTTTTTTTGTTTTTTGGTTTTTTTTTTTTCTTTGACTGCAGGAAGTCTGTCCACTTTATCCCCCTAGCTTCATAACTTACTCATGTAACCTTTAACAAACCTCATGGTGCCTCTCTTTTCTAGACTATAAAATGGAGACATTAATGGTAATTAATCCATATAATTGTTGTTAGAATCGCTTCAGATAATCATCATGAACTACTTGCCAAAATGGCCAGCATGTAGGAAATGGTCAATAAATATTACTGATCTCCAGTGTGCACAGCTTGCCGCCCTGCAGAACATACTTGTTTTGGAATAATCTTCGAATCCAATAAGAGGTTGTGAAATCAAATGTTTTAGACAACAAAAAATGAAATGGCACTTAAAATACTTCTTGTTGAGAGGGTTTACATTTGGGAGGACAGGAAAAAATATTTTTTTAAACAGTAATATGTCTGTCACTTTATTAGACATTTTTTACATTAACTCATTTTTATTGGTAACTGCTTGTTTGCTGACGCAAACTGTGATCTTTGGGTTTGTAATGTCTTATCTTTCTAACTATAGCTGACCTCCTTGACAGAAGGGAGCTTTTTTTTTTTTTCAAAACAGAATCTTGGACAGTACTTTATAAATATTTAAAAATATACACGTACTTTGAAACAATTATGTATATGTGCACATGTCTATTTGTATATTGTATATAATGTGTGTGCATATCCAGAGAGAGTCCTATTCTAGTTACATATGTAGAGGGACATGTATAATTGCATATAATAGAATGGTTTGTGAAGTGAATAGGATTGATTATCAGATATTATGAATGTCGTTCCTGATAATATTTAATTACAAAAAGATGTTGGGCAAGTCACTTAACTTCATTAAACCTTGGTTTCTTCATTTAGATATGCACCATCTAATAGGATTTTCTGCATTGATTTGAGTGTTCTATTTCTCTGCTGTCCAATATGGTAACCACTAGCTAGCTACATGTGGCTGTTGAACTCAAAATGTAGCTAGTGTGGCTGAGAAACTGAATTATACATTTTATTTAATTTTATGTGTTTTAAATATAAATAGACACATGTAACAGGTAGCTCCATTACAGTATACAGAATCAAGGATGACAGGACAATATCATGTGAAAAGAAGCTACACTGAATTTCCTTGATATGGGTGATACAATTACTGTTTCTCAGCAGAAGACTGTCTTCTTTTGAAATACTTAAATTCTCTCATATTATCTTCGGCCTTTACAATTTAAACTCTTTTTCCTTATCTTTCTTAACAGATCTTGAAAACTTTAAAACAAGAACAAGAAGCACTGTGTCTGTCCGACAAGGTCAGGGGATGGTACTACTATGTGGCCCACCAGCCCATTCAGGAGGTAAACTATAAGTGCACTGAAATGTGCACACTTTTCACTTCACTTGCTGCTATTTTGTTGTTGTTGTTGTTGCTTTTTCTCCCCTTGGCACTAGCTAAAGGAATAGTGTCATTTGCAGAGATTCTCTGTGTCAAGGAAGAATCATTGTCAATGCCTCCCATAATTAAGATAGGAAAATACCAGATTCTGCAAATGTTCCAACCCAGTGCTATTTAGCTGGCACAAGGGGAAACACACCTGAGTCAATTGAAATAAGAATCCTGTTGCTTAGTAAGGCAATGTAGGTAAAACTACCCATGCTTTCTCCAACTCAATTGGTTTCAAAGATGGCCTTGCTTTATTTTGTCCTGTTTTTTTGGCTAGGGAAAGGATCAGATCCAGAACCCAAGTCCTCTGACCACAGAATCCAAGGTCACTTTGTAAAGACTCATAATGTCTACATCAGTTAGGAATTCATTTGATGTGTTTTTAAGTTTATTTTTTTCAAGTTTTGTTTAATTTCCACCTAGTTAACACATAGTGTAATAGTTTCAGGTGTAGAATTTAATGATTCATCACTTCCTTACAACACCCAGTGTTCATCCCAACAAGTGTCCTCCTTAAGTAAATAAGTACAAAGTAAATAAGTAAAGATAAATAAATAAGTAAGTAAATAAATAAAGAGTAGGGAATTTGTTTGACTGCAAATAACTGAAAACCCAGCTGACACAAACTTCAACAGGCTTTGTGTTGTTCTTACACACATTTCCAAAGGTATGTATTCTCAAGCTAGCACCACTTCCTGAGGATGTCTTCCAGGATGCAAGTCCTTTCTCGCATCCTTCTCTGAGGTCCTTAACAGGTGAATGGCAAGGGTAGCAAGTGTGCAGTCCAGACAGGCAGAAATGGGAATAGGCAAGAACAAAAGTCCCAAGTCTCCCTCTCAGTTTGCATTTGTATTATGAAAGGTTTGCTTTGCCAGAAGACTTTTACCTACATGTCACTGGTCAGCTACAGTGGCAAGAGAGATGGAAAAATCAAGTATTTTGTACAGATAAATTTGATGGCCCTGAAAAAAATTGTAATTTTGTAAATAGGGAAACTATGGAACTTGCAGTGTCTGCTAAAAGGACCAACGATAACTGAAAGGCAAATCTGACTTCCCATAAGGGGCACAGCAGTGTGGAGGCTTAATATATAATGCTGTCTATTAGGATTCCTCTAAAGTTGTGGTAACAAGATTGATAAACTCTGTTCTTGGGAATTCTGGCTCAAAGTTGAATTTGCTATCTGCTATCCTTGTTATTATCTTAATTTTCTCTTTGGCTTAACACATGATGAAAAGACAAAAAAATTAAACTGAGAATTTAAAAACATCCTTCTATTTTTGTCCTGTGTTCTGAAGTTGTAACTTTTCATTTCTCATCTAAAGCCCCAGCTAACCTTTGCAGCAGGAAATAACAATTAACAAGATAGCTGAAAAGACTCGTACTTCTAATACGATGGGTGTTAAAAGCACATGGAGGAGGCCTCCCTGAATCTAAACTGTGGACATGGAATTATTCAGGGTTCTTGGTTTGGAAGACTGGCAGAGAATCCAGGTTAAATTTCAGTAGTTTGTATTCTGAGAAATAGGTTTACTCCTTAGGACTTGAGTTTTCCCTTCAAATTAGCACCAGAATAATAAAATTTGGAGTCCTGACATGAGGTCCAGCCCTAGCTCTGTTTCAAATCATTATTTGATATTGAGCAATTTTGTTTTAATTTTTATATCACACTCTTCTTATCTATAGAAAGATGAGATCAAAGGAAATCTTTCCGATCGCTTTTAGTTCTATCATTACATGGTAATAACTCAATAAGTTTAAACATGTTTATTAACTAGGCTTGCATTATTGAATTCTGTCATTTATACAAAGAAATCAATTAACTGGACCTATATTTAGGTAAAGTGAAATTCACTCAAACTGACTTTTCTCTTCTTGCTATAAAATCTGATCAAGGGGCGCCTGGGTGGCTCAGTCGGTTAAGCGGCCGACTTCGGCTCAGGTCATAATCTCACAGCCCATGAGTTCGAGCCCCGCGTCGGGCTCTGTGCTGACAGCTCAGAGCCTGGAGCCTGTTTCGGATTCTGTGTCTCCCTCTCTCTGACCCTCCCCCGTTCATGCTCTGTCTCTCTCTGTCTCAAAAATAAATAAACATAAAAAAATTTTTTTTAAATAAAATCTGATCAAAATAAGAATGGAAGGTTTTGCTAATTTCTTCTGCAGTCTACGTTCACAGCACTAAACTTTCATAACATGGCAGCAATTCCAAAAATTAATCTTGTAGGCTTATTAAGAAAAACAGTACCCCACTCCTCCCTGGCATAATGGTAACTTTGGGAAAGCCAAAGCACCTGAAGTGTTGCTGTGCTGCTACACAGTGAGACACCTGAATACTTTCCCCTTCCCACAGAGAAATATATTAAAAATTTTCATAGACATCCCCTGAAATGTGCTTGTCTTTGCTGGCAGCAGTCAGCAGCTCTGAAATCCGGTTTTTTGAGCTGTGCTGACATTCCTGACAGTCTTGATGGTGAAAGACAAGGAAATAAATATTCTCATTATGGGCTTTATTAGAAATCGCGTGCTCAGTAACACTGTGGGCAAGGCAGGCAAGGCAAGGAAATTTGCAAGAACGCAAAGAGGATCTTGAAAGTTGTAAGGGAGTATCTCAGACAGCCGTCAGTTTGGGGCAGTGGAGTCACTGATGATCTGATGAAATACCCCCAGTTGTCAAAGCCCTCCAGTGCAAACTGTATAGCAGGGGTTCTCTCGTTGCTTCTCCAGACAGTGTTTCACCTGAAAGCTGGCAAAATCACCATGAGCCACTGGATATACCGAGCATTTTAGACCCAGCATATGGTATCCCAGTTTAATTTGTAACAGATCATGCAGAGGGAAGGAAATGAGTCAGCCTTTTATTGTATCAATGGGATACTGAGTAATGGCATGAAATCCATTGTAAAGGATGCTGCATGTCCTGTTTCAAAAGCTGTGAGGTGTCAGACTTTCTTAGGGTAACATAGAAATGAGCAACAATTAATCTATTTTGAAAAGCATTTCAGACAGCAGGTATTTCCAGGACTCTATCAATCACTACATGTACCACCTTTGTTGTCTTTTGGTTAATAGATACAAATTCAGTTGTGATGTCATTCCATAGATTCTACTATTCAGTTTTAGCACAAACACCAAACTGTGGAAATCACTGTGATGGACTCTGGTTGTCCGTGATGTCCCTTCATATTAGAAATAGAGTTTATTGAGATCCAGAATTTTCACCTGGCTTTCCATCACCTCCAAGGTTATTTGGCACCAGGAATTCAGGATCCTTAGCCATGCTCTCATTAAGTAGGAATATGACTGAGGTACTTTGAGATTCTTCCTACCAGTGTACTAAAATTGTATTATTCATCAGTGAATTCCTCCCGAACCGTTCAGGGAGGTTTTTGTTCTCACCTTCCTTTTTGTATGTGTCACCAAGATCCTTGTTACTCAAAATGTGGTCCATGCACCAGCAGCATCTGCCTTACATGGAAGCTTGTCAAAAAGACCATTTCAGGCTCCACCCATGGCCTACTGAATCAGAATTCACATTTTAATAAGATCTCTAAATGATTCATATGCACATTAAAGTTTGAGAAGCCCCAAGCTATTCTCTCACACACACCTCACTTCTGGCCACTGGTGGACAGGAAGCTGAGGCATAATCAAGGCAATATGTTAAAGTCATGGGTGCCCAACCATTTCCCAAAGATATTTTGATTCCACAAATCTGGGGCAGGATTCCCAAACTATTGTTTTAGAGACTCTGAGGCAGCATCACATTTAAGATCCACCCACTTTGATCACCTTCTACAAAGCCAGCCCAGAATCACACTACTGAGATGGAGTGCTTTGATTTCCACATCACCCAAACAGAAGGGTCGAGTACTTTTTATGTCAAATTCACATTTAAAAGAATTTAAAATAAAATATAATCACCTCAGGCTTTACCTTCATTTATTTTTGTGGATGTTGATAAGGGAGATGAACAACCAAGAAGACTGGCTTTTTCTCAAGTGTGTGTGTATCTTCAAAAGTAGCATTTTACATTTGGCCAGCTTTTTACTACATTACTGTTAGTGAAAGTATGGCTTCCTAGAGTATTAAAAAGAAACCACGTGATTCTGATTCTAAGATTATTTTCATTGTTATGGGTTTTTTAGAAACCAGCTATAATTGTCATCATTAGATGATTTTACACAGAACACATTTCCATTAAATTTGGATTCTGTTCACATGGCATGAGATGCAGGGACCTTACAACAGAGCATCTGTGGAGTTCTTTATGGTGTTTATAATGCTTTAGCTGCCATTATATTATCTCTGATCCTTACAATAATCCTATAGGAAGTAAGGGTATGTATTTCATAGATAAGGAAATTGAAGCGAAGAGATTATGTGGGGGCACGCACTAATCAATGGCAGGGTCAAGAGTTATCTTTGCCTAGAATGTGACCCTTTTTTTTTTTTCCAGTCCAGGAGACAACACTGGAAACAGGTACTGGATTCTCTATGCTGGTGATTCTTTGGGCCCTGTCCCAGATCAATTAAGTGTGCCTTTCTTGAGAGGGGTCCTCTGGCATCCTTTATATTTTTAAAAGCACTATACATGATTCTAATCTGCCATCAGGGTGCAAAATGTGTATCTCTGCATTACAAAATCAAGTAGATCTTGTCTCAGCAAAACCTCTCTATTTGCAAACCTCTCCAGGGTCCAGGAAATTTGATTTGATCTGGACATATCCACGAATATTATAACCCTGAAAGAAGTGTGCCTTCCAACAGCGTAGTTATTTCAGCTGGATCATTTTGTTTTTACTGTAGGACAGAGGAAAAAGCAGGAAACTGGGACACCAAATTCCAGGCCCAGATCTCATATTAACTTACTATGTGGTCTTGGGCCAATTACATAACTTTTCTGAGCCCTTTTGGTTTCTGTCTTCCCACACATACTGTTTCTATCATCAAGATGTCACCTTCCGGATCAGGCTCACCCAGTTTCTGTAATTTTGTTTAATGTTTATATATTTTTGAGAGGGAGAGGGGGATGGGGCAGGTAGAGGGAGACAGAGAATCCAAAGCAGGCTCTGCACTGTGAGTGCTCAAACCAATGAACCGTGAGATTAGGACCTGAGCCAAAATCAGGAGTTGGCTGCTTAACCAACTGAACCACCCAGGTGTCCCAGGCTCACCCAGTTTCTTATTGAATTCAAACTATGCCAACAGGTCTTGGGTCTGGAGTGATGTTGCTATGCTAGAATGAATGTCCTCTATGCCCAGAATAATGCTCAAGACATCCACATTTTGTCAAGCAGCCAGCTCTGCCCAGCCCCACTCCATGCCAATCCCCAACCCCTGCCCCATACTGGCCCCCATGCTTACCAGTTCTATATACCTTCAGACTTCTGGGTGCATCTTTATTTACTCCAAATACCAATTCATTTCACTGTAGTATAGACACTAAGTTTAGCTCTTTCCCTCATGTTTCACCCAAAGATGCATCCAGATCCAAACCTGAGACAATAACACACTGTCCTGTGGGTCTTAAGTACTGCTGACATCTAAGAGGTTTACTTACTGGGAACCATATGCCATATCAGACTCCCTGGAAAATTAATATCAAAATGGCTGGGTTCTAGTTTTATCAACCTGTCATTTGGACAACTGGCCACTTTCTTCAAGAAGCAGCCCAGTTCCAGCTTTCTTTCATCCACATTTTAGGCTGTCCCTCTCTCCCTGTATCTTTTTTCTCAGTGTAACTCTCCAATCTTCATACAGTATTATGTTATCCAAATAATATTTATATTTGTTCTATATACCTCTCAAATATGTTAGAGTAAAAACATGTAATAAATGTGGCAGCAATGTGCACAGTTAAAATGCTGCATAAGATATGTAGAAATAAATTTAACCAAGAAGGTGAAAAACCTATACTATGAAAATTATAAGACATTGTTCAAGGAAACTGAAGAAAACACAAACAGATGGGAAGATATTCTATGTTCATGGGGTGGAAGAAAGATTTCATGTTAATATATCCATACTATACAAAGCAATATATACATTCATTGTATTCCCTATCAAAATACAAGTAGCATTTTTCACAGAACTAGAATCATCCTAAAATTTGTGTGGAACCACAAAAGACCATCAATAACTAAAGTAATCTTAAGAAAGAAGAACAGTATCACAGTCTCAGATTTCAATATAGACTACAAAGCTCTAGTAATCAAACCAGTATGGTACTAGCACAAAAACAGACACATAGATCAATGGATCAGTATAGAGAGCCTGGAAATAAACCCATTTTTATATGGCTATTTAACCTACAGCAAAGGAGACAAGAATATACAATGGGGGAAAAGACAGTCTCTTCAATAAATGTTGAAAAACTTAACAGCTACATGCAAAAGAATGAAACTGGACCAATTTCTTACACCATACACAAAAATAAACTCAAAATGGTTGAAAACCTAAATATAAGACCTGAAACCGTAAACTCCTAAAAGAAAACATGGACAGTAATCTCTTAGACATTGGCCTTAGCAACATTTTTCTGGATGTGTCTTCTCAGGCAAGGGAAACGAAAGCAAAAATAAACTATTGGGACTCCGTCAAACTAAAAAGCTTTTGCACTGCAAAGGAAACCATCAACAAAATGAAAAGACAACCTACTGAATTGGAGAAGATATTTGCAAATGATATATTCAATAAAAGGGTAAATATCCAAAATATATAAAGAATTCATACAACTGAACACTAAAACCACCCAAATAATCCAACTAGAAAGTGAGCAAAAGACCTGAATATATATTTTCCCAAGGAAGACATTCACGTGGCCAACAAACACATGAAAAGACGCTCGATGTCTCTAAACATAAGGGAAATACAAATCAAAACTACAATGAGATGTCACCTCACACCAGTCAGAATGGGAATGACTGGTACCAAAAAGATGAGCAACAATAAGTGTTGGCGAGGATGTGCAAGAAAGGGAACCTTTGTGCACTGTTGGTGAGAATATAAATTGGTGCAGCCACTACGTAAAATGGTATGGAAGTTCTTCAAAAAATTAAAGATGGAAATACCATATGATTCAGTAATTCCACTACTGGGTATTTACCCAAAGAAAGCAAAAACACTAATTTGAAAAGATATATGCATCGCTATGTTTATTGTAGCATTATTTACAACAGCCAAGATATGGAAGCAGCCCAAGTGTCCTTTGATAGGATAAAGAAAATGTGGTGTGTGTGTGTGTGTGTGTGTGTACACACATATATGCATGCATACATACAATGGAATATTACTCAGACATAAAAAAAAATAAAATAAAATCTAGGGGCCTCTGGGTGGCTCAGTCAATTGAGCATCAGACTCTTGATTTTTGGGTCAGGTCATGATCCCAGGGTTGTGGGATTGAGCTCCATGTCAGGCTCCACATGTGGAGCCTGCTTGGGATTCTCTCTCTCACTCCTCACCCCTGCCCCACATGTGCACACATGTATGCTCTCTCTCTCAAAAAAAAAGGGGGAGGGGGGGAGAATGAAACCTTACCATTCTTGATAACATGTATGGACCTAGAGGGTGCTATACTAAGTGAAATATGTCAGACAGAGAAAGACAGATATTATATGAGTTCCCTTATAAGTGAAATCTAAGAAACAAACAAATGAGAACAAAAACAAACAAAAAAAAAACCCACAAACTCATAAATACAGAAAACAAACTGGTGTTGCCAGAGAGGAGGGCTTGTGGACCATGGGTGAAATAGGTAAAGGGGATTAAGAGACACAAAGTTCCACTTGTAAAAGGAATAAGTCATAGGAATGAAAAATACAGCATAAGACACATAGTCAATAATGTAATAACTTTGAGTGGTGACAGTAATTAAGATTATCATGGGGAGTATCGCCTAATGTATAGAATTGTAAAGTTACTGTGTTATACACATGAAACTATTATAACATTGTAGGTCAACTATACTTTAATAAAAAAGCATATGTATTAGGGATCAGTCAAACATGGGTAAACTACCTTGTATGATATTTGATGTTTACATTATGATATCTGTGGGAAATGCATGCTAAGTTTCTTGTCTAACCCAAGAAACTTTTTGTGTTTACTTAAACAGATACTGCAATTCAATGAGGAAAGGCTAACCTTTAGTGATAGGGTTATTAGTGCTACAGACTACTAGGTATTGTTTTGTTTTGGGGTGGATTTTGGTTTTTCTTTTGGGGGGGTGGCATTAAACTTTCTTAAGACATGTTTTCACTCTCTAACTCTACCATATTCCTTTGAAATATATGAACCTGGACTCTTTCATCTGAAATGTAATGGTCTAGTTCCCCCCCCCCTTTTTTTTCTTCCCACTTTGCCAATCAGAGGAGATTTCAACTCATTAGATATTTAGTCAGCATAGAGTACTGTGAAACCGTCTGGAAGGCGATGATTTTCTTCATTCATTAAGCCTCCCCTTTTTCACTCATTGAGCAGAAAAAAGAGCCACATTGATCAGAGACTACTTGTTATAAACCCTTCCACACAAATGGCATGGTGGAGTGTTTCATGTTTGGGAGGATAGGCCAATAGGATGATTCGTCTTTATTACACAAATACAGGCTCCGTTTCTCACAGCCATGAGATCATTTAGCTCAAAGAAAGAATCGGCACCGGAAGCAAAGGAGGGAATTAGGTCTTGCATGTCTTAAAGAATGACTTGCTTGTCCCCCATCAGATATGACTACAAGAATTACGGTTAGTATTTCTGATCTCAGTCATCTCCACAATTAGTTAAGCTTATTCAATAATGCTACTGGCATACTTTTTGCCTTTGATTTTCCTGTCAGCTTTTTAAAACAACTTGAATGTTTTATAACTATACTTTTGGGTGCTTTAGTGTCAACAACTATGTACATATCAAGAGAAAAAAATGAGTGCATAAGTGGCAAAAATTTCCTTTTCATAGAATAATTTCTAAACCTTTTGTAGCCAACCACCAATATCTTAAATTAACCTGTATAGAGAATTGTTGGTTTGGGTTCTAAGAAGAGTTCCTAAGGAGTGATAGCCATATACTTTCTACCTAAACTGTTTTGCAGCCACAGCAAATCCATAAACTTAGAAATTAACTCATGGGGCGCCTGGGTGGCGTAGTCGGTTAAGCGTCCGACTTCAGCCAGGTCACAATCTCGCGGTCCGTGAGTTCGAGCCCCGCGTCGGGCTCTGGGCTGATGGCTCGGAGCCTGGAGCCTGTTTCCGATTCTGTGCCTCCCTCTCTCTTTGCCCCTCCCCGTTCATGCTCTGTCTCTCTCTGTCCCAAAAATAAATAAAAAAAAAAAAAAATTAACTCAGCTACTTAATAAGTAGCAATTAATTAAATTTCTTTGCTTCCAGTAGCCTAAAGAGAATCATTTAGTTAAGAAAAAAGTTATTCCAGAAATAAATTTCAGGAAATTCTTTTTCTATCTCTTTGTTTCCTCCTTTGCTTCTGTGTAAATGTTAACATGTTCATTATTTGGCAGAAACCAAAGCATTTTAGTTAAATAACGATGGCCTTAATTACCCAGCTTCTCTCCTGACAGTTACTGTGCATTTAATTTACGGATAGGCACTATGTAAGAGTATTTGTGGATAGATTTATATTCAGGTTGGAAATGTCTCTTTTTAAACTTAAAAAAATATCAAAGACGTTATCTCCAGGTTTGATCCTTAGAACTGGAGGCCCATTGATCAGTCAAAGTAAGGGCCAAACACATTAGCACCAAAAAGAAATGGTATTTGGGAAGTGAGGTTTGATCCGTAAAGCTGAATGATCTGCAAACTGTGATCATTTCAGCAAAGCTCAATTTCATGTTGAGCTTTCTCTTTTGGAGTGGTCCTGTCCCAGAAAGCAGTGAAGGATGATATTGTGTGGGATCACAGGTGCTAGTTGGGATGTGAAGAGTCTGGAGATGTGAAAAGCTCATTACATATCCAGTAGAGTACTACAAGGGATGTACCAGCCGGAACAGAACAAATGATCAACACGGATCTTTCAATAACATGAACCTGGCTGAGCATTTCATAAATAATCCAGTGGGCAATCACTGCAGGATGTATGGGAACCATTCTAGTTTTAATGCCCACTGGAAATATACCCTACGAATCTCATCTTTTCAGCTGAGGAAGAAACAAGCAGCTCTTTAGATATGTTTTCAGCAACAAATTGGTGTTTTGTCAGGTCATTGCATCATGATGTTACATTGAATTAAGCAGGATAATGGTGTGGTACATAGAATGAGGAAATGCTGTCTGAGTCCTGGAAATTTGGAAATAGACTCTGGTTGGGAGATCAGAAATTGAAGGCTCCATAATGTTCAGTACTATCAGGGATCTTGATCCTGTGAGTGTTACATCACAAATAAGAAGTCAGCCATTTTCCTGATATATGTATTTTTCAACTTGTTCAGTTAGTTTTCAGACATTTAGGAAGAAAATAACTTAAGTAGGCTAAATCACAGACTTGAGAAAACTACACATTTGGACAAGTGAAGTTCACACCCAAAGAGTAAATTGTGGCAATTTGTCTAAAGATAGGGTTATAGTTTCTGATTCTATGTAGTATCAGAATACTGATTTAGAAGAAAATGATTTAATTAAGTGGTTGTATATTTATCAAGGATGAACAGTATGGATGAAAAACTTCTTTTAACTTCTTTTAACTTCTCTTATAGAGACACCACTTCTGTCCATATAATGAACTAGAAGATATGTCAGATCTTTAATTCAGTAGCTGATTGGAAGAATGTTCATGATCTCATAGGTAGATACTGGCTGCTAACAAAACAAAACTGGGCCACCGTGCTGTACTGAGAAAGCTCTTCACATCTCCAACTGTAACACACATCAGAAAGTTGCAGGTTAACACATTATCATAATCTTCAGTGTCTAAATTAACCCCTGGAAAGGAGTTGTGTTATAACAACACTCCACAGGAATTCATAAATGCATATGGCAGACACAGCTGGAGAGATTGTTGCAGTTGATAATGTAGCATTTCAGAAATATCCAAGGAATCTCTACTTTGTGATGTGATTTGGAACGTGTATGCTTTCTCATTCCCTTAAACAGCACATAAACTAGAGAACACCTAGGAAATGCCAAAATAGTTTGGTTGTAGGTGTTTGAAGCCAAGTTCTTATCACTTTATGCAAACTTTTGCCTTTTGAAAAGACAAAAATTTAAAAATAAAATGTAGCTGATTTAAGTATCGTATTTCCTCAATTTGTGGCTTCCACTTACTGTAAAACAAGGTAGGTATAACACAGCTCTGAAATGAACACATAAATATAAAAAAGACATTCCTACACCTTCTCATCTGTGAGTCCTGCTACCATTTGTATTTGTTCACTCTATCCGCAAGCCAGCATTCCTTATCAATGTACAGTTCCAGTTTATTTCAGTGGAAGTGATTGTGATAAATGGGATTTATAATTAGGTCCTAATGAAGTATGTAAGTTAGGATTTCAGATCGAAGAGAATAGATTGCTTTTTAAAAATAAAAATATCTGACTTTGACAGAACCTCTCAGTTGCAAAGGCATTGGTATAGACGTGGCCAATATAGCAGTGAGCAAAAACAGAATGGTTCCCCTACCACAGACTTAGAGGTCTGCTGAGGAGTTAGGGGGTATTCAGATAGTCACATTGGAATGTGTGCTTTTGGTTGTGGGCTGAGTGAACAACAGGGCTCAATGATCTAATCATGTAAAATATAGGCTTACCTTACAGATATTGTGGGTTTAGTTACAGACCACTGTAATAAAGCAAATACTGCAATAATGCAAGCCAAATGAATTTTTTGTTTCTCTGTGCTTATAAAAGTTATGTGTATACTATACTGTATTAAGTGTGAAGGAGCAGTATGTCTCAAAAAATGATGTCCATACCTTAATTAAAAATGCTTTATTGCTAAAAATTGCTAACCATCATCTGAGCTTTCACAGTCATGTTTTTGGCTGGTGGAGGGTCTTGCTTCAATATTGATGGCTGCTA
This sequence comes from Neofelis nebulosa, assembly GCF_028018385.1. Lineage (NCBI taxonomy): Eukaryota > Metazoa > Chordata > Mammalia > Carnivora > Felidae > Neofelis > Neofelis nebulosa. The sequence continues at coordinate 125,000,742 of NC_080785.1, read as the reverse complement.
ATTGATCGGGGTGATGTTTGCTGAAGGTTGGAGTAGCTGTGGCAGTTTCTGAAAATAAGACAGTGAAGTTTTCTACATCACTTTACTCTTTCTTTGACTATAGAACAGTTAGAGACCGTTGTAGGGTTATTAATTGGCTTGGCTTCAGTATTGTTGGAAAGGAAATAGGGAGGCCAAAGGAGAGGGAGAGAGATGGGGAGATGCGAGCTGATAGAGCAGTCAGAACATACACATTTATAAATTAAGTTCACCCTCATGTATGGGCACAGTTCATGGTACCCCCAAATAGTTAACAATAGTAACATCAAAACTCAGTGCTCACAGATCACCACAACCCATAAAATAATAATGAAAAAGCTTGAAATATTGCAAAACTTACCAAAATGTGACACAGAGACATGAAGTCAGCAAAATGCCCTTGGAAGAATGGCACCTACAGACTGGGTTAACACAGGGTTGCCACAAACCTTCAATTTGTGAAAAAGCAAGGTCTGTGAAGCACTGTAAAGCAAAGCACAGTAAAATGAGGTATCTGTTAGAAAGACATGATGTAACCTGGGAGAAACTTCCTTGCAGAAGTCGCTCTGGAGCTCAGATTGAGAAGGATGAAAGGGTAAAGGGAAGGAATGGTATCACAGCCAGAGCAACAATACGTGCATCTGGAGTGGGGAAGGTTGTCTGGCCATGAGAAGAAGTCATGTGGTACCCAAGAGCGGTGGGGAGAATAGTACAACTTTAAGACTGGGATATAGGCAGAGACTGGGCTCTGGAGTAGTGTTAAAGATTAGGGTGTTTTTCTGAAAGTAAGATGCTGCTGAAGATATTTTAAGTGAGATAGGGGATGAGTTACAGTGGAAGGAAGTATTGAAACATGGGTTCTTTGTAGCTAAGGCTGATTTATTATTACCTAGCTTTTTGTGAAAAACAAAGAAAGTTTTAATCAGACTAAAAACAGAGTAGTCATCAAAAATTTATTTGAAGAATTACCTATAATTATAGCACAAATAGGCCAAATTGAGCAATAACCATAGGAGACTATCTTAATCTTTTCAGGCTGCTATAACAAAATACCACAGACTGGGTGGCTTGTAAAAAACTAATTTATTTCTCACAGTTCTGGAAGCTGGAATTCTGAAATCAGGGTGGCAGAATGATCGGGTGAGGCTTTTCTTCCCAGTTCATTACAGGTAATATTTTGCTGTGTCCTCACATTGGTGGAAGGGACTAGGGAGCTCTGTGGGGTCTGTTTTATAAGAGCACTTATCCCACTCATGAGGGTTTCACCTTCATGACCTAATCGCTTCCCAAAGGCCCTACCTGCTAATACTTCTACCTTTTAGGGGTAAGATTTCAAAATATGAATTTGGGGGAGACACAAATATTCAGATTTGAGCAGAGACTCATGACTAAACAACTAAATTTACAACGAGGAATGTGGGAAGGATGTCTTTAAAGTCTTCTGCAATAGCCACATTGTATCTCTATATCAAATATATTTCTTGTTTTTATTTTTTAATGTTTATTTATTTATTTATTTATTTATTTATTTATTTTGAGAGAGAAAGAGAGAGAAAGAGAATGAGCACAAGTAGGGGAGGGGCAGAGAGAGAGAGAGAGACATAGAATGTGAAGCAGGCTCCAGGCTCTGAGCTGTCAGCACAGAGCCCTACACGGAGCTCAAACCCACAAACCGTGGGATCATGACCTGAGCCAAAGTCAGATGCGTAACCAACTGACTCACCCAGGTACTCCTATATTACATATATTTTAGTCCAGACATCTAATTTAAAGGTCTGATGGCCATCTCCTTATTATAAGAAAACATTTTTTTCCTAAGGTATCCAGAGGAAGTGACCTACCGGGCTTACTAACACATACACAGGATACACCATCTCCCTGCTCCCCAAAGTCACTAGGAACCAATAGTTCTACTAACTAATGCTTTACAGAGAAAGAGGCTCACATGGCATATTGGGTGTGGACAAAGGAAAGGGGTTCTGCCAGTTCACCGTGAAGGTCATAACTGAAACAATAGGGAGTTCTCTCTTAGTTCCTCAGAATCTTACTAAATTAATGATAGCCACACACCAGTAATTTGGAAAGGGAACATGGCTATCAAATTGCTTTAAACTTAAGACTTGAGATGGGAATTCTGGGACCACCCCTCTACCCACCGCCATGGCCAGTTTGAGGGAATAAAGGGATACACCCACATTTGGTTGGTGAACCTAAGACCTGAGTAGAATCACAAGGTTAACAGACTTAAATAAAAAATCTACTCCATTGTGGTCACCTAAGAAAATACTCACTGATAAACAGAGGCAAAAGGAGGGAAATGTCAACCATTGTCTGAGGACGCAAAACAAAACATAACAAAGAGACATCTCTGTTGTGCTTTCAGTCAAGACAAAGAAAACATGGATTCTATGAAGCAAAGATGCTACTATGAAAAGCCATCTGATGCTGATATAGACCAGCATTTAGAAGGACCTAACAAAGATTAGAAATGAAAGAATGAAAACCTGCAGTACAGACACAATAAAAAGCCAAATGAACATTGTAGAAAATTGAGTTAGTGATAAGCATGACTAACTAGATAAGCTTTTTTAAAGAATGCAAAAGGGATGTATAATGATCAGAAAGCTTCATAAATATGGAATTTCAGGAGTAAGGATCCAGTCTATATATCATCAGTATTATTGATAAAGATATTTTATCAGTGTGTACATACTATTTCATTTAATATCATGGCATACTTAACATTCTATACCAACACATCATCCTTTTACTTTTTTATTTAAAAAAAAAAATATTTTCAAATTAGGTAACATACAGTATACACAGTGTGCTCTTGGTTTTGGGGTAGATTCCCATGATTCATCGTTTACATACAACACCCAGTGCTCATCCTAACAAGTGCCCTCCTCAATGCCCATAACGCATTTTCCTGTCTCCCCTGACCCTCCCCCCATCAACCCTCAGTTTGTTCTCTGTTTAAGAGTCTCTTATGGTTTGCCTCCCTCTCTGTTTGAAACTATGTAAGTTCCACATATGAGTGAAAACATATGATATCTGTCTGTATCTGACTGATTCATTTTACTTAGCATAATACCTTCCAGGACATCATCCTTTTAATAGTAAACACATACTGTACTGTCCCCTCTTTGAGAGGGAATCAAAAGTTTTTGGTTTTTTCTTTAATTTTCTTTAACATTTATTTATTTTTAGAGACAGAGTGTGAGTGGGAGAGGAGCAGAGAGAGAGGGAGACACAGAATCTGAAGCAAGTTCCAGGCTCTGATCTGTCAGCACAGAGCCCAATGTGGGACTCGAACCCATGAACCACAAGATCATGACCTGAATTGAAGCCGGACGCTCAACCAACTGAGCCACCCAGGCTCCCCAAGAGGGAATCACAAATTTTTATGTTATTCTTTATTCTAATAATTAGAGGAAATATAGGTCAGTATATATAAAAATATAAAAACAATGCGTTTTTATCTTTTATGTAAAGGTATAAAAAAAAAGAATGTTTTATATAAAGATATAAAAACAGAATGTATACCTTCACAGTTAAAGAAATTGTAATCTATCCAACCAAAGACTAAAGGTAAAGAGGAGCAAAACAGCGTGAATAAAAAATTCACAAAACAGATGACAGATACAAGAGTATATAGTATAAGACAGAAATGTAAAGAGATAAAACTTTCATATGAAACATGAGAGCATCACATTCAGTTAAAACTTTTTTTTGAGATAATTCGAATATGATGGCATTTATTTTTAAATAAAATATCTATTCTGGGGCGCCTGGGTGGCTCAGTCGGTTAAGTGTCCAACCTCAGCTTAGGTCATGATCTCACAGTTTGTGAGTTCAAGCCCCGCATCTGGCTCTGTGCTGACAGCTCAGAGCCTGGAGCCTGCTTCGGATTCTGTGTCTCCCTCTCTCTGCCCCTCCCCTGCTCATGTGTTCTCTCTCCTTCTCTCTCTCTCTCTCTCTCTCTCAAAAATAAATAAACGTTAAAAAAAAATTTTAATCTATTCTAAGAAAATAGACTTTAAAAACGAAGATGGTAGATTTACTATTGTTGGACCAAGTATTATTTGTATGCAAAAGCGTTAGTTGAGGAAAAAATTGTTTGTTTTTTTAAGTTTTACTTACTTAAGTAATCTCTACACCCAAGGTGGTGCTCAAACACATGACTCCAAGGTCAAGACTTGAATGCTTTTTTGACTGAGCCAGCCAGACATCCCATGAAAAGATACTTTTATTATTAAGGTACACAAACCCCAATGAAGACATTCCAATTATGTTATTTTAAATTCCAGAAAACATAGGGTCAAAATTTATAATGCTAAATATTTGGAAATCCTAGATGAAATTACTAAACCATAGTATTTAATTTGACAGGACATGTATATACAAATAAGTATACAAAATATTTCAATAAGGTAATACCAAAACATATATAGTACTCCTCCCTTATTCACAGGGAATATTTTCCAAGACCCCCAGTGGATGCCTGAGATCACAGATAGTACTAAACCGTATATATACAATTTTTTTCCTATATGTAGATACCTATGATAAAATTTAATTTATCATTTAAGCATAGGAAGGAATTAATAACAATAACTAATAATAAAATAGTACAATTATAACAATATACTGTAAGAAAATATAAACAAATGTAGTCTCTCTCCAAAAATATCTTATTTTACTGTACTAATCCTTCTTGCGATGATGTGAGATGATAAAATACCTGCATAATGAGATGCAGTGATGTGAATCACATAGACATTGTGACATCACATTAGTCCACTATTAACATTCTCACCTTACCACAGTTGGCCAGAGGTAACTGAAACCATGGAAAGCAAATATGTGCATGAGTGGGAGCTCCTGTATATATATGTTCCTTCCAAGTGCCCATGTAATGCTTATTGTAAGTGATTACTTAATAAGCCATGAAAAACATTTCAACAAGTTAAAATTGTACAGATCAGTCTTATTTTTTTTTTGCCATTATATAGTTAAGCTAGAAATTAGCTATAGATCAAGTTTATACAACAACAATAACCACATTTAAAAAATATCAACCCATGGAAATGTCGATTCATTTTTCTAATTTCTGCTGGGTCAAAGCAGAAAGAAACAAATTTAGGGATGTTTCAAAATTTGAAGAAATGAAACCAAATACATCTACACTTATGAAATTTACAAATAGTGCATCTAGAAGCCAGTGAATAACTGAACTTGTTATTAAGAAATTCTGGGGATGCCTGTGTGGCTCACTTGGTTCAGCGACCAGCTCTCAATTTAGGCTCATGGTTTGTGAATTCAAGCCCCACCTCTTGATCTCAGCTCAGGTCATGATTTCACTATTCATGAGATGGAGCCCAGGGTCAGGCTGCGCACTGATAGTGTTTGGGATTCTCTCTCCCTCTCTCTCTCTCTTCCCCTCTCCTGCACTCTCTCTATCTCAAAATAAATAAATAAACAGTAAAAAATAATTCTGGAAATAAAAATCAGTAAACTATTCACTTCAAAAAGGTAAAACAGAACACACACACACACACACACACACACACACACACATTAAGGGGAATAGAAGAAAAGAAGATAAAGGTCAAAATTAGTAAATTGGAAAATAGAAACCGTACACATGAGATGTCTGAGAGAAGTTTTGAGAAGGAAAAAAAACACATAAGTGCATTCCTCTCCAAATCTAATAAAAAAAAAAAACAGAGAAATACAATACAGAAAATTAGAAATTAAAAAGAGCGTACAATTTTGCATACAAGATTTAAAATCATAAGAGCAAACCACCCACAATTCTGTGATCATTTGAACATCTAGATGAAATGAAAAATCTACTGAGACCACATAAATAACAAAATTGAACCAAGAAAATATAGAAAATCTGAATAGACCATTTATCATAGGAAAATTGAAAGCTATCAAGAATCACTTTCTCCCAAGTGCTCTGAGTCACATATTTTATAAGAGATTTTTTTTCAAAAATTTAAGGTAATAAAAGGCCATATTTCATTCTTTCTCATTGCCAAGTAGTATTCCATTGTGTATATAAAACCATAATTTCTTTATCCGTTCATCAGTTGATGGACATTTAGGCTCTTTCCATAATTTGGCTATTGTTGAAAGTCCTGCTATAAACATAGGGGTACACGTGTCCCTATGCATCAGCATTCCTCTATCCCTTGGGTAAATTCCTAGCAGTGCTATTGCTGGGTCATAGAGTAGATTTATTTTTAATTTTTTGAGGAACCTCCACACTGTTTTCCGGAGTGGCTGCACCAGTTTGCATTCCCACTAACAGTGCAAGAAGTTTCCAGTTTCTCCACATCCTCTCCTGCATCTATAGTCTCCTAATTTGTTCATTTTAGCCACTCTGACTGGTGTGAGGTGATGTCTCAGTGTTTTTTGATTTGTATTTCCCTGATGAGGAATGACATTGAGCACTCCTCATGTGCCTATTGGCCATCTGGATGTCTTCTTTAGAGAAGTGTCTATTCATGTTTTCTGCCCATTTCTTCCCTGGATTGTTTGTTTTTCGGGTGTGGAGTTTGGTGACAATGTGATGGAACTGGAGAGTGTTATGCTAAGTGAAATAAGTCATACAGAGAAAGACAGATACCATTTGTTATCACTCTTGTGTGGATCCTGAGAAACTTAACAGAAGACCATGGGGGAGGGGAAGGAAAAAAAAAGTTAGAGAGGGAGAGAACCAAACCATAGGAGACTCTTAAAAAGTGAGAATAAACTGAGGGTTGATAGGGTGTGGGAGGGAGGGGAAAGTGGGTGATGGGCACTGAGGAGGGCACCTGTTGGGATGAGCACTGGGTGTTATATGGAAACCAGTTTGACAATAAATTTCATATTTTAAAAAAATGAATAAACATTAAAAAGAATATCTTAAAAAAAATTTAAGGTAATTCCCTTACCAAATAATTTGTGTCAGAGCAAAGACAGGATGAAAAGCGACCAGTTCATTTAATGAAATGAATATAATCTTCTCACCAGAACCTGACAAAGCAAAAGCAACCTCACATATGAATGTTAGTAATACTAACATTAGAGAGTGGATAATCCAGGTCAGGCACAATTTAAAATTCTTTGCATATGTTAACTAATTTAATTCTTACAACAACCATAATAGTACCTATGTCCCCATTTTATAGATAACAAAATGCTTGAGACGTTAAGTAAATATGACATTCCTCAACAATTCATAAACAACATTTTTTGATATGTCTACAATATGAGGAAAAGTCTTTAAGAATACAGATAACTCCAAAAAGAGTATCTGCTTTAATCTTTCCCATATTTTAGATTAAAAATGTTTTAAGTTATAAAATAGAAGTGTAATGAAAAGTAGAAATATATTTCTGTGACAACTAACACCCAAAGAGGGTAGGAGACATGTAAGAATGAAACAATGCTGATAATTATTAAAGGTGGACGATACATGAGGGTTCATTATCCCATTATCTCTACTTTCATAATTGGTATATGCTTAAAAATATCTGGAACAGGAACTTTAAAATTCAAGTGTATGTTGGATTTAGTGAACTCCAAGGTTCCTTCTAGCTTTGATTTAAATGGTTCTCCATTGTTAATTACCTTTGTCCAAAAAAGCATTTTTCTGCCAGCTTTTGTGGGAGTGAAATGTTTGTTTGCATTGTATGGAGGAGTTTCTACAACCCATGAACATATGGGTATCTTGCAAATATATAGCTATTTTATTACTTATTCTCCATTTGAAAATTGGTCTGGATAGTCAAGTTAAAATAGCTGCCCTTCTACCCTGCTTTGAGAGATGCTTATCACTAAAAATGCCTGGATTGGCAATAATCCGCTTTGCTCCTGCCTAGAGCTGTTCTGAATCTCCAGTGGCAGGCCCTCGCCGTGTTACTGGGGCAAGTGTGCAGTGATGTGCATTAAATCTGCACTCAGCAATGCTCAGATGATGACTTTCTACAGGGACTGAGGAAAATATACATATAAACACCCCACTCCCAAATGGCACTGTAGCCTAGTTAAGAGAATTGCTTGCGGGGGAGTGCATTATGCTAAGAGGACTAGTTCATTTTCAGGTTAGAAAACTTTAAATTCAAGTTGACATAGCTTCTGTTTTCATTTCCATACTTATCTCAGCTGGGGAAATATGGCATTTGTCACTAAAAATCAACCAGTGAAATACAGGGAAGGGATGTGAAAGTCAGTGGTCCAAAGCCTGAAAGTGGCTGTGAGCTGAAACACATCATACTTTATTTTGTAGCAAATACCATACCAAATTGGCTTTCCACTGGTACACCTTCTTTTATTTTCAACAAAATCCCATGTACCCAGGAACAGTCTTTAACAGCAAAATGCAATTAACGTAGGTTTGCTTGTGATATACCAGCATTCTAGACATCTCATAAACAATTAAGAATCAAGTCTGAATTAAACTCAGAGTTTCAGGGCTAAGTATGTCAGAGTAACACAGAGTATGTCAGTTTCCTAACAATGAGCAGCTTCACTCAACAAACCACGTATAAGGGGTTTCCCTGTTAGGTCATACGTGGCCTCCATTTTAATGTCTGGGTAGATCCATAAAGCTTAAAGTCCAGAAGCTTTCATGTGATTATACTGAAGTTTTCAGAATGAGAATGAATCGGCTTGTTAAAAGGTAGAACTCGCTAAAACTGAAATTAATCCTTCATAATCCTGGCTTTAAAAACTCTCATCTGTGTTGTGTACAGGTATCTTTAAAATGAGTCACAAGTACGTGAAAGGACTCCTCTGAACACACTTTTACATTCTGTCCCACAATATCCCTTTCCAAAAGCAGCTGGGAAACAATCCAGGGTTAATTAAATGAAGAGTCAGTTTGCTTTCGTATACACTGAGTATAAGAAATAGCAAAGTTTTAAGAGTTTCTGTTGACAGGCTGATAGCATATATTTGCCATTCAGATCCTATGCCTTGTAAAAAAAAAAAATGAAGAAGAATTTGGGGTGTTGACCCTGGGATGTGTAATTTATGCATGGCTCTTGTAAGCTCTTACCTCTTAATCACTCAGGAGCCCCTGCTCTTCAAGCAGTCTAATGATACCCTGCTGACTATCACTCTGCTTGCAGTTCTGCCTTCGTCACATCTGTCACCACCACTTCCCAAGGGGACTCTCTGAAAGTTGGAAAGTCTGACATCCGTACATTAACTACCCTGTGACTTTCTCCATTAATAATGGACTGTCCCGCCGTAAGCCGTGAGCTTCCTCCCCAACACTGACTACTTTTCTTTTTATGTGCCACTATGCCTGTCATCAGAGAGATAGCCAGAGAAAAGACATCTGGCATCTGTAACTCATAGGGGGTTCATAAAAATTAAAGCAGGTAGATTGTTCTCTCAAATGAAGTTCCTGGAACTACTGAATGATGAATGCCATGCTAATGGCCTCCTTCCTCTGGCTTGTTGACAGCCTGTAACCAGTTTTTGGTTTTTGGTTTTTGTGGTTTTATTTTTTTTTTTAATCGCATCCACACTGACACACACATCCTAAATTTTTATTTAACAGATATATTACTAATTGTTATGTTGAATACTCAGAGATGAAGCCCAATTATTTTGAAAATGTTCTTTCTTTCCATATCTGCAAAGGATTTGTCCTAAGATGTGAACTCAGTAGGTGAAGACTTGTTTTTCAATTAATTGTTAAAAAAGAATTATCTGAAGTCAGTCAAAATGGCCTTTAAGATTTTGGCTGGATTATTAGTTTTTATGTCAGATATCCATAGAAACTAGGGGCAGAAAAGAGAAAATTAGAAGCCCACTGGGCCAGCATAGCAGGTTTTTGCTTTTGTCCAAAAAGCAAAATAAAGAAGAGGTGACCATAACAGAAACGTGTTAGTCCCCTGTAGGTGAATGATTTTTATTTTTCTAAAGCTCATAAATATTGAGACATTCAGTACTTCGCTTGACAGGTTACTTGTCAAGTTACTGTAAGAATAAATTACCTTATCCAGAATCTGGACCAGGGCTCTAAACCTTTCAGAGACAACACTGAAAAAGCCAGGCGTGAGATAATGGGAAGAGTGAAGGCTCTGGTCAACTAGAGACCATGCATGCATCTCATCTAAAAGGGGCAAGTGATGGGTACTACCAGGCATCCAAGTGGGTGTTCTTAGGATCAATGAGGCATTCAGACTGACCTGATCACCATGGAGCACACTTGGCACACGGCAGGTCAGGACAGAATGCACCCCTAAAGAGCAGAGCCAGGTTCTTCCCTTCAGTGGGAGTCCAGGAGTCGTACAAACAGCAATTCAGGGACTGATTTTTGTCCCTGCAGTCATATTTTAAGAGCAAAGAATGTAGCCAAGCATGGAACCTTCTGACTTAGAAAGTTGACGTCTTAAGTAGGAGCAAAGATCTCGTGTAGCTTCCAAAGTCCCCATGAGGAACAAGTCTGTGATGAGAGTCACCACATTCAGGGAAACCCAACACACTGACTGCCAATCCTGGATTATTTTTACTGTAGCACTGTTGCCTGGTCACCTGGATGACATTTTACCTTTATCAGATTTTCAGGATGACAAAGCCAGAAAGTTAACCTAAGACAAGTTTTTTACAGAAAAGATAGAGTTTTAACATTCTACCTGCTGTTGTCATGTGGGAGTGTGAGATCAGATCTTCACTTTTCTTTTCTTTTTCTTTTCCTCCTTCTCATCCTTTCCCTTCCTCCTTCTCTACCTCATCTCCTTCTCATCCTTCTTCTTTTGGAAAAGCTAGATATTTTAAAAAATTTTAAGTTTATTTATTTTTCAAGAGAGATAGAGACAGCATGAGTGCAGGAGGAGCAGAGAGAGAGAGAGAGAGAGAGAGGGAAGAGAGAATCCCAAGCAGGCTCCTTACTGCCAGTACAGACCCTTACTTGGGGTTTGAACCCACAAAACCGTGAGAGCATGACCTGAGCTGAAACCAAGAGTTGGATGCTTAACCAACTGAGCCAAGCAGGCGTCCCATGGAAAAACTACATTTTTTAAATACTAAGCCTCCCAATTTTTTTTTAAATGAATGTTTATGTATTTTTGAGAGAGACACAGAGAGAGAGAGAGAGAGAGAGAGAGAGAGTGTGTGTGTGTGTGTGTGTGTGTGAGCTGTGGAAAGACAGAGATAGAGGGAGACACAGAATCTGAAGCAGACTCCAGGCTCCAAGTTGTCAGCATAGAGCCCAATGCAGGGCTTGAACCCATGAGCTGTGAGATCATGACCAGAACCAAAGTCGGACTTTTAACCAACTGAGCCACCCAGGCACCCAAGTCTCCCAATTTTTAAATGAGAATACTAGAGTAAAAGTACTAGACCAGAAGACAGAAGACCTGGGTCCCAGGTTTCTGGCAATTAGCTGTGTGATCTACATCTGTAGAGTAAAAGAGTAAAAGCCTTGCATAAGGTCGGTGAAAAGCTGTTTCTATGATGCTGTTACTATTTTCTAATTGGTAAAGAGGTGATACTTCCTGTTCATATGTTCAGTACCAGGAAGCCCAGTCCTCTTACCTCACCTTTTGTATTCTCCTTTATCATGTGAAACCAAAGAGTGAGAATAAAACACTCAGAGGTGTTTTAAGCCTAAATGCCCATTGTTGGACAAGATTTCCCAAAAAAGATACTAAGAAGAGTGATGCTAACTCTTATGGAATTTGGACCAACCTATCTGCTTTTCTTTGCATTGCCCAGAAAAAATGGCTCAAAAAAAGTTATATCTGGGTAGATTTTGGATTTTAGTCCAGCTTTTTCGAGCACTGATATGTTAATACAGTGCAGAGATTATCATCTCTGCTACAATCCTAGTTGAAATTGCTTCATATTATGACCTTGTTATATCCTGCATTCTTTGAAGTATGCTTATGTTGCCAACTCTGTTATCATCACCAAGAAAATGTACTGTGGTGGAGAATTCCTGTACAAGTGAAAGAGAATAAGAATTATTTTTATTTTTATTTTTCTGCTACAATTTCATCAGTCTTATGGGGACCAAGTCAGGGATTCCATCTGTAACCAGCGATGAATAAAGGAATTTATCAATTCCCAAACGGGCTGCAACATCAAATCTGCATTTGGCCAATAGCCTAAGGATTTGGTTATTTGCTCAAACCTTTTTGAAGAAATCTTTTCATTTTTTGTGGTTCAGAGGCTCTTTGTTACATGGGAAAGGTATATCCACGAGGAACAGAAGGGAATAGGTTGAAAGCACAGTTATTAGAAATGTTCTCATTCGTGATAACACAGGCATTTGTAGGAATTTCATTTTCATCCATTGACCACAATATTAAACATTTCACCAAGGAAATGTTCCACAGGAGATTTACTCTTAGGAATAGGATCTAATCTTTTATATCACAGTAAGAAGCTGATCAAAGGCATTGAAAGCTAGCTATTAAAGGATTAACTAGGTCACATTGAAATATAAGATGTAAAAACAGAAGAACCTTTTCTATTCGGTTGAAGCTTATAAAAAAAAATATAGAAACCAACCCCCCTCCCCATTTTTTTCAAGAACATGTTAGTTAAGAGAATATATTGAGACTTCATTCAACATTTAAAATTTTCTCTGTGAGACTTGTTGAAGCCATCTTGAGGATTACGTTCTTTGACACAAGGACAGTGGAAAGTCATTAGGTTTTAGGTAATTGTGTTTATAGTTTGAAAATATAACTCTCCTGAAGAGTGTGGGAAATGGCTTGCAGTAGGGTATGAGTGTGTAAAGAGAAACCAAGAGCATGGAAGTTGTAATAATCCAACTAGGAGATGTTGGTGTTTCTGTCTCATATAGTGGCTGTGGCAATGGATACTTTTCTGCTTCCTCCCCTAACACAAATACAGAATCTCTCTGGGCCTGTAAGGTCAACCTCACCCATTTGTGCACTGAATTCTGTCCCTTCTCACCCTCTCAAAGACTGCTCTAGCCATTGTTTTTCTCCTTTTCCCTGCATTCAATAAATTCTCCTTCCCTGCTACATCCCTTCTATCTGCATTCAAACATGCAATACCTTCCGTCCTAAATAAATCAGAAAGTCCCTTGACCCCCACTACCCCATTTCTATGCTCTCCTTTACTGCAAAACTGCACAAAAGTTATCTCTGCATCTTCTGTTTCAGTGACTCTTGCACATAGTGCATCAGGACTTTTCCCCAGAATTGTACTTAAATAGTCTCATCAGTGATCTCCTATGGTACTACTGCCAGTGGTAAATTCTCAGTTGTCTCTCTATTCAGCCAGTCAGCAGCATTTGGATATAGTTGATCACTCTCAACTTGAAATACTCTCTTCCCTTGACCTTGGGCTACAACTCTCTTGGTACCCCTGTACTTCACTAGTTTCCCATTTCAGTCTCCTTAACTGGCTTCTTCTTACTTTCCTGTCATCTTCCCATCTTCTTTAAGTGAATTATAAGAGCCCTCAAGTTCAGGACCCAGACTTTGTATATAGGGAGTATATATACATACTCCCTAATGATGTCATATAGCTCATGGCTTTAAAAACCACTTTTATACTTATGTTTCCCAAATGTCTCTCTTCACTATCCCTCCCTCCTAAATCCAAGCAAGACTCGTGTATCCATTGTCTGATCATCACCTTGCTTGGTTGCCTAATAGTCATCTCAAAGATAACATGACCAAACTTGAGCTTTGATCTTCTTTCTAAATCTGATCTTGCTAGAGTTTTCCCAGTTATAGGAAAGGGCCGCCCCGTTTATCCATTGGCTCAAGACTGAAATTTAGGACATAACCCTTAATTTATTTCCTTTTCTTATACTACCATCTAATTTGTTAGCAAATCCTTTGCATTGTACCTTCAAAGTATACCCTGTGTCTAACAACTTCTCCCCACTTCCACCACTAACACCCTCATTCACACTCCCAACACATCTACTTTGAATTTCGTTAACAGCCTCCTAGCCGTTCTCCCTACTTCTATTTCTACCCCACTCCATATGATAAAAGACAGAATGATACTTTTGAGATGTAAGTCAGTTCATGCTTCTTCCTTGCTTAAAACTCTCCAAAGGCTTTTACATCTGATTCAGAGGGAAAAAAACCCTAAAACTCCCCTCTTGGCTAATAGCCTCCATATAGCTGATCCCTGGAATGTCTTAATCATCATCCCCCTTCTCATTGTCTTGCACTCATACGCTCTGTCTCAGAGACACTAAACATATACCTGCCTGCAGTGGAGTCTTTGTGATTGCTGTTCCCTTGTCTTTAAATTCTCATTTCCCAGATACCTGTATGGCTTGTATCCTTTAATGTAAGAACTGTGGTCATTTTCACTCCTTCTCTGATATTTTTAAAAGTACCATCTCTCTCATTGCTTCTTGTTCTTCATCATGTTCGGTACCATGTGATTATGCTCCTTTGCAAGAACTCTATGTATTTACAGATTTGGGGGATTTAGTGGTTGTATTTTAAAACACTTTATATTAAAACCACCATAGATTTATTATCCAGTGGAATTTGAAAGTAGAATAAATGTGTAATATAAACTCCTGGCTTGTAATAAACTGCTGTGGGATCTGTCTCCTGGCTCTTCAGAATGTGTGTTCTATCCTACTTTTCAGGTAGGGATACATCAGTGGAAAGTTGAAATGCACTATTTTATTTGGACTGGACAATCATCTATATCATGTAATTGAGAGATACCTAGAAAACAATCTTCTCCATATTTCTTTGTCATTGGTCTGCCATCACACCTGTTAAGTCCCAACATCACTATCAGTCTTCCCTAATGGAACTAACAAGTTAGAAGTCAGCCTAAAATGCTTCTATAAGAAGACTTTGCAGAGACTTTAGCTATAATTACATGGTCTAATAAGCCAGAGTCTGTTTACAGAGCAATAAAACAAAATATGTCATCTTTTAAAACACTGTAAAGGCTCTCTCAACCCACCACCCCCCTCCCCCCTCTTAGCTAACTTTCTGGATAAATAGATTCTCTCCAATCCTTCTTTAAAGCACAATGCCTATTGACTGTGGCAAACTGTAGGTTCATGGCTTGGTAGGCTACACTAAAGTAAACCTATACCCTTCTGTTCCTCCCTTTTAAGTTGTATACTTGCCGAGAGTCAGTTTTTTTTCCCCTAAACCTATTTATGTTAAATTGTACTTATATAGTTTAAATATTACATAAATTAATGAAAGGTAATGAAAAGGAAAGAACTGTCACTTCTACAAAAACAACTTGGAATCCTTTGAGGAAGACTTAATAAAGGCAAGTCAATGAAAAATAAAGATGCTGTGGGCAAGATAATTATAAAAATTTAGGGGAGGGGATCATTAAACTCTAGTAGGATTCTATTCTCTTGTAATTTCACCAGTCTTTTTTTTAACAAAACCAAGTCTCAGGCATGATGAGTGTAGTTTAGGTAAAAATGATAACATCAGCCCTAGTTAACAGTCAACTTAAAAAAAAAAAAGATAACACTCAAGGAAAAAAAAAAAAAAAGGAGGTGCCTGGGTGGCTTAGTCAGTTAAGCATTGGACTCTGGATTTCGGCTCAGGCCATGATCGCGTAGTCGTGAGCCCCCGCTGTCAGTGCAGAGTCTGCTTGGGATTCTATGTCTCCCTCTCTCTCTGCCATTCCCTCATGTGTGTGCGGGCATGTTTGTGTGGTCTCTCATGCTCTCTGTCTCAAAATAAATAAATAAACATTTTTAAAAGATAAAAAATGAGAAGGCAAAGGGGTATATGGTTCCTATATCAAAAGATTGAAAAGGGTGCCTGGGTGGAAGTTTGGTTAAGCATCAGACTCTTGATCTCACCTCAGGTCATGATCTCACAGTTGGTGAGTTCGAGCCCCACACCTGGCTCTCCCTCTGCCCTTCCCTCCCTCCCTTCCTCTCTCTCTCCCTCTCTCTCTCTCTCCCTCCCTCCCTCCCTCAAAAAAATAAATAAACTTTAAAAAATATTTACAAATAATACATTTGATTTTCTAAATAAAAATTTATTAATGAATAATAAATACATAAATAATACCTAATAATAAACTTAATTGCATAAGATAGTTAAGGTGTAAATATGGCTTTTTTTTTTGTGGTTTCCCACTTTTACTCTTTAAATTAACCAATTAATTCTAGGTTCCAAGAGTGTAGGTCAAGAGAATTTTTATATTATTTGTAAACACCTTTCAAAAATAGGGATTACATTCCCTTATAGACATGTTAAGAATACTGAAGGAGGTGAAATATTCAGAACAATCCTTTGAGAAAAGTAAATTACTAGTCCCATTTTATACGTGATGCTTAGAGTAAATGACTTAGAGCTGACCTGTTAGGAACTAAGGTCTGCCTTACTCAGGGTTCCTACTGAGTTCTTAGGGTTGAATGCCTCTTCACACCTCTCCTACACTTCCCATTTACATCTTTTACAATGTAGAGTTTTCAAAATAAACACCAACTAAAGACTGCTGAGATAATCATGTATTTTAATTAAGGGCTTCCGAATCCTTATGACATGATGATAATAGAAATGCCATGCTTACATATCCAGTAACCAGATCTCATATTTTAGGAGGTTTTAAGAGCATGTAGGACAGTCCCTTGATTTGGGAAATGCTGTTTATTAAATTCACCTCTTGGAGATTTTACAACTTAAGGATTTGGAGAAGTCCTGTAGTGAAGAAATGTACCCAACTTTTTTCAACCTGTAATCTCCCCAACATATTTGTCCACACAGTTTAACATATGGCATATAATGCCTCTTTAAATTCAATTAACCCAGTATTTCATGCATATGTGTTTTAAATGTTGCTTTGTAGAATGGGTGCTCATGTTTTTGTTTTGTTTTGTTTTGTTTTTTTCTTATGATCAGTTGTGTTTTTACAGACTCTCAACTTGTTGACCATAGTTCTCTGGTCTGAGTCTTTTTATTATATCCTTGTTATCATTTCTTAATTAAGTCAGAAGGGAAAAGGCAAATGTTTCAAGAGATAGACTTGGCAGTTTCTTCTGATAGCTGAACCTTGGCACCCATCACCTTAGAAGTCACTAAGGGCCACATGCAATTCTCCACAAGCAGAGATCTACTAAAAACTAAGATCACCCCTTGTTCAACAGGTCTTGGTTAAGAAACTTATGGAGAGCCAAAAAAAAAAAGAAAGAAAGAAAAATTCAAACTCCTGCCACAAGCTGAAAAAGTACATCTAAGGTCAGGCGTCATAAAAGAGGGTCAGCTAATCAGTGTTCACCTAGCAGTTTGTGATCTGAAGGGTAACAGGAATGCTAAAATTATATGTATCTTGTCCCTTATACCTAACATTAGTATGTCTGTGTTTGTGAAGCTGGCTGAAAATAATTCTGTGCCACATGCCCTCCTTTGCAGAAAAACCAAGCCATTTGCTGTTTACCGTCATTTGTGTCTGTCCTGTGCAAACGCATAGTGTGCTAGCACCTGGCCACCTAGTAAATAACAGATGAACATTGGCTGTCTATACTCAGAGCTTTTATTGAGAGGGACCTTCATTCATTCCACTCTTACTTTCTGTCCTGAATCATCATCCATCAGAGGAGATCAACTACAGAGATACTCCTAGAAAATACCTATCTGCCTGATTCCGCATCCCCATACTCTTGCAAAACTGACTTGACTACTAGAACAACTCAAGAGTTGAGGTGACTTGCCCAAGTTCACACCTCTGACAACTGGTAGATGCAGCATTATAACTAAAATTTTAGCCTAACCTTTTAGATGATATGTTTTTAGTTAGAATCAACCTAGGTAGACATCTGAGAAAGATGAATTAAAGCAAAGAAGCCAAGAATGCATTAGAGCAGTCCTGTGTTAGCAGAACTAGCCAGGGACAAGGGGGGTAATTTTTGCTTCAAATAGAATTAAAAAGGTAGAATTGGAGAACAAGTTTTCAGAAGTCATCATACAACTGGCCATTGGATACTTGTTGAGATTATATAACATTCTTCAATATTATGTCAATTGTCTAATTGTTTTGTAATCAACATCCTTTTTGTCATAAGTTTCAAAACCCAATTCAAATGAGCTTGAACAAAAATGAGAACATATTGGCATAAAATTCCCATTAGATGCAGCTAGATTTTAGTTCTCGAGTGATAGTTTTAGGAATCTGGCTATGCATGTTTTGGCTTTACTTTGCTTGAGCTGGCTCTCATTGTATGGTAACCCCAGCAAAAAGAGTGACTCATTCCCAGTGATTTTAGCACAAGCTTCAAAATTGACTTTCATGTGCCAGCTTGAGTCATGTGTCCATCCCTAAACTAATTATGGTGACTGGAGGTTATGGGGTGGTGCTGGATAGAAAATTCTGATTGGGTAGACATAGAACATGTGTGCATTCCTGGAGCCAGAATGAAGAGAAGCCCAACTCATATAATAGCATCTACTGAGAGTGGGAGAGAAATGGTTCCTAATGAAAAGTCGGGGATGAGTTGACCAGGTGGGAAAAACTAAGCACCAAAAACGATCAGTGTCCAGTCGTTGTCTTATATGTATCAAGGTATGTTTGCAGTCCAGGATCCCCAAAGAGTTATTTCAGGATAGAAGAAATAAATACCATGAGCCATAAGATTTACTGTCCTGGAAACATAAGCAGGATTCAGGAAACCTGATTCCCCTAAAACTATATCCCTACTTTATATATCCTGTTCTGTAGTGCTTAGAATGCCTGGTATATAATAGGCACACAGAAATATTTGTTGAATGAGTGATTAAAAACTAGACATAATGGATACAGTGTTTCAGTTTGGGGTGGTGAAAAGTTCTGGAGATAATGAGTAATAGTTGCACAACAATTTGGATGTACTAATACCACTGAACTGTACACATTAAAGTGGTAAATTTTATGTGTATCTTGCCACAGTATAATTTTTTAAAAGAGAGAAAAAGCCTACTCATTGAGAAAGACAAAATTTTGAGGGCTTCTTTGGGCCTCTTGTTTTCCATTTAAGCCTGCCCTAGTCAGTCACTGGACCTCAGGGGTTAGGCAGTGACCGGTGTGAACAGAAGCGGTTTCCACAAAGTGAGGCACAGATATTAGCTGTCCCCTACTTCATTCAAGAAGAGCAAGGGGCACAAAATGACTTAGGTTCATGGAAATCCGGAAGATTTGCTTTAGGAATGCATGTATGAAAAAGGTTCACTAGCTTTTAAAACTGTATTTTCTCCAAGGGCCAGGCAAGTAATAGTATAAATGATTAAGATACTGTAGGCAAGGGAGAGATCCACATGATCCCTTCAAACAGGCCAGCCACTGCTCATCTTTGGCCACTTATTGCCTTGAGGGGAAATGAGGTCAGTATTGTGTGGCCTTGTAGTTTTCCCTGAGGAGACTTAAATGTGAAATTCTCTGTGAAATCTTTCAATTTTTGAATGTTGGCAATCATTGAAAAACACTTTAAGATAGTAAGCAGGGGAAACAGAACAAAACTATTACACAGATCTGGCTCATCGTCCCCCACCTTGAATTAAATGTTGTAAATGTTCCCGTCTTTCAATTTATTTTCATTTTCTTCTGAAGCTCAAACTATTGTTCACTTTGCCACAAAACACAGTAATGACCCCGTGCATTTAGTGTATTTTACAGTATAGGGTGACTTGTGTGGTTAGAACAAATATAATCATTCCAGTTTTACTCTTTTTTTTTATTTTTTATGTTTATTTTTAAGAGAAAGAGAGAGAGCAGGGAAGGACTGAGAGAGGGAGACAGAGGATCCAAAGCTGGCTCTGTACTGATAGCAGAGAGCTTGATGCACGGCTCGAACCATGAACCATGAGATCATGACCTGAGCCAAAGTCAGATGCTTAATCAACTGAGCCACCCAGGCGACCCCAGTTTTACTTTTGAAACCACTGAGGCTTTAAGTAGAGTTACTTTAAATTTGCACCCAGATTATGTCATGAAACTTCAGGTCATTTCTTTCTTTCAAAACTCCCCACCAGCTTCTGCTATATCATTTATCAAGATCAATTATTTTTCCCTTTCATCAGAGAAAGCTGAGTTTCTCAATTCCCCACAACTCCTTTGTTACTCAGATGGGAGAAAAAAAAATTGTTACCTATGTGAAACTATAGAAGAAGATTTGTGTATTTAGATCTAATAAATTCAATAACCAGGGAATTTAAATCATATAATATTTCCCATCTTTCCAAAGATAGACTTTTTTTTTCCTAAGGGAACTTTTAACTTAAGAATGTGTTTAAATCCCCCTGGCATGACGGAATAATCATTAATGTTTACAGTTGCTATAGCAACTAGAAATGCTGATGATTGAGTAGGAAAAGAGCCTGAGAGAGGAAGATAAGCTGTGTCAATTATTGAACATCTGTCAAACATTTAGCCAATTTAAAGTGACAGGCAAAATGCTCAAAATTGAAGGTGGGTGAAATGTATTTTTCCTAACATTCACTTAAGAACATCAGTTTTGTATTGTTTTGCCACTATTACAGAGGGGTAATTAACTTTTATTTTCATCCATGTAAAAGAGGTGTTTTCGATGAGTAAGATATGTTTGCATGTGTAATTTTTTATGCTCTAATAGTGTTAATCCAAATCTACTGGATGTTGCTTTACAGTGTCTGAGCTCTTTTGCATACATTATTTAATTTAGTCTCATGGTAATGCACACATTTGGTAAGTAATATCCATTTTATAGAATTTTGCATTTTATGGGAACAGAGAGGTGAAAAAGTGTGTTTCAGAACGTATGCTTCTTCATTCAGGACTCTCCTCTCCTCATCCTAGCCACTACTCATTTATGCAGAGGCATCACCCTACATATTTGTCACATGTGTGTCCACTACCCGCTCTTGTACCATGGCAGGCAGATCAATTATGGCTCCTTTTTCCTTGAGTACCACTGCATCCTCAAAACCCTAACGTAGCATTCTGGAGAGCCAATACCAATTAGGCAGAGCTCCCCAGTCAAGTTAAAATCTATTTGCAATCCCTGCCCAGTAATGATTTCTCACCTTTGCTTGGTGTTTTCTCGTTTACAAATCATTTTCATGTATATGCTTTTATTTGGTCATCAAGCCTCTGAGGTGAGGGTTATCCCTTCTTTACATGTGAGAAAATTGAAGCTTAGAGAGATTAAGTGATTTGGCCAAGATCACAAAATGAGGTGCAGGACATCTCCCTACTGCCTTTCAACTACACTATATGAGAAAAGAGCAGTAGGTGTAAGAACTAAGGTCATGGATTCCAAATCCTGCCCTAATCACATGCTAATTACAAACCAAACCACACCAAACCAAGAAAGGTTAATGCCTCCTGAGGTACTTCTCCCTGCTCCTGAAAGGAGAGTAGTAGACAGATTTTCTCTGGGATACTTTCCTGCTATCAATCTGTAATACATGAGTTCTAAATATAACTTTACTGCTAAGTTTCCCAATTACAGCATTTGTTTATTATCTACCATATGTTTATCATTGCCCCCCCCCAACTTCTAGAAAGTGAGAGAACAAATTAGTTTTAAGTTACTATTTTGCTACTTCAGCTTATTAGCATGAATATACTAGTGCTACACAAATGGTCAGAAGATTTAATTTTTCTGGCTTAGTTTTGCTTAATGCCAAGTTTTAAACATTCTCTGTGTTGCTCACTTTTCCTTTCCTGGAAAATAGATATTACATCCTAGAAATGAATCAAATGAATACTATAAAATGAAAATAATTTCAAAAAATGAGTACAACACTAAGATAAGATGTCATTGTAGCTTTATTAATCATAAACCCTGATCTGGTCTGTTAACATAAGTGGATGATTTAGAATGGATCTTTACCATGAAGTTGAATGGATATGTAGATGATCAGACAATTGTTTTCACAATCTTTGCTTTAGCAGTAATACCAATAAACATTAACATTTATTGAGTACTTGTATTTGCTATACACTGTGCTAATTGTAATTAAGCACTTTGCTTATTACAACATTCCCTTTGATCTTTTCAGCCACCTATAAAGTGTATTATTATCCTCACTTTTCAGATGAGGAAATTGAGTCTTAGATAAGCTAAGTCACTTTCTGGGCCTTATAGAAGGGGCAAAGTTTCAGGACCAGAGAAATATGTCTAACTCCAAATACTAGAGTACATATTTGACTGGTTATAGAAAATACTCTTAAAATACCTTAGGTGAGGATATTTAATTTAAACACACACACACACAGACTTAGACATCAGATAGAGAACTGTGATGATCAGATGTTATTTTCCTCTGAAAGTTTTTCTTGAAGCTGCCCCCCCCCACCACCGTCTTTGCCGCATTGACATAAAAGTGATACAAGAGTCATTGGTAAGAATCCACTGTTTCTTTTTTTTTTAAATCCATTATTTATTTTATTTTGACACACACACACACACACACACACACAGCGCACAGGGAAGGGGCAGAGAGAGAGAAAGAGATAGAATCCCAAGCAGGCTCTGCACCGTCAGAGCAGATCCCTACACAGGGCTCCATCTCACAGATCATGAGATCATGACCTGAGCTGAAATCAGGAGTCAGAGGCTTAAGCAACTGAGCCACCCAGGCACCCCAAGAATCCACTATTTCTAAGAGCTGGTAATTTAAAGAACAGTTTTCTTTTAATTTTTAAGTTAATTTATTTTGAGAGAGAGAGAGCGAGCACAAGTAGGGGAGGGGAAGAGGGAGAGAGAGAAAGAGAAAGAGTCCCAAGCAGGCTTTGCACCATCAGCACGGAGCCCAATGTGGGCTCAAATCCACAAACTGTAGGATCATGACCTGAGCCAAAACCAAGAGTCAGATGCTCAACCAACTGAGCCACCCAAGTGCCCTGATTTAAACAACAATTTTAAATGGTAGTGGGTGGTGGGATATTAGTATACAATGATTTTTCAAAGGACATTCTGAGGGGACGTATGAATGATGGTAAGAAAAGGACACTACTAAATGGAAGAGGGGAGGTAAGCTAAGCCTCTAAGTAGGAAAAGAAAGGACAAGGGTTTTTATTGGTTAAGACATTTAATCTAGAGGACAGAAACTCAGTGTCCACTAGGGAATTTTTTTTAATGAACAGATTTACTGATTTTTTTTTTTAAAGCAGCTTTCGTGAAAGACAAAAATGTTGCCTCAAAATTGATTTTCTCAAGTAACTCAGATACCACCTGCATTCACTTGCTTTGCCTATCAGCTCTCAGTCTTAGCTTCATCCTCTCAAATCAACTTGTCTCTAGCACATTAAACATGGGCACGAGGCACTTTGCTCACAGCCCCTACATCTCAAAACCTGAAGGAGAAAAAAGGCCCCCTTTTGCAGGGATTGCATTTTAGAAGATTCTGATTGGCTGGCTTTTGTCATATGAGTCTTCCTGAACCAATTACTGTGCCTTAGGGGATGAGGTAATATCATTGGTCTACCTCAAGACTCATGCCCATTCCTATGGCCAGCCTTTGAGGAATGATGATTGGTTATCATGAGAACCAAAGGAAGAAGTATTGCCAAGAAGAGTAACTTACCTTTTATGGCAAACCAAATAGTAAAGAAAAACTCAAGGATGATTAATCATTCATCTGGTTCTGTCCACCACATCTCAAGGCAGAATTTGACTATTATGGTCATTCAATATCTTTTATGTTTATAAAGGTACAAGTAAAAGTAAATTCTTCTCTTTGGGAAGGACAGGTCTATTTTTAATAGACCACCAGGCCAAATGCATTTGTTATTGGTCTTACTTCAGCATTGGCAAAATGCAGACAAGAGATGGCAAAAAGCATCTCTGATTACAATGAAGACTAATATTTGCTTGGCAAATTTGATTAAGGGTTAATTTAGAATCAAAATTTAAATGTCAGTTGTTTGAATTTCAGACCACATCTTTAATTGAGGAGGAGGAGGGTGTAGAATTGTTTAATAATCTGATGAAAAGGCTGTATATCAGTGACTTGTGTGGGAGTTGGTGACATTGCTTGAAAACTTGTTCTGTTACTCATATAACTGCTTGAATCCTTTTAAAAATGTAAATAATTATAGTTTAACTGACATTTTCTACCATTTACTCAAAATTGTTAATCATTCCTAAGAATGCCTTTCAGTTCCCACATTGAATATTTTTTCCTTTCTCCCCAGAAATTGCTAAGCTTCAGGTAATAAGACAGATTTTGATTATGTTGTGACAAACAGCACATATTCTAATAATGATGATGTGTGCAGCCTTTTCTTAGAAAATATCTTTAAATGTTGATATACAAGTGACCTGTATATCCTGATATTTCAAGATTTAACTGGTCAGCTAGCTAGTTCCCTGATATTCTGAGCATCTCTTGAGTGCCATACAGGATTAGGTACTGTGGCATTCAAAAGGAAACAAGATGGTGGTGAACCCTGAAATAACCCCCACTGTAGTTATTTCAGCAAAAGGCCTGGCAACATCAGTCATGATAACCTCTGTGCCCACCTTGTTACTGGCTCAGTTAAGCTGAAAGGTGCCATTGCAATGGCTTCCAGCATAGGAAAAGAAATCTTTGCCTAGGTGTCAGCTTTAATCCTAAATCTAAATCCACTGGTTTTCTTGGTAGTCTTAGAATAGATCACTTGTTTTCCTATGTCTCACTTTCCCTGTCCCTCCAATGGAACCAATCTTTATTCTGCTTATTTCCTCTACTTATTAGTAGAGGCAACAAATGAGATTATGGATACTCAAGTGTTTTGAAGTGTAAAGAATTAAACCAGTTGTGATTCTGCTCATGTACTTATAAGACGTAGCCTTACTTATGGGGCGCCTGGGTGGCTCAGTCACTTGAGCGTCCAACTTTAGCTCGGGTCATGATTTCACAGTTCGTGGGTTTGAGCCCCGCATTGGGTTCTGTGTTGACAGGTCAGAGCCTGGAGCCTGCTTCTGATTCTGTGTCTCCCTCTCTCTTCTCTCTGCCCCTCCCCTGCTCACGCTGTCTCTCTCTGTCTCTCAAAAACAAATAAATGTAAAAAAAAAAAAAAAAGAAATTAAAGAAAAAGACGTAGCCTTACTTAAGAATAGATTTGAAATCCTGGCTCACCAAATCCAAGTTTCCTTCCTTCTATGTGGTAATATCTTAGTCCAGGGGTTAGTGCCCCCTTTGAGTAACTGCGGTTCTGGCCAGGCCACCCAGGTGTCATCTGGTTACCTGAGTTTTATTGGCACATGTCATTTAGCCTGTTGTGTTGTATGGGCTAACCATCTCTGCATGCCTACCTCTCTGCTTTTACTGAGTCTTTTTTCCCTTAAGTATTTGGAAGACTATGAATTAGTCATCTTTTCTTACTGCCATTTTGTAAACTCAGTAAAACTGCATGTCAGAGAGTCAGAGATAAAAGGAAAGTTTTTTTAGAGAAAGGGCTTAGCCATTCTGATTTGAAAAATGTACATTCTGATATTATAGATTTTCTGTCCTTCTCTGATTTCAGTGATTCTGCTTTGCAATCAGTGGTCTAATGGAAGTATTGTATACTCTTCTTTATAGGTAACTTGTTTCTTACTAATGCTTTTGGCCTAGAGTTTAGTAATGAATTGGTGCTCTAGGAAACTTGGGACATTTGGAATTCCAATTCAATTCAACTAATATTCACCAGTTGATTACAGAATGGGAGGGACGAAAGTGAAGCATATGTTCCCCTGCCATATGTATTCGTGTCCACAAGTAATTCTTGAATCTGGTAGCTGGAGAAGAGACAAGTGATTGAATAATTCTAATACAGGAAAAACAAAATTTTAATATGTGAAATAATGTGTAGTTGCCGCGAAGCAAAAGAGAAACACATGTTGATTTGGTTGATGAGCAGAGACACATATATTTTTCCAGGAGGGAAGATGGCTCTCTGCAAAATGTAGCCGTTGAGTTAAGCAGAAGGCAGAAGGGCATCCTGAGAGAGAGTGACCAAGCCTAGGCAGGGAGATTGAAAAACATAGAGCACATCAGGGGATCAGTGACTGTTTTTCCACTTTACCTTCAGCAACTGTACTTAGCAGGACAAACATTTCTTAAAATATAGTTTTGTTGGTAAGAGCAAATCACAAAAAAAGCTAAAAAAACAGAGGTCTCCGCTTACAGCCGAGACAGGTAGGCATAGCCTTCCCATAGTGCCTTATCTTTGTATTTAAAGGTGATTTCAGAGAAAATAGATATGTATTATATGGCAAAGTAATCAGAGTAATCAACCTCTCTGTTCTTTTGCAGAGCCTAGTTTGAAGAGTACTCCCCCAGAATATGGACTTACATGGAGAGAGGAGTAGGAAACTAAGACTAGATAATTTGAAGTCCTGCTTTGGAAGGACTTGACAACTATGTTGATGTATTTTACTTGATCCAGGTTGCAGTGGAGATCACAGAGGATTTGTGTGGGAAGGAGGAATAGGATCCAAAACTCCTCTTTAGACAAATTAATCTGGCAGTGGTGTGTGGGTTGGCCTGGAAAGTTGGCAAAATGGCAGGATGTTCTTAGGCCGATGACAGGTAATGGTGAGATGGGCATAGGAGCAAGAAATCCTGTGGAATTCTAATCTACAGGATTTGGATACTGACTGGATATACCTTCCCCAGCAATACCTCCCCCAACATTTCTAGAGACAATCAGAGATCTGGCAGAAGGCCTTGTAGGAAAGGGACATAAGTTTTAAGCTGAAAGAGGTATATCTCATTTTTTTCAGCCCAATTCTCACCTGAGGAAAAGTGGCTTTCTCTCTAGAATGGGGCATTGAACTTTGATAGGTATCTTTTTAACCAGCATGCAGTTTTCACATTGTCTCACGTATTTTATATTTTACTTTGGCTGTCAAAGATATCTATGCTTTAA